>NC_134700.1:247771663-248463538 GCF_043290135.1 Rhipicephalus microplus | reverse complement strand
TCATCCTTGTTCGCTCTATCAGTTTCACCACCAACGCCAACGCCGCTCAACGCAGGAACAGGCGCCTCAGAGCTACGCTCTAAAACGGTAGCGAAAAGTCCCAGTGGAATCTGGCGCACTGCAAACCGTTCGACCGTGAACTCATTCGAAAGATTAGAAATTGGGCCAGTGTAGCCGCTGGGCAAACTTCTTAAGTGACGCTGCCCTTTTTTCAAATTTATCAATCACCGCTAGGTAATGAAAGGGATGATTCCTAGAAACACGATAGACTTATGTACGGCATTACTATCTTGAAATGGTCCGGCGAATATGTAAAGGCAACCAACGAAGTAGTCAAGGACCAACGAGGAAAATGGGGGTGGTACAGTTCAAACATCCACAGCGCTTTTCTAAATTCCTATATTTTGTGCACGTGCACAAACAGGTACACGCACGAACGTACACACACACACAAAAAAAGGTCGTGCCCCGCCCTCCACCTCTTCCACCAAAATAAATTTCTGGATGCGCCTCTGCCTCATAGGGCTCTTCGGCACGAATATTAGCGAATACATGCTCACGACGGCATTCCTGAGCGACTCCTGTAGTATAAATGAATGAAATAAAGGGAATGTTTTTCGAGGGGCTTGTTTGTAGTCCTGACGCAACCAAATTAATTGAGCAGACAATTAGGTCAGGAAGTTCATCGACTATAGGCAATTGTGTTGAATAGTACTGTTCTAACTGTGCACCACACAGAGATAGATACAGTGTGACACAACAACTAAGCCCCTATGTATGCTTTCCCTGGCCAAATTATCTGCAGGGGCGGCGCCAGGATGTTTTCACTGGGGAGGGGGGTGCACACTCGACATCTCAGTTCGTCCAGGGGCGCTAAAGGCGGATAGCTCATGCATTCTTTTTTGACTATGTTGCCCTGAGGGGGGGAGGGGGCAAGGAGGGCAGGCGAAAATTGTGCTGGGGGGGGGACTCCAATCCCTTCTCCTCGTACATCCTGCTAGAGCCGTCCCTGATTGTTGGATTCCTGTTATAGCGTAGGCTTTCTGGTTGACTGTGCTTAATGGCGCTGTTGTCAGTTGGTGCGTGTAGGCGGGGTGCCGTGTTGTCGCGCTGCTGCAGACGTCTATGCAGTGAGCGGATGACGTCCCAGCCATTCTTTCCACGGCCGTAGTCGGGACCATCCGCGCTCTCCACGCACAACGCGTATACTTTTCGATGCTGCTGCTGCAGACGGCGGCGGCGGGAAGCCAGAGTAACGGCGCGGGAACAGGAGCACGCAATCGCGCGCTCGCTGGGCGTGAAAGAATCACGCACGTCTCGTCGGCCGTTTCTCCTTGTGTTGTGCAGCTGCGAAGAGCGGGACAGGAAGGAAAGTGTACATTGCGGTTTCTCGTTGGTGGGAGGCCTTCTCGATGCGTCGTGGGGCCCACCGGTTACGGGGAAAGCACTGTTCTGCTGGCATTCTTCAGCTTCGCCCTGCTCTACCTCACTCTCTCTTTTTATTTTCTTGTTGACGCACGGTATCGTGCGCGATTTCTTTCATCCAGTCGCGTCAGTAGCAGCACACGCTATCTCGCTTATTCCGCATATTCAATGTGCAGAAACGCGCACAATGCATCGAACCGTGTTCAATTGGGGATGTCTGTGCTGTTCGTACTCGCCGCGGTGGTCTGATGGTTGTTGGGCTTGACAGCTGGCCAGAAGGTCGCGGGATCGAATCCCGACCATGACGGCCTCATTTCGATGGAGTTGAAATGCTAGGCTCGTGTCGGCGCTTGTTGAAGAACCTCCAGGTGGTCAAAATTTCCGGAGTCCTCCAGAGCGGCCTCCCCCGCTGCCATATTGTTGTTTTTGTGACGTGAAGCCCTAAAATAATTATTCTGTGTTGTTTCGAACAAAAGGTAGACACGGAGATTCCATCGGTGAAGCCTATGACTTGTTGTGAAGCCTGTGGCTGAAGCCTATCAGTGAAGCCCATGACTTGTTGTGAGAGCCCAAGATGAAGCCCAAACACAAGGCAACAGGAATGTTTCTCCGAAGCCTTTCGTGTAAGAAAAATGTTTGTTGCTGCTTTCTTTCGCGCGCTTTTTATGACTCACTCGGCTTGCCAACAAGGAGAGAATCTGAATGAGATGCGTCACTCACGTGCCACTCTTTCCCTGAACATTGACGTACTGTGAACAAGTTACCGTTGCGTAATGACCTGCAGAAGCTGACGTAGGTGCATGTGTAGATCCTGCGGTTACGCCCACCCTGCGATACTGACCGAGAATCGGCTATCTGATAGTTGTCTTATTTCCAACCGCTTGTGGGAGCCAGGGAAGAAATTGTGCAACTGCAGCTGTGTGAACTTCGTTCTAAATTGAAAAGTAAAAGTGAATAAAAAAACAATGACGCTTTTTTGTTGTCACTGTTGAAAAATGCAATTTTCGTTAGATCAAAATAAATATACCGAAATTAAAAAAAAAGCCCCCGTTTCATCTGGACAGGGCTAAGCTTCGTAGTTCTGTCGGCCTCATAATATGGTGGGTGCATAGTATGACATAGCATAGGTTTCCCTTCGGGGAAACCTATGCTTGCTGAGCCAGGTCTTCCGGTGCGCTTTATATGACTTGACCATTATTATGAAGCAGCTTTCACCAACAAAACTAAATTATGTTATTCACAGTTTTACGCAATTTCCTTCTATAACTGCTTCACCATATACCACTTAGCATGAAAAAGAATTTGCATAAACCATCGCTGAAAGGCTCGAAGCGAATATAGCTGGAGGAAGTCGAAGAGAATGTGGGCTTGCTTCTTGAACCACTCAGGGCAGGCCTCTGCTTTTCGTTAATACATTCATAACAGACGTGTCTTAAAAATTGGGATGCTGGGCTGTTGAAGACTTCTTATTCTAAATAAAGAAGTGGCAGTGGGCATGAGCAAGGCCTGAAGCGTGTAAGGAAGATAACAGCTGTTCTTTGAAAATAGCGGACTGTATTCCAAGGAAAGGCGAATGGGTGAGGGGCCAGCAGAAAGTTACGTGGGCAGATGATGATTAGGAAGTTTTCGGGGATAACTTGGCCGCAGTAAGAATGGAACCGGGTTGATCGGCGAAACAACCATGTGTTATACTCCTGCCCTGGAATTGGTATGGGAAGCGTATACCCTTCTTCCACGCGCGCCTACAATTAGAGTTACTGTATATGCCACCGTACTTGAAGGTAGCATAGACAGTAACTCTACCCACAATTCACACGATGTGCCACCCTGACGAGCTGGCTCGAAAACAGCTTGTAGGACAGAGCTGCCGCGATTTGTGAACGGTGTGCGACACTACCCCCTGGTGTGCCCGATGTGCATCGTGTTGTAGGTATACTTTGGAACGCGCAAGACCAGCGAAGAATTGGACACTTCGCTGAAAAATGCGGCGCAGCGGGTGAGCGGCGATGTCAGCGATTATTCTCCCCTATATGGTTTCAGCGATGTGATATCCATGGTCGGATATTTTCGAGAGCCTGTGTTGTCGAAAGGGCGGGCGCTGTCCGATGTGAAGTACGTCGGCGGGAGAAACAGAGTGACCTTTCGACGTTGTGCCACGAATCGTACAATGTAAACTTACAGGTGAGTGTGCGAATAGCGCTTGCGAAGCTTGACGCATAGTGTGCAGGTTTCTCGTTATGCGCCCGCTTTGAAACAAAATTAGCAGTTTGACAAGCAACACTGAGGTAGCATTCGGCCCATTGGCAGCTGTTTTGAGCGAAAACACATTTATGTCGTTATCAGTCGCAGCTCTTGCGCTATATATTACAGAAGCTGTTTCGCTACGCGCTTTCCTTTATGGCGTGTTCAATGGCTAGCGTGAACCCACAAAACGCTCGCATCGCTGTCTTCAAAATACGTTTTTGGAGCGGACGGGGAATCGGATGTCTATGGCAACCTTCACATGAAAAGCCAATGTAAAGCGGTGATTACTGGTGTTAGCGGAAATGCAAACAGTTCGCAGCGGTCGTGCTTTAACGAAGTCGACTCGTTTGCGACCGGTCTGCAGACGGAAACATGGACTCACGGAAGCATGGGCGCACGGATGGACGGACGAAAGCACGGACGGATGGACGGACGGATGCTTCGCCCCTGTCATCACTATTCACTCCGTGGATATGCTGTGAAAACCACTAACGCCATCTAGTTATATTATTCCCAATGACATATACACACAACGCCATCTATTCGGCAACTCATGTGCTACGGAGGAGGAGGAAGGAATGACCCACGGCGTAAGGAGTTTCTCCCTTAAAATATTCACCGACAGAATCGGCCGGCAGAGTGAAATCGACGCCGCCTTGCTCGCTTTGGCCTAGAAAGAGACCGCGCCAGTTCCAGCAAAAGTGGCATCGGCTACGTGCGAACGAGACGTCTGGCTTACTAGAGCGTTCCGTGGTGAAATGCCAGTCCCTCTCCCTCGGTGTGTTCTGGCCCGCACCGGCCTCTGCTGGTGCCTTATCGCATGCTGGAAACGTGGGGACACACGTTGCTACCCCGAAGGTGTCACCCACTTCGTATACGCAATTGGCCACGTCGGTTTGCGGCACTCAGCAGCCATCAGCCCGTTGCCGAAGGTGCGACCGAATTAACCCTTCGCGCTTCACTCGGGCCGCACCCATTCGCTAAGGTCCCACGCTTGAGAGAGAGAGAGAGAATAAACTTTATTGGGTTCCAGCATGCGGGATTCCCTCCGGCCGCGCAGGGCGTGGGGTTCACCCTATCTCACGTTACACTAGAAGTCCTAATGTCACGCGGGCCTAGACCTCAAGGCCTTCGTGCCCCGTCGCCGCTCGGGTTACTGGGGGTGTCCCCCTTTCGCCTTTGCAGCGCCAGTGCGACCTCGAGCTGCCGGACGGCCCTTCGCTGGTCTTCTGGGTCCGTAGACCCCACACGCTGTTCTACTTGCGGCGGTAACACCGGACCGTCCGCGCTGTCTGCGTCACATCCCCAGAGTATGTGAGCCAGGGTGGCTCTCGCGCTCGCGCACACACTGCACATTTCACTCACGTAGAGTTCGGGGCACACGTGTCGCGCTAGCGATGGGGTCAGCACAGTCTCGGTTTGGAGCTGGCGCAACCTCACCGCCTCCCACCGGGTAAGATCCCTGTGCGGAGGCGGGAAGCCACGCCGTTGCTCCCTGTACCACGCGAGGATGTCGCCGTAATCGAGCAGCTGCTCCTCGCCTTCTTCTTCGGTCGCCGTCGTGTCTTCGGAGGCGGGCGCGGCCGCGGTCCGGCACGTGGCGAGACCACGGGCCGCGGCATCCGCCTCCTCGTTGCGGTTCGGAGATCCTGGTATCAGGTCCCTACCCATGTGAGCCGGGAACCATTTTAGCGTCAGCCTCGACTTGGACTCGTCGCTTGCCAACGCCCTAGCAGCCGCCCCGCACACGGCTCCGCGCGAGAAGCTACGGATGGCCGTCTTGCTGTCACTGAGTATTGTCCGCACGCCCGGGGAGCGCGCCGCCAAGGCTATCGCCATCTCCTCGGCCTGGCTCGCGCTCCGCGTACGCACGCTCCGCGTACGTACGCACGTCCCACGCTTGAGTCGCAAGGTCGCATCGCGGAGCATGCCATGAGAATCGCACAGGTGTGGTACCGAGTAGCAGCGGCCATGCTTCTGGAATTAAAAAGTTGCTCATACATAGTTATGCCACGCTTTTTCTTGGTGAACCAGACGCGCACTGAATCTATCTATCTATCTATCTATCTATCTATCTATCTGTCTATCTATCTATCTATCTATCTATCTATCTATCTATCTATCTATCTATCTATCTATCTATCTATCTATCTATCTATCTATCTATCTATCTATCTATCTATCTGTCTGTCTCTGTCTCTGTCTCTGTCTCTGTCTGTCTCTGTCTGTCTCTGTCTGTCTGTGTCTGTCTCTGTCTGTCTGTGTCTGTCTGTGTCTGTCTCTGTCTGTCTCTGTCTGTCTGTCTCTGTCTGCCTGTCTCTGTCTGTCTGTCTCTGTCTGTGTCTGTCTCTGTCTGCCTGTCTCTGTCTGCCTGTCTCTGTCTGTGTCTGTCTGTCTCTGTCTGCCTGTCTCTGTCTGTGTCTGTCTCTGTCTGCCTGTCTGTCTCTGTCTGCCTGTCTGTCTCTGTCTGCCTGTCTGTCTGTCCTTCGAAGGAGGTTGGCGCGTGGACACTCTTCCTTTTAAGCATTTATTTTTCATTCGCCATGGCTCTTTCAGAGACTTGCTGATTCATTTAGTGTATTGAGCGTCTTGCGGTTGTCATTGTCTTGATGCCTATTTTTCTTTTCTTCCCCTTCAGCTTACGCGAAAAAGTTGTCCTCAGTGCGTTTATATAAATGCACAACTGAGGCTGATATCGACCAACTTTCGTATATATATATATATATATATATATATATATATATATATATATATATATATATATATATATATATACTTTTTCCATTGCTTTTTTTTTGGCTAACCTCCCTGTCCTGCGTTCTTCCTTCATCCTCCCATACTCCTCATCTTTTTTTTTATTTGTTGATGACACTGACATTCATGGACGCGGCGCGGCGTCTGTGTTGTTCATACGACCTTCGAGTGGCTCCTGCTTCCTACAATGATATTCAAGTGAATTTTTCGAGTGCGCGTTCAGCTTTGTTTGTGTCGCATCAGTGAAAGTGCCAGGACTATTTTGATGCCAAAACCTGCTGCGTGAGTGGACTATTTTCACGTTTTGGAACGTTTTTTTCTCCGGAGCCGGCCACCGCCTGGGATAAGCCTAACGAGGTAAGCCCACGCCGGCGCGACGCCAGCCGCGTCGCCGTTCCCGGGTGCCGTTTTCGCTCTTCTCAGGGCTTATTTTCAGAAAATAATGGAATATCAGGTGGTGGGGGAGGACATAACCCCCGAAGAGGTGACAGAAGACCGAGGTTGGCAGTCTGCAGGCGCCAGAAGAGCTGGCGCGCGCTCGGCAGGCGCTAATCCTAATGGTGCTACTCTCAACGAGACGAAGTCGACAACGGCCGAGGCCCCGCGAGGCCGCAACAGTGGCAATAACATCAAGGCTAGAATCATCCGCGCTGGCCGGATGCCCCACCTCCCCAAGGAGGATACGAAGATCGTGATTCGGCCCCGCGGAGGCCTCAATATTGTCAAGACCGGCTGCACCGTGGTGGCTGATGCAATCCTGGCAGCCACAAGCCTCTGCGCCGAAGATTTGCGGGGCGACACGCTATGCCCCAACGTGCAGCAGAATATTATGGTTGTCAGCACACCTAGAAGGGAAAATGCCAACCACTACGTCAAAGTTCGGCAGATCGTCGTCATGGGCCGAACATACGAGGTCAGTGCCTACGAGGCCGCCCCTCATTCCACGTGCAAGGGCGTGATTCGAGGTATTCCACTCGTAGACGGCCCGAATGATATTGACAACAAGATCGTAAATGAAAGAAATCCGCTCGCCCTGGCAGCCAAGCGCATAGGCAGCACCGGTACGGTAATCGTCGCCTTCGACGGTCATAGAGTCCCAAACTTTGTACGCTACGGCCCCACCGTTGTGCAATGTTCGCTTTATCGCAAGAAAATAGACATTTGCTACGCTTGTGGTCGGCTCGGTCACCGTGCTGATGTGTGTCCCAGCCCAGGCGACGTCGTATGTCGGGGCTGTGGGGCTTCAAATCCTGACGCACAACACAAGTGTACCCCCAAGTGCAGACTGTGTGGTGGGCAACACCTCACGGCTGACAAGGACTGTAGGCAAAGATTCCAGATCCCGTATGTCGTGCGACGAAGGCGCTGGGAAAAGTCTCGCGCCACCGATCAAGACCAAGCCACGGCACCACCATCACCCCCCACGGATGGGCAGGACCTCCAGCAGTCACGTGGTTCCGGGGGCCGTTCCAGGCGACGTTCTCGGTCCCATTCCAGGGGCCGTTCCCTGTCCAGGAGCCGCTCCCGGTCCCGAGGAAGAGCCCGGCGCTACAAGTCTGGGAGCCGCTCCAGGTCTCGATCCAGGTCTGCCGGGCGTCAACAGCAGCCTAGCGGGGTGTCAGCGAGAAGCAAGAAGTCGGGCTCTGTAACCTGGGCCGACACGGTCCGAGGAGGGCCAGCTGAGGTACTGTCGGGGTCACTCCCAGAGCATGCGGAGAGCGCGCGCGAGATTTCCCAGCTGAAACGCGAGAACGCAGAGATGAAGGAAACCATAAACAGGCTTTTGTCCGAAATTGCTGAGATTAAGAACGCGAGAAACCCACCACCGCAACCCGCCGTCGCATGCGTCGCCGATACAATGCCCTTACCCATGGAGGTGCACAGCACTAAAGCCGGCGACAGCAGCAGTGAGGGTCAAAGTGCTCCCAAGAAGAGGGCCGTCGCCCACGAACAGGAAGGTGTAGCGATTCGAGTCAGGTCTGAGCTTCGAGACACGCTATCCGCGCTCAGTGAAAGCATCAATAAGCTCGGGGAGAATTTCACCCAACTGCAGATCACCCTGGCCGCGCAAAACGACCGAGTATCCAAAGTAGAGTTGTTTCTCGAAAGCGTAGTGAAACCAGCTCTGACCTCAACCGCCGTCGTACAACCCCAGCCCGGCGCTACGGGCCCCATCGTCCACGCTATTCTTAGCCAATCTGAGGGCAGCACCAGCCCACAAAAGCACCAAGATGGCCAAGCCAAGTGAGACGTTTCTTATTTGGCAATGGAACTGCAGGGGCTTCCCTAGTAAAAAGGCGTCCTTGCAGCAGTACATTCGATGCTCTAGCGAAAAACCCCTCGTCATTCTGCTTCAGGAAACATTAACTCCAAACGTCACACTGACTGGTTACAAGCCCGCCTCGCGTTATTCCGATGGCCGGGGCGTCTGCACCTTGGTCAGTAACAAGCTCACACACATCTCTCACGACCTCAAAATGGCCACCAGCAGCGCCGAATATGTCATGACCGAGATTCTGCCGCGCAGCTCGGACCGAAGCAGCATCTTTTTTCTCAACGTGTACAGTAGTCCTAAGGACCGACGGCAGCGCTTCAGGGCCCTCATAAAGAAGGCCGTGAACTTGGCAGGTCCCAACCCCCTGGTTGTGGCGGGCGATTTTAATGCTCCGCACCACACTTGGGGCTACCCGTACAATACCAGCAAGGGCGCGGAACTGTGGCAGAACGCGACGGACATGGACCTGACTCTAATCACCGACAAGGCCTTTCCAACTCGGTTGGGCACCTCATCCTGCAGAGACTCCACTCCCGACCTGACCTTCGTCAAGAATCTCCCCGATGTACAGTGGGCCAACTCAAACATTGACTTAGGTAGCGACCATTACGTCCTGGTGACGCAGTTTTTAATGGTCCGAAAGAGGGCACGGGAGTTTTCTTGGACAAACTGGGACCAGTTTCGCAAAGTCCGCAACGACCGACCCCTACCTGCAACCAGGCCAAGCCTACAGGAGTGGATTAGCCAGCTCAGAGAGGACGTCATAAGTACCACCAAGATTATTAGTACTGACCTTCCGGTTGAAAAAATGGATAGCCGCCTTGCCCACCTTCTAGAGGCCAAGCAGTCACTTCTCGCCCGCTGGAAAGGCCAGCGCCTCAATCGCAGGTTGCGCAAGAAAATCTCCGACCTAAACAAGACCATCGAGGAGCACTGTCGCGTGCTCTCCAAGCAGCAGTGGGACGAGGTGTGCAACTCGGTAGATGGCCAGATGCGTAATGGCAAGACATGGAACCTGCTCAAGCCCCTGCTCAGCGAGACTAACACCAAAACTAACCAGCGGAACGTACTAGCGCGAGCCATGCACGAAGCCAAGCAGTCCTCTTCAGAAGAGGAGGTTTTGAAGCAGCTGGTGCAAAAGTACCTCCCTGTCGACTCGAACCCCGCAACAACGTACCCCGAGTACTCAGGACCGGCCAACACTGAACTGGACGCCGAGATATGCCACGAAGAGGTTCGGCAGGCGCTTTACGCGCTCAATGGGAGGTCTGCCGCGGGCCCCGATGGCATAACTAATAAGACCCTGCGCAACCTGGACGACCGATCAATCGACTACCTCACCGAGATCATCAACGAGGCATGGAAGAGCGGCGAGGTCCCCGACCCGTGGAAGGTCGCGCGCACCGTGCTCATTCCTAAGCCGGGGAGGTCACCCAACTTGGACAACATGCGCCCCATTTCGCTCACATCCTGCGTGGGAAAGGTAGCCGAGCATGTGGTCCTCAATAGGTTGACTCGGTACCTGGAAGACAATGGGCTCTACCCGTACACCATGATTGGCTTTCGGGCCAAGCTTTCGACGCAAGACGCTATGAAGCTGCTCAAGCACCAAGTCATCGACTGCAACACTCGAGACACGCGGGCCATTCTCGGCCTCGATTTAGAGAAAGCCTTCGACAATGTTGCTCACTCTTTCGTGTTGCGGTCGATTGCTGAGCTCGGCCTTGGAGTCAGATTCTACAAATATGTCAACTCGTTCTTGACCCGTAGGAGAGCCACCCTCAGTGTGGGAGACCTTGTCTCCGAGGAGATCGAGCTGGGATCGCGCGGCACGCCACAAGGGTCAGTGCTATCGCCCACCCTGTTCAATCTTGTCATGGTCGGGTTGTCCAAGAGGCTCTCATGTATCGAAGGCATTAACCACACAATTTACGCGGACGATATTACCATTTGGTGCACAGGTGGCAGCGACGGGCAAGTCGAGCGCTCCCTGCAGGAGGCCATAGACACCACGGAAGATTACCTCCGTCCCACAGGCCTGAGGTGTTCCCCAAGCAAGTCCGAGCTTCTCCTTTACCAACCCACTAGGCGAGGGCCCAAGCCCAAAAACTGGCAGCCGATCTCGAAGAGTGATATCAAGCTCTACACCGGAGATGGCAGTGCAATACCCAGAGTTGACTCCATTCGGGTCCTCGGCATGACCATCGAGTCCAATGGTTCCAACGGCAAGACTATACTCAAGCTCGCCGCCAAGACGGATAACGCGGTTCGGCTGGTTCGGCGGGTGGCCAACCGCTACCAAGGCCTCAAGGAAGACAACCTAATCCGCCTGGTCAATGCCTTTGTGCTCTGCCACTTTTCATATGTCGCGGCCATGCACAATTGGCAGCGTGCCGAGCGTGACAAGATCAACGTCTTGCTCAGAAAGATTACCAAGCGGGCCCTCGGTATCCCGATCAGGACGCGCACCGAGCGCCTGCTCCAGCTCGGAGTACACAATACGTTGGAGGAGATTGCCGAAGCGCAGGAGCGGGCCCAGCTCGCGCGCCTTTCGAGCTCCCAGACCGGCAGACATATACTCCGAGAGCTCGGTCACTCTCCGGCTGAAGTGGACGAGAAGATGAGACAGGTACCCCGTGAGATTCGTGACCTCATCACCGTGGCACCGATACCGAGGAATGTCCATCCCGAGCACAATCGTGGTAGGCGACGGGCTAGAGCTGCCACTCTTCTCAAGCAGATTCACAGTGAGGAGCACGGCGTCAGCTTTGTCGATGCGGCCGCGTACCGTGGGAGCCGCGCCTTCTCCGCAGTCGTCGTCGACTCCAAACAACAAATCACCAACTGCGCATCGGTTCACACTGACGATCCGGCGGTTGCCGAGCAAGTGGCCATCGCCCTGGCCATCCTGGAAGGTGAGAGGGAGGTCATCTATAGTGACTCTAGGTAAGCTATTCGCGCTTTCGAGCGCGGTGTAATCTCCAAGAAAGCCCTGCGCGTGCTCCAAAGTGGTGGCCGCGACGGCATCAAGCACCACGTACTGATTTGGTTTCCTGCACATGTTGGACAGGTCCAAGGCGCTCCCCCCACCCTCAACGAGTCTGCCCACGAGGCCGCGCGCGCACTTACCGACCGCGCGGGTTCCGGGCAACGATTCGGGGCCAACGGGGTTGCGGAAAACAGGGACGCGCCTGCCACGTACAACGAAATAACAAAATATTTTTACCTCGCGCGGAGAATATATCCACTCCCTCATCCAAATCTTAATAGGCCACAAGCCCTTACGCTCAGACTACTGCAGACCGACACGTACCCTAACCTGAGATCCCTTCACGCTATTTATCCTGACGTGTTCCCCAATGACGCTTGCCCCGAATGTGGGGATGTATCCACGCTGGCGCACATGCTCTGGGAGTGCAAGGCAATGTACACTAACCCCAACACTACATCGGTCAGGTGGGAGGCGGCCCTTCGCAGCTCCCTCCTGGCCGACCAACTTTGGGCCGTCCAGCAGGCCCGCGGAGCGGCCGATAGGCTTGGCCTAACGGTCCCGACGTGGGAGACGCCCGCTGCGCGCTGACGTGCGCCTTGCAGGACCTCAATAAAGTTTCGCAACCAACTGACATTCATGATACAAGGCATAGTAGCTCAGCATACATTTGTCAGGAGTACGAAACAATGTATGAACTAATAATACCATCGTTTATTTAGAAATTGAGACTGAGAGATAGAGAGAGAGCTGGAAAGTGTAGCAAACAATATTTTTTATTACTTGAGACACAGGAACATTTCAGCAAGAACTTTTCTTTTTCTAAGCGTTCTCACAGTCGCGGCTTTTAAGAAATATGGCCGCACGCCAACAGCGCGTTTTTCATCGCTGCGCCAACAGATAGGGTTCAAAGGCTGCCGCTTCCTGTCCAAGAATATAAAAGACGCCCACCATTCATCTTCGCATTGTGGACGCTTGCGATCCTTCGCAGCAGCTGACAGCGTCCGCAAAGGCACTCCGGTGGTTTAGTCGTCGCTTGGCTGGCAATAAGTCACCGTAAAAGAAAGGCAGCCAGGGGTTGAGGCAGAAAAATTCCATCTTTTTATATTACCACTAACCCTCGTCACGCTCAAGAAAGGATATTGCTTGCAAGTTTTTCGACATGAATAAACCCGCGAATCTTTGTGCGTTCTTTTTCTTTTTGTTGCAACAACATTCACGGGGCTCTAAACCCGCCGCGTGTTGAAAACGCTGCGAGTACGGCTATGGAAAATTTTATTAACAGCGAGCTCATTTTTCAACTGGCGCAAAAATATTTTTTTCAATCACCAGTATACTGAGTCCAGCAGGTGTTTTTTTTTTTTTTTGGTGAGCTCCAAAACTTCCCGGCTAAACCACGCATTCCTTTGTCGTCAACATATTTTTGAAATCTTTCTTTCCTATTCCGCAGCCCCCAGGAGCTCGATAAGCATGCTTCCACAAAGTGTGCGTGCGTGCTTGTTCTTGTGTCTGTGTGAGTGCATACGTGCGTTTGTTTGTTTGTTTGTTTGTTTGTTTGTTTGTTTGAACGCAACCACCTCGAGGAAATCCAACTTGGACAAGAGCCAACAGCGCATGCCTTGTTCCGGAAACATACCAGATAAGAAGGAATCAACATTCCAATTCCAACATTCCAACAATTCCAACATTCCAACATTCCAACATTCTAACCAAACCCCTTCAGAGAATACTTTCACGACTTAATTTGCAACATAAACAACAACGAACACAGTCGCATTATAGTCGTCTCCGTGATGCAAATGTGCAACACGCCCAGCGTTTCGTTCTTTGAAATAATACAATTCCCGACGATGTGTTGCATCCCGCTCTATCATTCCGTCATTTCGTTTATTTGGTATTGTTTGACTTGTTCTGATTTTCAATTCATTAGCTCACGAATTGCAGATATTGCGTCATTGCACACCCCCGAAATGCCAGTTGCGAGTCAGCGCTCGCCGTGCCTTCTTTCCTTGCCTTCCGTGCTGCTTACTTCGTTCAAACCGTTCCCGAAAGTTGCCTCTTCACACTGTGTACAAGGTAAGTTGGAGAACTTGTAGAAAACGTTCGCGGCACCGTCTGTATGTGTAGGCAGTTCAGTTTATAGAGAAAGCGAACTGTACAGTATAGCCTCTTTTTTTTTTACTCTTCTTTCGAAGCCCCCCCCCCACCTTCCTTGCAGGATAGCATACTCGTTATTGATTAATGATTGACTGATTGATTGATTGATTGATTGATATGTGGCGTTTAACGTCCCAAACCGCCATATTATTATGAGAGACTCCGTAGTGGAGGGCTCCGGAAATTTCGACCGCCTGGGGTTCTTTAACGTGCGCCCAAATCTGAGCACACGGGCCTACAACATATCCGCCTCCATCGAAAATGCAGCCGCCGCAGCCGGGGTTCGATCCCACGACCTACGGGTCAGCAGCCGATTACCCACTGGACCACAGTGGCGGGGCAGAATATTAATTATGCCAAATTGGTTAACACCCTTTTCTTTCCTCTCATACGTTTTTTTTTCCATCCTGCGGTGAATAAAGAGCGGCCAGCGCCGAATTATCTTTCCAAAACTAAACACAGTATATCCGATAAACGGACTCCGGGCCGGAAAAACAGCCCCCATATTTGTAAAATATGCTTTCACTGGCCACAAAAACTGTGGTAGTAAACTGTGTTCAAGATTTGCGCCTCCAATAGAACGCGTGGTGAGCTGCTGAACTCGGCAAACTAGTTTGGTTTTTGCGGCGCGGCACGTATAGCAGGTAAGATCAGGCTCAAAACGCGGAAGTGGATCTCTCCATCTGATTGCGCTCAATCCGATATTCTCGTCGAATTATGCATCCAGGCAAGGTTTCACGTGAACGTGTTCGGCGCGCCGGCGTAAAAGGATTACTGGCGCAACGAGGCAATCGCGTTGATCTGATTTAAGCGCGATGCTTTTTCAGAATATTCGAAGCGCCCACCGATCCCGATTGCCTCCGGTCACCGTGTAAAAGAATGGTTTCTTATTTCTTACACCGTGCCTCCGGTTAACTTCTTGTAATGCGTTTTCGCGTGCCTCCTGTGTCTTTTAAACAAATGCGTAGCCTACTTGCGGGTGCGTATACGGGATATTGGAGTGTTACCGAAACACACAGAGTTCTCACTTCATTTCGACAATCGTCATTTCGACAATCATACGTACCACGCACTTCACGCGATTGGAATCGCCTTCCCGAATCATTTGTAACAATTTCAGGTCGTGACGCATTTGTGACTGTATTAACCAATTCTTTGAATACCTGGTCGTAGTATTTCACCTTATACATTTCTAGAGATAAGATTTCACTGTTACCTGTTGTATTTGTTGTACCTGTTGCACTGAAGTGTACCAATGCTCATTGTATTGTCACGTTACTCTCGACAAACTTGATAAAAATGGGCTCGTTTAGTCGACTACTCAAGCAGCGGCTCAGAGAGATCGTCTTTGTCTTCTTTCACTCTTCGATCTCACCCAAGCAAACCATGTGGCAATAGTCCCCCCCCTTTGAAAGCATCGACTCGATGCTCGTAAATAAAAAAAATGAAGGTATACACACGCAGATATAGAGAACCAAAAGAGGGAGAGTGCCACTACTCGCAGCGCAAATGAGGAAGTTTCGCCAACGCTTCCGCCAAGCGCAAAAAGAAAGGGCACAAAAACACACGAGAACACAAACAGCAGCGGCAACGCAATGTCACGGCATGTCGTAGCACGTGAAACCACAAGGGCTACTGTGTGAAGTAGGGCTTCAGCCGAAGGACATGCATGGTTTCGGGTCGAAGCTGTCGACGAGAAGACGCTGCGCCGTCCGGAAATACCTCGTAGGTAAGATCTGTGATTCGTCTAAGAACCTTGTACGGTCCAAAATAACGGCTTAGGAGTTTTTCGGATAAGCCTGGTCGCCGGACAGGGATCCACACCCACACTCGGTCCCCAGGGTGGTAGGTGACATTTCGATGGCGGAGGTTGTAACGTCGCGCGTCTGCATCTTGTTGGTGCCTGGTGTTTATGCGAGCTAGCTGACGAGCTTCTTCGGCGTATTGAGTGTATTGCTCAGCATCTTGAGCAAGTTCATTGCTTTCGTCGCACGGAAGCATAGCATCGAGCATGGTTCGCACGTTGCGTCCGTAAACAAGTCGGAAAGGCGGAAATCGCGTTGTTTCTTGCGTTGCCGTATTATAAGCAAACGTGATGTATGGAAGAATCTTGTCCCAGGTTTTATGTTGTACGTCCACGTACATTGACAGCATGTCCGCTATGGTCTTGTTAAGCCTCTCTGTCAGTCCATTGGATTGCGGATGATAAGCCGTTGTTTTTCGATGACTTGTGCAGCTCAGTTTAAAAATGTCCTCCATCATTCGTGCTGTAAACGACGTCCCTCTGTCCGTAATCACGCATGACGGGGCACCATGCCGTAGGACGATTTGGTGCACGAAGAACTGCGCGACTTCAGAGGCCGTGCCACGGGGTAACGCTTTTGTTTCAGCATAACGCGTGAGATAATCTGTCGCAACTATAATCCACTTGTTCCCAGAGGACGACAAAGGGAAGGGCCCGAGAAGGTCCATTCCCACGAGGTCAAACGGTGTCCGTGGTGGTGCGATCGGCTGGAGCAGGCCCGCGGGTCTCACAGGCGGAGTCTTGCGGCGCTGGCACTCACGGCAGCCTTTCACATATCGATGTACACTAGTTGATAGTCGCGGCCAGTAATACTGTTGGCGTACTCGGGCGAGAGTTCGCGAATAGCCCAAATGTCCTGACGTGGGCTCGTCGTGGCACGCCAGAAGGATTTCATCACGCATGTCGGTAGGAACAACGAGTAGGAAAGCCTTGTCGCTACCACGGGCGTTTTTCTTGTAAAGAATGCCTCTTCTTAGACAAAAAGAGGACAGTTCGCGAGCAATGTGTTGAGGGACCTTAGAGTTGCGGCCTTCCAGGGAATCAATGACTGGGCGTAATTCATCGTCTGCCCGCTGCTTTGACATAAATTCGGAGTCACTAACTGCTCCGAGAAAGGCATCTTCATCTTCGGAGCCCCTGACAGCGTTCCCCACAGGTGCTCGAGAAAGCGCGTCGGCGTCTTCGTGTTTGCGCCCTGACCTGTACACAATCGTAATGTCAAACTCCTGCAAACGCAAACTCCACCGTGCGAGACGGCCGGATGGATCTCTGAGATTTGCCAGCCAGCAGAGCGAGTGGTGGTCAGTCACCACTTTGAAGGGACGACCGTAGAGGTAAGGCCGAAATTTGGTCGTCGCCCACACTACTGCGAGGCATTCTTTTTCTGACGTAGAATAGTTGGTCTCAGCTCGAGAAAGAGTACGACTGGCGTAAGCTATCACATGCTCAACGCCGCCGTGTCGTTGTACAAGGACAGCGCCAAGTCCGACGTTGCTGGCATCTGTATGAATTTCTGTAGCAGCGTCCTCATCAAAATGGACAAGAACAGGGGCTGTTTGCATTCTCTGTCGTAACTCTGTGAACGCTGTATCTTGTTCTACGCCCCAAGTAAAGGGTACGTCATCTCGGGTGAGTCGCGTAAGAGGTTCAGCTATCTTAGAGAAGTTGGCGATAAATCGGCGATAATACGCGCACAAGCCGAGGAAACGGCGTACTGCTCTTTTATCTGATGGGACAGGGAAGGCGGCGACAGCAGCAGTTTTGTCTGGATCAGGTCGCACTCCATCTGCACTAATGACATGTCCCAGAAATTTCAGCTCTTCATAGCCGAAATGGCATTTTTGGGGTTTCAGCGTAAGTTCAGCTGTGCGAATGGCTTCCAGAACCTTTCTCAGACGCTTCAGATGTTCTTCAAAGCTCTCGGAAAAGATGACTACATCATCGAGGTAGACAAGGCAGCTTTGCCACTTCAAGCCAGCGAGAACTGTGTCCATCATCCTCTGAAAAGTGGCTGGTGCAGAACAGAGGCCGAAGGGAAGAACTCGGAATTCGTAAAGTCCGTCTGGAGTCACAAACGCGGTTTTTTCTCGGTCTCGTTCATCCACTTCGATTTGCCAATAGCCACTCTTTAGATCGATGGACGAAAAATACTTCGCACGTCGTAACCTGTCGAGGGAGTCGTCTACTCGTGGAAGCGGGTAGACGTCCTTTTTTGTGACGCTATTAAGCTTCCTGTAGTCAATACAGAATCGCAGCGTTCCGTCTTTTTTCTTTACTAGAACGACTGGCGAGGACCAAGCGCTGCTGGATGGTTGAATAATCCCGTCATCGAGCATCTCTTTTACTTGTGTCTGAATAGCCTCGCGTTCTTTGGCAGAAACGCGATAAGGCTGCTGCCGGATGGGGCGGACGTCATCGTCGGTAATAATTCGATGCTTCGTGAGGTGAGTTTGACGGACTTTAGAAGAAGAGGCGAAGCAAGATCTAAACTCCCTTAAAAGGTCGTGAAGTGCAGCCTTTCTCTCGTCTGACAGCGTCGAATTGATGTCGATGTGGTCTAGAAATTCCTTATCCTCATGCGTTTCCTCGGACGCGAAGCACTCCGTGACGTCGGCAACAGGTTCTCCATAGGCTAGGGTGGTTCCACGGAAAAGATGCCGGTGCTCGTAATTGAAGTTCGTAGCTAGTATCGTTGACTGTCCGTCACGGACGCGCACTACACTTCGGGCGGCGCATACACCTTGGAGCAGCAGAAGTGATAAGTTGCTTTCAGCCACCACGTCGCCGTCTTGGAAGTCTTCACAAGTGACTTCGATGGGAACAGTTGCTCGAGGTGGCAGCGTCACACTGTCGTCAGCAACACGCAGCGCAAGTCTACGGCAGTTATCGGCGTCTCGATCTGTTGCGCCTTGAGTCGAGAAGGTCACGATGCGCTCACGGAGATTTATGATGGCACCGTATTCCCGAAGGAAGTCCATGCCGATAATCAGCTGACGCGAACAGTCGGGGAGAACGAGGCAGCTGAGCACAAACGTTGACGCACGAATTTTCACTCTTGCGGTACAGCGACCCAGCGGTGTTACAACGTGTCCTCCAGCTGTTCGAATTCGCGTTCCATTCCACGGCGTGATCACTTTTCTGAGATCTTTCGCTAGCCTCCCGCTGATGATCGAATAGTCTGCACCAGTGTCTACCAATGCACTGACCTGAACACCGTCAACCAGCACAGGTATGTCGAGCGACACGCGGTCACTAAGTTCAGATGCGGATGTCGGCGTTTCTTCGGCACTGCGATTATTCTCTGACGAAATGCCTTCGGCGTTGCGTGCAAGCATCGATGGGAGGTCTTCCGCACTTTGAGTCCCAGCGACCTTGCCCCCGAAGGCCGCTGCCTTCAGTTTTCCCGACGAGGGCTCGGGGAGCGTTCCCGTGCCGTCACCCCGAAACGTGGCCCAGTGGCTGCGGGTCTCCTCGGAGATGGTGACCGCGATTGCCGTCGTGTAAAGGGTGCACGCTGTTGCGCGAGATATTCTTCGATATCCCTTGGCCTTTGACCAATTCGGGGACGAGGGGAATTGACGGAAAATCCGCGCAGTCCAAGTTGCCGGTATGGGCATTCGCGGTAAATGTGACCAGCCTCACCGCAATGATAGCAGAGGGGTCGTCTGTCTGGCGTACGCCCGAGATCAGACTTGCGCGTCGGTGTACGGCGACTATCGATGTCCAAATCAGCGTGCGCTGACTGAATCGCGACTGACGGCATCATTGTCTGGATCGGGACGTATGGCATTGTCTGGATCGGGACGTGCGGCACTGTCTGGATCGGGACGTGCGGCAATGGCTGGATCGGGACTCCTTGACCCGAAAGAGGAGTGGCAGATCGCAAGGCTTCCGCGTACGTACGACGGCGACTGTCAGTAGACACAGGAGCCGTTTCCAGATCAACCGACGTGGGCGGAAAACGATGGGCGTGCAGCACCTGCTGGACCTCGTCGCGGATGACACTGGTGATAGACCCAACATCGATTTGCCTTGTCCCGTACATCTTTTCCATTTCTTCCCGGACGACAGATCGAATGATCTCGCGAATCCATTCGGGGCTCTTGCTCCCAGGGGTGGCGAAAATCTCGGGAGTTGAGGCAGCATTCACTTGACGGTCAAACTGGGCAGACCGTTGGTGCAGTACTCGCTCCATTGTTGCCGCTTCAGTAAGGAACTCAGCAACACTTTTGGGGGGACTACGCACCAAACCAGCAAAAAGTTGTTCCTTCACACCACGCATGAGGTGGCGCAACTTTTTTTCTTCTGCCATAGCAGGATCCGCTCGCTTGAAAAGCCGTGTCATGTCCTCGACGTACATCGAGACGGTCTCGTTGGGCATCTGGATGCGTGATTGAAGTGCACGCTCCGCCCGTTCGCGGCGGTCGGGACTCCTGTAGGTCTCCAGGAGGCGACGCTGGAACTCGCGCCAAGATGTCAGAACATCATCCCTGTTCAAAAACCACGTCTTGGCACCGTCTTTTAGGCACGTGTACACGTTCCGGAGCTTCGCGGCATCATCCCAGTAATTGATCGCTGCGACACGTTCGAACTCACTCAGCCAGTCGTCAACATCTTCATGCTGCGCTCCGTGAAAGGGGCTAGGCATGAGCGGGTTCTGGACGGTGCAGTAGATCGGCGTGGAAGGTGTCGGAGCTTGCATGGGATCTTGTGTCGAAGTCATAGTCGCTGCGTCAGTGGTTGGTGTCTCAGGCGGTAGGCCTCGTTGGCGGCGGCTTACTCTATGAACAGGAGTGTCCACGGGTGCAGGGCTTGTGTTCCGGCTGCTGGACGGAGTCTTGGGCATCGGGTGGATTGCGAGACGTTGTACCCAGCAACTCCACCAGTCTTGTCACGTTACTCTCGACAAACTTGATAAAAAATGGGCTCGTTTAGTCGACTACTCAAGCAGCGGCTCAGAGAGATCGTCTTTGTCTTCTTTCACTCTTCGATCTCACCCAAGCAAACCATGTGGCAGTATACTTAGAAACGTTATTTTTTTATTTTAATATAAGATTGTATCTTTTTATTTTCTTATATGCCATTTTGATATTTCTCATTTCTTTCTTTCTTTTGTTTTGTTTCAATCTGCTGTTGTATAACTAAAAACATTGCGTTGCCTCTTGTACTTACGAACTTGTTTTGTTGTTTTTACATCTCCCCTCTGTAATGTCTGTTGACCCTGAGGGTAAATAAATAAATAAATATTCGTTGGCAGTATTCAGAACGACCATTTTACCACGGGCTTGGACTTGTAGACAAAGTGAAGCTGGGGTGCCAACAATGAGTTCCCCTACTACGTCACGAAACTTCCGGCCTCGCACGCAGCTCTAGCTTGAGAAAAAGAGAAAGAAAGAAGCTCTATTAGAACAGCAGTGAGGGGACGTCAGAAGAAACTCCACTTCCACTGTCGTCTCTAGCCGTCAGCCGGAATTACTTGGCCAACGGCAAGCCGTCAGCCGGAATTATACTTGGCCAACGGCAGCAGCAAAGGCTTGACTGATGTGCTGCTGACGCTGGGGTCCAGACTGCGGAGCACAGCCTCCCATGATTCCAGTGTGTTCAAGCTATCGTGCCGACCCGGACATGTTGCGGACCTAATTTGCTACCTCACCGCGGAATTCGCACTGTAACCTTAATACTTCTGGGTGCCACTTGCTGTAGAGGACGGGTCTGTGAAAAAACTTCATCTGTAATTTTCGCCACATAACGTCTGCCCTCGCTCACTTGGAGTTCTGTCCGCTCTTAGTAGAGCGTCTTATACTTTCTTAACAGCGAAGCTCTCTGACGTTGTGCCGTTTCGTGTTAACAGTGAGCGCTCTCCCGCTGCGCTTGTTTGTCAATAGTGGGATGCAATGACTCGCGTGGGCAAGGGAACAAGCGCAGAGAGAACGAGAGGGAAAACCGAAGGGATAGGAAACAAGAAAAAGAGGGAAATAGAAAGAAATGAAGAGAAAAAAGAAAAAAAAACTTTAGAAGACAGCAAAAATACACCGAGAAAAAAAGCGATAGAAACAAGGACAAAAAAACAGGAAAACGATGAGGAAGCGAGAAATAGGGAGCAAGAAATAAAGAACATAAAGGAGAAAACAATAGATGGAGTAAAAGAGAGAGAAAGAAATGAACAGAGTGAGTGAGTGGGTGAGTGAGGGGGGTCCAAAAGGGGCTCATGGTGGACGGGACTGGAGGCCCACCATGCTCAGCCAGGCGGCTCCTGCCAGAATAGACAAAGATATAAAGGAAAGTAAATAGAGACAGCAAAAAAAAGAAAAAAATAACACTGAGAAAGAAACAAAAGAGAGGAATAAAAGGAGGCAGAAATAACTAAAAAATAAAAATAAGGACAAGGAAGGCCGACCAACTCCAGTGTTTCTTCAGGCTTGGCAACAATAGTGCATAGCTGCTTTTACTTTTTCTTTTTCGAAGCTTGCTTTTTTTTACATAGTCAGTCGCATTTTTTTTTAATTGCGCAGATGAGGTTGAATGGTCGTGTTCCATTTGTTTAACCTGAGTCGCACTCATTAAAACTGCGCTGGAACTGATGCGGGTTTCAAGCCTTATGATACACTTTGAACTGAACACCTAAATATGCTTGAATGCTCATAGTTCGCTGCATGCACTGTCGACTTGCGGGGAGAACGTGTAATTTCGCATTCTTTGTTCACCTTGACGATCCATCGAGGGTTTAGTATACGTAAGGATGATGGTGGTGCAGAAACACAGGACATTGAAAACTGCGTAAGCTCAGTCCCATTCGCAAAGGAAGATTATGTGTTGACGAAGGCTGTTACCGTCGTCGTTCGTGCACCTGTCTCGGTTCAAACTATTCTTTTTCGAATAGTTTCAGAAATACACTTCTAGAAAGCACAAAGGAAGAGTCGATTTCATGGCACACTTATTTAATTGCTAACATCCACGCGTAGTGTGCAAGGTCGTCCTGGCGAAGAAAATTTTTTTTTGTAGACGTAGTGTGATGCAAATAAAACGGGCTTCGGGAACTGGCGATGAACTCATATGACTAAGCGTAAACAGCTTTCGTGAAGTTTGTCAAGACAAACATATCTGCCCTGTTCGATGGCGACTAAACGTTTTAATTGATTGTGGAAGAAGAAGAAGGTGCAGCTGTGTTTTGCAACGCTTGCAGAAGCACTGCTGAACGCCACGGGAATCGTTTTTGGTCCCATTCCTTCGGATGCCGCTCCACCCTTCCATGTGGAATTGTCCCGTCCAAGAGTCCGCGATGGTACGTATCGGCACGGCCCTGAATTGTCGGCATGCGCAAACGTCCGAATGGGCAACGGGAGGGAATAGTGGTTTTCTGCCTGTAGTGAGGTAACGCATGGAACACGGAAACGTCTTTTGTGTCACTGCTCCACGCCAACGTGCCTGCTGTAGTCCCCTGCCAGAGACCACCCACGGTCACTTAGTGAAAACTGCTATCCTGCGTCCGCAGTCACAGCCAAAAACGTGATCTTGTAAACGTTCTATATATATAAGAGAGCGAACGTGTACATATTTACGGCACGTGATTAGTCGAGACTCGCGTACACGTCACGAACGGGGCACATGCGCGCATGTCTCGACCAATTACGCGAGTGGAAATGTTTGTTCGCTCACAGAACGAGTACAGGGAATCGAGCCAGGTCACCAGGGTACTCTATATACCCCACGGACCTGGACGAGCGGCTGCACATATACCACCAGCTCCCGCCACGCACTGGACCAGAGTCCTTCCCCCTGTTATTCTACTTTCATCTCATGACTGCTCCCTGTCTGAGGAGGGGGGGGGGGGGGCAAGGGGCTCCAGTGAGGCTAGTCTCCCGGTCCCCGGCTCCCTTGATTGCAGCAAAGACAAACAATAAAGTTTTGTCTCTCTCTCTGTCTGCTTTCCCCAGAGCAATTAGATACCGTGAAGGGTCGAAACACCACGCTTCTCCAGAGTATAGACATGGAAGCTAACCATCCATGTTCTGTCGTCTCAAAGGGTGAAGCAAAGGCAGTCGTTTACTAAGGCGAAAGGCTTAGATGTCTCATCAGAAGCTAATATTTACAGGCGTTCTGCTTCGGCGTCCCCAGTCGGTGGCGTTAATATAGGAGGGATGAAAAACACAATGTTTACGTGATGACGTCAACATGACTTCACAGATAGCCAAATTTATGACGTCGTTGTGACGTCCCATGAAATCCTTGCTTGGTCAAAGGTGAGCTGACCACGGAGACAGTACTGAGCCATGGGTGTCTAAACATTTCGGAAAAGTTGGTGGGGGGGGGGGGGAGATAAATGAACTGATTGGGAAGAAAGAGATCGAGTCGTCTTAGTTGAACGCATACAACGGACCCTGTGAGGTTTTCTTAATTGTTTGCGTGCGTATGTGCATGTGTGTGGGGAAGGGGTGGGTGAGATTGCGTGCGTGCGAACTGGTGCGCTCACTCGATTAATTGTTTGTTCAATCGTTTCGCGAGCTCATGCAGATGCGGTGTGGCACAAGAGGTGCTAATTTGGATCGTCTTTCGGAATGGACACTGAATGGGAGGAAGAATGCAAGTAATAATAAACACGACGGCGCACTCGCTTCTTCAGACGGCGAACGTTCGGCCATACATGCGTGAAATATCATTTGCTTTCGAAAAATTGCGAAAGAGAATATTGTTACATAAGTACGAAGTTCGTCGCGCTATATACGGGTGCAACGCAGAAGCAGACTCGATGTATCCCAAGTGAAACACCGAACGAACGGTTTTCAAAAATACCTCTCGCAGAAAAATATGATAAACAGAAGAAATACGTGGCTCGGTCGGGGCGATATCATATATGTGCGGTAGTAAAACTAAACTAGCGGATGGCATCCTGGATGACCTGCATTTGCTTGGCGAGAGTAGGGCAAGGTTCGCTGTGCTGGTCACCGAATCCTTGGAGGGAGCTCGTTGACCACGAAGCCATAATGCGAAACGAGGCTGTTGACAAAGGACCTCTCTCTGACCGAGAAACCCTTCCGACCTCCGGGGCTCTTTGATCAGCGGCCTACACGCTGACCACATCGACTGGCGAACCGTATTGCTCGGCCCACTCTCACTCACTCACTTGTAGCGTGCAGCACTGCGAAAGCTTAGCGCGAGGACCCACTTAAGCGTTCAGGCGTTCAGACGTGCGGTCAAGTAGACCCTCGAAATGGAGCGACCAATACATTTAAGGCGAAAGAATTAGATGCCTCATCAAATGCGAAAGTAATCCACGGAGTCGGTGGCGTCAACAAGAGTGTTGCAATAAATCGTCATCGCATGATGACGTCACTCAATATATGACGAAATCACACGTCACAGATCACGAAAAAATTGCGACGTCATCATGACGTCGTTGCTTTATGAAATGTGACCCAATCGCAGAAAAGGAGAAGGCGAATGAGAAGGAGGAGGAAGAGGAATGGAAAAAAAGAAAGACAGGGAGGTCAACCAGACGCACGTTCGGTTTGCTACCCTGCACTGGGGGAAGGGGTGAGGGTATTGAAAGAGAAGAAAAGGGTGAGAAAGTGAAGGGCAACGTGTGGGTACATGCGGCCTTGTCTATTGCACGCCAAACCAGATGAGATGCAAAAATTCTACAGTGCCTCCGATCTTAGAGGCAATGCAAAGTCGAGTTAGGCGCATAAAGTCTTTGCAGGGGGGCGCGGAAGGATCAACAAATCGAATGAGAAGACTAAAACTAAATTGAAAATGTCTTACTTGGGCGAGTAGATGAGGAACGCTGCGTGTTTTCTTCTAATGAAATAATCAACAATAATACTTGTGAAAACTTGGCTGGTCGAAGGAAAACTGAGCTTGAAGACCTCGATTTAGCTTTTGCGATATTCACATGCAGATTATCAAGGAATGAAGACTTGAAATGCTACCAAGATCAGAGAAAGAGTCGTGGTACTTACAACCGGATGCAATGGCCTTCCATATTATTATTTCTTATTTGACCTCCATCATGTCAGACTTTTTTTTTTCTCGTTTGTTACTCACAGCATATAGCATTAATGTGTAGATTCATATTTGCACTAGAATGTACTAGTCAATGTGTTCGCAATTATGTTACAGCAAATTTATTGATTTCGATATAGCTTATATACCAGCATACAAGTTTTACGTACCTTTTTAATCAATGTGACCCGAAGACAAAAAAAAAAAAAGAAAGAGTACGTTTGGTGTCGTTTATTTGACAATCAGATGCTAAAATTTGACGCTAATTATAGAATGGAAGTGACTTGCATTTCTATTCTAATAGTGAGCGTTTGATTGAGGAACTATACTGGCAATATGTAGCTATAAAATAATTTTTCACTTTAATTAAAGTGAACCAAAGTTTCACTTTAATGTCCCTTTAATTTATCTGTGAAATAAGTGAACGTAAAAAAATGGCAGCATATCCACGGAGTGAATGATGAAGAGTGGGGCGAAGCATTCGTCCGTCCATTCGTTCTTGTTTCCGTCCGTCCATACGTCCGTCTGTGTGACCGTCCATGCGTCCATCCGCCCGTCCGTGCGTGCGTCTGTTCGTGCGTCCGTCCCGGCGTTCATCCATGCATCCGCCCCTGCGTCTGTTCATGCGTCCATCCATGCATCTGTCTGTGTGTCCGTTCGTCCATCTATTCAACCATAGAAGCACCGCCATCCAGCGGACATTCCAAGGACTAAACGAGAGGTGGCACACGCACACTTTCTTACGGCTTGCGCTCCGGGTCTACTTCCCACCTTTAACCACCTCGAGTTCGTGGTATATACTAGTTCACGGTATTCATGGCACTGCGGCCCAACGCTCGCTAAA
This sequence comes from Rhipicephalus microplus, assembly GCF_043290135.1. Lineage (NCBI taxonomy): Eukaryota > Metazoa > Arthropoda > Arachnida > Ixodida > Ixodidae > Rhipicephalus > Rhipicephalus microplus. The sequence continues at coordinate 248,437,047 of NC_134700.1, read as the reverse complement.
CCTTTCTAAAACCAAGGAGGTTACGCCCAAGGAGGTCTTCTTAGTCCGTGCGTGCGTCTGTTCGTGCGTCCGTCCCGGCGTTCATCCATGCATCCGCCCCTGCGTCTGTTCATGCGTCCATCCATGCATCTGTCTGTGTGTCCGTTCGTCCATCTATTCAACCATAGAAGCACCGCCATCCAGCGGACATTCCAAGGACTAAACGAGAGGTGGCACACGCACACTTTCTTACGGCTTGCGCTCCGGGTCTACTTCCCACCTTTAACCACCTCGAGTTCGTGGTATATACTAGTTCACGGTATTCATGGCACTGCGGCCCAACGCTCGCTAAACCTTTCTAAAACCAAGGAGGTTACGCCCAGCGAGTATAACGTAGCAACTTTTCCCTGTCAGATAGTGCTCAATGTACATGCCAATGGCTGATAATGGGAAATGAGAGATAGGAGAATTCGGCTTTTACTTTCTTACGGCTTGCGCTTCGTATCTACTTCCCACCTTTAACCACCTCGAGTTCATGGTATATACTAGTTCACTGTATTCATGGCACTGCGGCTCAACGCTTGCTAAACCTTTCTAAAACTAAGGAGGTTACACCCAGCGAGTATAACGTAGCAACCCTTTCTTGTCAGATAGTACATTAAGCACTGAGCAGATAGTACATTGGCATGTACATTGAGCACTATTTTTTTATTGTTCAACAACGCATAGAAGAAATCTCTCACCGGCACCACCATGGAGGTCAAAATGTTATACTTTTTACACACTACTTCAATGGTTACGAGGGACAAATTGGTTGCCGCTATGAGAAGCTTCGCCCCTAAAATTCTTATGAAGCCTTAGACAACCGTGGCCTGCGCATTAACATGCTTGTCACAAGTGACAACTTGACAAGAACAGCCGCTTACTCCGGTTTGCGATCTACGGCGAACTGTGTGCTGAAGCCATTTTCTTAAAGCTTTGTAGTTAGAACCGGTGAACCGGTGGCATTGGTCGACCTTATGCATCGCACTGGCGAAGTGTGCGAAAATAAGAGCGCGGTTTCCTATACAAGCAACAATGACGCCTGGTTTGAGTGCGCGTTGTATACCCGCAAACGCATTTGCGCCATTCAGTTCTCGTCGGCTGGTGCGACCGAGTTTTCACAATGGAACAACTCAGGTTTGCGATGATTGCGTTAGACGTGCTGTCGGCGTTATTGTAGCGTTTTGTCAGCACGGTGTTGTGTGTACATGTGGGTGCTTTTCTTTACATGTACTTGCGGCTCATGTAGCAAGAAAATTTCAGCTGAGCCCTTACCAGAAATATCAGACGTCTGTCACATGACTTTCCTTTTGTCTCTCAAACAACCCCATAAAATCTTTCTGACAATTCGTATCAAGGCTGTTCGTTGGCCTAGTTGGTACTTGCTTAACGACATATTTGGAAGTAAAGTGTGGGATTGGGCTAGTTGGTAATACATTATTGAACTTTTGAGCGCAAGAACTTACGACAAGTAACACAAAAGACGAGGACGAGCGCAGACTTTAAACTAAATGTATTACTACTACTACGCACATGTATATATGTTACAAAAAAGGCTCTTCGGACTTTTGGTTTTGTGTTTTGTAAGCAAGTGATCTTATCGTCTTTTTTTGTAACATATATATGTGCGTCGTAGTAGTAATAATTTTAGTTGAAAGTCTGCACTCGTCCTCGTCTTTTGTGTTACTTTTCGGAAGTTTTTGCGCTGAGAAGTTCAATAAGACACATTTTAGCCGCGAAAGAACACAAACTCTGTCTTAGTGTTATTTAGCGGCTAAAATATGTAAATTCTGACAATTCGTCTGGAAAGGTACGGAGGCTAATTTCATTCTGTGAATCATTCGTATGAAGTAAGACCCGAAACGGTTACTTTCAAGCTGTGCAAGTGCACAAACACGAAAATTTAACCGTTTCGACGTCAAAGTTACAAATCGTTCCTATACCTACGGGAGAGCAGCCCACAGCATGAGTGCCGTGCATGCTGTGACGATAATTATGCATTTAATCTCGCGGCCTTAATTGCTGCCAGCCTCAATGACAAGCACAATGGCGAGAAAATAAATTAAGTAGACTTGCGCAGTAATTTTGTCGTCCACACATCGGGGCTTCATTTTGCTCTTTGCCATGATCCGGCAAATTTTGTTCTACGCTGGACATACGAAGCGCAAGGATGTTTGGTTGGTTGGTCGTTTTCTTCATGGAGTTTATTTATTTATTTATTAAGTACTGCAGGCCATAAAAATGCCCCAAGGAGGAGTGGGAGGTGGTACAATGATAGTGATATGACCAATTAATAGATGTACAGGTGTAGAGAAAGAAGAAAAAAACGAAGAAAACAACAACAACGACGACAGAAAAAAATAAATCAGACAGGTATACATTATATTCGCAGGTTACATAAATCACACTTCAAAATAATTTGACTGGAGATTTTAGTACATGTGCAGACTCAAAAATGTGGTGCCTCCCAAAGCAAATCGGGCCATGAAAGACATCGTACAGAGGATTGAGAGCTCTTTAGTTCTGACCAATGGGTGTTTTTTTTTTTTAACGCGCACTTTAATCTAACAGTACACAGGCCTCTTGCACTTACAACTTCCATCGAATGGCGGCAGCCACCTTCCTCGTCACAGAAAACGCGATGCCGTAAAATTTGTGTGCATATGTGGAATCTTCTGTGATTGGACTCGGGACAAATAGTGCGAACCGAAAGCTGACCTTGCTGCCAGAAAGTATACGAATTCAGAGTACACGTATAAACGGCGTGCGCTTGCCTTGGAACCTTCTATCGCCTCGCACTTTCCCGGTTTGCCGCTCATTGGCCCTGGTTCGACTGCAGAGCCTACAAGACGCAAGCTTGGACTGAACGCGCTTGCTGCCGGGGCCCTGCGCAAAGTCGCTCACGTGCTCGGGGCCGCGCGCCTCGCGAAGGGGCCAATTTCGTCCGCGCATACACGCTACTGCACCGCGTATGCGTCGAGACACGGTCGTAGCTGTGGACTGCGGAACGGCCGATCAGCTCATTGGCGTTGCCGAGCACGCTCGCTTCCTCGCCGATGCAGGACGTCCGATAGCAGCAACGCGCGTTCTGCTGCCGGGAATCTCTTCTGGTAAAGGCCGAATGGAGGGCAGAGTAATAAGGGGAAGAGATGCCGCTCGCAGTGTGGCGCCAAAAAAATGCATGCTGCCAGGGGATCGTGTACCGTCTTGGCCGAGTTAGAACGAGGATCGCGGGCCGACCGACCGGGCTATCTGGATCGACACCGGCTGGCCTTGAAGGCTCGCCGTCTTCTTCGTCTTTTTATTTCGCGCTGGACTCTTGCCCTGTGCGCTACTAGTTTTCCATGAGCTGTGGCCGGTCGGAACGTTCGTTGCGTCATCGTCGCGAGACCACGTGTTTTCTCGTTTTTCTCTTTACGGCTTTTTTTTTTCTCTTCTCTACGTCGAAGACTTGGCTGACCTTTCCGCATAATGGTGGGGAGTATAGGAAAGCGTCGTTCGTTATAACTGCGGAACTTTAAACGTGCATTTCATTAAGACCATAACTTGGGCCTGTTCGTCTGCCGTCAGAACGGAGACGGGCACATCTCAGATATACACAATGTCATTAGGATGAAATGAGGCACACGGAGTGCGCATCGTTTGTATCGCCATGTCTGCATTCTGTTCCTCTGTCGCTCATTGCGTGCGTTTTTAAACGCGCAGACGGGCGATTTGGTATAGATTCGTCGTTGTTGATGATGATGTCGATGATGATGATGATGATGATGATGATGATGATGATGATGATGATGATTATCCTTGAAGGATTGGCACCTATCCACTCAAGGTGGTCGGAACGACGCGACGGACGCGGACGAAGAAGAAACGGACACACACGCGCCTAGTGTCCCCTCCTCTTTTTCTTCTGCGTTAGTGCCGCTGCAGTTAGCCACGATGCAGGAAGTGAGGGGTTCGTGGATACTATTTTACGCATTGTGATTGTATACACTTCCGTACCTTTGGTGCTGCAAGTGCACGCATTCACGAAAAAAACATGTGGGTGCCATTGCACATGCACTTTCGCACTAAGTGCTGTGAACATTTAGGCTCCGTACAAGTAGGCGCGATTGCAAAAATATAAAAGAAGCAACAAAACTGCCTATAGCAGCTGCACGAAGCTACAGGATGACCACGAGAAGTGTAGAATTAAGGGGCCGTACGATAGCACATGACTAAATATGGGCATCATGCAACTTAAAATCGACCGCACCAAAGGTGAGTTGGTTGGTCTGTTCCTAGGAGAATCACTCGCCTCGCCGTTGTGGTCTAGTGGCTAAGGTACTCGGCTGCTGACCCGAAGGTCGCTGGTTCGAATCCCGGCTGCAGCGGCTGCGTTTCCGATGGTGGCGAAAATGTTGTAGGCCCGTGTGCTCAGATTTGAATGCACGTTAAAGAACCCCAGGTGGTCGAAATTTCCGGAGCCCTCCACTACGGCGTCTCTCATAATCATATGGTCGCTTTAGGATGTTAAACCCCACATATCAATCAATAACAGAATCACTCAAAACACCACGGTGCCATGCATTGTGAGAAAGCAGAATTTGTGAAAAAGGAAAATAAAAAAGAAATACGGGACAATCGGCTGTTTTGTCTTCTTTCTTTTGAAAGGCTGCCTTTTTCCGTAGTATATGCGAAATGAATCAGTACAATCTTCTTTCTTTTCCGGGATGCTTTTGAACTAGCGCCGTCATGTCTTTTTTCATAAGTTATCCACGCTTTTCCATATGGTTTAATTGATCTCACCGATAATAGACCAAAGCAACCGGTACTTCGAGCAGCTAATGCTACCGCCATGCAACTCTTGCGGTAACTTAAGCTTGCCGTCAGTTCCCAGCTTAATTGTTATCAGGTGCCCCCCCCCCCACATCCTCCTGTTTCACGTCAGGATGAGCAACACACAAAACTCAGTTTCTCATCATCAATTAGAGCTATTACAATTGTACTAACTTCCTGTTTATGAATGCTTCGTATCGTTCGCGTACAAACGCGATATGTACTACATGTAGGTTTTTATAGCGGTGTCAAACGGGCATTTGCAATCATGATCGGCATCAAACCTGATCGAACGTGTTGATCGCAATCGACAATGGTCGCTGCTGCGTGGTCCAAACTAATCCACATCGCACTATATAGGCTCATACGTCAGTGAAATCGCGATCTGAGAACCTCATCACGATAAGCTCATCGTGGCCGTCTTGATTCTTATCGGGCCTGATCGCGATTGAAGGTGACCGTGTATCGCAGCACTTTATCTGGAACTATCTTAATCCCGATCAGCCCTAATCGCGTTCGAAAGCGCCCGTGTGACGCTAGTATTAGCAGTGGTAGAACTTTTCATCAGTGAAAGAATACATGACGTGTACATTCCTTCGTTTCCATCTTATTCGATCGGGTGTTCAAGGGTTTGGAGTACTTCTTACGTTTTCATTGGTGGGACTCAGCCGCAGCCGCGCATGGTGCAACGGAGATGACATACTGTTGTCGAGCAAGAGGTTCTCAGTTCAAATCCGGAGCTTGTCAGCGACAGAAGCGCGCTCGTGTGGTACATTCACGTCAAGTGTAAAGAATCCCAAGTAGCAACATAAAATCCCAAGCCTCTGGCGTTCCTCGTACAGCGGCTTGTAAGCCACATTTGCCCGTCGAACAGCTTCTTTGTTCCGCACCGTTTGGACATACGTGGTCATCTTGCGTGCGTAATAATACTTCCTGCTTGTTGCGCAACTTATCGTTTCTTCCACCCGACTATAGTGGAGAGTTGTCCAGTGCGCGATAAAGGCCCTTTTCAGTGTTAGTCGTCAAGGTCGTACACTGCCCTTCGGGTGTAGTGGACAAAAGGAAAGCCACATAGCGAGGGCGCAAGCCCGAGCACATTCAATCAGCTTGCGCAAGGCCACACCGAGCTCATCCAGAGGTGCGACCTCGCCACTGGCTTACACCTGAACGATCGATTGCGCACGCGTATTGATGTCAGATTCGTATCTCGGACGAGGAACTGACGCTCGCTGCTGTGGCCTCGGATCATCGGCTGCACCACGGCGGTTAATAAACATTGAGGCGCCTTGGTCGGCGTACATGTGTCCAAGGTTTATAGCGACGCCATCCCATCGGCGAATGCGGAGATATTCGCAGAATAATCGCACGCCTACATGGTAAGGCGTTGGCATACTTGATAGGAAGACCCAATGAGGGGGGGGGGGGGGGGGCTTAAAGATATACCTTGCCGGACGAAGAGTGTATCGATTGTGTAATCTGCCTACCAACCGGCACAAACTTGGCAATGAACGAAGATACAAGAAAGTAAGAGATACAATACAGTCGTACACATTTCGCTAGGATATGACTTTATTTAGATAAGTTGGATGCGAACCGACGAATGTATACTGAAAGTGATATGCACGTTCCGATGCTATGTGTTTACGTTGGCTGATTGGTTACAAACGGAGAAAGTTACACACAAAACAGGTAACTTATGCCATTTCCCAGCGGAAATTTGTGGTGTAGATCTCTCGCACTTTGTAAATTACTGACGCTGCTACATCTTACGTGGTTTCTTCTTACTTTATAATATTTCCACAACCCATTTCTAATTTTGTCCACAAAAGAAGGCTGCCGCACAAATATGCAGTGTTTGTTGAACTTGCACTTAAGCTACAAAGATTTGTACACCTTTACAAATATTGTGGCCCGTGTTGCCGACTTTGAGCCTGCATTTGTCATGCCATTTCAGACCATCGCATCCAAAGACCCTTCCCTCGGGGAGCATGTTTCTTCCTCCGCCTGTACGCGGCCATATTTATGTGGTAAAGTGGGTAGAACAGCAATGACATTGTGTTTCGTGTACCAAAAACAAATGACTTAAAGAAGAGTAATAAACCGCAGCTGAAGGAAAGCAACGGCATATGCTTTGTAGTTATGAGGCACTCGTTGGTGTTTTTTTTTTCACATTGTGCTTAATCAGTTATTTCAATACGATGAAATACTGAGTCACGAATATTCACCTTAAGGTCAAGTGCATTTTGTTACGCCGTAAATGACATTGAAAAACAACCAAACCAATACTTTAAGCCGGTGTACATGCTGCATAGTAACTTCTCTCTTTTTGTAACGAAAGCCCGTGAAATATGACATAGAACCTCGTGTCTGTGCTCGTGTGGACGAACTGGTGGACGGATTGACGGACGGATGAATGGATGGATGGGTGGAATGGAATGAATGGATGGAATGGAATGAATGGATGGATGGACGGATGGATTGATATGTGGGGTTTAACGTCCCAAAACCACCATATGATTATGAGAGACGCCGTAGTGGAGGGCTCCGGAAATTTCGACCACCTGGGTTTCTTTAACGTGCACCCAAATCTGAGCACACGGGCCTACAACATTTCCGCCTCCATCGAAAATGCAGCCGCCGCAGCCGGGATTTGAACCCGCGACCTGCGGGTCAGCAGCCGAGTACCTTAGCCACTAGACCACCACGGCGGGGCGGACGGATGGATGGATGGATGGATGGATGGATGGAATGGAATGGAATGGAATGGATGGATGGATTGGATTGTATTGGATTGAAATGGATGGATGGATTGGATTGGAATGGATGGATGGATTGGATTGGATTGGAAAGGATGGATGGATTGGAATGGATGGATGGATTGGAATGGATGGATGGATTGGAATGGAATGAATGGATTGGAATGGAATGGATGGATGAATTGGAATGGAATGGATGGATGGATGGATTGGAATTGATGGATGGATGGATGGATTGGAATGGAATGGATGGAATGGATTGGATTGGAATGGAATGGAATGGAATGGATTAGAATGGATTGGATTGGATTAGAATAGAATGGATTGGATTGGATGGAATGAAATGGAATGGATGGAGGTATTGTTAAAAGGATGTATGGACGAACGAACAGATGGTCTACTTTAATTCAATATTATAGAAGTGCTACCATGCTGAAGCCATCTCAAACGTTCTTGGAGCGAAATAACCGGCTCGTAGAGCATGTTTAGAAATTATCCATGTATTCGGAATATTGTTTTTTTTTCATTTATAAAGTGGCGTTTTTATTTGTTTATTTATTTATTTTAGCTTATGGCCAAAAGCACGTCATTCTATTTCTTTAAATATGTGATTTTTTTGCTTACCCTGACTTCATTACTTTTATGATTAAATATTGTAAACTGCCATTCCTCGTGATGGGCAGGCGCCAGCAAAATACAGAAGGAAACAAATTTGACAAGTTTCGAATGCAAAGCCAAAATTTGCGTGCGTGACCAAGCGAAGCTTGTTCTTGTTCAGCTTCTCTTGTCGCCAGGACAATCTTCCGGTGTGTGTGTGTGTGTGTGTGTGTGTTGTGTGTGTGTGTGTGTGTGTGTGTGTGTGTGTGTGTGTGTGTGTGTGTGTGTGTGTGTGTGTGTGTGTGTGTGTGTGTGTGTGTGTGTGTGTGTGTGTGTGTGTGTGTGTGTGTGTGTGTGTGTGTGTGTTTTCTCCTGCGTGCTCATGCGTTTTTCCCTCCTTTTTTTCTATCTCCCTTCACCCTCCTTTTTTTCTATTTTTCCCCACCACCCAAGGCTGGATAGCAAACCGAATGCTAATATCTGGTCGACCTGGTGGTCATCCTCTTCATCTATCTATCTCTCTTGTGGCTCATACCGCAGTGGGGAATTGGGCACAGTGGGTATGAGCCACACGAGAAGGTGAACAAGAAAAAGTGGGCCACGAGGTTCCATCGCTTTGAAGCTCGTGCCGACAAAGAAGAAGACATCCAACCTGGCGAACCACGCACGGCATCATGTCAGATGCGCAGGACAAGGTACCGGCGACCTATAATGAAGACGTCGCCATCGACAGCGGAGTCGACAGCGTCGCCTATTCGAGATCCAAGAGAGGCAGGCGTGGCTCGAAAAGCCGGTCGCGAATGAAGTTGCGCCAGAGCGCCGACTCCACATCGGTGTGCCAGAGCCAGCGAGACGTGGCAGATACCACGCTCTCGAAGGTGTCATCGAGAGTGAGTGACAGCGCGAGTGTCAAGTCGGTGGAGTCGAAACGGTCGACGTTGTCTAGAGTCTCGTCAAAAATGGCTAAGGCGAATGAAAAGCCTTCGCATGACACAGCGTCTACTGGCCCGATTCTCGTAGGGGACACGGGAGCCGAAGGCAAGCCGGAGGTTACACCGATAGAAGCCTCTTGCTTCCCGCCGAAATATCCTGCACAGAAGACAGCAGCGGATCAAGCAACCGAGTATGCAGCAAACCCAGTGCGTCAGAATGTCGCGGGGACTGCTTCTGAGTCGCTGGATCCGCAGCGAAACAGCAGCGGCCAAGATGGTCTTCGGGAAAGCGCCGCAGCCCAGCAACGTACGGAAACCACGAAGGAACCGACGCCCGCCTTAATGTGCGTCCTACCAGCTCCGTTCGACGAGCATCCCAGGAGTGCGACAGAGCTCAGTGCTGTGGCCAAAGCCGACCTCCAGCAGTCGCCACCATTCGATAAAGTCGACCATTTGGTGAGTAAAATGGAATTCATTATGGGCGAGCATATTGAGCCTACATTCTAGACTGAATAATTAGTGAAGTTAGGAGACGTTGGTGGCGCATACGCACCTCATCCCTAAATTATGACTGGTGCCTTTTATTTCTTACCCCGCCACAATAAGTCACGCTCATCAACTGCAACTGATTTTTCGCATGCTTCGCACTGACGCACTGGCGGAGTCGTTTACGAAATCGTGGGACTCGATCACAACGCTGGCAGGCAAGTTGGGCCAAAAAGTGCTCCTAGTAATGTTTCAACTGATTGTCGTAAGGTTGGTTCTAAATCCGTCTATTTAAACTATTGATGCGGTCGCTCCAATCCTATTATGCAATAGCGATAACAAGCGTATTATCATACCATATATTGCAATAAGTTTCCCTGCCAAGATTCTCACATCGTAAGACGAGGAAGAGATATTTTCTTCCATGCGCTGACCACCACTTCCACATTTTTGCGTAGGTTGCCTGCAGTCTTTCGGGCATGCAGAGCCAGCAGAGGACACAGCGACAGAACTGCAAGCCGTGCGTTTTGTGCTTCGCTAGCTTCGTCATACTGCTGTCGTTAGTGTTCATCGTGATCAGCTTGCACCGGTCTGCTAACAATGGAAGTGTGGTATGCGAAACTGAGGATTGCCGCCTACACGCGGCGTTGATCACTGCCGACATGGACACGGCGCTGGACCCTTGCAACGACTTCAGCGCCCGCGTGTGCAGTGCGTGGGAGCACCGGCGGTCGCTGGTGGCCCGGTCAGTTACAGGCCTGCACCCTTCTGCGCACGCTGACGCGGTGTCTGAGTGGTTGATGAATCTTCCATACACGATCGACGCCGGCACGCAGAAGGTTCCAACAGGTGACCGAGCTCGAGTTATGTACGACGCTTGCGTGAATCACACCGACGGTTCTGAAATGACGTTGCTGCGTAAGTTTATGGCAGAACTAGGCATACTGTGGCCCGATCGTCCAGCCACGGGGGTTAGTCCCCTGGGCGTTCTCATAAACCTCGCGTATAACTACCATACAGCTCTCTGGTTCAGCATACGACTCGTCAGCACAAGTAGCGTTCGCGCCGTAGTAATCGGGCCAGGACAATACGTCGTGCCTGCTTCAAGGCGACATGAGCGCCTCACTGCCGTTGGCGGCTACGAAGAGTACTGGCAAGCCTACTACGATTCGTTCAGTAGCGCTTCACACAAGAACCCGAAGCCGAGAGGTGCGGGTGATTTTGGAGCCAAGCCATCGGCGCGGATGCAGAGCTTCGTCCTGGCGGTGCTCTCCAATGCCACGGCGAGTCAAGCCAAGCAGAACGCATTTCGCTCCCGTTTTCAGATCGAACAGTTCGACAAACTAACCGAGAAGGTTCCTGCATCCGAGTGGCTTTCTGAACTCAACAGGCACCTCAAACCACCGGAAAGCCTCGCTTCTACTGACGAAGTTTTCGCTAACGGCATCGACATCAGCTCGGCTATACGCGCCATTTTTGACCGGTACACGAGATATGACGTATTAGAGCAGATTGGCTGGCTCTTCGCGGACATCTACGGGCCATTAGTGGACGACAAGCTGCTGTCGCGAAAGTTCGGAGAAAGTAATGCGGTGGCTGCTCGAATCGCGCTGTGCGCCACAGAGGTGGAAAAGGCGTTCCAGCCGCTGGTAGCCGCGTTGTACGTCGTTTCACGCTTCGGTGCCGAAACGAAAAAAGCAGTGACGGAGAAACTGCACGCCGTCGTCGACACGGCAGGGTCGATGATAAACGGCGCTCTCTGGATGGATAACTACAGCAGAGAGCTGCTCCGGATGAAGATTCACGACGCGAGCCGCGACCTGTGGCCGCCGCTGATCATGCTCAGCCAGACAGGTCTCTCCGCAATGTACGCCCAGTTTCCGAGCAAGTGGAACTCATTCATGGGTACCTGGATTGCAGTGCAAAAGCTGAGCGCTGACCTCAAGCACCGAAACTTTGGCTATAACAACTTGCCAAGTCTTTTGGTCGGCTACCAGCTCCCTCTGTTCGACTATGATTACATCTCGAACAGCGTGTTCACGTCGGTAGCTGCCCTGACGAGTCCTTTCTACTACGCGAACGGGACCAAGTCTATGTTCTATGCGGGCCTCGGCTTCTTCTTTGCCAAGGAGCTGGTTAGGGCCATCGACGATACGGGAGTGATGATAGACCTGACCGGAAGGGAGGCCGACATGTCTCGTAAGACGGGCGACCTTTCCGGTAACGTCACCGACTTGTGGCTGACCGCCGCCGCTATTGCGAGCTCGCATAACAGAGCGGCGTGCCTGATGCCGAAGCACGCTAGCGTGTTTCCGGAGGTTCCGGCGCTGCAGATCGCCTACGCTGCCTATAAGACGGCACTCGCCGATGGAGAGAAGAACTTGCGAGCAGCGTACCAGTACACTGAGGATCAGGTAAAATTGAAAACTGCGTGCGCAGGATTCCCCCCCCCCTCCCCTATTTGCCATGACAATAAGCTAGAAGGTCCGCTAGTGTGAATGCTGTAACGGGTTGACAAGGCTCAGGCAGTTGTACAATGTTCTTATATCTGCGTACGTAATATGCTGTCCAACACACACACACACACACATAGAGACACACAAACGATGAACAACAATTGGAAGCAAGCAAACTACGAGGACAATACAACACCACAACTGACCTGAGCACACTAATCTGTACAAAATGTAAATGCATAATGAAATCGCACTGCTGACTGCAATATATGCACACGTTAATTTACTTTGCATAATACTTAGAAGTAAGAAAATAAAACAGTTTCGGGACTGGGCAGTCTACATGAAAAATAGTTTCTTAAAACATATGATAGGACATATGAGAAGTAACTGTTCATTCCAAAGTAATAATTGTTGGTATTTTGTCTAAAAACCATGATTGTGGTTATGACAGACGCCGTAGCGGAGTGTCCGGAAATTTCCGAAAGATAGTGTATTCATACGTGTTCACCGTTTTAGGAGCGTTGTATCCTTGCGTTCGTTATTTTTAAGTTACATGAAACCAGAGATTGAACCATGTACCGGCAATTCTAGTCGGTGCTGTAACCATACCGCATTTTTTACACGATAAGAGTCTAATATGGCTTAATAGTTCCTTTTTTCGAAAAATAAGACGTGTACAACAGTTAAAAAGGAACTGATATTGCCGGTGCATATTATGTATTTTTTAGCTCTTGAAACGCCTTACGCGTGGTCCGAACACTTCAAGTAAGTGGCAGAGTACCGCTTAATGCAGAACAATAACTTGATTTGTTTGCTTTTGCTGTCGTGCCCCGTTGAAGGGCCCCGTATAGGTTAAGGTTCAGTTAATGCGTGGCCTATCTCGAAGAAAACTTCTTGTAAAGAAATTTAACGTGAGCATCCCAGCCAACTTTCATCAAAAATGAACTACACCTACTTTATGCTTGTCAGCACGTCTCTCGATTAGTCACTAAGTAAGGCTTCACGTTTACTGCGAGATATTATTGTTTTGTTGTATTTAGATTGATTTTGTCTATTAATTTTTGACCACGAAGATACCTCACGGCAAGTGTGTCCTTCACTTCAGATATCAAAGCGTGCCCGTTGATGACAGAAATAATCATTGTATAATAATTTGTGTCGTATTCAACTGTTGACTGAGTTGATATTGTTGATTCTAATGCACTAGCATCATTCGTTCGAACGAAAAAATGTTGCGCACCAGACACACATCGTCTTTACTTACCCGACTGCTGCATAGAAGTTCTGTTTAAGCTTCTGATACCTATATATACCATATTCGTAAACTGCACTGTCTTGCATAAATGTTTTCCTGAACTGCAGTGGCAGCTTTTTTGTGCACCTATTGACTAGAAATAGCGACGCAGCACACTTCCCAGTTAATGATGTGTATACGATAAATGCGTGGCCATCTGACGTAGATGTCGAGGAGTCCACCGATAATGCGTTGTATGTTCTTGAGCTTATCGCGACTACGATTATTCTAGAGATGTCGATGCCAGTCTGATCCTTCGCTTTCGCGGCATCGAGCTAGGACGTATACCGCCTTTACAACCACATAACTCTCACCTTGCGGTTCCGGGCAGATGTTTTTCCTGACCTTGTGCTACCTGATGTGCTCCCTGCCGGACAAAGTCGAGCCGCCGATGAGAGACTGCAACAAGGCCGTCAGCAGCTTCCCTGCCTTTGGCGATGCCTTCGGTTGCGCCCACGACGCGCCCATGAGCGCCTCCTCCCGACGGTGTCTATACTTCTAAACGTCTCTGTCACGATGGAACTATAGTAGTCACCATAACTGGACGTTTCGTGCAATCATGCATGCGTATTCACCCAGATATGCGCTCTCATTTAGAGCGCCTGCAGCAAGGGCGCTATTTATTTTCAGATAAGCGTTAGAGTTGCGTTTATGTTGCGTTAGAGATGCGTTTTTCGGACGTATTTGTTGTATACAAGAACGACAGGTGTCCGCAAATGCTACCAACATGGTCTGAGAGTTTGAAGCCAATAGCCATGCACGGTAACTTTTAGTTAAAATTTAGTTTTAAGGCACAGTGTTTCAAAAGGAAGCAAAACTTGTATTTAGCTGATAGCATGTATATATGTGCGTAACATTGTCTAGAATCGTTTGCATCGTTTTTTTGTGTGTGTGTGCGTGTTTACGCAGTTGCCTGCATAAACTTAATTATTACGCATGCATGCTGGAGAATGTGAACGGTTACGTGTTTTTGAGGACATGACGTCTTGAGTTTCAATGAATTCATTCTATCTTTTCTTTGTATTACAAGTGTGTCCCATTATCTCGCTGTCTTGAGCAATTCGTTCAAGCTGCGGTTAAACGGGCCAACAAGGCTCACCAAATGTATGCCTTAAGTTGGGTAGCCAAATAAGTCACTGTGCTGACAGTTACGCTGATGATATCGTTATGATGGCCCCGACCAGGCAGTAAAGCTTGCAAGCTGATGCACTGAGACACGCCGATGACGGTTGCAGTACGGTTCTTGTTACAGCGCGTACGTTGCGAACAGCGTATTACGCATATTACGTTCCGTACATTTGTTTTCGAAGCGCTCTGTTTGGACGTTGCTGAACTACAACAAACGTTTGTTTCAGAAAAAAAAACAGGCGAAACCTATTGGAAAATACTCGTGGTGTGTGGTTTATGCGCACTCTTTTATGATCAAGATTTAAGCGTCTGAAACTCTTATTACGCGTGTATAACAGTTTGGGTATGATCACTGAACATGATGTCGCTGCATATGGTAGAGATACATTAGATATCCGACTAAGAAATGACTTTCTCTAATGAAGCTGTACAAGTAGCATAATGCAGCACTGTAAACACGAATTCACAAATACTATTTGCCATAGATCAGGGGGTTGCGCTAATGCGTCTGCCTTTAGGCGTTGCTAGTTTCTCTTTTATTTTTTCAAGTTTTACCAGCGCATGGGTCCTGTTATTTTCTATAAGCGGTCGGTTTCATGAGAGATTAGCTTATATTCGCGCTCACGAACTAGCTTATAGTAAACATGGATGAGTAGTTAAGGGCGCTGCAACTTTCTTAAGCCTGGAGCAGTTCGCTTGTCTGAGGTGCAAGGTAAATACAGAACAGGTCTACATGTTGAGAGTGTGGTGTAGCCCTGCATTCACAAAATGTTTTTTTTTCCCATAAATTCTTCCCCAGCGCTAGTTCTGTATGGTCAAACATTAATAGCAAAAACCATTTGCGAAGATAAAAAAAACATTACACTGCTCCCTGTAGGTAGCGCCTCTTTTATTTATTGACAAAAAGAACTATCCCTTAAGAAGTAGGTGAAGGAAACGGAGACATGATTAAGAAGTCCGCACAAGAGATCTATCAAACTTTTGAGCAGGAAATAGCCAAGGAAAGGATCTATGATAATACTAGGGGTAGTTCTCTACTGTTTGAGGCCAGGACAGGAGTATTGCAAACCAAGACATATCGGGCCAAATACGAAGGGTAGACACGGTATGCAGTGCATGCGGAGAGAAGGAAGAAACTGCCGAACACTTGATAACGTTTTGTAAAGGGCTTCACCCTATATTTCAGGATAATGGCGCACTGGGGTTTTAGGACAGGGAGGGCAAAATAGAAAACCGGGTAGAATTATCTAGAAGGAGGTCATCTGATTGGTGGCTAAAGTCAAGGCACGAGTGAAAATTAAACCCTTCACTGCAAAGTGCCAGTCCTCAACTTCAGTACTTAAAGAAAAATAAAGATAAATCTAGTTGTTGGTTCACTAACTATTACGGCTATAGGTGGCGTTAGCCGCCGCCTGATCTAAAGGGTACAACCACATCGATCCATCAATCCATCCATCCATCCATGCTGCTACTCTTGGGTTCCATTGGCGTAGAAATGGGTGATGGGGCCGGTTAGAACCTCCTCTATGCCCTGATATTGTTACATTTTGTATTTGAACATTGTGGTTACGCGGAAAGCTCAATGGCAGATGATAGCCGCCGGTAAGCAGATGCGCCATGTGCTTCCACTGGTCATCGGTGGTTGCACGAAGTGGGATTTAAAAATGGTTTCACTTCTCTTCAAGTAATCGCAGTTTTGCTTGGTGTCATTCGAAACGTATGGCCATAACACATATGCAGCCAATCTTAACAATTCAGACGCGATGTGAGACAATGTGTGACGAAGGGAAAAAATTGACAGATCGATTATATGCGAAGCACGTTGAGAAAGGTTGGTATGTCACTTTAAAATCAGCACACCGTTACGAGGTGGAGGTAAATGATGCCGTACATGACTTCCGTGTCATGATTATCATGTTTGGATGTGTCGCTTACCTTTGTAATCTATTCACGTCATGCGGTACCAAATTTAACATATGTGGAGCTAGTGAAACGCCCCACGAGCATGCTATGAGCGTGGTATGTTGTCATGTTCTTACATGAAACGCCTGTCAGGATTATCATGTTTGTACCAGTCATATATTTCGTCACCCATTGAGGTCACGTAACACCAAATTCGGTATATGTGTAGCTGTCGAAACACCCGTGAGCGCATCATGAGGGTGGCATGTAGTCATGTTGTTACATGACACGCATATGTCTTGATTATCATGTTTGGATGTGTCATTTACTTATGTCGTCCGTTCGCGTCACGTAATACCGAGTTTGGTGCATGTGAAGCAAGCGAAACAGCCGCGAGCGCATTATGAACGTAGCTTGTAGTCATGTTGTTACATGACACGAATCTAATGTGTATCATGTTTGCACCCGTATTTTACCTTCGTCATCCATTCACGTCCCGTAATACCAAATTTGGTATAAGTGAAGCTAGTGAAACGGCCGCCATCGCATTATGAGCGTGGCATGTAGTCATGTTGTTACCTGACACAGCATCTCATGATTATCATGTCTGCACCAGCCTGATACCTTCGTCATCCATTCAGGTACCGTAACATCAAATTCGGTATTTGTGACGCTAACTAAACGGCCACGAGTGCATAATGAGCGTGGCATCTAGTCATGTTGTTACATGACACGCGTGTCATAATTTTCATGTTACGGTCTGTCGCTTGTGTTCGCCATGTAATCACGCCATACCATACCGGTTTTGGAACATGCCAAGTGAACGAAACCACCACAAGAGCTGCAGGACCATGAAATGTAAATTATGACATTCATGACATCCATGTCAGGATTTTCATGTTATGACTAGTCAGCAATGTTCTTCATACAGTCATGTTATGCCATACCAAGTTTGGTATCGATACCATTATCGAAACGGCCAGGAGAGCTAAAAGTCGTAGGCGGCTAGATAGATAGATAGATAGATAGATAGATAGATAGATAGATAGATAGATAGATAGATAGATAGATAGATAGATAGATAGATAGATAGATAGATAGATAGATAGATAGATAGATAGATAGATAGATAGATAGATAGATAGATAGATAGATAGATAGATAGATAGATAGATAGATAGATAGATAGATAGATAGATAGATAGATAGATAGATAGATAGATAGATAGATAGATACGCTCAAAGTCGCCGAACTTCGCTAAGAAATGTTTCGCATTCAAAAACATACGTCGGTACATCCGCAGTTATGGTTGATTTTATGCTCTCATACCTCGGCGTTCCCGTACTATATATGCACTCGCAAAACAATGTTAATTCGGTACAGCGAAATCGCGCACATGCAATGACCCTGTCCCAATGAGTCATTACGGTGATCATACTTCCACATAATCATTCTCTTCTCTTCTGTCCAAGGCGCTTGCCCTTGAGTGAAATTCGCGTGATTGGAGGTCACTACGAAGGCTTTATTGGACACGCTTAAAGCGATTGTTCGATTAGGAAACATTCCGGTTCGCGCATTCTCCGTGTATGACGAAGAAACGACAACAGGAGTTATATACGATGTGGATGAGGAGATAACAGACTCGAGTCTCGAGAAACTGCTGTCATCGTCGGCTCCCGTGCTTGGTTTCCACCGCTTTGGACGCACGCGATGTGTTAAAGTAGTGTTTCAGTCGAAGACGTTCCCCACACATGTAAAAGTTGGGTACGTGAGGCACTCGGTACGTCCTTACGTACCAAAACCTCTGCAATGTCATAAATGCATGAAATTTGGGCACGTTAGTGCAGTTTGAAAGGGTGCAGTAACCTGCAAGCATTGCGGTGGCCTTCATGATGGTGATAACTGCAATGTTGTGGCCAAATGCCCAAACTGCTCAGGCGCCCACGACGCAAATTCAAAGGAATGTTCCAAAATGAGGAATGAAATTAGTATCCTGAAGAAGATGGTTCGAGACCACTCCACTCACAGAGAAGCTGCAAGGACTGTACGGCGCCGTAAACATCGTTCGCGACACCGACGCAAACGAAGCAGCAGTGCTCATAGCTTATCGAATTCGACACACAAAACCGTGCCCTCACTACCTACTAGCCTACTTTAGTCGGCCAGAAAGGAGGATACAGATGCTCAAATGTCAATACAGTCCACGCAAGTACAATGTAACCAGTCATTGGCTCTCCCCACGTCAGAGACTCAGTGGCCTTCACTACCGTCAAGAGCTACGATAGCGCCATCATCACATATTGCCCCTACCCCCAATGAAGAAAACAAGAAGATGGACAACGCAGATGTCAAGGCTATGCTTAAAGATTTGATGGGTTCGATGCGTAAGATTCTCAGCAGCCGAAACACTCCCGCTACTAAGGCGGCTGTGCAGCTACTTGAGGTTTTGGAGCCTCTTCTACTGGTTCTTCAGTAAGTGAACATGGCACTGATGTTCGAAGAACGCATGCGCCAGTCGTTTGTTATGCAATCTAATGCTCGTGGCCTACGCGGCGGTCTGTCAGACTTCAGACAATGGGTTTCTAAATATCAATTTCCTGCTATCGTTATATGTGAACCGAATATGGTTTCAACTTTTCGTATATCTGGATATATCCAGATTTGGTCCCGCAGTGGTCAACGTACGAGCAAAGTTTTCGTTTGTATACGCCGTGATTTGACGTTCTTGAGACATGAAGTCGCGTTGCATACCAGCAATGATTACGTGAGCCTGACTATAACACATAAAAAGCGGACATTCTCAGTAATAGGAGGATACATACACCCAAGCGCACAGATGGACTGCTTCCACCTGGGGACCATTCTCCAAGCAGCACAAAGGCCACACATTGTGATCGGCGATTTTAATGCACATCATCCTCTCTGGGGTAGCACTACAACAAATTATCGCGGAAGGGATTTGACCAATTTTATATGCAACTATGGACTAAGCGTACTCAACGACGGATCACCTACATTTGTTCGTGGCACGTCCTACAGCAGCTGCCTCGACCTCTGTTTCGTTTCCAGAAGCCTTCTGTCTTCCGCATGTTGGTGCACAGATTTGGACACTAGCGGCAGTGACCACCTTCCAACCTATGTTCAGTTCAGGTGGTTTCGCCGCACGCACACACGCTACATCCGTCAAACCGACTGGACACTGTTCAAGGCATCTGTCAAGTCTGGCTGTGAGCACACGGCTGATCCATCCGAGGTAAAGAACATCATTGCTTCTTCACTGCGTGACATAACCAAACAGGTTAACCTACCGATGCAGAGATCAGCAGTTGACTCCCAATACGAGGCCCTTCGTGCAATCCGTCGGCGTGCCGAACACCAATACAGACGAACGAAGTCGTCTTCATACCTTTCCGCCTGTCGTCGAGCACAACGACATGTTCTTCGGCATCTTGACAAGATTGACAGGCAACGTTGGAGAAATTTCTGTGGATCTCTGGACCCCGGGCAACCTCTATCTAAGATCTGGCGGGTGGTATGAAGTTTACAGACAACTCCCCAACAACGTCAACCATTTCAAGCTGCTGCTCTACATCAGGGACGGACAGAAGTGGAGATAGCCAGTGAATACTGTAGCCTCATCGTGGACACCACTGATGGTCTTGCCACTAATTAGCCTCTTACTACCGTTGCGCCTCCATCGTCTGACGAGCGCCTTGATGTACATTTTACAATGCATGAGCTTGACGCTGCGATTTCTGCCTCCCGCCAATCATCGGCACCAGGACCTGACGGAATCACGTATGCTGCACTCAACCATATTTCATGATACAGAAGCACGACGTATTCTGTTATCTCATTATAACACCTCGTGGGAGTCAAGAGAAGTCCCAGCTCATTGAAAATGCAGTCGCATTATTGCATTGCTGATAAGCCGGAAGTGTCCTTATGCACTTTCCTCCTACAGACCAATCGCCTTAGCCAGCTGCGTCGGAAAAGTGATGGAAAGAATGGTACTGTCAAGATTAGAGTGGCTTCTAGAGAGCAACAACTCCTTTCCTGCATTTATGAACGGCTTCAGAAGAGGCCAATCTGCCATTGATGGTGTGGTCGACTTGATCACCAGCGTTGAAAAGGAAAGAAGCCGACGCAGACTAGTGGCGGTAGTCTTCTTAGACATTAAGGGTGCCTACGATAATGTGCTGCATTATGCGATCCTTGACGCACTGGAAGATTTCGACATTGGTGGACGACTGTACGCTTGGATTTTTAGCTACCTTAGAGACAGCACCGTTTACATGACGACAAATAACGGAGACACCGATCGATATAAGGTTTATCGTGGTGTTCCCCAAGGAGGAGTTCTCAGCCCGATCCTATTCAATGTCACAATGATCGGCCTAGCAGCAGAACTTCTCAGCACGGTGAGGATCAGTGCATACGCTGATGACATATGCATATGGGCATCCGGAACTACTCGTCCGCAATTACGAGCTCGACTACAGCGTGCAGTGACGATCACATACCAATATCTACGACGTCAGGGGCTCACTCTTTCAATCGACAAATGCGCAGTGCTTGCGTTCACGCGCAAGCATATGTCGAAATACCCGATATATATTAATGGGACAGCGATACATGCTGTAACGCACCACAAGTTTCTTGGGGTTGTCGTACACAGAGATCTATCGTGGACGAGGCATGTCGCAGTACTTAAATCTAAATTGAAGAGTTTTGCTCTCGTTCTTCGCCACGTAGCAGGAGCAGGATGGGGCCCGTCAGAATCATCACTACTTCAATTTACAATGCTCCATTTGTGGGATACATTCGATACAGCATGCCGGTGCTCTTCAATATGAGACCTAGTTGTGTGAAGACGTTAGAGAGTGTTCAAGCTCAATGCTTACGAAGATGCTTGGTCTACCGTGCTGTACTTCAACAAATGGGACAATCGCAGAGGCTCGGGCTTGTCCCATCAGTGTATACATGCTCTGCGAGCCACTTAGAGTTCACCTCCGATTGCTGAGCAGACACAGACAGCACCCACTGTCAGTACTACCCGCCACTCACCCAGATTGCAGTTTCTCAAGAGTAATATCGCGGCATGAAAATATTATACCATCAAGGTTTTCTCCGCCAAATGCCCCTGCAGTGCCTCCATAAGTCCTGCCTAAACCAGCTGTTTCTTTTACGATACCTGGAATCACGGAGAAGTCACTCATTTATTCTGTTGGCCTCAGACAACTGATCCTATATCACATTTATACAACGTACAGTGATTATCTGCACGTGTACACCGACGGATCAACCACGCTAAACACTTCCGCCGCAGCCTTTGTCATCCCAGACATAGATATCGCTCGACGACTCAAAGTGGACCATAAAACCACATCAACTGCCGCAGAGCTCTTCGCTATGCTGGAGGCAATAAGATTTATTTCCGGAGAGCGACCTCGAGCCTGGACGATTTTCTGTGATGCCAAACCCGCTTTGCAAACCATTAATTGCATCATGAAGCAAGGTCCGTATTACAGCTTGGCAATAGAAATCACAGAACTTATTCAGCTTGCTTCAACAAATGGTCATCTTATAACTTTCCAGTGGATTCCCGCTCATCGCGGCATGATGGGAAACGAAGAGGCAGACGCTGAAGCTAAAAATGCCTTAAACAGTGCCCCTGATGTACGAATTGCGTTTTCACGAGCTGACACGAACGCCCTGCTTCGCGGCGTGATGCGCAGCTACACACTTCAGCACTGGACCAAACCGGAACGGCGACATCAGGGACTTCGCAAATGGGACCCGGAAATGAGGTTCCGCATGCCCCTTAAATTGAAACGGCAACTCACAAGTATGATCCACCGCATTCGTCTTGGTGTAGCATACACCAGACGTTACGCACATATCATCGGTCGCAGTGGCACCGGTCCTAATATTGAACTCTGAGATGTGCCAGAAACACTTGAGCACATATTTTGTGTCTGCCCAGCATACGCACGTGAACGACAAACACTGATTTCTTCTACTGAACTGTATCGCAGTAGGTCATTAAGTGATGAGACCATGTTGGGCCCTTGGCCAGACACTACAGTGCAACTGCGGTCACAAGAGCAGTTATAACCTTTTTGGAAACAGCTGGACTATGTGCGCGGTGTTACGACCGGCCCCAGCATTGGGATTCTCCGAAGGTTTGCGAACCCCTCTGGGAGATCGTCGACGCATTCCCGGGATAGCCTGCACCTGAGACGGCCTTGCAGCCAAGTGAGAACAAAGGTCAACGCACTGGTTTTGCGCTAAAGAACCGAGCAAGAAGAGTTGCGGGGAAAACTGGTTCCTGACCGACTGTGTCGTCGACCCCCACCTCCCCATTCAGGCTCTTCCCCCTCGCCGGGAGAACTCCGGAGTCTGCTGTGTGAAACACATTGGTGCTGTGCGTTCATGACCATGTTTGGGCATCTTTAGGGCGTCGTGACCATATTTGGGCATCGTGTTAGGTTGTGCCCCTCCTTGTGTTGTGAGGTGTATTTCCCCTCCCTCGTGGCCGAGGTGCCGGAGCCACCGTATTGGCTGACGATGCGGACAATGCGCCCAGTGTTGGCAACGCGGCGCTATAAAATGCCGAAGACGTTATGTATGTCTCTCTCTCTTCTATCTTTGGATCAGTTGATCACTTCTCTACATGTAAATAAATCTCTGTCGTTCGTTCGGGCACCTCTTCTCGCTGAATTGTCAGACGATGAATCCTGCGATGGGGCCAGCTACCGAAAACGAGACCGGCAGGACCCGGAGTCCCAATAACTGGATGGCAGCGGCGGGATGCCGATAACCCCGAAAGCGACCACTGGACGGAGTTAGCCCGAAGTCCAACAACGGGACGACAGGAGAAGGATGACACGAGCTCATCGACTTCCAGAGGGAACCGAACGGCACTTCTGAGAGGCACGACGCTGGAGGCATGACTGCAAACTGGGTGAGTGCCGGATTTCTCTGTTAAATTTTACCAGGCATTTACTCTATGTGTTAAGTAAAAGCTGGTAGAGAGTGGCTGTCTTGGTCAATGGGTTAACAAGTAACTTGCGTCAGGCAGAAAATGTGTGATAGCTTTTTTAAGCTCTATCTGTCAGTGGCGTCAAGGTTAACAGTGACAGGGCAGATTCCGTGTAAGAGCTCTTTGAAGCTTTATTTGTAGACTAAGTTAACGGAAAACTTGAGGCAAGGCAGGAATCTAGAGCTTTCGTTGCCGTCAAGGTTAATTAGTTGCAGGACAGGAATCTTTGTGGAACAGAGACAGCGATACTGGAGGCAGCCATGAATCTGAAATTCCTGCGAAAGTCCATGTTGTTGCTACTTGCAAGGGAATTGAATCTGGAGGTGTCGGACTCTCAAAGAAAGCCAGAGCTGATAGAGGCGATTCTCGCATTGGGTGCGGAGGATGACGAGCTGTCAGAATGTGTCGAGGAGATTCAGGAGAGGCAGAGGCCGAAAGAAAGGCGGCGGAGGCCGAAAGGAAAGCGGCAGAAGCCGAGACAGATAAGATACGAAAGCACGAGCTTGAAATGAAGCGCCTCGAGCTAGAGATTAGCCATAATAGTAGAGCAGGAGGCAGCGAGGCATCCGGTACAGCAGAGCGGGTCAGGTTCAAAATGACAGACCTCATGAGATCGTACAAGCTAGGGGAGGACATTGGGCTGTTCCTCGTCAACTTTCAGAGAACTTGCGAAAGGCAAGGTTTTGACAGGGAGACATGGCCCCAACGCTGTTGTCCCTACTTCCTGGGGAGGCATCTGAAGTAATCGCGCGCCTGACGAAAGAGGCCGACGAATATAGTAAAGTAAAATCGAGCCTTTTTAAGAAATATAGCTTGTCGGCCGAAGGCTTCCGACAAAAGTTCCGAGATGCCGTAAAAGAGAAAAGTGAGTCGTACCCGGAATTTGCCTACAAGTTAATGGCCAACATGAAGGAATGGCTTAAGGAGGCGAAGGCGTATGGGGATCATGACAGGGTGCTTGAGTGTGTTGGTCTGGAACAATTCTACCAAAGATTGCCAGAAAATGTGAAGTTCTGGGTACAGGACAGACAAGACGTGAACACTGTGGCGAAAGCCGCCGACCTCGCGGAAGAATTCGTTACGCGCCGCGCTCTCAGGGCAAGCGTAGAGCCTAGAGGGGAACTGAAGGGAAGATTTCAACGGCCAAAGGCGGCGTCATTCAGAGAGGAGCCGACCAGTCTCGCGGAAACTTCTAAGAATAAGGGTAACAGGGTACCTCACCATGGGGCGTCGGCAGAGGCCAAGAAGAGGTTTGAGGCAACGAAATCGGGAGCTTGCTTCAATTGCCAGGAAACAGGGCACTTTGCGGTACATTGCACGAAGCCAAAATTGGTTTTCTTCTGCTTAAATAAAGGCGACGAGAGCATGAAATTGTCGGAGCCCTATATGTACGACCTCACCGTGAACGGCAAGCAGTGTCGGGTTCTTAGAGACTCCGCAGCCACTATGGACGTCATTTATCCGTCATTTGTGCAACCCGGACAGTTTTCCGGAGACTGTGCCTGGATTAGGCAAGCCGTGGAGGCAAACAGTCAGTGCCTTCCCGTAGCTAAAGTGGTCCTTACAGGTGCATTTGGCACGTTGGAGACGGAAGCCGCGGTGTCGCCCAATCTCCCACCTCAGTATCCTTACTTGTTCTCAAATAAGTCGGATCAAACGTTGAAAGAGAAAGGCCTCACACTCGAGAGGGCATAGTCAGGCACAAACCAGATCAAAGGCGAGAGAACTGGCCGCGAAAGCCACAGTCACGGAGGCAACCGAGCCTCACACCGACAATGAACCCAGTCAAGAGTTAGACGTGGAGGTTGACACCCCGAGGGTAGAGCAACTAGAGATCGCCGTGGCAACAGAGCCACTTCCTAGTAGTACAGAGGATAGCACAGAGGGTGACCCCTACAGCTGGAAGAAGTTCCACTAGAATTTCCTGAATTGGCTTCAGAATCTGGTGAAGTCAGGGTCGAGCAATAGATCGATGACTTAGTACTGAAGGCGCAGCTGACGATGGAGCAAAAACAGGAATTGCATGCTCTCTCGACCGAGTTTCAGGACAGATTTGTAAGTGAGCCAGGCTGGACATCCGTCCTCACTCATGACATAGAGCTTACCTCGTCGGAACCGGTAAGATCTAAGACGTATCGGGTGTCACCTCGCCGGCTTGAGCTAATAAAAGCAGAGGTTAACAGGATGCTGGAATTGGGCGTGATTGAGCCGTGTGAAAGTGATTACACTTCCCCGTTAATTTTTGTGGAGGTACCCGGCAAAGATCCGCGTCCTTGCGTAGACTATCGTAAGTTAAACCTCATCACTAAGGATCAGACATACCCAATACCCCACATTCAGGAACGCGTTGAGAGGGTAAGCAGCGCGGAATTTATCTCAACGCTAGACCTAGTGAGAGGTTACTGGCAGGTGCCGCTCACCGAGAGGGCGAGCCGGTACGCTGCATTTATTTCACCATTGGGGACATTCCGCCCTAAAGTGTTGAGTTTCGGCCTAAAGAACGCGCCTTACTCTTTTTCAAACTTAATGGATAAGGTTTTGCAGGGTCAAGAGGACTTCACATTGCCTTACTTGGACGACGTCGCCGTGTTTTCCTCGTCCTGGCCAGAACACTTGGCGCATTTGAGAGCAGTACTGACACGCCTACGCGAAGCAGGTTTAACGGTAAAGGCGCCCAAGTGTCAGCTAGCACAAGCAGAGGTACTCTATCTCGAACATGTTATCGGTCGAGGGCATCGCCGTCCCTCTGAAAAGAAAGTGGCAGCTATCCGAGACTTTCCCCAGCCCCGAACGAAAACCGATATTCGGGCTTTTCTTGGAATAGCTGGTTACTATCGTAGGTACATTCCTAGATATTCCGACATTGCCAGCGCTCTTACTGACGCGTTGCGCAAGACCGAGCCCCAAATGGTCGACTGGGGATGAGGAGAAAGAAAAGGCTTTCCGCGTTTTGAAAGCGGCCTTGTCGAGCCAACCTTTGCTTAGTTCACCGGACTACTCGAGGCCTTTCATAGTCCAATGCGACGCTAGTGATAGAGGCATGGGGGCAGTTCTTAGTCAAAAGGATGAGGGGGATGAAGAGCATCCCGTCCTCTATGTTAGCCGGAAACTCACCCTTCGCGAGCAGGTTTACAGCGCTAGCGAAAAGGAATGTGCGTGCTTGGTTTGGGCAGTCCAGAAACTGGCTTGTTATATTGCCGAAGGCAAGTTCATTGTGGGAGTGGGCCATTGTCCTCTCACCTGGCTACAGACCTTGTCCTCTAAGAACGGCCGCCTGCTGCGTTGGAGCCTCGTTTTGCAACAAGATACGTTCGACATACGCTACAAAAAGCGTGTACT
The DNA here is from genome assembly GCF_043290135.1 of Rhipicephalus microplus. Classification (NCBI taxonomy): domain Eukaryota; kingdom Metazoa; phylum Arthropoda; class Arachnida; order Ixodida; family Ixodidae; genus Rhipicephalus; species Rhipicephalus microplus. The sequence goes on along the minus strand of NC_134700.1, from coordinate 248,410,272 downwards.
TCATGGACACGCTGATGGCTTGAGAAGATGCCCCTGAGGCGAGAGGAGGTCTCGAGAACTCTGGCATATTTTTTTTCCTGACCTAAACAAGGGCTAGTGATTGTTTTTTTTTACTATTTTAGGTGTACTTGTTTGAAAACGTTGAAGACACGGCTATCCAGGGTTTCGGGTCGGTGTGCTTTCAGTGTTGTTGTTTTGTGTCACCTTAACGTATGAAGAACATTTTGAATAAATTGTGTATTTCCTTTAATATCAGTTAAAGGGGAAAATTGCCTGGTGGAGTTTGGCGGAATTGTACGGCGCTCACCGGTGTTACGACCGGCCCTAGGGAACCAAGCAAGAGGAGTTGCGGGCAGAACCGGTTCTTGACCGACTGCGTCGTCGACCCCCACCTCCCCATTCAGGCTCCCTCCTCTCACCGGGAGAATTCCGGAATCTGCTGTGCGTTCGTGACAATGTTTGGGCATTTTTTAAGGCGCCGTGACCATATATGGACATCGTGTTAGGTTGTGCCACTCCATGTGTTGTGAGGCGTGTTTCCCCCTCCCTCGTGGCCGAGGTGCCGGGGCCACCGTATTGGCTGACGATGCGGACAATGCGCCCAGTGTCGGCAACGCGGCGCTATAAAATTCCGAAGACGTTTTGTATCTCTCTCTCTTCTCTCTTTGGATCAGTTGATCACTTCTCCACATGTAAATAAATCTCTGTCGTTCGTTCGGGCGCTTCTTCTCGCTGAATTGTTGGACGATGGATCCTGCGACGGGGCCAGCTACCGAAAACGAGACCGGCAGGACCCGGAGTCCCAACAACTGGATGGCAGCGGCGGGATGCCGATAACCCCGAAAGTGACCACTGGACGGAGTGAGCCCGAAGTCCAACAACGGGACGACAGGAAAAGGATGACACGAGCTCATCGACTTCCAGAGGGAATCGAACGGCACTTCTTAGAGGTACGACGCCGGAGACATGGATGAGTGCCGGCTTTCTCTGTTAAATTTTACCAGGCATTTACTCTATGTGTTAAGTAAAAGCTGGTAGAGAGGGGCTGTCTTGGTCATTGGGTTAACAGGTAACTTGCGTCAGGCAGAAATTGTGTGATAGCTTGGTTAAGCTCTTTCTGTCAGTGGCGTCAAGGTTAACAGTGGCAGGGCAGGATTCCGTATAAGAGCTTTTTGAAGCTTTATTTGTAGACTAAGTTAACGGAAAACTTGAGGCAAGGCAGGAACCTAGACCTGTCGTTGCCGTCAAGGTTAATTAGTTGCAGGACAGGAATCTTTGTGGAACAGAGACAGCGGTACTGGAGGCAGCCATGAATCTGAAATCTCTGCGAAAGTCCGTGTTGTTGCTACTTGCAAGCGAGTTGAATCTGGAGGTGTCGGACTCTCAAAGAAAGCCAGAGCTGATAGAGGCGATTCTCGCATTGGGGGCGGAGGATGACGAGCTGTCAGAATGTGTCGAGGAGATTCAGGAGAGGCAAGCGGCAGAGGCCGAAAGAAAGGCGGCCGCGGCCGAGGCCGAAGGAAAGGCGGCGGAGGCCGAAAGGAAAGCGGCAGAAGCCGAGGCAGATAAGATGCGAAAGCACGACCTTGAAATGAAGCGCCTCGAGCTAGAGATTAGCCATAATAGTAGAGCAGGAGGCAGCGAGGCATCCGGTACCGCAGAGGGGGTCAGGTTCAAAATGACGGACCTAATGAGATCGTACAAGCTAGGGAAGGACATTGGGCTGTTCCTCGTCAACTTTGAGAGAACTTGTGAAAGGCAAGGTTTCAGCCAGGATACATGGCCTCAACGCTTGTCGTCCCTACTTCCGGGGGAGGCCTCAGAAGTAATCGCGCGCCTCACGAAAGAGGAGGCTGACGAGTACAGTGAGGCAAAGTCGAGCCCTCTCAAGAAATACAGGTTGTCAGCGGAAGGTTTCAGACAAAAATTTCGCAACGCCGTAAAAGAGAACAATGATTCATACCCGGATTTTGCTTATAAGTTAATGGCCAACATGGGGGAGTGGCTCAAAGAGGAAAAGGCGTATGGGAATCATGACAAGGTGCTCGAGTGTATCGGTCTGAAACAATTCTATCAAAGGTTACCAGAAAAGGTGAGGTTCTAGGTGCAGGATAGACCAGACGTGAACACCGTAACAAAAGCCGCAGAGCTCGCTGAAGAATTCGTTACGCGCCGCGCCCTCGGGGCAAGCAGCGAGCCAAAAAGGGAAAAATTCCTACGACCGAATAAGGCGCCGTTTAGAAAACAACCGACAAGTCTCGCACAAAAGGGTGAGGAAAACAAGGCATCTAACCATGAGGCGTCGGCAGAGGCAAGCAAAAGGAAATTTGAGGCAAAAAAACCGGCGGCTTGTTTCAATTGCCACGAAACAGGGCACTTCGCGAAACATTGCCCGAAAGAAAAGGTGGCCTTTTTATCTATAAATGAAGCCGACGAGAACATGAAGTTGTTAGAGCCCTATATGTACGACCTTACCGTGAACGGCAAGCAGTGTCGGGTTCTTAGAGACTCGGCAGCCACTATGGACGTAGTTCATCCGTCCTTTGTTCAGTCCGGACAGTATTCAGGAGACTGTGCCTGGATTAGACAAGCCGCAGAAGCAAACAGTCAGTGCCTTCCCGTAGCTAAAGTTGTCCTTAAAGGCGCATTTGGTACGTTGGAAACGGAAGCCGCGGTATCGCCATATCTACCCCCTCAGTATCCTTACTTATTTTCAAATAAGTCAGATCAAATGCTGAAGGAGAAAGGTCTAACGTTGGGAGAAGGCATAGTGCAGGCACTGACTAGATCGAAGGCACGTGCGCTGGCTGCGAGAGCAACATTCACTGAGGCAAACAAGCCTCGAATCGACAACGGGCCTGGTTGCGAGTTGGACACCACGGTAACAAATCGACTTGTGCGAGAACAGGCTGCAGAAGCCGTAGTCGCGGAGGCAACTATTCCTAAAGGCGACGATGAACCTGCTCCCGAATTGGAAGGGGTCAATTACGCCTCGTTGACCGAGCAAAAAGAAAATGGCGTTGTTCCCAAGCCGATTCCTGGTAGTACAGAGGATAGCACAGAGGGTGACACATTCCAGGTACTAGGAACTACAAAAGAGTTGTGTGTCATTCCAACTTCGGATAATTTCAGTCGGCTGCTGCAGGTGAGCCCCGCTTCATTAATAACCGAACAAAAGGGGGACCCGACGCTTAAGCAATTCCAGGACAGTTTGAAAGAGGGAATCGCCAAACGAAATGCGAGATTCCAAGAGAGAAGCAAAAATCTATCGAAAATATCTAGATAGGCGAGCAGTAGAGTTTGACCAGGTAGTCGTACCTCAGGCGTATCGTCAGGATTTGCTTAGTTTGGTGCATGGAGAATCATGGTCAGGCCACTTAGGCGTAAAGAAGACGAAAAATTGTCTTTTACAGGAATACTACTGGCCTCGATGCTATAAAGATGTAGACAGGTTTGTAAAATATTGCGATGTGTGTCAGCGAGTGGGTAAGCCGGGAGATAAGGCGAAATTTCCAATGAAGCTGGTACCCGTAATCACGGAGCCCTTTCGTCGGTTGGTAATTGACACAGTAGGTCCTTTACCCAAGACAACTTCAGGCTACCGTCACATCCTGACCTTAATCTGCCCAGCTACTAAATTTCCAGAGGCGGTCCCGCTAAAAGAGCTAAGTTCCGTGGAAGTAGTGAACGCACTTCTGTCCGTGTTTGCCCGGGAAGGCTTTCCTGCCGAGATACAATCAGACCAGGGCACCATTTTCACGAGTGCCTTAACGACAACCTTTCTAGAGCGGTGTGGCGTGAAATTATTGCATAGTTCAGTCTACCATCCGCAGTCGAACTCTATAGAAAAGCTTCACTCCGTGATGAAGCGAGTGTTAAGAGCCTTATGTTTTGAACGGAAAACTGACTGGTAAATGTGCTTACCTGCAACGATGTTTGCACTAAGAACTGCACCACATGAGACAACAGGGTTTACGCCAGCGGAACTTGTTTACGGCCGCAGACTGCGATCTCCTCTTCGTTTGCTGAGAGAGTCGTGGGAAGGTCAGGGTGATGATACTGTAGTAGTGGAATATGTCCTCACCTTATTGGATCGTCTACCAAAAGCCCAAGAACTGACCGAGAGTGCGATGACCAAAGCACAGCAGAAGGCTAAGTTTTACTACGATTGGACAGCTAAAGCGCGACACTTTGCTGTAGGAGACAGGGTCATGTTGTTGAGGCCCTCCCAAAAGAATAAGCTTGAAGTGCAATGGGTCATTACTCGAAAATTGTCTGACACCAACTATGTGGTAAAATTACCAGGAAGTCGTAAGGTACACCAGGTGTATCATAGCAACTTACTCAAACCCTATAAAGAGAGGGAAGCCATCGTGAACATGACTTTAAATGTTCCGGAAGAGGTTCCGGCAGAAATCCCTGAATTAGCTCCCGAATCGGACGAAGTCCCGATCGAGAAAAGAGTTGAGAATTTAGTATCAAAGCCACAACTGACAATGAAGCAGAAAAAGGAATTGCGTGGTCTTTTGACCGAGTTTCAGGACAGATTTGTAAGCGAGCCAGGCCGGACATCCGTCCTCACTCATGACATAGAGCTTACCTCGTCGGAACCAATAAGATCTAAGACGTATCGGGTGTCACGTCGCCGGCTTGAGCTAATAAAAGCAGAGGTTAACAGGATGCTGGAATTGGGCGTGATTGAGCCGTGTGAAAGTGATTACACTTCCCCGTTAATTCTTGTGGAGGTACCAGGCAAAGATCCGCGTCCTTGCGTAGACTATCGTAAGTTAAACCTCATCACCAAGGATCAGACATACCCAATTTCCCACATTGAGGAACGCGTCGAGAGGGTAAGCAGCGCGGAATTTATCTCAACGCTAGACCTAGTGAGAGGTTACTGGCAGGTGCCGCTCACTGAGAGGGCGAGCCGGTATGCTGCATTTATTTCACCATTGGGGACATTCCGCCCTAAAGTGTTGAGTTTCGGCCTAAAGAACGCGCCTTACTGTTTTTCAAACTTAATGGATAAGGTTTTGCGGGGTCAAGAGGACTTCGCATTGCCTTACTTGGACGACGTCGCCGTGTTTTCCTCGTCCTGGCCAGAACACTTGGCACATTTGAGAGCAGTACTGACAAGCCTACGCGAAGCAGGTTTTACGGTAAAGGTGCCCAAGTGTCAGCTAGCACAAGCAGAGGTACTCTATCTCGGGCATGTTATCGGTCGAGGGCATCGTCGTCCCTCTGAAATGAAAGTGGCAGCTATCCGAGACTTTCCCCAGCCCCGAACGAAAACCGATATTCGGGCTTTTCTTGGAATAGCTGGTTACTATCGTAAGTACATCCCTAGATATTCCGACATTGCCAGCACTCTTACTGACGCGTTGCGCAAGACCGAGCCCCAAATGGTCGACTGGGATGAGGAGAAAGAAAAGGCTTTCCGTGTTTTGAAAGCGGCCTTGTCGAGCCAACCTTTGCTTAGTTCACCGGACTACTCGAGGCCTTTCATAGTCCAATGCGACGCTAGTGATAGAGGCATGGGGGCAGTTTTTAGTCAAAGGGATGAGGGGGATGAAGAGCATCCCGTCCTTTATGTTAGCCGGAAACTCACCCTTCGCGAGCAGGTTTACAGCGCTAGCGAAAAGGAATGTGCGTGCTTGGTTTGGGCAGTCCAGAAACTGGCTTGTTATATTGCCGGAAGCAAGTTCATTGTGGATGTGGACCATTGTCCTCTCACCTGGCTGCAGACCATGTCCTCTAAGAACGGCCGCCTGCTGCGTTGGAGCCTCGTTTTGCGACAATATACGTTTGAAATACGCTACAAAAAGGGTGTACTCCATGGCAACGCTGAAGGCTTAAGTCGATGTCCCTGACGCGACAGGATGTCTCGAGAACTCTGCCATTTTTTTTCCTGACCTAGACAAGGGCTAGTGATTGTTTTTTTTTTTACTCTTTTAGGTGTACTTGTTTGAAAACGTTGAAGACACGGCTATCCAGGGTTTCGGATTCGGTGTGCTTCCAGTGTTGTTGTTTTGAGTCACCTTAACGTATGAGTAACATTTTGAATAAATTGTGTATTTCCTTTTATATCAGTTAAAGGGGAAAATTGCCTGGTGGAGTTTGGCGGAATTGTCCGGCGCTCGCCGGCTGAGCAGTTGTGTTTTCATGTGCGTATGTGATGTCTGTTGAGCCCACAATGAAGCAGGTGGGGCCCTCTACTTCATCAAAGACGGTCGTCACCAAACCGACTGCCGGCGCTGATCTCTCCGGACAGTGGCTGCAAACCTCAGCCCATCGAGATCTTGATCCCCCCGCGCGAGAGACTGTTACGACCGGCCCTAGGGAACCAAGCAAGAGGAGTTGTGGGAGAACCGGTTCTTGACCGACTGCGTCGTCGACCTCCACCTCCCCATTCAGGCTCCCCCCTCTCGCCGGGAGAATTCCGGAATCTGCTGTGCGTTCGTGACCATGTTTGGGCATTTTTTAGGGCGCCGTGACCATATCTGGACATCGTGTTAGGTTGTGCCACTCCATGTGTTGTGAGGTGTGTTTCCCCCTCCCTCGTGGCCGAGGTGCCGGGGCCACCGTATTGGCTGACGATGCGGACAATGCGCCCAGTGTCGGCAACGCGGCGCTATAAAATGCCGAAGACGTTTTGTATCTCTTTCTCTTCTCTCTTTGGATCAGTTGATCACTTCTCCACATGTAAATAAATCTCTGTCGTTCGTTCGGGCGCTTCTTCTCGCTGAATTGTTGGACGATGGATCCTGCGACGGGGCCAGCTACCGAAAACGAGACCGGCAGGACCCGGAGTCCCAACACCGGCTGAGTAGTTGTTTTCATGTGCGTATGTGATGTCTGTTTAGCCCACAATGAAGCAGGTGGTGCACTCTACTTCATCAAAGACGGTCGTCACCAAACCGACTGCCGGCGCTGATCTCTCCGGAGTGTGGCTGCAAACCTCAGCCCATCGAGATCTTTACCCCCCCCCCCCCCCCCCCGCGAGAGACTGGTACGACCGGCCCCAGCATTGGGATTCTCCGAAGAGTTGCGAACCCTCCAGGAGGTCGTCGACGCATTCCCGGGATAGCCTGCACCTGAGAGACTTACGACTGGCCCCAGCATTGGGATTCTCCGAAGGTTTGCGAACCCCTCTGGGAGATCGTCGACGCATTCCCGGGATAGCCTGCACCTGAGACGGCCTTGCAGCCAAGCGAGAACAAAGGTCAACGCTCTGGTTTTGCGCTAAGGAACCGAGCATGAGGAGTTGCGGGGGGAACTGGTTCTTGACCGGCTGTGTCGTCGACCCCCACCTCCCCATTCAGGCTCTTCCCCCTCGCCGGGAGAATTCCGGAATCTGCTGTGTGAAACGCATTGGTGCTGTGCGTTCATGACCATGTTTGGACATCTTTAGGGCGTCGTGACCATATTTGGGCATCGTGTTAGGTTTTGCCCCTCCATATGTTGTGAGGTGTATTTCCCCTCCCTCGTGGCCGAGGTGCCGGAGCCACCGTATTGGCTGACGATGCGGACAATGGGCCCAGTGTTGGCAACGCGGCGCTATAAAATGCCGAAGACGTTTTGTATGTCTCTCTCTCTTCTCTCTTTGGATCAGTTGATCACTTCTAAACATGTAAATAAATCTCTGTCGTTCGTTGGGGCGCCTCTTCTCGCTGAATTGTCGGACGATGGATCCTGCGACGGGGCCAGCTACCGAAAACGAGACCGGCAGGACCCGGAGTCCCAACAGCGGCTATGAAATGTCTCAGCTAGAAAGAACACTACATACTCACCTCTCTATATCACCATCGTCATCCATCAATCTTTCTTTTCCCCTTTCCCTTCCCCCGGTGTAGAGTAGCAGGCTAGAGGAAGCTATCGCTCAGGCCGACTTCTCTGCCTTTCTGTAAATAAACTTACCTCCTCCCGCTTGATTTAAATTCGGCGTTAGCCCCATAAGGCGATTCAAGAATCTTTAGGCGCCACGCTGTGGCCCCATTTGCGTCCGGGACGTTGTGACACTTCAACCTCGCGATAACGGCGCTATACCTTAATAGACGCCATTTTATAGCTCAAGTGCGGAGACCCATTTTCGGGCGGCCAGTGCCGCCAGTGGCGCATAAGCGGTAGCTGTGACGTCACCTCTGTAAGCGAGAAGCATGAGGGGGGTAGAGGGGCGTGCATGCTTTCGTTTGAGCTGTTTTCGCGGCGTACATCTATTTCCCTGTGACGTAAAAAGAAAGTATACGCTTGAATTTACTCGAACGTTGGCAGTAGTTAAAGGAGCCGTCCCCGCATAAAATTACGCAAGGAGACCAAACGTTTGACTGCCAGTTACGAAAATTGTTCGTTCAGTTCCCCTCGTTTTCAATTAGTTTTATCGTTGCTTACTCTTTATTTCATGGTCACTAGCCTCAGTTAAAATCTGCAGATTACACCTGCTGCGCTTATCTTTGTTTCGTTATCTGCCAGAAAAAAGGTCCTTTGATCTGTTGGCTTACACGCTTAAAGCATTCGCACATCGCGATCGATCGATGTTTAAACGAACCGGGTGCGCCATTTGAAACAATTTAATACCTTAAATCCGTGTAACAATAACGTCTTTTTGTAATCTAAGCGGTGAGGCTTGTTAGTTTTCAACGCCCAAAATGTGACAAGGGGAGTCAATTAATTAACCGAACTGAAAGAATGATGATGTAAAGCGCATATTTCATTCATTATACCCCCGAAGGTACTAATGTACATCAAAGAGGGGAGGAGCAGTGGCATGTACATAGAATAATATGCATATATTGTATACTGTAGTGAATGAATAGACTCGTTCGCTGGGCCGCCTGTTCTATTTCTGCCTTAGTCTTTCTCTGCATCGGTATGTATAAGCCTCTAGCGCGAAGCCGCGCCCCAGCGATGCTGTCATCATCCTTACAATACTCATTTGTTGATACGAAAAAAAATAATGAATATAATCTTTAAAAAAATAAGTTTCAGAGAAAATGGCGACGACGAAACTAATACCGAATGGTAGGTCTCAACCTTTCGTCGCACTGTCTGTCGTCCCGCTGACTTTCTTTCTCAAAACTGGTTCTTTCTTTCTCACAACTTTCTTTCTCTCACAACTTTCTTTCTCACAACTGGTTCATGTTTAAAAATCAAGTTTCAAACGCACTGACGACGCGGGCAATATAGAAGGGAACATAGAAAAGCAGATACTAAGTGAACATACAAAATATGTAAAGCGAAACATATAAAATAAATACACTATACACTTCGCACATGCGTGAGAAAAGCACCACTGACAGCCCACTGCAATGCCTTCTCGATCCCGGGGCTGTAGTGAAAGCGCTGCAATGGGCTGTCCGTGTGATGCACGGAACTGAAGCACACGCCAATAGCCGTGCTTCCTCGTCCTTTGCCCGGGCCACTTCGAGTCTACCCGCGCGCATTCAAGTCGTGAGGCTACTGAGCCCGCACAGACTCGATGCTTGATTCCTAGAAAGCAAGGATCCATATTCCGCACCGCTGTTGATTTTCTGCCAGCTCGCCACGAATCGTGACTCGCTAGTTACTCCGCCTCCCGTCGTGCATGACGAGGCGAGAAAGCGCTGCCCTGCTGCGTGTCCAGCCGTCGGCTTTCCTCGAGCGATGCGTGGCGAAGCGTGTAAAGACACACGTCGGGACCTTAGCCGATCGCTAACCGATGAACCATCGTCGTCGTCTCAGCCGGAGCGTGACGACCTCTCAGAGGCTTTCCCTGAGCGCCTCTGCCTCGAGCCGGTTCACCCGCCAGTGCTGAGAGACGACTGCGATTCTGCTGGCGACTACATCTGGAGCCGAACTCTTCGTCGCACGGCAGGCCGCTGCCACCGAGCATCGTGCACCTCATAAACCGCCGGGAGACCTCCGTGCCGTATACTCAGCACGGCGCTGTGCCGAGGTTCATTGCAAAAGCTTGGTAGCAGAGGAATTGCTTTTAGATTGCAATGAGAAAAAAAACATATAAGAGATTTACTTAGTAAGGTGCGATAGACACGTCAGAGGACGCAAAAACAAAAGCACGAAATATATACCGGGGCACTGAACTGCCTCTCGTACCTCCCAAGGCGCGGTTGTATGAGACGAGCGAACTTACGCAACTTAATTGAGTGTTGTAAGTACCAAAATTACGGTAAACTGGGACACATCCGCATATAGATTTCGGTTGTATTTGGGGCTATAGGTATTTACTTATTAGCCTTGTACATAAACCGAGCTCAGTGCTTGTGTGCGTGCGTGTGTGTGTGTGTGTGTGTGTGTGTGTGTGTGTGTGTGTGTGTGTGTGTGTGCATGCGTGCGCGTGTGTGTGTGCGCGTGCGTGCGTGCGTGCGCCAACACGGTCAGGTCAACAGGTAATGAAACGTCTTACTCATGTTGGCAGCTGTGGCCTACGTTCATTCTTTCAGAATTACGCTGTGATTCTATTTAAAAAGCTCGTGTTCTAACGAAATGTGACCCATCCGAGTATAATTGAGATTATTGCGACAATAAACCATGTACAATACGCGTTCTTGAATACGCACACAGCACGAACGACTAAACTGTCGTACTGACGATGTGCCGCCGCGCAAATGATTAACCGACCTCCATGAAGTGTAAACCTTTTGAACGAAACAATGTGAATTTTATGTATTTATGAAGTGGCTGAACAAGAGAAGCTAGCCGGAGGCGACATTTTCATATAAGAACTTACCATAATCATCATCATCACCTTTCTGAGGCACACACAAATCGTGCGTTGCGACTCGGAGCATACGCCACTACATCACGGAGTGCGAATACAAGGAATTCAGCTCTCTCCATATTCATTGCACTTTAGGAAATTCGCAGTTGGAGGCGCAATCAGCATTTGGCACTCCGCAGTCACCATAAAATTTATCGACTACGCCTTCGAAAACTGGTCCAAATATAAGGCAGTGGATATATTCCCGAACTGACGAACGTACTTGCCGTTTCGTTCGCACGGTGTAGGCATTCAGTACAAAAATAATAATGAACCACCTGGGCAATCGGGGCATGGTTGCGGAGATACAACATATAGTCTCCCCCTGTCACGAGCCATCGAGAAGTGAACATCGTGCTCTGTAGCTCATATTACGCGTCCGCTGATCGAAGGTTCGTGGGAGAAGGCGCGAGACTTGCGGAACAACCCGAGCCAAGTCCCACTGACCTTGACAGCTCGTGTTTTTTTTTCTTCCCTACTTTTCTCTCGTGTATGTATTGACCATGCGGTTCACTGTTGCATGCATGGCCTAAAGGCGCGTGGCCACTGACCCCTCGTCCGTGTGAAGGGGCGAGAGAAGCGAAATGAGCCCTTTTTGAGGTCGCCGCGAACGGTCGATACGCAAAGAACGCGCCACGCCGGCATGCGCCCAACATGATGAGCACGTGTGCTCGATGTTCGTTGCTCCCAACCTGCATGGCTTGCTCGCAAGATGCGCCTGTACATACATCCTATGCGTTCTCATTCACCGTTCAGCACGAATTACAGCCGATCCCCATATAAGTCGTGCGGAGCAGCGCGGCTGCAGCGACAATGGGAACTTCGCTCAAAGGCCTCTCCTATAGGAGAGGCCTTTGAGCATAGCATTCGGAGCTTCGTGACGAAGATTGCTTCTCGCCGGCGCAAAACGGGCCGGCGGCACAGCCGTGCTCGCACTGCGAGATTGTGTGGGAAGCACGCGAGTTGCCTCGCGCTGCTCCCTTTTCGTCGGACCCCGGGCGGTCGAGCTGATTATCGAAGCCGCGGCTGTGGCGGGAACCGCGCCCTCGCATCGTCGCTTGACCTCGCGAAACGCACCGCTCGTCGTTAATCTTGGATGCGATACAATATGCGGCACTGAGCACGACCCTTCCTCGACGCGCCTAATTGGGCATTGTGATGCTGATGTCAGCTCAACGAGGTTGCGATACGAGACTGGGCCGCGGTGTTTTTGTTCGAGCCCGCCCGCTCATGGCGGCTAAGCGACGGGGTGATGACCTGGCTGTCGCCTCGAACGAGAGCCGGAGAACGAGAGTCGGCGTCCCGATGTCTTCGAGCGGTGTGACCTCTCTGACCTGGCGGCTTAGTTATTCTTCCTATATTCCAGCTATCAATTTCAAGCGAAACATTGTGCGTATTGGGCGTAAGATCACTAGAAACAAAGATAATGTAGTGAAATCTACGACTCGTATAGAAAAAGTCGGCCCTGGGGACACGCAGAAGCAAGGCGTAGCTTTTGATCTCGTGCAGCAGCAATCAGCCTGGCACGGGTGGCAGTCGCGACATCTCTGTCGCGGGCAACACACAAGCTGCCCAGTTCTCATCATTCATGTTTTCTTTCCTTTCCTTTTCTTTTTTTTCGGTGAATAAAGAATCACCCGTAAACCGTGCAGGTGAGCCACGCACACCACCACTGCGCTGCGCATGGCGCTATCTCTAGACAGTCGGTGGGTGGGGCGGCCACACCATTCAGCCAGTAAGTTTCCGCACTGAGTCAGGTGGTACGATGTGGTTGGACGTTTTAATGCTAACCAGGTACGCCGATCACACTGGCGTGTAAAGGGTAGCTCTTGGTCCGACGCGACGTCGGCACTGTCCTTATAACAGACACGTCAATTCAGTCGCTATGAGAGGTGCACGCTACGGAGGCATAATATGAGCGTATCATACGTAGCGCTCAATGGCGTATTCGTACTACGCCTGCTTGGGGTGTCATACAAAGTTTATCTGGTAAGTAGTAGGCCTGAATTTTTACAAAAGAATGTTGAAAATTTATGCACATCAACTGAATAGTTTTCAAAATGTGGCCATTCTGAATCAAGACACCGTTTCCAGCAACTGTCAATCACTGAAGGTTCCCTGGAGCGCAGAAACTGGACTGCTCCTCCGCTTCTTAGATTCGACCTCATGAGGAAGAGGCTTGAACCAGTGACATCTGGGGCGAAGGGTGGCTGGGAACGCTGTGAGGTGCCACACGTTCGGTCAGGAAGTCCACGACAACAAAGGTCGTGTGCCTCTGTTCATTGTGGTGACATTTCGCCGTTGAAGGGCGTACTGGCCGTTGCGCATCGTCAACTTGCTTTCTTGCTTTCCGAAACAATTTGTTCCACTCTGAAGCACTTGATCGGTCCATGGAATCGCAATACACCATACGCATTCTTTATCATCTCATGGGTCTCAACAGCAGTTTTGACAGTTTGCCGCAGAATTTCACCGCGCAACGCTGCTCCAATAAACGATACATCAGGAAAGAGGTTCACCTGATTAACTCGATGTAAACTGGCGGCTGGTGCACTGGCAGCTAAACCCACCACCCTTTAACGAGCTTAGTAACATCCCCCTCATTCACTAAGTTTTTGAAAAAAAAATAATCCTGTGACTTTCCGGGCAAACGTTGTATATATGTAACGCTTGTTCAATAAACCTCGCTGCTGGGTGAGTCGGTTCATACCTGGTATAGGTAACTATGGTTGTGCAGTTTGAACACAAATATGCATGCCAGATGTGCACGAGCGCGACTGTCCTCTGTCACGCTCGTGCGTGTATGTCGTGTCCTTAATCGTGTTACAAGTGCGCAAACACAGTCACCTACCACATAACGCTTATAAATGCAGATAGCCAGCACAGATACCACAGTTGCAGTTTCGTGATGGCATCTAGGACACTTTTCCGAATCATATTGAAGCACTGGCAAAATCTCTGTAGTAGAGTACTTGAGTGTCATGAAGAATGCCTGGGTTTCATCCTGCAGGGCTTCGAGCTTTGAATTTTGTTTCGTTAGTTTATTTAACCGACAATACCGGTGACCCCGGCTGTGCATTTTCTGTGAAACGGGCTCCCTCACGTACATTTTGGGCCTTGAACGAACGTAGGCTTGGGCGTGCAATTCCTTTCACAGTGTTAGGCGCCCTGTTGGACAAGTCAGAGGACAGAAGAGCGACACAAACACAACGCTAACACCAATAAAGTTGGCCCTGTGTCTGTGTCTTTCTTCTGTCCTCTGCGTTGTTCAACAGAGCGCTAAAATACTGAAACGGTTCAATTTCTGTACACCGTTAAGATGGCGCTGGCTCCTGAAAAAGCCCTTGACATCCCTCTCTCGCTCATTTACGGTAATAGCCTTAGCATTGACGCGACAGCATAATTACCCGAAATATGTATATATAATTGACAGGGTCGGGAATGCTCCGTGACTTGCGGGGGATGCACTGACCCGCAGTTTTCGTAAAATTGCCCTGTAAAAATGAGAAGTTTCTATTCGATGAACATGGGTAAAAGAACCGCATGCCACGTAAACTTTTCTTTTTTTTTTTGTGGGCGCGGTTTATCTCAGCAAAAAAAAGCACGCGTCCATTGGCCAAATGGGGTCATTGACGTCGTGACGAGCTCTGTCCGCCGTGTCTGTTCCCGATGTGCGCCTTAATTGGCGGCTTCTAGGTCGCCTCCGCCGGTTGTGCAACGGATTGATGGGTGTTACGGTGCGGGGGCACATCGCGTGCGCAAGCTCTCCCTTGGCGGGGGATATCCTTTTACTCCGTCCCTTCGTTGAAAGCCGGCCACTGGGGGCATTGTTCGAACGCACAAAACCTCCATGTTCCGCTCGTAGTCATAAACCTACCCCAAGTGCGCCGAGGAGGAACGGGTATTCTATAGTGAAAAATTAGGAGGCTTTGTCTGGCGGAACGCAAATATCGAGATTTTTCTGTCTATATTTGGGGTGGCACACTCAGCGGTTTGGGGTGGCACACTCATGTTGAGGAGGTGTGTTCAAAGGCCTACAGGAAGTTGTTTTACTTGAGGAAAAAACTCGAACATGCCCCTAGAGATGTCAAATTACTTTCATATAAGACATTTGTTCGCCCTATTTTGGAGTATGCGTCTTCTGTATGGAGTCTTCATCAGCAGCCACTGAGAGATAAAATAGAAAAAATTCAAAGGCTAGCAGTGCGCTTCATTTGCTCGTGGTACCGGATGACAGAATCCGTCACAAATTTGTTAAAATCATGTACACTAGAACCCCTGCAAGTGCGCCGCGAAAAGCAAAGGTTAAAACTCCTGTTTCAAATTATAAGAGGCGAAATGAAAATAAAGACACATACATACAACCTACACCCAAACGAGGAGCTCGGTTGAACCATAGTCACCCAATAAGGCCTTTTTGGGCGCGTCTGGATGGCTTTAAAAATTCTTTTTTTCCGTATAGTATAGAAGTGTGGAATAGACTTCCAGAGTACGCTGTTACTAGCGCAAATGTCAAAGCGTTTGCGTGTTCGCTAGAATTGTACTACCGGCAACATGAAACGTAATGTCTGTTTTGTCATTGTGTATTGTTTTTGTTTTGTGTTTATATTCCTCCCTGTAATGACCCTCAAGTGAGGGTTACAGTATTAATAAATAAATAAATAAATGAATAAATAAATAAATAAATAAATAAATAAATAAATAAATAAATAAATATGGTACGATGCAGGGGAATGAGATGATAAAGAAAATGACACACTCATGGCCTGCAACACTTGATACGCAAATATTTCAGGGAATTTAGAGAGCACTGAAGCACTTCAGGGATTCAGTGCCCTGTTGTTGTTGTTGTTTTTGTTGTTGTTGTTGTTGTTGCTGCTGCTGTTGTTGTTGTTGTCGTCGTCGTCGTCGTCGTCATCGTCATTGATCTCAGAGTAACAGAGCATGCACACACTTCATTAATTTTGATGGCAGATGCGTCATTATGTAGCGGGTGGGGGAGGGTGCTTATTTTTTATTCCGAAAACGTTAACATACCCAATTGTCAGCATTCTCACTTCATAAAATGGAAAAACGCCTCTGCTTGATTGGATGCCAGGTGTTGTCGAGCGAGCAAGCAGAGTCGAAGATCTGCGTATACGCGTGAGACGACAGGATTTGTGTGGAACCATAAAAAAAGTTCAGCACAAGCTTATAGCACCATTTACGAATAGATGTGGCGTTTACTCGTCGTTACCTACACCTCATCGGTCGCGCAGACGGCCCGAATTGTGAGGCCTGTGGCGACCCTGAGACAACTGAACAGAAATCCTGTGCGTCTGCCCACGAAATATCACGCAAAGAAATTCGGTGACCATCTCCTTGATGAAATGTGCCGAGCATCAAGGTTTCGAAAAGCTTCTGTTGGGACCACCACCTCATTATCAGTGCGATATTCTGAAAGCGCTGACGAAGTTTTCATGAGATACAGAACTCGACAGGAGACTATAAATTGAACCAAAGTCTTGCTTCATCGCCACCTTCCTCATCATCATCCTCAACATTTTCTCTCTCTCTTTTTTCCCTGCCGTCCCCTTTCCTTAGGCTGAGTAGCAGGCTAGGATATGGATTCAGGCCGATCTCACAGCTCCTCTGCCACAATAAACATTTCTCTCGCAGGATTTGCGTGAGAAATCAGGTGACGCCTCGTAAGCTCTTGTGAGCATAGACGCGAAGCAAGAAAAAGAATTTCGCTGTCTTGCAGGTTGCAAGAACTTATCATCATTAACCGGTGCCCTTTACAATG
The DNA here is from genome assembly GCF_043290135.1 of Rhipicephalus microplus. Lineage (NCBI taxonomy): Eukaryota > Metazoa > Arthropoda > Arachnida > Ixodida > Ixodidae > Rhipicephalus > Rhipicephalus microplus. The sequence goes on along the minus strand of NC_134700.1, from coordinate 248,393,734 downwards.
GGCCACTTACTCACCCATGGCTCAGTCGCAGATCGAACATCGAAGAGTTCGTGCCCGTGAGTGGTGTATTGGTCACTTGCACGCCATCCGAATGCTGTCGTTGTTTTCAGATTCGCTCAACACTGTGGAAGCGCATAACTTCGGTGGGAAGCGTATGGCGACAATACGATTCCTCTCGCAAGATGTACTGCATTCTGAACGAAGCTAATGGATAAAATTAATGAAGCTGAAAAGAAATCTACATCACCTGGTCTATGTATGCTAAGCGGACTCGGAGCCACCTGTGGATCCAAAATTTCCTTATCTTGGAACGAACGTTTCAGTATACAACCCAGCAGGCTCTGGCTCGTACAGCAGTAAATGAGGCTCGCAAGCCGTAAACGACGGCAATATATTTCTCATGATGGAGTTGAATATTTCTCAATATTTCACCGAAGCTCGTAAACGCTCGCAGTTTCTGCATCTTAATAGCCTTCGCTGCTTCATAACTACCACCCAGACGCCGTAAAAACGTTGAAGTATGTCTCTTTTACAACTGCAGACTTCATTTTTTTTTAAACCCCCGTAAGGCTCTTCGATGGCTCCCACATGCTCTGTACCGGTTGCATCCCGAATGTGCAACGAGAAAGTGGCACAATTATCTTCACGTATCGGCTGATAAACGATGTGTGAAAGGTGGCAAGGTTAACTAGAATATTGTTGTGCAGTTTGCTGTTCTGCACCGGATAACGGGAAATATTTTTTTCTGAAGGAATAAAGGTAAAAAAAGGAATGTACTACGTGAACGGTCCCCACAGTCATGGCATTGAGATAATTCGCCAAGTATTACAACGCCCTCGAAGCAGCGAGTACTGTAGGGAAGCCATAATCATAAAATATGGCAGTGGCACGCTGCAACAATATTTCAACCGAAACCTTACCCCGTGTATTGTACATGTTCGCTTATATGAATTCAGTGTTGATTTACGTCTTTTAATGGTGTTCCTCGAGACTATGAAGTTAAACTTGGTAAACGCAATCGCATGGACCTTTTAGAGTGACGGCCTCATTTAGAATATACCTATCGCAACACGGGCACTATAGCTACCGATATATTTCGGACAGTATACACGCGCAGTAGGATTACAGTGCACAGTTTATAGGCTTGTATTTTGCCAACCGGGCCGTCACTATCACCTATCTGCAGCGCTCTAGATCCTACGGTGAAAGTGCTCTTTTAACCCATTGATATATACTGCCAATCTAATAACTGTACTTTGTACACATACATAACTGCTGCTTTTGTGCCATGTTTGCTATCTGACGTTCGACATACTTTTTTTCGATCGCTTACTGAATGCGCGCCGATGTAAGCCGGGGACCGGCAGGGCTGAATCACGCACACGTTCTGCCTTTGTTCGGTTTCCAAACGTTGGCTTGTTCCTGCTCAAGCGGCTGGCCCGAAGCCGTCCTCAGCTGGCCGCGGCCACAGCTCGCTTCTATAGCCAAGCGTGTGAACTGGAGCGGGGTGTTCGGAAATGGAACAGGGACACAAACGTTTACAAGATTATGTCCCCAACGTCAGCGCGGAGTCGCAACCGCACTTTGCCTGCCGTAAAGGCTCCGGATTGGGCTCTTTTATCCCGATCGAACAGCAAACCAGCGTGTTAGGCTTCCAGCGTGGTAGGAACAATATGCAGATCCAATACCACTTGCAATCAGCAGAGACGAAAGTGCTGCTGTAAAGAATGTGGATGATAAGACTCGTCTTTTCAAAAGAAAGGCGCAATTTTACACACCGCAGAAGCAAGACAAGACGAAAGGTCGTCTTTTAGTCTTACTTTCGTTGTGCCTGAAACGAAGATGCAAAATAAACCAGCCCCTCAAGGAATACTCCGTGGAAGGTTGTCTTTCTCTCTCTTCTGAAGTGAGGGAAAGGCGGAGGGCGAGCGAGAAATTGAAACCGAAAGGCGAGCAAAGTAAAAGACGAGAAAGCCACGTCGTCGTTCGCTCACGTGCGCAAGTCGCGCTCACAAGAGGTCGCACCGCTGCTGCTGCGTCTTCTAAGTGGGTCGCGCGTCGGGTGGACCGCAAGCTTTTTTTTTTTCCCATACGGGGGGGGGGGGGGGGGGCAGCACTCGACGCCCGACAGCCACCGCTCACGCGCACCGAGCGACATCCTTCGCATTCCTCGCATTCGTGAAGAGGCACCGTACGCACCATCGCTGTTCTCCTCCACGAGTCCCACGACTCGGCAGTGGTGGGCAGCAGAGGCGACGCGTGACTGATCCGTCACTATTGGCACGCTCGCGCAGGCAGGCGGCGCGCCGGTCGCCTTCTCGTCGCCGCCATTCTATGCAAATGCGCATTCCTTCGTCGTGCCAAACTCGAATCGTGTACCCTCCAGCTCGATCTATTTGGGAACATCGCTTTCGGTGCGCGGCGACTGTTCGAACCATGCGACACGCTGGTCGGAAGGTGCCTGTGAGCAGCTGACTTCCTGTCAGCGACGTTACTTCGCAGCTGTTTTGAGGTCGTTCCCATCGACGCGTCTGCGAGATTCGTGAGAAAGGTTTTGCCAAAATGAGGCTTCATTGAGGAATGTGGAATGTTACGTTGGTCATACAATGCTGCTCAAGTGGGCGCTTGGACGAAAATAGCGAACGCAGTTTGCTCTTTGCAGTTCCGTTCGTTGCTTTCTTTCTTTTTCTTTCTTTTTCACCAAAGTAAACAGGGCCCGTATTCGCAAAACGTTCTCATATTAAATTCTTAGTGATAGCGAAATAAAGTCAATCTTGAAGTTGACCCACTATTATCGAAGATGAAATATTCCCATGTTTATATCTGCGAAGCATTATGGGAAGCACGAGCAATAAGCTATCTCCAGATAGCGCGGCGTGCTACGCATTGAAGGTTCGTGCGGCTCACTTGCGAATAGACCTCTCCCTGTTTGTAAACAGTGTGACGTCACTGCGGGCATCCCGCCCCCTACACCCTCTCTTGGAGAAGGTGCTGGGTGGCAAGAAAGTTCCACCGGCGGCATCTTCATGCATAGCAGAGCTGCGTGTCTGCATTCTTTCGACAGAAATTTCTACATTGCTATGTTCTAAAGTCACAGCTCTTGTAAGAAGGGGTTCTTGGAAGGGTCACTGCTCATAGTGTGGGAATTGGTCGTCGTTGGATGAATGGAGAAACTTTGTTTAGTGTATACACTGAGAGACGCGACTTGCACGCAGTGGGCTTCACCCGCGTAGATGGCAGTCATAAAAAAAAAAATCTGATCTTTTTCGAAAGCGAACGTTTTGAATGTACATGATTACTGGCACTTTGAGAAAAAATTCATGGCATGGATGTAAACTTACTCAGTTTCCATCGTGGCATGTGCAATGCAGTTTTAAACGAGGTACAGCATTGGCAGCAGCATGCTTTTGAGCTGTTGTGTGCGACGTCACGGATAAGATTCTCACTTATTGCCCAAAAGTCTCTTCAGAGATGAATGAAAAAAAAAAAAAACACTTCTTGCCGTAAGTTTGGCTGAAGTTAAAATATCCTCGTGAAAATCTAAGTGAAGTTCTGCAACGGCGTTTTTCAATAGCCCAGTGAAAATTCATGTGATGTAAAACCCGACATCTTAATAATATATAATATTATCTGGCACAGTTACCTTGCTGCATTTGACACCTATAACGTGTTTGCGTACCTATCGCTCCTTTAGGCCCGATACACAAACTTCTAACGTGCATTGTCACTTCATAAGGATCGAGCCGTAAGAGTGCAAAGTAGATAAGAAACCAGAATCTCCGCTGTTTCCATTGACAAGTATCAGGTATCCGATATTACGAGTTATAGCCGTGGTGGAGCATATATGCAGATTCGGCAACGCTACTCATGCGTAGTCTTATATATCACCAGGAGATCATGCACTTTTATTTTTCTGCACGCCGCGCATACGGTGAGATCTACGCACTCACAGATGATCACGCCGAATGTATTTTTACCTTTACTACAATTTCAGATCGTAAAGTTCTATCGACAATCGGTTACTGAAACCGGCCCACAACGAATACCAGTGTTTTCGCAAACAGGACGCATCGCATTATTCACACTGCACACCTCACGCACAATATTCCCAGTTTCACCGTCCGTAAAGATGAACCAATATTGTCGATGCCTTTCAATGCACACTACAAGCCACAATCGACACTGAACATTTCCGAAGAAGATGCCGCTGTTCCTCGCACAGGCCGCCACGTGTGTTCACTTCTCGTAGATAAACAGCCAGCCAGCTTGGCGAACATTTCATCACGCACTTTATCACACACCTAAATGTTCTCTGACACATGCCACAGCTATTGTTGCCACTGTGAGATGAAGATTAAGCTTTCAAAAAGAAAAAAAAATCGCCCCAAGCATCGAGCGACTGCACCCCACTTAGCCACCGGCGGGAGTGTTTTGCCAACCACCACCTTGCACGTGCACCGGTGACGTCACGCTGTGACGTACCGGGCAGGCTTGGTGCCGTCCCGAGAACTTGTGTTCTGGCCGGACAAGAGCGAACTATTTCGTTCTTGCAGCTGCCGGGTGGTTGAGGCATGCACCATGCATTTAGGTACTTATAATCATTGCTCCCACGTCGGGTTCGCTGCAGTCGCCGTCTCGCCCTTTCGGCGTAAGTGATTCGTCAGCATGTACAAATGGTTACTGTTTATTGACGATTCCTTCTGCATGACTTTGACTGTCGCGGACGAGATGCAGCACACGTATACACCTTTCGTGAGCAATTAGGGCCCGCGAAGTTGATCCTTTTCATGCTCTTCTCGCTCTATGCCTCTGGACAAGCAGCGCCACCGTTTCCAAGGCATCTGATATTCACGGCTCCCCAGTGTGTGTGAGAGCTTAGCATTGAACGCTGCACGTTAAAGAAAATGAAGCATGCTCACTTGGCAGCGCATAGTAGGGAGTGTTATATCGTCCTTACTGATACAAGAGCTACCTATGGGCATTCAGACCTCTCCAACCAGAAAAAATTCTGACGCGTACCAACTCCATACAGGGAGAAGTGCGTGTATGTCATTTAATGTCTTATATAGGGAGACCTGCTTTTTGGAGCCGGCACTAAGCAATGAAGTGAAATATGCTGGTCTCGTCGATTCGCATACCTTGTATCAAGTGGCTAGGCCGTTAGATAGAAAAGAAAAAAAAATATATGGTTTGGCCTACTGCGCAGCGCCACACGGCGTCTCGAGTCTATAGTTCGCCGTGCATTCGCTATGGCGCCACTGCTCGGGGAAAGCTTGTGATGGAGAAGCGCTTCTACAACTAAACTAACATTGGACATAGTGTTCGCATTTAATAAGACTGTAAGTAATGCGTTTTCAAGTTCTGTATTACAGGTTGAATATTGACGTCACCGTTATAAGTACCGATCATCCCAAAGACGTAAGCATAATTCCACAGATGTGACAATATTTCGGGAAGTGGTCCTCAGTGTATACTCTCCGTGGAAGTTGCCCGCGTGCGCTATCATAGAATGAGTGAGCAGGTAATACACTTCCATTGAGGGGTTCTACCTGTAACATTCTATGGCTGTTTGTTCACTTCTCTGGAACACATTTGTCCTTCAATATGAAATTACAGGAAAGACGTCTCGTATCGAATTTCCGAAGTATTGCAACAATTCAGCCGAAATCAAGAGAACACCCGATATTTAAAAATTGTCGTCGGTAGATTTATGTTTCCCATCTAGCTGGGATGCGTACATCATGCATACCGTAAAGTGAGTGAGATACTGAAAAAGTTCTGAACACATCAATTCCTTTTTTACGCTAACACATTTCGAATAAAGCGTGGGCCATGGCTATTCGGTCAACCATCATGGACATGTATTCGTGAAGTCGGCTTCGAATGGCAATAAGCTTTCATGAACAAAGAGTTTTCGGATTGGTCGAAAACCTGTTGAATGCAAGTATGGTAAACTATAGTCATACACGTCGTATGTCAATGCCACGTGTGGATTCATCAGTCCTTGATTAACCTGACACCACTGCAAATACCACCGCATCAAATGGATCTACCTAGAACAAGAAATAGCATAATAGACTCCGTCAGCTACGCCGAGCTGTCACAATGGGGGACAAGGCAAGGGGCAACTTCTTGCTATCTTCATCGACAGCTGAAACAGGGGCCGCCGCGAGCCTAAAAACTAACGGGCTCGAATTATCCCTGTCTCGAAACCTGACAAGTCCTCAACAGATATGAACTTCTGTCGCTTGGAAGCTCTTCTGAGCTCTGTGGGAAAGATTATGGAGAATATTCTGCTAATGCGTCTGTACCGATGAGCGCTGAAGCCTGTCTCCCACGGATGTCGGGATTCACAAATGGCTGCCGCAGCGGCATGTATGACGTCATCAGTCTCGCTAACTGCGTCAGACTTAACTTACGCATAAGATTACTATTGCTGTGCTCATCGACATCAAGAGTGCATTTTATAACATTACACACAAGCCGATCGCATACGGATTGAGGTGTGCATGAGTCAGTAGCTAGCTATTCGCAAGTTCCGTAGGCTGTCACGCCGCCCCGCGGCCGCCAGCTTAATTTTTTCAAAGAGTATCGGAGTAGCGGCGGGGCAGCGGTGCTCATAGCATGCGTCTCGGCTGGCGTTGGGTTTTCACTAGTTTCTGTTGTAGTTACCGGGTGCTCAAAGGTCACTGCAGTCGTTGCAAAGCCTCCGTTTGCGAAAAGGGTGCGCTTTTCAGACACAGCGAAGTAACAACTTCGACGCTTATTCGCGTTCATCTGTACCTGTGAGTACGTTTCGGGCGTCATTTGAGCTTGAGAAACGCGGGGCACGTTTTGATCTGCTTGCCAATCGATGCGCGACCTTCCGATTTGTTGCTATCGCGTTCATTGCTTCACCTTTGCGGCAAAGCCGTGACTTCTTTCAAAAATGCGTCAAAAATATCAGCTACAGGCCTTCACGCCACAACAAGTGATATGTTTGGCATTCAGAACCTCTTCGCCTTTAACGAGGCATCGTGTCCGAGTTTTTGAAGCATCTAAGAGGTGCATAATATGTGACTGCAAAAAAGGTAGAGCCATCGCGAAGCAAAAACAAAACACTGTAGTGCAGGTTGCACATGTGCTCAGTGACTCCGACCCTAACTGTGGTACTCTCTGTGCGTGCCATATTCAACCACCTTGTGCGCCCCCTATAGGCGATGAAACTTGCGAACAAGAACAGCTGGACTTCTAACTGTGTTACTGACAAGTCGGTGTAGTACATGTCTGCAAAAGATGCCAACATCACTTTTCGTACAGTGCCTCGTGGGGTCTCTCAGGGTGGCTTATTAAGCTTGACCTTGTTTTATATTTCACTGATCGGCCGGGGAAAGTGTATTCCTGTGTTGGTTTGAAATGCCCCTACGTGCAGATGACATCTGCATGAGGTGCAGTGGTAGCAACCGTCGTGTACTACGCGCAAGACTGCAGAAGGCCATGGGACTTTTACCGAAGCGTGGACTATTCATGTTATCATACAAATGCGCTGTCATCGCTTTTACCAAACGGGATATGTCGCACGACAAGCTAAAGTTGTGGACTCTCACATACGATGCGTCTGAAGTCGCAAGTTTTTGGGATTCACGTTCCATAGATCAATGACGTGGTCACCTTATATCCATTACTATATAAGAAGCTTGCATCATATGCGAACATCTTCCACGCGGCGTTCATTAAAGCTGAAGGCTGCGCCGTGGGTGCACTACTCATGAGCATGTATAAAACGTTTTGTGAATGTATCCTGCAGCATAACCTTCCCGCACTGCAGTGTATCACTAAATCAAGTCTTAAGGTGCTCGCAAGCATGCAAGCCAAAGCGTTGAGTGTGTGTTTCGGTGTACAAAAAAAAATGCATCGTCAGTAGAGACCTTGCCGGACAGAAAAGGTATTTCAGTGGTCCTGCTAATGTAGTAGAAGTTCCTCCGAGTCTTGCGTTTAGTGGCGAGGGTACAAGAGCATGCACTTGCTTCCGTCTTTACTCCCTCTGACATATAAGAAGCCATTGATACTGACGAGGCCGCCATGGCAGCTTCTATCCTGGTACTAATAACGAATGTACTCGCAGGCCTCTAGAGCAAGAAAAACACATCTGTACCGTGCAGAGATGACGTGCTTTGATATCAAACACATCAGACCCTACTATAAACCCGCCGTCACGTTTATACGTATGGGTCTCCCACATATGTGTATCATGGGATCATGTAACAGACATGTACGTGGATTCCGTCGTGTGGAACTTGCAGGAAAGTTCACTCTGTGTGGGTACCATCGGCGCAAGTTGCCTTCGGCACCACTCTCAGTCAACGTACCTCCCCCGCTGCGACTGAGCTGACTGCTCTGCGGAGAGCGCTTGTATATATCAAACATGGGAAGCCCGATTCTCGGGTGATATTCTCAGACTCTCAAGCCACTCTGCAGTCCCTGAAATCACCAGCTATATACGCAAGATCAACTGTTCCTGGAGATCAGGCGTCTAAGAAATAACATTCAAGAACTGCACCCTGATGGTGTACTACTGGATACCATGGTCACTGCGGCATATAGAAGGGAATGTTCGCTGTGCTCCTTGCCGCTCTATAGATTCGCGCACGACGCGGCATCTGAGAAAATTCACATTCCCTGCTCACAAAAAAAAAAGAAATGGCAGCATATCCACAGGGTGAATGATGGAGAGTGGGGCGAAGCATCCGTCCGTCCATTCGTTCTTGCTTCCGTCCGTCCATGCGTCCGTCTGTGTGACCGTTCATGCGTCCATCCACCCGTCCGTGCGTGCATCTGTTCGTACGCCCGTGCGTCCATCCTTGCGTCCATCCATCCGTGCAGCCATCCGTGCGTCCGTCCATGCCGAAATCTGTCTGTGTGTCCGTTCGTCCATCTAGTCAACACTCCAAGTACCATCATCTCGCATCTTTTCATCATATATTCAACATATAGAAGCACCGCCATTCAGTGGACATTCCAAGGACTAAACGAGAGGTGACACACGCACACTTTCTTACGGCTTGCGCTTCGTGTCTACTTCAATTTCAATCAATTTCAATTTATTTTCCAGTTTATACATGCTGGATGGTTGCGTTGGGTTAAAAGCTACATAAGTAGCTTGACGAGACCCAACGACCAGACTATACAGGGCAGTAACAACAAGCAGTCCGGTGCAGTGACGAGAAAACCAACAAGTAAAACAGAATACCATATCGTATGTACATATACAGCGATTTACATGGATTTCCAGCACGAAGATTGCAGGAAGAAAAAGTGAAAGTAAATACATGTGCATAAAAAGTGCTAGAAAAAATAAATAAAAAAGTGCTACATACAATAAAATACGGCTATAGCATAAGTAATAAACATAAATAATAATAACACAGAATAATAACACCGTACCAATGTAGCAATACTAGCTATTCGGGACAATATAAAAGAAAAAACACTGGCCATATAACACAGCAAGAAATTCATGTAAGCAGAAGACTATGTTAAAGAAACAACATAAGTTACGTACAATTCAATTACACAGAATGTCACAGTATGTGACATTACAAGTGAACGAAATATAAGCGGAAGTCTTTTTTACTGACCGTGTCAATATCTTTATATTTATTTAAAGTAGATGGTAGGTTATATGCCAACGATTGATGTTTGTAGTGCGTCCTGAAATATGGAACTGACCATGTCTCAGGGTTCCTTGTGTTGACATCAATTCTACGACGTTCTAACGATGCCAACTGTTTTATATAGTTCTTGAGGGATTCAGAAGCATATCGCGCAGTATAAAATAAACGAAAAGTATAAAGGTTGTCAATTCTAATAATGTTGTACTTAGGAAACGCTTCTCTGGTGCTAGAATAATAGTCTATGTTGCCAATATAGCGAATAATCTTCTTCTGTGGCATCAGAATTTTACGTATGTTAGTTATAGTGGTTGTACTCCACACTAAGGCGCAATAATTTAAGTGGGCATGAAATAAAGCATTATAAATCTGTACTTTGGCCTTTGTAGGTAGCAAACTACGACATCGTGATAAGACACCTGTCACAGAGGAGAGCTTTTCACATAGGTAATTTACATGCATGTCCCAAGTAAGTTGTGAAGAAAAGTGCACGCCAAGGATTTTGTGACTGTCAACTATTTCGATTTTTTGACCTTCAAAAGCAATAGTATTATTTAACGGAAGCAATTTGTTCTTGGATAGAAAAATAATTACCTTAGTTTTCTTCGCGTTGATCCTAAGTTGATTTAGCTGAGACCAGGTAGATAACTTTCTTAGCAGTTCATTGCAATCCGTTGTCAAGTTGCGCACGTCGTTCCCAGACAATATGACAGTGCTGTCATCAGCGTATATAATAAATTCAGCATTAGTTATAAAGTTCACAATGTCATTAATGTAGATGTTAAATAAAAGCGGCCCTAAAACGCTTCCTTGAGGCGCGCCAAATTTGTTTATTAGACAAGACGACCTGTGACCGTTCACGTAAACACACTGGTATCTGTCACTTAAGTAAGACTTAAACAGTGATAAGCAGCTACCACGTACTCCGTAACATTCTAGTTTGTCTAATAAAATGTTATGACTTAGGCAGTCGAATGCCTTACTAAAATCTATAAATAACGCCAGCGCATAGGATTTCCTTTCTATGTTCCTTATTATCGTTTCCTTGATTGACAGAAGGGCTGTTTCCGTTGACATGTGTTTCCTAAATCCGTGTTGCGCGTTAGTTATGATACCAAACTTATCGAAGAAATTGACCATGCGACAGTGTATAATTTTTTCTAGCCCCTTAGAAAACACAGGTAACACCGAAATTGGCCGGTAGTTGTTGGGGTCATTAGGGCTACCTGCTTTCAATATTGCCGAAACTCTGGCGTATTTCATTGCCTGTGCGAATACGCCCGATTGAAGCGTTATATTGAATATGTGAGCAAGAGCAGGAGAAATAGAAGTTATACAATGCTTAATAGGGCCTAGTTGCAGGTTGTTGGTGTCTAACGCATTAGTATTTTTCAAGGATTGAAATGTAGCGCAGACTTCGTATTCATCAGTAGGCTGGAAGAAAATGCTTTCGACAATAAGACTTGAGTTTGTTATTCCCGACGTTGCAGCGCAGGTGGGGTAGGCAGCAGGAATAGCAGCGTTAATGAAATGCTGGTTAAAGTGATTAGCGAGGGCCTCGCCTTTCAACTCAGTACCGTCATGAAGTATACTGTTTGGAACACTTTGTTTGGTCCGACGACCAAGAACATCGTTTATTATTTTCCATGTCTTATCGGGCCGTTGCTGTGAGGCGGACAGAAAAAGTTGCTCGTAATAAGCTCGTTTGGCACGCCGTAGCTCACAATTTAATTGGTTTCGAAAAGCTTTAAATTCCTTTAATTGTATTTGCAAACGAGACTTCAAAAAATGAATGATACAAGGAATTTTTACGCGAAATCATTTTCAAGTGTTCTTTAGTTACCCATGGCTTTCTCGCTTTTTTTGGTGGTTTTACTTGTTTCATAGAAAAATGCCTTTCGTATATTTTTATAAATTTCTCTATGAACTCATTGTATGCCTCATTGGCGGACGTTAATGCCAAGACAGAAGACCAGTCTTGGGCCACTATCTCAGTTTTAAAGGCAACCAGCCCACTATCTGTTATTCGCTGAACAGTGAATGTTTCTACCTCACGGTTTCGAATTCCTCTTTGATTTTCATATAGTGCATAAACAGGGAGGTGGTCACTAATGTCCGAAGCAACGGTACCAGTGGTGTAAATCTTTGTCTCTGCATTTATTATTAAATGGTCAAGGCAAGACAATGTGCCGCACGTAATGCGAGTTGGTGTAGTAATTAAATTTTTGAAACCACTCAAAGACAGCAATGTACCAAATTCCGTGGAAGTAGTGCTGTCATCAAGAATATTGATGTTAAAGTCGCCACCGCATGTCAAGTGAAAGTTGTTTTTGCAAATGAAGTCTAGGAAACTTTCATAAAATGCTAGGAAACGCCTAATATTTCCACCCGGTGAGCGATAAACAACAGCGAACATTTCATTTTGATCGGAGACAGTGAGCATTTCGTAATCTTCTGTTGACACGCAGTATTCATGAACTAAATGGCATTTCTTCTCTGTAGTCACATAAAGCACAACAACCCCTCCACGTTTATCGGATCGATTGGAAAAGAAACTGGCATATCCAGGCAGTTTCAACTTGCTACTATTGTTCGTATACCAGGTTTCAGACAGCATAAGAACACCCACTTTGAATGAGAGTTGCTCTAAAAAAAGCAAAATGTCGTCCTCTTTATTCATTACAGAGCGAGTGTTAATATGCAAAACTGATTGGCATGGCGGGTAATCAGATTTAATAGCAGAAGGTGACGCTAAGTTTATGTATGCGCAGTCGTTATCCTTTTTGATGATACGGCGCAGTGTTCAGCCCAGCCTGTCACCTGCGCCTACGCAGTTGCATATGACGACCCCGAAAAAACCTTATCAATATCATGCTCCTTTGGAACGTGCACGGCGGGCGTATCGTAAGATTGCTTCGCATAGATTTTCCCGTTAAATGACCTGACGGATTTCCATTTGTATTCCCACCTTTAACTTCCCACCTTTAACCACATCGAGTTTATGGTATATACTAGTTCACTGTATTCATGGCACTGCGGCCCAAAGATCGCTAAACCTTTCTAAAACCAAGGAGGTTACGCCCAGCGAGTATAACGCAACCCATTCTTGTCAGATAGTGATCACTGTACATGCTAATGGCTGCTAATGGGGAATGAGAGACGGGAGAATTCGGCCTTTAGTTAACGCGCGTGCTGCGAATTTTTTTATTGATCAACAGCGCACAGGAGAAATCTCCCACCGGCACCACCTTGCAGGTCAAAACGCAAGACTGGTTACGCACTACGACTACGACGAGGGACGAACGGGTGCCGCTTTAAGGAGCTTCACCCCTAAAATGTGCAGGACTAACCATGTCAAGAATAAACGTGTACTCACCGGTTGAGGCTCGAAGTTGCCTATACAAAACACTTCGAGCTCAAGATCAAGCGTTCGGACTCGACGACATGCAACACTTGTAATACTCAGGAATTCATAAAAGATGTCCTCTGTGGCTGTCCCAGTTACGACGCAGAACGACATATTCGAATGGCAGGAGCAGTGCCACCTTCTCGGCCCATAGCAATACAGCGCTTCTGCGATGCGCCAAGAAAACTGTTGATTTTATTGAGGACTTTCAACTTAACGAAACTTTTTCGTAGACTCTTTTCTCTCTATAACCCCGTCGCGGTGGTCTATAGTGGCTAAGGTACTCGGCTGCTGACCCGCAGGTCGCGGGATCGAATTCGGCTGTGGCGGCTGCATTTCCGATGGATGCGGAAATGTTGTAGGCCCGTGTGCTCAGATTTGAGTGCACGTTAAATAACTCCAGGTGGTCGAAATTTCCGGAGCCCTCCACTACGGCGTCTCTCATAATTATATGGTGGTCTTGGGACGTTAAACCCCACATATCAATCAATCTTTTTTTGTGTACGCGTGCGTTTGTGACTGTGTATCTATTATTTGTGCGTATATGCGATCGTTGTATACATCATAGTCATCACCCGACGCCTAGAGTAGCAAGCTAGGCGATAAACTATAAGCTACCGATTTTGATAATTTTATTAAATATTGTTATATCTATTTCTGTGACAAGAATGACGTCTTTTCCACGCTTCCATATCTACACATCGCAGCGCATTGCGCATGCGTGACTATTCGCAACTTCCATGTACCGTGGAGCCACTGGGTGGTGGCGGCCGGAAGCTCTGTTGAGATAATTGAAGTTTTGGACCTGCTTCAAACAGCAGCTGTTACTGCTTGTTTTCCCACGTTTCTGGTCGTTTTGCAACGTTGTGAACGGCCTAGATATTACCGGAACCCTTTGAGCTTCTCAAGGTAAAGGTAAAGTAGAAAAAAACAAAAGATCTGACCGATTTAAGTTGACAAAAGCCGACTGATTGCGACCCTCGATGCTCACAGCCTATATACACCGCGAGGAAAAGTAAGCCTCCCATTCAAATTAGCGCCCCAAAAAGCTATGAGTGGTTAAGAGGGTTAAAATTAACAGGCCAATAACCAAAGCCCGTGAATGTGTGCAGCACCCATTTCGTGCACGAGTACAGCAACTTTCAGGTTTGCAGTTTTCGCGCTCAGATCATCTACTCGACACGGTCGCTGTGCAAACGGTACCAGAAACTAAATTAGGAATGCGTTCCGCCTATAGATTAGAATGAAATGACCTGTTTCAAAACGTTCATCGCATCATTACACATCTGACACGTCTGCGAAGTGCCTCCACGACATTCAGATTTGCAGCATTTTGTGCTCGGTCTTACTTGCTGATGGCGCTTTTTTTTTTCTTTTGTCATTTCTGCCCCGTATACCAGGCAATCTTTTGTACTTCTCAAACACCGAAACATAGAATAGTAATGGGAGCGTTTCCTTTTAAACGTAAAATTGTATATTGCCACTGGTTTCATTCGTGCTGCTTGCCGAATTAACTCTCATGATATTCTGCTGTTATTTTAGTCACGAAAGCGCCCTAAAATCATATTGCTGGTAATGTGGCATGGTGCTTGTGCTTCGGCATTGAAAAACTACTTTTTTTTTCCGCCAGCTTACTCTGCTTCGTGCTTTTAGGTGAGCTGAACAAGCTTTACGCAGAGCACAATGCAAAGAAAACTGTAAGACAACGCGCGAAAATGTTTCTGACATTACTGAGAAATTTGTACTGAGACTCCCATTATAATACCTTTTACAACATGACACCAGGCATGGCGCGTGATTACGCACAACGCCCGGTGAAGAGCGTATACGTGTGTGCGTTATTTACAACATTTGGCATATTTACTACCCAATGCGTTTATTTAGTTAATATAATATGTTAGCGCTCCCTTACTTTCTCAAAAACAGAAATCGAAAGGTCACTAAAGTGCGAAAAATTGCAAACACTGTACTTTCCGGTAACGTCTCTTTCGGGACGATCATCTCAACGACAGCCATGTTGGATGTACAGTCGCGCCACCTATAGGTCGTGAAAGCTGCGAATAGAAATAATATTTCTGCAGCAAAGATACCGCCAATACCGAAACCGCTGTATACGCAACATACAGTGACGCACACACAGCTAATGGTCTATGCGGAACGTACAAAAAGCTTCGACAGCTTGCGTTTGGTCACGTCTGTTGACGTATGGACGTCAGACTCTGCCCAAGCGGCGCTGCAAAAAAACGCCACCACCAGCGCCCTCATCGCCGCGCCGGCCATAAATGGGTAGTGCACAGAGAACCGTCCGCAAGCGAACGTAAATAAGCCCTCCTCTTTCGTTCGTCTTGACGCACAGTTTTCTGAAAATCAAGGACTTGGCAAGCCTATTCCTTCTATCAAACCTCGCTTCATAAAATTAGGAAGCTCATCAAAACGAAATGCGGGCGATGCAAAAGATGTTTCATTTATTTCGGCGTGCTGCAACTGGCAATCTAAATGCAAGCGAGTATCGCATAACCCACAGAGTTCGAGGCAAGCACTCCGACGTGCGTTCTGTAATGCCCAAGTCAGTTAAACTTGGTCATACACATGATGCCAAAACGATGAAGTGCATACACGAGCAATCTATCTTACAATCAGTGGTATGAAGCTTGCTTTATCTGGCACGAATGGCCCCGTTGATTTTCGCTTTGCAGTTGCATTTTTCATCGATTTCTCGCTTCCTGTACAATGAATTGCACAGGATCGCAAATAAAACAATAGTTGAAGTTAGCGCTGTTCTGATCGCGATCGATGATGACGCGTGCATGAGGCGTGCTGTATCTTAACATGATATGTTCCCGGTTTTATTGGTCCACTGTTACTGTAAAAATAGCATGTGTGATCGCCAAATAAAACAATAGTTGCAAGTTAGCGCTGTGTGTGTGCGCGTCTCTCTTTTTGTGTCCTTGTCGTGGTGCGCTATACCCTTATAAATGGTGAACCCCAACCAACTAGTCCAGCAACGTGTCTTAGCACAAAGATATCTAATATTTCGCCTAATCGTTGTTGCGAGCGCTGTAGTTGCACCTGATTTCGCAGCATCGAGATACCACGCCGCCACCGCTACGGACAGCGCTCCTCATCACCCAAGCGTCATGCCGCTGGAGTGTCTATTTGCACGTCACCTGAAGTAAGCCAGAAATGTTACTAATAAGTGTTGGGGTTGAACGTCCCAAAACGTAGCCAGAAATATTTTGCGGGGGTAGCGTTCAACATTAGACAGATTTAGTTGTGCATCCGTAGCAACCATACGGACTGTTGGGACTCCGGGTCCTGCCGGTCTCGTTTTCGGTAGCTGGCCCCGTCGCAGGATCCATCGTCCAACAATTCAGCGAGAAAGAAGCGCCCGAACGAACAACAGAGATTTATTTACATATGGAGAAGTGGTCAACTGACCCAAAGAGAGAAGAGTGCGTGTGATACAAAACGTCTTCGGCATTTTATAGCGCCGCGCCGTTGACACTGGGCGCCCCGTCCGCATCGTCCGCCAATACGGTGTCTCCGGCCCCTCGGCCACGAGAGAGGGGGAAACACACCTCACAACACATGGAGTGGCACATCCCAACACGAGGTCCATATATGGTCACGGCGCCCTAAAATGTTACCAAACATGGTCACGAACGCACAGCAGACCCCGGAGCTCTCCCGGCGAGGAGGAACCCGAATGGGGAGGTGGGGGTGGACGACACCGTCAGGTCAAGAACCGGTTCTCCCCCAACCTCTTCCTGCTTGGCTCCCCAGGGCCGGTCGTAACAGTCTCTCGCGCGGGGGGGTGAAGATCTCGATGGGCTGAGGTTTGCAGCCACTGTCCGGAGAGATCAGCGCCGGCAGTCGGTTTGGTGACGACCGTCTTTGATGAAGTAGAGGGCAACACCTGCTTCATTGAGGGCTCAACAGACATCACATACGCACATGAAAACACAACTACTCAGCCGGTGAGCGCCGGACAATTCCGCCAAACTCCACCAGGCAATTTTCCCCTTTAACTGATATTAAAGGAAATACACAATTTATTCAAAATGTTACTCACACTTTAAGGTGACACAAAACAACAACACTGGAAGCACACCGAACCCGAAACCCTGGATAGCCGTGTCTTCAACGTTTTCAAACAAGTACACCTAAAAGAGTAAAAAAAACAATCACTAGCTCTTGTCTAGGTCAGGAAAAAAAATGCCAGAGTTCTCGAGACATCCTCTCGCGTCAGGGGCATCGACTTAAGCCATCAGCGTTGCCATGGAGTACACCCTTTTTGTAGCGTATTTCAAACGTTTATTGTTGCAAAACGAGGCTCCAACGCAGCAGGCGGCCGTTCTTAGAGGACATGGTCTGTAGCCAGGTGAGAGGACAGTGGTCCACTTCCACAATGAACTTGCTTCCGGCAATATAACAAGCCAGTTTCTGGACTGCCCAAACCAAGCACGCACATTCCTTTTCGCTAGCGCTGTAAACCTGCTCGCGAAGGGTGAGTTTCCGGCTAACATAGAGGACGGGATGCTCTTGATCCCCCTCATCCCTTTGACTAAGAACTGCCCCCATGCCTCTATCACTAGCGTCGCATTGGACTATGAAAGGCCTCGAGTAGTCCGGTGAACTAAGCACAGGTTGGCTCTTAACACTCGCTTCATCACGGAGTGAAGCTTTTCTATCGAGTTCGACTGCGGATGGTAGACTGAACTATGCAATAATTTCACGCCACACCGCTCTAGAAAGGTTGTCGTTAAGGCACTCGTGAAAATGGTGCCCTGGTCTGATTGTATCTCGGCAGGAAAGCCTACCCGGGCAAACACGGACAGAAGTGCGTTCACTCCTTCCACGGAACTTAGCTCTTTTAGCGGGACCGCCTCTGGAAATTCAGTAGCTGGGCAGATTAAGGTCAGGATGTGACGGTAGCCTGAAGTTGTCTTGGGCAAAGGACCTACTGTGTCAATTACCAACCGACGAAAGGGCTCCGTGATTACGGGTACCAGCTTCATTGGAAATTTCGCCTTATCTCCCGGCTTACCCACTCGCTGACACACATCGCAAGATTTTACAAACCTCTCTACATATTTAAAGCATCCAGGCCAGTAGTATTCCTGTAAAAGACGATTTTTCGTCTTCTTTACGCCTAAGTGGCCTGACCATGACTCTCCATGCACCAAACTAAGCAAATCCTGACGATACGCCTGAGGTACGACTACCTGGTCAAACTCTACTCCTCGCCTATCTAGATATTTTCGATAGAGTATGCCGCTCCTCTCTTGGAATCTCACATTTCGTTTGGCGATTCCCTCTTTCGAACTGTCCTGGAATTGCTTAAGCGTCGGGTCCCCCTTTTGTTCGGTTATTAATGAAGCGGGACTCACCTGCAGCAGCCGACTGAAATTATCCGAAGTTGGCATGACACACAACTCTTTTGTATTTCCTAGTACCTGGAATGTGTCACCCTCTGTGCTATCCTCTGTACTACCAGGAATCGGCTTGGGAGCAACGGCATTTTCTATTTGCTCGGTCAACGAGGCGTAATTGACCCCTTCCAATTCGGGAGGAGGTTCAACGTCGCCTTTAGGAATGGTTGCCTCCGCGACTACGGCTTCTGCAGCCTGTTCTCGCACAAGTCGATTTGTTACCGTGGTGTCCAACTCGCAACCAGGCCCGTTGTCGATTTGAGGCTTGTTTGCCTCAGTGAATGTTGCTCTCGCAGCCAGCGCACGTGCCTTCGATCTAGTCAGTGCCTGCACTATGCCTTCTCCCAACGTTAGACCTTTCTCCTTCAGCATTTGATCTGACTTATTTGAAAATAAGTAAGGATACTGAGGGGGTAGATATGGCGATACCGCGGCTTCCGTTTCCAACGTACCAAATGCGCCTTTAAGGACAACTTTAGCTACGGGGAGGCACTGACTGTTTGCTTCTACGGCTTGTCTAATCCAGGCACAGTCTCCTGAATACTGTCCGGACTGAACAAAAGACGGATGAACTACGTCCATAGTGGCTGCGGAGTCTCTAAGAACCCGACACTGCTTGCCGTTCACGGTAAGGTCGTACATATAGGGCTCTAACAACTTCATGTTCTCGTCGGCTTCATTTATAGATAAAAAGGCCACCTTTTCTTTCGGGCAATGTTTCGCGAAGTGCCCTGTTTCGTGGCAATTGAAACAAGCGGCTGGTTTTCTCGCCTCAAATTTCCTTTTGCTTGCCTCTGCCGACGCCCCATGGTTAGATGAATTGTTTTCCTCACCCTTTTGTGCGAGACTTGTCGGTTGTTTTCTAAACGGCGCCTTATTCGGTAGTAGGAATTTTTCCCTTTTAGGCTCGCTGTTTGCCCCGAGGGCGCGGCGCGTAACGAATTCTTCAGCGAGCTCTGCGGCTTTCGTTACTGTGTTCACGTCCGGTCTATCCTGCACCCAGAACCTCACCTTTTCTGGTAACCTTTGATAGAATTGTTCCAGACCGATACACTCGAGCACCTTGTCATGATTCCCATACGCCTTTGCCTCTTTGAGCCACTCCCCCATGTTGGCCATTAACTTGTAAGCAAACTCCGGGTATGAATCATTGTTGTCTTTTACGGCGTTGCGAAATTTTTGTCTGAAACCTTCCGCTGACAACCTGTATTTCTTGAGAAGGCTCGACTTTACCTCACTGTACTCGTCAGCCTCCTCTTTCGTGAGGCGCGCGATTACTTCTGAGGCCTCCCCCGGAAGTAGGGACAACAAGCGTTGAGGCCACGTATCCTGGCTGAAACCTTGCCTTTCACAAGTTCTCTCAAAGTTGACGAGAAACAGCCCAATGTCCTCCCCTAGCTTGTACGATCTCATTAGGTCCGTCATTTTGAACCTGACCCGCTCTGCGGTACCGGATGCCTCGCTGCCTCCTGTTCTACTATTATGGCTAATCTCTAGCTCGAGGCGCTTCATTTCAAGCTCGTGCTTTCGCATCTTATCTGCCTCGGCTTCTGCCGCTTTCCTTTCGGCCTCCGCCGCCTTTCTTTCGGCCTCCGCCGCCTTTCTTTCGGCCTCTGCCGCTTGCCTCTCCTGAATCTCCTCGACACATTCTGACAGCTCGTCATCCTCCGCCCCCAATGCGAGAATCGCCTCTATCAGCTCTGGCTTTCTTTGAGAGTCCGACACCTCCAGATTCAACTCCCTTGCAAGTAGCAACAACATGGACTTTCGCAGGGATTTCAGATTCATGGCTGCTTCCAGTACCGCTGTCTCTGTTCCACAAAGATTCCTGTTCTGCAACTAATTAACCTTGACGGCAACGACAGCTCTAGATACCTGCCTTGCCTCAAGTTTTCCGTTAACTTAGTCTACAAATAAAGCTTCAAAAGCTCTTACACGGAATCCTGCCCTGTCACTGTTAACCTTGACGCCACTGACAGAAAGAGCTTAACCAAGCTATCACACAATTTCTGCCTGACGCAAGTTACCTGTTAACCCAATGACCAAGACAGCCCCTCTCTACCAGCTTTTACTTAACACATAGAGTAAATGCCTGGTAAAATTTAACAGAGAAAGCCGGCACTCACCCAGTTCGCAGTCATGTCTCCGGCGTCGTGCCTCTCAGAAGTGCCGTTCGATTCCCTCTGGAAGTCGATGAGCTCGTGTCCTCCTTCTCCTGTCGTCCCGTTGTTGAACTTCGGGCTCACTCCGTCCAGTGGTCGCTTTCGGGGTTATCGGCATCCCGCCGCTGCCATCCAGTTGTTGGGACTCCGGGTCCTGCCGGTCTCGTTTTCGGTAGCTGGCCCCGTCGCAGGATCCATCGTCCAACAATTCAGCGAGAAAGAAGCGCCCGAACGAACAACAGAGATTTATTTACATATGGAGAAGTGGTCAACTGACCCAAAGAGAGAAGAGTGCGTGTGATACAAAACGTCTTCGGCATTTTATAGCGCCGCGCCGTTGACACTGGGCGCCCCGTCCGCATCGTCCGCCAATACGGTGTCTCCGGCCCCTCGGCCACGAGAGAGGGGGAAACACACCTCACAACACATGGAGTGGCACATCCCAACACGAGGTCCATATATGGTCACGGCGCCCTAAAATGTTACCAAACATGGTCACGAACGCACAGCAGACCCCGGAGCTCTCCCGGCGAGGAGGAACCCGAATGGGGAGGTGGGGGTGGACGACACCGTCAGGTCAAGAACCGGTTCTCCCCCAACCTCTTCCTGCTTGGCTCCCCAGGGCCGGTCGTAACAGGACACAGCCTGCTAGTCAATGACAGGCCGCGTCCATACGGCTGCTGTGGACGCGCAACTAAATCTGTCTATTATTTTATGTGCGTGCACGCTCGCTTTTGTGTGTGTGTGTGTGTGTGTGTGTGTGTGTGTGTGTGTGTGTGTGTGTGTGTGTGTGTGTGTGTGTGTGTGTGTGTGTGTGTGTGTGTGTGTGTGTGTGTGTGTGTGTGTGTGTGTGTGTGTGTGTGTGTGTGTGAAATCGAAAAAAAATGTCTAATATCCAGAGGAGGAGTTGAGGGGAGGTTTTGAACCATTCCTAGCTACACCAGTGCTGAGCAGAAACGTCACTTGACAAAGTGTATAGGCTGTTGTAGGCCCGTGTGCTCAGATTTGGGTGCACGTTAAAGAACCCCAGGTGGTCGAAATTTCCGGAGTCCTCCACTACGGCGTCTCTCATAATCATATAGTGGTTTTGGGACGTTAAACTCCACATATCAATCAATCAACTCAAAGTGTATAGGCTTGAGCGTATTCGTAATTCATTTTGCCCCTTTCCCCAGCTCCATATCACTATCGTATTTCAGCACTGTCACGTGTTATAACGTAACTTAGAAAAAATGCGCTGTACGACTGCAGCTCTCAAAATTTCAGAGTGCAAATATTGGAGGTATGTTTACAGCAGGAAATCGCTTTTTAACCCGAGTTGGGAATAGTAACGCCATACTGGTCGACATTAACGCATCAATGAGCCGTCGTCATTCCAACACACGCGTTGCGGAGATTCAATTTATGGAGGACTCAAATATAACGCTGCGAAGCTAAAGTCCGTGAAAATGAGAGGAATCTCAAATGAGGAGTACTGGCGGACGGCAGTGCACCAATTCGCATTCGAGTCATCTCGCAAGTCCTGCCGTTTGACATGCGTGGGCCGCCGGCGTGCACGGTGATTTGCGAGTGTGGAACGTGCACCGTTCTCAAAAACGATTTGCAGAACGCATAAGACAGAGTAGGGTAGGGACAGGTGCGGCGGCGAACGTTACTGCGGACGTTCTGCACTTTTGCTCTCTCGTGCGCGCAGTTCTCGAAAATTGAAATGCCCTCCTTCTTTTTTCTATATTATTCGCTGTTCTCCCGCGCACTGAGGTGTGACTATGCCATAAAAAAACGAAAATATGTACCGGTGTCACATTCGCTTCGCTCTTTTTTTCCTGCTGTCGCATCAGACATATTGCAGCTAGCGCTTCGTTTGTCCATCTCTCACCCTTTCGTTCTTTCCGGCTTGAAAAGCTACCGCTCTCTCTCTCTTTGCACTTTGGCGACGCCATGGGTGGGTGCTTCGTCGCTTTCACGCAGTGAGCGCTCCAGATTACGTCGTGGGTGCTCGTGCGTTGGCTCTTTGCGGGCGACAGCCACAACCCTACGCGCTCCCAAATGCTGACGGCATTACGTCAGTCGACAGCCAACAGGCGGCGGCGACTCATCTGGGCTGACGCTGCATGGGGAGCGGTGGAACCTCCAACAGGGCCCAGCTCGTGTCACAGCTGTACGCGCAGGTAGAGGCGGCAATCAGAGCGTTACTAGGGTATGACCGCAATCCCCATTAGGAAAAAAAAAGCATTGCTGATATGCCAGGAAAATATGTACGGCTAAAAGGTGTAAGTGCATGTTTGCACGACTATAAGTGCAATGAATTGGAGGAAAGAATGTAATAGACCCTAGCTGCGTTGGAAGGACAAGGATTGAAAAAGTGCAAGCGAGGTTAAATTGCTCTTTACACCAGAAACATGCTATGGGCAGTATCCTTATTTGATCGGTCTCCGCCAACCTAAACGTCAATGCCAGTCTTCCACACAAGCCGGTGATCCCATGTTCGTTAAATCGTGAACGGCACAATGCCATGCTTGCTTATTATTTAATTTATTTATTTATTTATTTCACAATTTGGCGCTATTTGCGAAAGGCATTTGTTATAGTAAAGATTAGTTGGTTCATGACTTCTGACTGGAAAGTTGTAGTTAGCACCAGTCCCGTGTTCCTTGTCTGTCTCTTTTTTTTCTTTTAGTTTTCGCTGCAATTTTTTTTTTAGCAGTGGCTATACGTTTTGGTGCTTTCTGATTGCTACGTGTGCAGGAATAGAGCGAGACTCGAGGCAATATTGGGGAATGACAATTTGCTCCCGTAATTAGCTTTGCTATTCGTTGCAGGCTTTCACAGAAGTGGGTGAAGTTGTCACCCTCGTAGTAAAATACTAAGCCCGTGGCCGCAAATACAGATAAGTTCGCGTTTTTTATCAGTAATCCGAAATCTTCGCTTAGCATGTCGCGTTTACTGGTTCTAAGTTGGGCATAGCTTGTTCGTCACATTTAGGAAGTTATCGATATATATATATATATATATATATATATATATATATATATATATATATATATATATATATATATATATATATATATATAGTTCTTGCTGACTACACCAATGACTTCGACCGCGTTTAGGCAGCTTGCCGATGTTCCTCTTCTTTGTAATCTCTACAAGGGCTTGCTACACTGCAGAAAAAGATTCTAAGGGTCATAACCGTACGTTCGGTGGGTGGTGGGGAGGCGGGGCAAGCCAACTGCATATTTTAACTCAGTCTGAACTCTGGATATTACTGTATAATGCGCATGGTTATGGTGACGTGACTTTGAGGACGCCTTGGGTGTCATACCGAAAACGGTTTAATTTTCAACTTTCTCCCGTACAGCCAGGAAAAAAAAAATGCGGGCTTTCGTGAGCAGCACGAAATTGCTACCGTTTCCTTTATGAAGTTATTGCTAAGTTCTTTTTTTGTTTTTGTTGCAAACACGACCAAATAATTGGGGCAGAATTGAAACAGTATTAGCGCCCCCCCCCCCTCCTCACACACGGAAGAACACTGCGACCGCTTTTCATGCCTATGCGGCTGTGGAAAAGGCAATGCACACGATCCTCGTACTCGCTAAAGGAGCACCACGATCTCCGTTTGGGTATTTTCACTTCCACTAAAACACGGTGCGATTATTATTTTTTATTTTCCTTTGTACGCCTTATCCGAAGTAATTGAGCCCTCGGTATTGCGGCGTTTCGTGTAGTTCAGTTACATAAAAGCGAGTTGTTTCCTTAAGTAAAAAAACTGGGCCGGTGTCGACGTTATCGCGAGAGTATACTGAAGACAAGTTGGGAACTACGGGAAAGTCGAAGAGAGCTCTTCACGCATCGTTACCCGCCGTAAAACCACGGCGGCG
Source organism: Rhipicephalus microplus (assembly GCF_043290135.1). NCBI lineage: Eukaryota > Metazoa > Arthropoda > Arachnida > Ixodida > Ixodidae > Rhipicephalus > Rhipicephalus microplus. Next base: position 248,369,206 of record NC_134700.1, on the reverse strand, counting down.
TTTCTCCGCGACAGCGCGTGATTCTGCTTCGTTTTATTGGTTCGCTTATGGGACGCTGAATGTAGAAGTGAAACCTGACGACGAGGAACATCTGCATTCTTTACTGCGCTCGTGATCGCTTTGGAAACGAGTGAATTGTGTATCTACGGTGCCGCACGCGGTGTGCGTTTAGGAGACCCCCTTGCGCTGTAAAGACAGCAACAACCACATAAAGCGCGCTATTGCAGCGCTCATTCACTGTGTACTTAAAACGCATTTCCAGCGTATGTGCGGCTGAATTGAGGCAACAGCGAATCGATCGTGAGACAATGGTAATCTGCAGATGAGCAAGGAGACCGAGAACGTCAAGTAGTAGTAGTAGTAGTAGTAGTAGTAGTAGTAGTAGTAGTAGTAGCAGCAGCAGCAGCAAGCAGCAGCAAGCAGCAGTAGTAGTAGCAGCAGTAGTAGCAGCAGCAGCAGTAGTAGTAGCAGCAGTAGTAGTAGTAGCAGCAGTAGCAGTAGTAGTAGCAGCAGTAGCAGTAGTAGTAGCAGCAGTAGTAGTAGTAGCAGCAGTAGTAGTAGTAGCAGTAGTAGCAGTAGCAGCAGTAGTAGCAGCAGTAGCAGTAGTAGCAGTAGTAGCAGTAGCAGCAGTAGTAGCAGCAGTAGTAGTAGTAGTAGCAGCAGTAGTAGTAGTAGTAGCAGTAGCAGCAGCAGCAGCAGTAGCAGCAGTAGTAGCAGCAGCAGCAGTAGCAGCAGTAGCAGCAGTAGTAGCAGTAGCAGCAGCAGCAGTAGTAGCAGCAGCAGTAGTAGCAGCAGCAGTAGTAGTAGTAGCAGTAGTAGCAGCAGCAGTAGTAGTAGTAGCAGTAGTAGCAGCAGCAGTAGTAGTAGTAGCAGTAGTAGCAGCAGCAGTAGTAGTAGTAGTAGCAGCAGTAGTAGTAGTAGTAGTAGTAGCAGCAGCAGTAGTAGTAGTAGTAGTAGTAGCAGCAGCAGCAGTAGTAGCAGCAGCAGTAGTAGTAGCAGCAGTAGTAGCAGCAGCAGTAGTAGCAGCAGCAGTAGTAGTATTAGTAGTAGCAGCAGTAGTAGTAGCAGCAGTAGTATTAGTAGTAGCAGCAGTAGTAGTAGTAGTAGTAGCAGCAGCAGCAGCAGCAGCAAATTATATATCTACGGGGGGCGCCACAAATAAACATATTAGGAAAGAAGACGATGTTTAGCGCGAGCTCGTGCAGACTGGGCTCCATATTGTATGCCTGCCTGTTTATCTAAAGTAAAGGTATTTTTCAGACGCCTTCTTCCCGCAACATTTTGGTGGAGGTGCGGGTCTTCCCAAAGTCAACACCCACGACGATTCTACGCAGCGGACGTTCCTTGGCTGCCTGTGCGATGCCTGATCAAGACGAGAACGAGGATTCTTTGTAGACTGCCCCAACCGTGCTTCGTCCAACTACGCAGCAACCAATAGCACCGCATCCAACCACTACTATCCGCACCGACGTCCTGACCCAACCGCGTGACCCAGGCATCTCTTCGGGCAGTAACAGTACTGGCGTGGAGGAATAGCTTCAGCTGTACGAACGGGTGAGCGCTCTGTACAACTTGGATCCGATGCTCATGTTGGCCAATATTATTTTCTACCGTGATAGCACAGCTAAACTTTGGTTTTCCAACCACGAGGAAGATATCACGAGCTGGGTCATCTGTAAACAAAAACTCTGATCTCTTCAGCAAGCCCATTGGGCGTCGTCGTGCTGCGCAGAAAGAACTATAGTGCCGACTCCAGTCCTGCACCGAGTCGTACGTTACATACATACAACATGTGCTCGCCCTATGCCTGAAGGTTGACAACAAGATGCTGGAATCTGAAAAGTTGGTGCACATCCTCAAAGGAATCGCCGATGACGCCTTCACTCTCCTCGTGTTTCGAAACTCATCGACCGTAGACGACGTTATTAATGAATGCCGACGCTTTGAAAACGCGAAAAATCGTTGTATCACTGCACATTTTCCGCGTCTTCCCAACACGGTTGCAACATCTACCTGCGTGGACGCCCGTTTGCCACCAGGCCCTGCTACTTCCGGCAATATCGTGCGCATCGTGCGCCACGAAATCGAGGCAGCATCTCCTCTGTCTGACCAAGTCCAGGCCCCCAACGACACTCGCGCCACGATATCTTTGATCAAGAGTGTTGTGCGCCAGGAACTGGCCAACGCCGGACTTCAGACGCTATGCCCCGTTGACCGACCTGACTACCGACTGCCCAGTACACCTAATATGTCCCGCGGACTGAACAAACGCCCACGTTACCAGAACTCGGCTGAATGGCAAACTTCTAATGACAGGCCTATCTGCTTTAAATGTGGACGAGTCGGCCATATTTCACATTATTGCCACACTTCCTGGAATTGGCAGCCATGGTCACATTATGCCAACACCCGACGCCAATCTGCTGGTTTTGGGATACCAATCCACCTGGAACAAGACGATGCTTCGCCATCCAGGACCGCCCAACCGAACCGCTCGCCATCACCCTCTGGACGCAAGCATGTCCCGCTCAACTAACCGACGTCGCTCTCCCTCACTCTCCTACCACCAGTCCTCGGAAAACTGACGGGCGCAGCTCCTAGGGGTGAGCCTGCTTCGACGACCCGACCCGAAGTTCACCTGCACATGATACCCGGACACAACTTGATTAAAGTACATGTTGACGGTACTTCTGTGGCAGCACTCATTGACACTGGCGCTCACATATCAGTCATGAACTTCAGCCTTTGTGCTCGACTCAAGAAAGTGCTCACTCCAGCTCCGATCACTGTTGTCCGAGTAGCCGATGGTGACACAACAGCGGTCACTGGAATGTGTGCCGCCCACGTCACTGCTGCTGGACGTCGTACCACTGTTCTGTTTTGCGTACTGGACTACTGCCCATGACATCATTTTGGGACTCGATTTTCTGCCGAAGTATTCCGCCCTAATTGACTGTTCTGCTGGTGTTGTTCAGCTCGTCCTACCACACCCGTTGACCCTCCTGATCCTGCGCTGCCATAGCTATGCTTCGCCGACTTTTTTCGCCTATCTTGTCGAGCTAAGACGTATATCGACGTCTCTTCTGATCCACCTTTGGCCGACGGCGATTATGTCATTTCATCTAATCCTACACTCCTGTGTTCGCTCAATGTTGCGTTCCCCCACACCATCATCACAATGAAGGACAACGTGGCATGTCTCCCTATTGTGAACTTTGGACTTTGCTCTGCAATGCTGCCACGAGGGCAACGCTTGCCCCGGCCGGCGACTACCATACACCCGCCTTAACAGAGGTTGCACCGTCATCTGCCAGTATTCTGTCGGGCAGTACACTAGGCTGCATAACTAGAATGATTGCCTCTGATCTCCCGGCTGATCATGTGTCTGCGCTTCGTGGCCTTCTTGCGTCATTTCAAGACGTCTTTGATCTCTATGACCGACCCCTAGGTCAAACTACCGTCATAAAGCATGGGATCAACACCGGCGATGCAAATCCAGTACACCGGCGACCCTATCAGATTTCCTCCACTGAGCGCCACGTGATTCAGCAAGAAGTCGACAAGATGCTTGCCCGAGACATCATTGAACCTTCTTCAAGTCCTTGGGCTTCACCCGTTGTGCTCGTGAGAAAGAAGGATAACAGCTGGCGCTTCTGTGTTGACTACAGAAATCTTAACAAAGTTACAAAAAAAGACGTACGTGTATCCTCTGCCACGGATAGATGACGCTCTTGATTGCCTTAGTGGAGCAAATCATTTCTCTTCCATCGACCTTCGCTCCGGGTACTGGCAGGTATCAGTTCACGATCTGGACCGTGAAAAGAGCATTTATAACTCCCGACGGGGTATATCAGTTCAAAATAATGCCGTTCGGGTTATGCAATGCCCCGCCTACATTCGAACGAATGATGGACGCTCTTCTTCACGGTTTAAAGTGGTCAATGTGCTTATGCTACATTGATGACGTCATTGTTTTATCGCCAACTTTCGAAACTCACCTCGAGCGTCTCTCAACAATTCTTTCGGTTTTCCGCAAAGCAGGGCTCCAACTAAACTCGTCGAAATGTCACTTCGGCCGCCGGCAGCTCACTGTCCTTGGACACCTTGTCGATTCTTCTGGTGTTCGTCCCGATCCTGAGAAAGTCGGCGCCGTCAAGGATTTCCCTGTGCCGACCTCTTCGAACGACTTTCGAAGCTTTGTGAGCATTTGTTCTTACTTTCGTAGATTTGTGCGGGATTTCGCTGACGTCGCACGCCCACTCATGGAACTGGTAAAAAAATGTGACTTTTGTGTGGGGACATGAACAAGCCAGAGAATTCATTGAACTGAAGACCAGACTTACGACGCCACCGATTCTCGGCCACTTTATATATGCGCTCCAACGAAAGTGCGTACCGACGCCAGCGGCCACGGAATCGGAGCCGTTTTGGCACAACAGCATCGCTGCGAGCGCATTATTGCATACGCTAGCCGTCTTTTATCGCCAGCATATAACTAAATTACTCCATCACACAACGCGAATGTCTCGCGTTTATCTGGGAAGTGGCTAAATTTCGGCCGTATTTGTATGGACGCCCGTTCACGGTTGTCGCTGATCACCATGCCTTATGCTGGTTGTTGACCTTATACGATCCTAGTGGACGTGTCAGCCGGTGGGCTCTACAGCTACAGGAATATTCCTAAGCGGTTGTCTACAAATGAGGATGCTGGTCACCATGGGGATGCTGATTGCTTGTCGCGTCAAGCAGTAGACCCAGCAGACCTTTCTGAGAGTGATGAGTCTACTTGCGTTTTGGCACTTTCCGCGTTCAGCAACATCGAAGAGCAGCAACGCCGTGATCCTCACCTCAGAGATATAATCCTTCGGCTCGGTGGTCCCACAACTCCTCCGTCTCTCCGTATGTTCCTGCTCAAAGATGGCGTATTATATCGCTAAAGCATACATCCTGATGGACCTGAACTGCTGTCGGTCATACCACAACCTATGCGTGAGACTGTCCTCGCACAGTTGCATGAAATTCCGACGTCTGGTCACCTGGGAGTTTCAAGAACTTATGACCGAGTTCGACGTCGCTTCTTTTGGCCCGGTATTTACCGATTCGTCTGCCGTTACGTAGCCTCATGCAAATCTTGTCAACACCGTCAAAAAAACAAAAAACAGCTACCCTTCCAGTGAGACGCCTTCAGCCCATTCAGATCCCATCCGAACCATTTTATAGGGTAGGTCTTGACTTACTAGGACCGTTCCCTTTATCGGCCAGCGGAAACAAGTGGATAGCAGTCGCCACGAATTCAAAGCACAAGTTCACAACGGCGTGTCAGCCTCAAACCAACGGGCTCACAGAGCTTCTAAATAGAACCATCACGGACATGCTCTCCATGTACAATTTTTCCGACCATCGTGACTGGCACTATGCCCTCGCAGTTGCGACATTTGCCTATAATACGTCCCGGCATGATACTCCAGGTTTCTCGCCATCTTTCCTCCTGTACGGACGAGAACCCAAGTTACTCTTGAGACGCTCCTTCCTGCCGTTAGCCACACGTCAGAATATGCCCGCGATGTGACCTTCAGAGCTCTAGAGGCACGTGAGATTGCTCGCCTGCGTCTGAGCGATTCGCAGGGACGACGACTGGTTTACAACGCGTGCCATCGTGATGTCCACTTCAGTCGTGGTGACACAGTCCTTCTCTGGACGCCGTCATGGCGAGTTGGCCTGTGCGAAAAGCTGACTTCGCCGTACTCGTGTTCGTTTCGTGTGGTGCGCCAAGCCACCAACGTGACATATGAAATTGAACCTCTTAACGCCACCAGCGCGCTGTCGTGTTCAGACGTTGTTCACGTCACTCGGCTAAAGCGATATTACTCAAACCAACCAAGCACCGAGACGGTGCCTTCGCCGCCGGGGGTGATGCTACGGGGCGCCACAAAGTAACATAATAGGAAAGAGGACGATGTTTAGTGCTAGCTCGTGCAGACTAGACTCCATAGTGTATGCCTTCCTGCCTGTTTATCTAAAGTAAAGGTATTTTTCAGACGCCTTCTCCCCGTAACAATATAAATACAGCTTATATAAACAGGAGGCCACTTCAGTCTGACACTCTGAGGTAAACTAATAGTGTCATACTGAAGTGGCCTCCTGTTTTTTTTTTTTTGTAACTTCATTTAATACATGCTCCACATCCTTAGGTCTGTGCAGCTGGGTAGTTTCGATGTTACAGAAATAGCTAGCCCTACACGTGTCATAAGAACTTTAAGGTATACGTGCTAGAAACCGACGTAGCAATTGAAAAAAGTGACACTAAACTCTGTATTCAGATTAATATGAATGAGATACGCAAAAATAAACGAAGAATAATATCAAATCAAATTTTATTCTATTACAAGACTATGTACACGATAGGGATATACAAAAGGAGGTCCCGTAATGTGTACTGAAATGGGACCTTCTATGAAGTATAAATATTCGATTGACAAGGACTGCAGAAATAAAAGTACGATTACACAGTTATAAATAAGGAGATGCAGATAGAGCAAAATGACACATCATCAACTATCGGTAATGTTCAAAAATAAGTATAAGTAACAATAAAATCAACCAGTTCGAGCAGGAAGTAGGATACCATATGTATTGCGACTGCTGCAATGAAGCGAATTAAAACAAATCGATTGAAAAACAATAATGATTCTTGATGAATTTCTCCCAATAGTAAGAACCTTTATTCCGCGTATACCGGGGCCTTGGCAGCTAAGTGAGCTTTCTTCGAAAGCTGAGGCTAATTGTCTAGACTGCAGATGATCAGCACAGCCTAGTTCCCATCGGGACTAGGTGGATAACCGCCTGGTTATATGGGCGCCTATAAGTGTGCATTGAATGAGGTGCCATGTTGGCCGCAAATAGAGCATGTTTTTCAGTAGAGTGACTTGTTGGGGGTGTTGGTTCATTCTTGCTAAGCTTTTGGCGCGAAATAAACGTGAGAGACGGACAATTGCTTGTACGTCTCTCGTGTTAATTTTGTGCCAAAAGCTTAGCATGTTTTATTATATAAAGCGGGATTCGAGTTGTGTTGGAGGCTTGAGAGCATTTGTCTGTGCTTTCGTGACAAAAGCGGTGGAGTATACTGTCGTCTCACCGATTTCTTCACACGCGGGACAGCGCGCATGTAACAAGTGGGACTGTATTCACTTGCAAGCGTGCAAGTGGTTGTCTCCCCGGAGTGCAACGACAAGCGGTTTCCCGACATTATCAGTGCAAGTGCCCGTTCTATAATCTCATAATTGTAATTGTAAATATCGGTAATGCATCGATCGATGATGATATAATTGTATTATCGGTGGAGGGGCCAGGCAGTGGAGCATGAACGGGGGATGGATTATAATCTCACACACCCCTTGAAGTGGACTTGACCAACCCCCTCCGCATTATTGTGTTTTTTTTTTTCATTGCTCTAATGTGATCACCGAGAGTTGAACATATACATTCAAACGCTCTGTTGACGTGGTCATTGCAAAATAGCAGATAACTTGAGGTTCAATATTCCTTACTGACTCTTGAAGTTATCAGTGTCCTTGATAATATTATTATTTGGCATTCCATTTATCGTTAGATTTTTCCGGCTAGCGCAAAGAAATGGCATATTTTGCAAAGTGCCAGCTCCCCCCCCCCCCTTTTTTTAGCCCTAATAGAGACATTCTTGGGTGTGCTACTGGCACCATATGGCACCGTGCCTTCTTCCTAACTTTTTGTAGCATACAAACTGAAAAGACAATCTGATGACCTGCCATATGAAACAGATTGACTAAGCTGAAATATATAAAAAGCCAGCTAGCCGGTTAACCGACTTAAGTATTTTCTTTGATTGGGTAGGGCGTCAACTATACTTTATGTATGTATGTTGGGGCATATGTTTGCATGCGTGCGTGCATATAACATAATGAAAATGAAATATATATATATATATATATATATATATATATATATATAGGTAGAGGGAATAAGAATACCCCATGGTTACGTCATTGCCAGCTAGCCTCTCTTGTAATTTTCATGACATTGCTACAAGAGACTTGTTTGTGTGTTTGGGGAGGGGGGGAGATGCTGAGGAACATTTGCGGAACAGTCACTTATGAGTTTACTTTTCTCTCTGGATTCAATTATCTATTAAAATTCTAAACTCTTTTTGCGTCTTAGGCTTTATACCAATGGAACTCGCGTGGCACAGAACTACGTGCTCACGGATTCTTATTAGAGTACACTGTAGTCTTGTTCTTCTACACTTCACCCTACTACGGAGACGCAGGACCACGAGACAATCTACTAGGATGGTGCTGCCATCTTGAAATAGCAAATGAAACTCGTTTTCACTTTAACACTCTGAGAAGGTTGCACCACTGCAAAGCACTTTTGGCGGCGTGTGTTCAGTACGGCAGGCCGCATCTGCGCGGTGAAGCTATTCCTCGATCTCGCGGGCCGAGAATTAGCACAGCTGCAGAAGGCTGGTCCTGTGATTGAGTTCACAAATGTAATGAATGATAGGCTTGTGCGCATAGTAAATCTCAGGTTCGAAGAGTACTCGACGTGATTGGTGATTTCTTCGAATAATTTTGAATTCAACTCGAATAGTATATATCACATATTATAAAGAATAATGAGACTCTTTCTCATGACCGAAATAATCTGCACAATATGTTTTCATTGAAACGTGGCATGAGCAAACGTCATTATTTTTTGTTTGTTCGTTCAGAGGAAATGAAAGCAACTTCAACAGTAGCATGATTTGAGTTTTGATAGAGTGCATGTGATAACGTGCGAAATACGGTATGTTTAAAATTTATTCTACCTGGGGCATATAAACTGGTATAGCAAGCTTACAAAATGATAACTCAATGTGACAGTACAATGTTCATTTAACTTTGCTGTGGGGCTTCGCAGTAGGGTGTATTTTCCAGCAACGTGAACTCACAGTGTAGCACTTTTTTTATAGCAGTGAAGTCACCAGGTGGTTAAATGCGCACTATGGTATATGTATTCGCTCATTTCGACTACTTCAAAATTTTCAATAATTTGAATTCGAATCGAAGCAAGTCCGAATATTCCAAGTGTTCGAATATTCGCACAAGCCTAGGTAACGAACACCCTCAGCACAACGTTAGCTTAGTGAGCTCTTTGCGCCTTCTTTCCGAACTCTTCCACACCTCAGTGCAGGGCAGCAAGCCAGATGCTTCCTCTTAGTACCTCCACTTCTCTATCGAGCTGGAATTAGAGCTTGACAAGGCTCTGTGACGTGGATAACAACTGAAGTTAGCTTAACCTTATGTGAACTGCCTGGTAGTACATTACATATTATGTTGTCTGTCCGTCTGTCTGTCTGTCTGTCTGTCTGTCTGTCTGTCTGTCTGTCTGTCTGTCTGTTAGTAAGTTAGTAAGTTAGCCAGTTATCTAGGTAGTTAGTTAGTTAGTTGGTTAGTTAGTAGTTAGTTAGTTAGTTAGTTAACTAACTAGTTAGTTAGCTAGTTAGTTAGTCAGCTAGTTAGTTAGTTAGTTAGTTAGTTAGTTAGTTAGTTAGTTAGTTAGTTAGTTAGTTAGTTAGTTAGTTAGTTAGTTAGTTAGTTAGTTAGTTAGTTAGTTAGTTAGTTAGTTTATTGGTTTCTTTGTTTGTTCCCCTAATCGTTCGGTTATTGTGTTGTCTGCCTGTTTCCTTGCTTCAAAGAATTCTGTATATCTTTTATGTATTACTTAACTCGCGGAAAACAAGATTCAGGCATGACACATGATGCTAACTTCAACACTGTTAGACGCAATGTTGAAAACGAAACGGCAGCTGCGATCACGAAATCCGTAGTCGTCACTTTAATTCTAGCTGACCTCCAGCCTCTCAACATCGCGTTTTATTGTTATTGGTACACTGCAAAAAACATTTTTTCTTGATTACGTAAAAAGGCGTAGGTAACATGCTGCCAACCACTTCCGTAAAAAGAAAATAGTAGACCAGAGATTAGGTAGAACACATGGAACGCACAGCCCGTACAGCTTTCACAGAGAGCTTCGTAATGAATAAATAAAGTAACGGCTGCTACGCAACGACAGCTCCTCCGTAGGGCCATTTCTCACACATTATTGATAATACTAACGCTACATGTCCGTAAAAAACAACCGTGTTTCCATTAGATTCAACTTGAGGCACACGTATTAAGTAGATTTATCTTTTGCAAATACAAGGTAATTCGAAATTTCCCAGGCCACAATTCACACTAATCCTCTGGCAGCGTCACCTGGGAATATTTTACTTCACCTGCACATGATAAAAGTTTTACGAAGTGAATTCAAATGTTTAAAAATCAGCAAGGAGAAATTTCCTCTTCACTGAAATCGAATTTTGTTTTCCTACGATCATGAAACAAAACACAGCACAGACATCCTACAAACTATGTGAACGAAAATTGTCAATAATTGATTTTATTTCAGCGTCTTTGTATCTAAAATTTATAATATGAAGAAGAAATATCATTACTTGCAGTTACCCATACCACCTATGTTGTTTTCCCATTGTAACAGTATTGTGCAGACTTCTTTTCTGAAAAAGAGGAAAAACGTTTTGTAAGCACTACCACACCATGTGAGTAGAGAGGAAGAAACAGGGTGAGCATTATTAATTAATTAATTTATTTCAAGACTCCTAACGGGTCCTGTTAGAGGCCCTGAGTTGCAGCGCAAAAATAAATGATTGCAACCAATAAATAGAAATTCACATCATGAAGAATGAAACAGCTGAAAGCACACACAACTTCATATATATACCAAAATATTGGCTAACAATATTATGTGAGGGTGGCCGAGAGAGGGCGTTACGTGACGGCGTAATCATCATCATTGGGACGGGAGTGGTGGGGGTTGCGTGTGTGGGGAAGGGGGAGTTCGGGCTGGTTGGAAGGAGTGGCAAGACGTAGCGGTGTGTGGTGTGCGATTTAGGGTTAGCGCGTGACAAGTGGGGGCTCGTCCGGGATGGCTTCAGACCCGACAACAGCAGCGGACGACATGCCTAGGCTCCAGGGTCTCGTTGAAGAGCTGTTGCTGGGCACTGACGGCTCCGCCATGGAGCACGAACGAATCGCGGCGGTCGTGCGCGATCGAGTGATGGCGACGCCGCTGCCCACGGCTCCGCACGTGGGAGCATGGACTGGGGTCGCTAACACTGGCGCGGTCCCTCGGGCCGCCGACGATTCTGCGCCTCGGCTCGCCGCTGCGCTCCTCCCCCGCTACTCCGGTGCTAGAGACTTGCAGGCGCCGGAGGAGTTTCTTGAACGTTTGAAAAACTTCTGCCTCGTGACGGGGGTCGCCACCGATAAGCGACTGACACACGTGGTACCGGCTGCCCTCGAGGGTGGCGCGAAGTTGTGGTGGCGGTTCGAGCGCGTGTTCGACTCGTGGGAGCAATTCACTGCCGCCTTCCGCTCCGAGTTCTCGTCGATTGACGCGAAGCGTCGCCTGAAGGCGGAGCTCGAACAGCGCACGCAGCACCCGGAAGAAAATTTGAAAGAGTTCATATATGCGATCGCTACGTTTTACGACCGCATCGGGGAAGAGGTCTCCGAAGCCGAGAAGGTGCAGCGCGTACTGAGGCAGATGCACCCTCAGTTGCAAGATTTGGCGGAGGGGCATGCCTACAACGACCTCACCGAGTTGGTGAAGGCAGCCGACGGCCTAATGGAGCGGGCTTGGCGTCGCCTCCAGTACAGACCACCGCCACTTCCGAGCAACCAAGTAGCCAGAGATCTGGCGTTCCGCCCTAGCCAGGCCCCCGACCATCGCTCACTGCCGCAGCCGAACAATATGGCGACGGCGTCGTTCACTTCGTTTGCTGCTGCCCCACCGGCACCGCCGACTTATCACTGGCCACTGCATCCAGCTGCGCTAGACCCGTCGTACTGCCGGGACCGACAGTACTCGTGCGACACAGCGCCTCCGTTCTCACCCTACGGGCCGGGACCGATGCCGCGGCAGGAGCCCGCGAGTGGAGCAATGCGTGTGCAGTGCCATCGCTGTGGTGGATTCGGCCACATATCTCGTAACTGTGCCACGGGTCGACGAATGGGGCCACCCGTTTGCTTCCGGTGCCAGCGATCGGGTCACCTGCAAGCACAGTGTCCGGGAAACCAATGGCGGTAGGTGCTGCCCCGGCGGGCACCTACGGCAGTGCGCACCAAGTAGCGACCACAGCCGGTGGCAAAGAGCCCCTTATGGACGTCCGTATCGGGTCGTCGACGTTCAAGGCCCTGCTAGATACAGGCTCAAGTGTAAGCTTCTTCGGACCGCACGCCGCCGCGGCGGCCCAAGCTTCTGGAGCCAAACTCAAGGCAGACGTACGCGTGCTGCGTTGGCATCAGGCTGGTCGCAGTCAACCATGTCTCTGAAGTGCCAAATCGAGTGGGCTGCCGGTTGCCGCAGACAGCAGTTTTTGTGCGTTCCTGACCTGTGCCGCGACGTTGTCCTTGGTAGGGATTTCCTGACGGTGAGTGGCATCTCTCTGCACGTGTCACTTGGTGGGTGGACTGTCGACACAGAACCACAAAGAATTGTGCCGTTTGTCAAGGCCGTTAAGGAACAGCCAGAGGCAGTGGATGATTTTGGAGACATTCTGCGCTGCATTTTTGCTGAGGGCGATACCAGTGTGTGTGCCAGTGTGCCGGAGGCGACTGCAGCCTGCAATATGATCATTCCCGGCCACTCGTCGGACCTAGACCCACACATGAAACACATTTTAGAAGAGTTCAGCGAAATCTTCACCACAACTCCGGGCTGCACAACCCTGGCAGAGCATCGCATAGACACGGGAGACAACCCACCTGTTCGATGCAAACTGCGACTAGTGAATGCCAAGAAGCAGGCCATCATGGACAACTGCATTCAAGACCTGCTGGCACAGAACCTCATCCGCCCCAGCCAAAGTCAGCATGCCAGTGCTCCAGTCCTGGTTGAGAAGAAGTCTGGTGGCTACCGCATGGCCGTGGATTACCGCCAGCTGAATGCACGCACTAAGGTGCCAGTCTACCCCATGCCGAGGACTGATTGGTTGCTGGCACAGCTTGGACGAGCCAGGTGGTTCTCAAGTTTTGATTTTTCACAGGGTTTTTTTTTCAAATCCCGGTTCAAGAGCAAGATATTCCAAAGACAGCGTTCATTTGCCATCGGGGAACCTTCGAGTTCATGAGAATGCCCTTTGGAGTTGCCGGAGGTCCAGCCACGTTTCAGACCCTGATGGACCGACTACTGGAGGGAATTAATCACCAGTTTGCCATGGCGTTTCTCGATGATGTCCTGGTGTATTCGGAGACCCTAGAGGATCATCTTGAGCATGTTCGGGAGGTGTTGAAGCGGATAAGTTCGGCACAGCTGACCATTAACCCAGAGAAGGTGCACGTGTGCTGTCAATACCTTAAGTTCCTTGGCCATGAAATATCGCCCGGGCAGTGTAGGCAGGACAAGGAAAAAGTGCGAGCGGTGCTGGACTATCCTCAACCAACAACACTCAAACAGCTGCAGGCCTTCCTGGGACTAGCAGGCTATTACAGAGGGTTCATACCTCAGTTTTCTATCACTGCACGTCCACTCACAGAACTCCTTAAGAAAAACCAACGTTGGCGGTGGGAGCTGCAGCAAGAGGAAGCCTTTAGAGCACTTAAGCAGTCCCTGGCCGACGATGTTGTTGTAAACTTGCCGGACCTCAACAGACCATTCGTGGTGGAAACAGATGCCAGTGGAGTCGGCATTGCAGCGGTGCTTTTGCAGGCAGCCGAGAGTGATGCTCAACTGCGTCCAATAAGCTTCATTAGCAGGGCCCTCACTGAGGCAGAGCAGCGCTATACAGTGCAAGAATGGGAGTGTCTGGCTGTGGTGTGGGCAGTGGACAAGTTCCGACCATACCTTGAGTTCACCGAGTTTGAGGTACACTGTGATCACTCCTCACTGTCCTGGATGTTCACCACAGACCAGGCCTCACCACGTGTAAAGCGTTGGGTTTTGCGGCTGCAAGGTTTCAACTGCAGAATCAAGCACAGGCGGGGTCTTGCAAATGTGCCAGCCGACGCCTTGAGCAGAGCTCCCCTTCAGCACCAGGAAGTTCCAAGCCCGAGTCTACACGAGACGCTGTTCCCTATGGCTGTTCCAGAGCCCAGCCCACAAATCAGCTTTGAGGCAGCTGCTGTAGCATCTGAAGTGGACGACACTACTGTCTTGAATGATGCAGGGCTCCTCGCCCAGGAACAAGAGCAGGACCCCATACTGTCAAAACTACGAACTGTGATGAAGGGAGGGAAGCTTCCGCCCACTGACAGTGATCAATCTTTGATCAAAGACCTGGCGGAGACGACCGAGATGGAAGAGAGTGGGTTGCTTGTACAGCACTGAGGGAACAGGAAAGTACCTTGGCTACCAAACCATCTCTGCAACTTCGTCCTGCGACTGTCCCATGACCACCCGATTAGCGGCCACTCCGGCTTTTTTAAGACCCTCAAACGCGTTTCTCAGAATTTCGTGTGGCTGGGTATGCGTTCGGACATATCCAAGTATGTGCGATGCTGCCAGGTTTGTCAGCGCACCAAAGCCCACCGGCAGAAGCCAGAAGGGCTGATGAGCAGTCAATGGGCCACTGCCCCTATGGAACAGCTCAGCGTGGACATAATTGGGCCCTTGCCTATGACGCCTCGACGCCACAAGTACCTTCTCGTGGTGATTGACAAGTTCACCAAGTTCATTGAAGTTTTTCCATTGCGGGCAGCAAACAGCAAGAGTGTGGTGGCCTGCATGATCCAGGTTTTTGCAGACATGGCACACCTGTCTCCATTTCAAGTGATAATGGAAAGCCGTTTGTAAGCAGGTTGTGGAAGGGCCTCCTTCAGCATTGGGGCATACAAGACCGACACACTGTTCCGTACCGCCCTGCCGGGCAAATGGTGGAGCGCCACAATGGCATTATCAAGCAGTGCCTTAGGGCTTATTGTTCCAACCACAAAGACTGGGACCAGCACATCCCTGAAATCGCCCTGGCCATGCGTACGGCTGAAAGCGTTGTCACGGGCTACACGCCTGCCTTCCTCTGTTATGGCCGGGAGCTGAGAACCCCATGGACACAGGCTGAAGCCAAAGACGACGCGGAGCCTCCTGCGACAGCATACCGTGCATTTGCTACTGAGGTCTCCAAGTGTCTGCAGGAGGTGCTTGACTTCTCCAGGACACACCAAAACCACATGTGGCGCGCCCAGAAGACTCGCTACGACCAGCACAGGCGGCCACTGACAATACAGGAGGGTGATCTTGTTCTGCTCGAAAGCCACTCCCTCAGCGATGCCACCAAGGGCTTCTCCTCGAAGCTTGCACCCCGGCGTTCCGGTCCCTTTCGGGCAGTGAGACGTGTAGGACAGAATGAATTTGTTCTAGTGGACGCCAAAACGGGTCGTCGCCACGGTGTGAGACACGCAGATCAGCTGACACTGTACCATGACGCTGCAGGCGATGTGTAGTGGTGGCTTCACATTTTGAGGGGGGGGGGAGACCTGTGAGGGTGGCCGAGAGAGGGCGTTACGTGACGGCGTCATCATCATCGGGACTTGGCCGAGAGAGGGCACTACGTGACGGCGTCATCATCATCATTGGGACGGGAGTGGTGGGGGTTGCGTGTGTGGGGAAGGGGGAGTTCGGGCTGGTTGGAACGAGTGGCAAGACGTAGCGGTGTGGGGTGTGCGATTTAGGGCTAGCGCGTGACAATTAGTAGAGGCAAAAAGAACAAAGGAGTAATTTATCGTATTACACAATACAATTAGGGACGTGCCATGCCAAATCACCTCTTACGACCATCCCGAATATGACAGAAAAAGTTTTCTCATGTTTCTCGAAGTGCGAAACTCGTCCTGGTCATTTATTTTGTTGCCAAAAGTTTTCCTCCATATTTATGTGCGTCTGTTGTACGCGCCAAGTAAGGTAAAAGTCATGAAACAACAATTTTTCAAAACACGTCTTGGAATGCACTCAATAAACGGCATTTCCGGCAAGGTAATGAAGCGATCTAACTATAAACAATGACTTATTTATGTGTATCAATTCTTCGAGAGCTTTTCCCACGAGCAATACCGAATAATGTTGCCAAGTTTTTCTTTCTGGGAACACGGCAAATTCTAAGGACACAAATAAAATAAGTTTTGTTGACCAGTTTAACATGCTACAATTTAAACATAATTTACGCACTGAAGTTTAGCTGATAGTCTGAAAAAATTGTGAATTTCACTTTTTTTTATACAAGCTCTGTATTCAGGATCAAAAAGCTCGCCTTTGTGGTCGGACAAAAAGTATGCACAACATTTGATTTTAGAGCTCTATGTAGTAGCTAAATATAGGTGAAGTTATTAAGAGCATTATTTTTTAAACTCGAGAAGTATTTTACTTTTAATTTATGTATCTCGACAAGCTTCACGCCTGTGTAGCTCAAGCGACATGACACACTTGCAAGGGTCATGTTCTGCAGATCCCACTGACCTGTGATACAGAAAGCGAATTTCGTGGTCTCTACAGAGCAATTGAAATGGGAAAGGGGTTATCATCTGCATTCTGTTGCCAACAGAGGTGTGCTACAATAAATGTGGGCAAAGTGCGAAAACCAGTACCGTAGCAAAATAAAATATTTTTCGCGTGGAAGCGGTGTGTGAGGGGAAGAAGACTTTGGTCATACTTTATGTACATTCGTGTTTGTACGTGTGCACGTAGGTATGCACATGCGAAACTAGGAAAATTACAGCACACCCACAATGTGAACGATGATGTCTGGGGCGAAGCTTCAGAGGGTTTTATTGGCAAACCGTAAATCCGTCTGTCTGTCTGTCACTCACACTATCGCCTCCCGCTGAGTCATCCATAAACTAGGTGGTTAAAAACCGGTCAGAGGAGAAGGATAAACCTACGGCTTTAGGATAAAAAAATACCTGGACTGCGCTGGGGGGTTGGGGGGGTAGAGTTAAGCAGCTCCTCCTGCCTTCCTGGCTACGTCACAAGTGATGACTCCCAGATGAGCCATCGAGCCATTAAAAAGTATACAGTACACAATAATCCCTTACACACAACATAAACGAGACTATCCGCTTGGCTAACAGTTCTTAATTTAAAGTTTTTTCGCTTCTACATTCATATGACAGGATTTGCGCCTCGGGAATCAGGGTGCTCTCTTGAAAGTTGCAAAAATAAGAAACGTTTGTTTTACGATAGCATTTATCAGTGTACTTCATCAATGCTTCTACCATGCTTTAAGACGTATATACTGAATATGACTAAATATTGTTAGAAAGTGTATAAAACATACCTACTGCATTTGCAGAACTCCACAGGAAAGTAGGATTTCTGACTTTATATCTCTAAAGCTGCATGGCTCATCTGGAAGTCACCACACTAATCCTACTCCTTGTAGGACCCCTCCCCCCACCCCTTTTGGCAATGGAATGCAGATGATAAGTACTTTCCCATTTCAATCGCCCTGAAGAGAGCACCAAATTTGCTCTCTGTATCCCAGGTAAGTGAGATTCTGCTTAAGAATGCCCTTGCAAGTGTGTCATGTCGCTTGAGATAAGCAGGCAATAAGCTGGTGCAAATACACATTAAAAAATATTTTTCGAGTTTAAAAAATATTTACTAGTAACTTCACCTATAAATAGCTTGTACATAAAACTTTAAAATGAAATAATGTGCATATTTTTTGCCCGACCACCCAGGCAAGTTTTTGATGCTGAATACAGAGCTCTTTCCAAACAAAGTGGCAATCACAATTTTTTCAGACTATCTGCTATAACATCAGTGCCTAAATTACTTTTTAATTTGTAGTATGTTGACAGGCCACCAGCACATATTTTATTTTTGTTCTTGAAACTTTCCATGTCGCCGAAAAAAATCTCAAATTTGGCAAGTTTATTCAATATTGCTCGTGGAGAAAGCCCTAGAATAATTGGTAGACATCAGTAAGTCATTATTTCAAATGTAGATAACTTCATTACCTTGCTATAAATACCTTTTATTGAGTGCATTGAAAAAATAGCTTTTGAAAAAAATGTTGTGTGATGCCTTTTACCTCACTTGGCGCCAAACTATGGACTCTCATAAATAGACAGGAAAGATTTTGGCAACGAAAATAAATGACTAGGATGAGTTTCGCACTTCGAGAAATATGTGGAAGAATTATTAGCCATATTCATGATGGTTGGCAAAACGCTGGACGATTTGGTATAGAATGACTTATTACAGATAACATTAACAGATACAGGGTGTTTCAAGAAATGTGTCAACTATTTTTTTAATTAGAGAAAAGATGTATTTGCATGCTACATGTGGCGTTGTCCTCCTGTGGCAGAAGACCACTTCAGATAGGTACAGACATTAACTATAGACGTAAATATAGAAATTAACACAATTAAATATTTAACCTGTAGTAATAGCCGGTCAGTTTGAATGGGCAAATTGAACTGCTTCCTACAAATAGTCCTTAGCTAGTTTGAAATTTGGGAGAAGCGGCCACTGGTATTCACCGCAAAGCGATGCATTCTGCCCAGTTTTGCTGGCGAAACCGAAACCGACTCACCAAACAGTGCATCTACCATTCACTTCGACAACGCCCTCAATGACGACACTGTTTCTCTTGCATTGGTTGAGAAGAATAAGCGAGCGTCGATAAGCGGGCACGAAGTGAAGTGTAAATGGACGGGTGATAACGGCGAGGGAAACAGGGCCGTACTTGAGGACGTTGTTGAAATGAATGGCAGATGTGCTGTCCGGTGCATCGGTTTTCATTTCCCCAGCTAAATTTGGCGGAATTCATCGCTACACAGCGATTACCAGTGGCTAAATTTCCAAAATTTGAAACGAGGACGATGGACTTTTCGTAGGAAGGACTTGAATTTCACCCATTTGACTCGACCAGCTACTACCACTGGTAAAAAATATAATTGTCTTAATTGCTATTTTTACTGCTATTTTTAATGTTTGTACACATCTTAAGAGTGCTTAATTTTGTCACAGGAAAAGCAACGCCGCAACTAGCGTGCAAGTACCTTCTTTCTCTAATTTTTAAGGAATGTTGGACACATTTTCTGAAGCACCCTGTAATTCGTACACATGCAGACAATGCGAGGGAAAAACAAAGTGTATCAGAAACCAGCAAGGAGAAATAACGAACTCATAAAGATACAGCCCAATAGCCAGGAATTTCTTTCGGAAGGGGGGGGGAGGCAAAAGTTGATGGCCATGACAAAAGACTTTGTTTATTACTTATTCTCAGTAGGGCAACGCACACATTCGAATTCCAGGAGGGGTTGGGGACAAACCCCTGGGTCAGCCCTCTGGCTAATGGCCTCCATGAAAAGTGCTCCTTAATGCTGTTACGTTAATATTCATTTTTTTTATCTTGCTCCAGTCAGCAATGTCCGTCTGTACCGGGTGCTTCAATCAATGAGTCCAAAATCCTTAAAAATGAAGACAATTCGATATGTGCTGTAGCACTCGGAGCATACTAGTTATGAAAAAAAACGTTTTGCATTTAATGAGTTCAGCTAGCGTCGACGTCATTAGAGTATTGAAGGTCACGCGAAAAAGTCATCCTACTTTTCAGCAATATGAAATTGGCTTATACTAAATGTTGTTGCATAATTAAACCAACCAAATGCCTCGACTTTACCTGTTGAATTTTATCGAACTTCATTAAAGTTTTCCCGTTTCCTCAGAAACGACGTGTGTTCATTAATTCATTCGTAATCTTTTATCAAACACTTGATATTGTGTACCGTATTAATGATAACGCGGCGTGCGTACGTTCAGTGCAACGAAAAAAGCAAAAGGAAATCGCCTCGATTGCGCATCGCCTCCCAACCAGCGTTTCAGTTTTAAGTAAGCCGGGAGAAGCCCATCGGGGCCTGGCGCAACCGCGCGTTGGCTGGAGTGTTAAAGACACGGCCGCGATCGGCTGTGGTAGAGACACCGCTCCGCTCAGCCTCTGGTGGCCGGCACCTCAGCCATCGGCTCGGCCATTGCTGCGTCGACGGCGGTTGCTGCCGTCGGATGGCCGCTGGTGGGAGGCTTCATTCCCACCGCAAAGGGCGCCAAAGGCCGCGGTCGGCACAATATTGAGCAAATTTTGAGCACTACACAATTTAATAGCGCACAAGCTTATATAGCAATGAATTTTGACCCACCATAGTGGCACAAGTTACAAGTTTTCGTCAACTTTTTTTACGTTTTGTGGCGATACCACAACAAGCGCAAACGCAATATGCTATAGCTAATGCTAAGACAAACGGAAGTTTATCAACGATTGCACAATGACGAACGAAATAATTACTAGAGCTTATCAGGTTTTTGTGTAAACGGTTTCTCTAAGCCATGCATCGAGTGCCAACGGCATTCCGATTGCTGCGCCATCTCTCGAGTACTGCCACAGTTTTTTGTGCAGCCTCCGAAATTTCAAACGCTTGCCACGCGTTACAAATTTCAGAGGTCATGTCTTTTTTTTCATTCTTTTACTTAATTCTCAGAGAGGGCGCAGCATGCAGGCCAGACTTAGTTTCCGTCGTGGTAGGTTTCTTGTTAAGGTCGTACTAATTTTTGCAGTGCCGTTCTATTTGTATACCCTGCAGCATATGCCTTGATAGCCGACCTTGAATCCGATATAATAAAGTTCGTCGTGCCCTCAATGGTAGTTCAATTAGCAATCGCTGTTTCTTCTGCCTCGGTTTTGGAGCCGGCCTGAATGGTTTCTGTCCGCAATCTGCGTCCATAGCCATCAACTGCCGCAATAACGTAATTCATCCCGTCTGAATTACTGCCGTCCCCATACGCTGCTGGTTTGTTAACCGGTGCTTTTTTTTTTTTTTTGAGTGCGTCCGCCCGCGCTTGCCGACGTCCTTTGTTTAGACTACCCACGTTTTTTGGCAGTGGTGGGACTTTGATCTTAGCTCTGATTTCGTGCGGTATTTTACGCCTCAGTGTGCGTCCAGTGAGGGATTTTAAGTTTAGGAGCTTCAAGACGTCATGTCTTTGTCGAGTGCAAGATAGTCTCCACCATTGTGATGCTCGTTGTGCTTTATATATTTAGTTTACGGTGTTATGTACACCCAGTTCCAAAAGTTTCTCCTTGCTGACCCAAGTGGGTAATCCTAAAGCCACTCCGTCGAGTGACCATTTAGTGTGTTGCTTTTATTCATTGCATCGCTTCTGAGGTACAAGAAGGGGCGTGTGTACGAGATTCTACAAATGAAGAAGGACTGCACTAACTTGCAGGTTTCCTTTCCTTTTAGCCCATGTTTCCGCCCACTTATTTTTCTCGGGAGCCCGATGACCTGTCGCGAAGTGGTTTCCAGCCTTTTAAGGGTCTCTCGGACGAGCCAATTTTCTTCTAAAAATAGGCCGAGTATCCTTATGGTGGTTACTTTTGGTATTGTTTCTTTGTTTACCGTGATGTTAAACGTGTCTCTGGTAGCTGGCGGTAGTTTAGTCGCTATCAAGCTCGTTTGGGTTCTGGGCCACTTTGGGAACCCGCGAAATGTGGCCCCTCACCAGACAGCCCGAGGGAACATAAACCGGGCAGTGGTGCGGTCCCAGGAACCAAATGCGAATGACCTGGCGCTCAGCTACGGAGACTGGCTCTGCCGGCACCTAGAAGAAAGAAGGCTTTATTCACCTCCAGATGAAGCATTAACCCGGAACCAAGTGACTACACTGCGAAGGGCTCAGGCTCATTGTATACTCAGCCCGAGGAGGCTGGCCGCAATAGTGAAAGATGAAAAGCTACGAAAGGGCATTTAACTGGCACAGCACCTTGTTGCATTCGCTCTGGCCTTCGGCGACCTCTCTCGTTAGAGCAGCATCTTTCGCAGCTCTCGCATTCGGTTCGTCTTCGAACCTGCTGTGCTCTTCCCACGTGCTGGCCTCCCCTATGGCTCTGAACTGCACCTTACTCATTTGATCATTACACTTCTCGTGCGCTACAGTTGCGGATGGCTGAAGCTAACGCGGCATTGCCTCGACTTACATTTCAAATTGTTCGATCTCCAAGTCGCGTGCTAGGCCACGCTCTTTTTTATCTCTTCTTTCCGTTTCTTCTGTGTCTTTTTTTTTCTCGAAAGTTTCTACCACGTTTTTAATCTCCTCCTCACTGGCTTTCTGCAACATCAGCCTCACAATAGGTGTCCTGCCCATTCCTTCCACTATACTTCAATGCCTAGATGCTTACTCCCAGCTAAAAGTTCCCCTCTCAGCATTGATTTCCACGCCATGATTGCTGCTTTACTTTGGTCGTGCGTCTCACACATAATTAGGTGATCCCTTCAACTCAATACTCCCAAATAGGTGATCTCCCTAATTCAAACACAATCTAGCTTCTAATCAACTCACACTCACAAATTGAAGCCTGGAAGGTTATAGCAAAGACCAAGCACTCACCACAGCACAGCACCATCTCGCGAGGTCCATCCTACCGCTGCCAACCAGTTGTTAAGGGTAGGAAGTTGATGATGGCATCGATTTATTGATTGATTTGTGGGGTTTAACGTCCCAAAACCACCATATGATTATGAGAGCCGCGTTGATGATGGCATCCCACCGCTGCCACCAGCTGTTAAGGGCAAGGAAGTTGATGCCAGGTACGGCGGGTATATTTAAGGTAGCTGGCTTTCCGCCGTCGTCCGCATAGCCGATCCTCGCCAGTGAGGGGACGCGTTAAGAGAGGTAGAACGAATATTTATTTACATCATAAAAGAAAGATAGGAAGCGTACAGGTATCCAGAAGATCCCGCAAAATGTACAACAGAGATTCAGTTCATGATTCCGCTCTGATTTACAAAATGCTTCGGATTTTATAGCCCGCCGTCTCCTTTACACCGAGATCCGATTAAGGTGGTGGTAAGCACTCTCGCCACAAATCAGGTGACAAAGTCTCAATGGTCCAATGGGAGCACGAGTGCACCACACAATGACGCACTCGGCCCCCGCCTTGAAGGCGCCGCCGGGCGATGAGGTAGAGTCCGGAGAGGGAAGGTTGAGCTCCTCCGAAGAGATGGCCGCTAACCCGAACGTCAGCAGCGGTTCATGCTGCTTTCAGCTTCAGGAAGTCCAAACGCTCGATCCCTGAGAATGGCTCCTTTGACGTCTTCCCACGCTTCCGGACTGCCGGCGCTTTGCGATGGCCTCGCGTAGATGACAATAGCCGATTCAGGAGGTTGACTTAATTGAGACCCGCCACATTGGCGCCTTCCCCCCGATGGTCGAGCCCGTTCTACAAAAGGCTTGTCTCGCGATACTGTCGTTGAGACCCGACTTCTTCCTGGAATATCTACAGGACAGCGTCTTGCAGACTGGGCGCCGATGGGGTTGGAAGCCTCCCTAGAATGTCGGCTTACGCACAATGGCGTCTGCCCAGACGAATTGCCGGGACAAACGTAACGCCTTGCAACATGAAAGCTGCTACTCATCACCGATTAAACTTCGTGATTGTTATACAAGTTGGCATTAATGTATGTGATATTACTAGTTGAAAAGTGGCCTAAACATGCGCTCTCAATATGAAAGGTATAGCTGCTGACGTTTTATACAAACTTCTTCATGGCACCGCCACTCATGCCATTGAAGTAATGTAAAAAAACGGACGAAAATTTGGATGCCGTAGTGGGTGCTGTTTCGACTTTTTGCGTTCTAGCGGTCTAATTTGGTATGCTGTCAAACACAGTACCAATGTGCCAGCAATAGTTGATGTTTACAATACTCTTGCTAGGTTGAAAATGTTTACAATACTCTTGCTAGGTTGCCAGCACTAAATGTTTGCACTCACTACGGCTTGAGGTTGCCAGTGTCAAATTCAACTCAGAAATTACAACTGCGTGTCTCAAAGGGGCTATGTTTTGAATGTCCGATGTCAAAAGCATATTTCAAACTAGATAACGACAACAAACTAAACATCATCTACACGGTACAACTTTGTTTCACACTCACTAACGTGGAAGAACATTAACAATGAGTATGAAATTTTGGCTGCAGTACTATAGCCTCATGCAACGAAGATATGGGTATGCTTAAGAGTTGCTTGACCATCTGTCACTGTTCCATGATGCTGGACTGAGAACGCCGAACCGTCCGAAATTGGCAGTGGGGGATGCAGCGAGAATGATGGCGCTTGCTACTTTGCTGTCGATGCGGTGACCCAAATTCCTGCAACATCAGGACACCAAGAAGCTTGTGGCATAAACAGCCATAGTGGTGCTAGCATGAGAGGCAACAATTGGCCCAAGAACAATAAAAGCAGCACATGGAAGAAAATAACTAGTGAATGTGACATTTTAACTGGTGTGTCATGGCCTCATGACATAAATATTGTGACATGCTTGTCCAACACGATGTCAAATCTTTTTCAGCAGTGACGTGTGTACATACCTGCACACTACTGCCTGTGGGATGTAGGTATGACCCACATGGGATTCACTGCCTATGTTAACTCAGTAACAGCAAGAATCCTCTTTGGAGATCTCTAAGTAAGCATTAAGGAGACAGTACCACAGAACATATATTGCCAATAGCAGCAGCTTAACAACGATGGAAAAATTTCAATGAAAAGATACAGTAAATATCATAGTTGTGTCTGCATTTGAACCTTAGAATTCCAGGTGGTGTACTTAGCCACACTAGTGGTTGTAAATGATCCAGAAAAAACTAATCAGGCCTCATATTGAATGACGATAGTTATAGCGCGAGACCAAAACGACGACACAGAGACAAGAAAGACACGAAAGACACGAGCACATAGCGCTCGTGCCTTTCGTGTCCTTCTTGTCTCTGTGTCGTCGTTTTGGTCTCGCGCTATAACTATTGTCATGCCATACCAACTAGCCCAAGCTGCCACACTCATATTGGAGCACTGTCGAGTGTTTGCAATGTTGGCTATCCTCATTTAAAACATTGTAGTGGACAATAAATATGTAGTCATATATGGTTCAACAAGCTACAATGTAGTGCTGTTTTACGTGGCAGAAACTATGATATGCACATCGTCGCACCGTGGTATGCACCTGATTTTGATAAACCTGAAGTCTGTGCTCTTAAGAGCACAGATGTGAGTGCAGGCCTAATATTGCACCATTGGCTACTCCTTAGGCATCATTGTGATCGACATGCCTGGTATGCCCTTGACATGCTGTCAGCTACTAAGTTTACACAAATATATCTATCAACTTAGTAACAATTGACTCAAAGAGAAAAAAAATGCAGCCAAGACAGCTTTCCATTCACTTTTTCACATGAAATCGATCTCCACAAATCACGAGATTTACTGTATTGTATTTGGCTCTAGTCCATGGTAATGGAAAAAAACCAAAAATTTTAATGTTATTTTTATGCCTTCTACTGCCCTGCGAATAATAAATATATCCCAGGTATAACACCAGCAGAACCCGAATAAAAAAAATATGTTTAGAATAAGTGTGTCTAATCAAATATATGCAACAAAAATAAAAATTAGCGTATATGGGCTTCAAAAACATCTCGACACTAATAAACCTGAGCCAATTAGTTGCCCTGTAATATTTGAGTTCTCTTTGGAAAGAATATGAGCTTTCTAATTTTGTATACAAAAGTTGGCACTATTGCAACATATTATGTAAATCATTTTACATTTACAAGCTAGTAATGACCAAAGCAAATGGACCTGAGCGTGTGGAAAAAAGGCCGCCCTTTTGTAAATGTAAAAGCTTCTGCTGAAATGAATTGTGACGTTTGTTTCAAATTTAAAGAAATAACTGATTCAAATAACTGAACTCTGCTTCTAAGTGAAAAAAATGAATCGATTCTATTTCATTAACAACATCAAAGTATCAACTCTGTCTCTTTTACGGTGAAAGTGACATCAAAGATAGTAAGTAGATCTCACCTAGTAAACTTCAAACAGAACTGAAAAGAACACAACTTCCTTATGAAGATTCACCCTAAAAGAATCAACCACCTTCAAAATAAGTGCCCCAATATGGTTCAAATGTTTTTTTTTTACTTTTTACAATCTTTCACAAGCAGTTTTAACTTCAGATAACAGCAGCCTTATAATCTGCAGAGGCTTTAATAAATGCCAGTACTTAGCAGTGTCTTCGTATTCCTTTTTTTAGTCCGTGCTTCTAAACTTTGCTGCAACTACTTGACATGCATTGTCACTTCAATACAGCTGTATTGGTTCATGCCAAAAAAACATATCCTTTTTTATTCTGATTACAGTAGATCCTGTTCTTAACTGTGGTGTTCTCCACTTCCAAATCTTATCGTACAGGCAACGGGTTTTGCATGCATCGGTGTCACTTACCAGTGCTGCATAAGCACACTATTTGAACTGTCAGAAGATAGCTGTATGTGGTTAAATGCACCCTAGTACGGTTTGGATCTTTCGTTTACTCATACAGTCTAATACTAGATAGTAAACTATTAAAGTAAGCGCGGACAAAACTGATATGTTGTCTAAATATTCCTCATGCCTGTGCAGCTCTTACCGGCCACTAGGACACATTGCTTCAAGGTATAAACACGGGCAAGCACAGAGTCCAGCAACCACATCAAAAACGTTTTTGTCTCTTTAAATAAAAACGAATTTGCTCACTTTCTCTGACAGTAATGGATGGACGTTACTACTAAATCTGTTATTTACCATACATTTTTTACTAGGACCACCTCTATGCAAAATTTACAACCAAACATTTACAAAAACCAATATCTTTGCAACTTTTTCACCAGCTGTAAAAATTATTTCCCACTGTACACATACCAAAACATTTTTGCCTGCAGAAAAAAAAAGTCTGATAATCAGTTAATATGGAACATCATATTTCACTTAATGTTATCTCTCTATGAAAAAAATTCCCAATATGGACCATATTCTTCATACACTGAAAATCATACCATTGTGCTACATACCATTGTGCTACATACCATTGTGCATCGGGGATTAACAGATGTTTATATACAATTCCTGGGGTTGGACGTCCTGAAACCACGATATCAATATGAAGGATGCCGTGGTGGAGGCCTCCGAAAATTTTCACCGTTAATTAGGTCCACTTTATCGTGCACTCACATTGCACAAAACACGGGCCTTTACCTTGTCCCCTCCATCAAAACGTGACTTCATACAACGGCCGGCATCGAACGCGCGGTCAGCGTCGCCACAATGCCACCACGGCAGACGAGCACAGATGCTTTCTATAATTTTTTAGAACGTGCTTTACGAGTCGTGCTTTCTAGCTTTCTGAAAAAATTCATATGCCACTTTACATTCCTTGAGTTAAAGTTCTCTATGGCTGTTCGCACCTCGGTGCTACCTGCCTTCAGCCGCCTTCAGCCACCTTTTATTATACACAACGCGGAGGAATTTAACTTCGGCCCGACGAAGACAACACGTGTGTAGGTTGCAGCACGCCAAGATTTCACCGTAGATATTGCGTCGTCTTTCGGCGCAGCGGCGTACCGGCAGCGTAAACAAAAAGCCGCCAGCATAAAGGGAGGCGCACACAGTAAAAGGCTGCGTTGCAGCGTTGACAAGCCCGAACACTATTGGCATAGAGTGATGCGACTGCTGCGGACAAGTAATCGGAGCGCAATGAAAATGTCACGCTCGAAATGTAAACACGACCAACACAATCAATCGGCGATTTCTGTAAATGCTGTATTTTCTGACCTCTGTACGCACTCCGTCTCAGGAAAAGCATGCATGATACAAGCTGCTCGAAAACGACATCGTCAAAGGAGCACTGCGTTTATGGCTTCGACTTTACTCGAAGCGGCCTGATCTGAGATATTGCGTGGGTACTTACCACATGGCACAGATCATTAGCGGCACGAGCTGTGTAACCCAAACGGCGAATAAATGAGAAGTTATGCACTCACCTGCAAGATGTAGACCGGATAAAAAAAAAGCAGCACCAGCCGGGTCTCTATCCGTGTGTGTGTCCTAGCCGTTGAGGATGGTAGTCAAGCTACGGTCCCCCATAGTCAGGCTAGTGACCAGAGTAGTGACTGCCGACGGATGAGTGACGATGGTGGTGCACCCGCCCCGGTCGAATGGTTTCCGCGATGCACACCTAAACCGCCGTTTGGAAACAAATACAGTTTCATAGAACAAAAGCGGTGCAGAACACATCGCGGCGATGGATGCGGTAATGGTATGCGACGGCCATATCAGTATACGTTTCTCGAGGTCATCCGCATTGCAAATGATTACTTTCGCCTAATTTTTTTTTTTGACGGAGAATACACTTGTTTTTTGCACTAACTAGCGAAGCATCATTGGTAAATGTGTGCTGCATCCATTATATTCGCGAAGTGGTGAAGTCTGTGATTCTTAAACGTGTGCTATATCCTTGATATTCGCGAAGGGGTGGAGTGTGTTTATTTCCTGTACTTGATCTCCGCTTTTCTGTCCGTAAACATGCGCCATTCTTCGCCGTGTAGGGCTGTTTAAAGTCAAGTCAAGATCCTTGACGATTTGGTGCATACACGCTGGGTAATTGGCCAAGAACCGGATAGTTTTCATGAATTTCTTCCTTATGACGGGTTAAAATAATCTATTTACGAGGAATAAAAGAAAGATGCAACAAGATGAATTTGATGGTTGAATTGTAAATAATCTGTAGTGTAATGCAATAAAGCAGCATATTTGATTTAATGTGAATTTGGAAAAGTCAAAATATACCGAAAAATAATTTCAACACTTAAACCTATTTAAACGTTTGACGAACTCCTGCAATGCGTCAACAATCTTCCCGTCGCTGTGGCCAAGAGACAAAGCTCCAAAATAAAGCACATTTTGAGCATTTAAACCTATTCCGAGAAGGTGGCAAATGGCACTTAAGATGTTTTTACGTAAGGAAGAGAACCTATTACAATAAATGAGGTAATATTCAGTTGACTCATTTACTCCACAAACAGGACAATGAGGGGAGTCTGCCAGACCAGCTCTGTGCGAACATAAATTTAGCTGTGGAATTTGACAGCGCAGTCTAGTGATTGGACTTCCATTCCTCGCGTTTACATATTTTACTATTGCAATGGTATAACAAGTGCTTGAATTATTGTGTGGCTGTCAGTGAAGTTTTAGAAAACTCCTCTAACAGCAGTTTCCTTCTTAATCTAGCGCCTATCAAAAATTTATATATGGGTAATACCTCGATAACAGGCCCATTTAAAGATGACTTTGCCAGCGCATCTGCCATTTCATTCATATAAATGCCTTTACGTCCTCGCCCCCAAACCAATTTAATCAGATGGAGATGCGAGGGAACTAATACTTTGAAAGCACTCTGAGCATGCGAGCTCTTATCTACACTAAGGGAGGCACATACTGATAGTGAATCCGTTAAAATTACTGCGGACCTTACTGAAGCAGCTATTTTACGGAGAGCTAGAATTATCGCAAAAAATTATGTTTCAAATATGTGCACAAAATCTGGAAGGCGAAGTGAAGAGGACCAGTCTAGGGCAGGAGAGAAAATACCAATTCCACATTTTTCTTCCCTTTGTCACGCATCAGTTGCTATGACTGCTTGTATTGACGTATGCGCCAGGTAATCTCTTAATATAGTTTCTAAAAAACTGAGCATATCAATTTTAAATTTTTCGGAAATATATCAATCAAACTGTAATTTAATAGCATTGTTAATAGTATTAAATAAAGGAACAGCATTAATTTTGATGTCTAAATCACCTAGAAAGCGCTCTATAACCATAATTTGGGGTATACAAAATCTCGACCAGTATTGTCCAAAAAAACAAGTCAGGACGGTCAATAAAAATGGTTTCTAAGCGCCTTACCGGCGATTCATAGAGCCTAAGAAATGCCTGTGTAGCTAACAATTTAAAACGGGTCGCAAGTGAAGGAACCCTAGCTTCAAGTACAAGATCTTGATTGCTCGGCTGCTTGATTGCTCGGTCCACCCATTATAAGCTAGTCAAATGAAGCATCGCTTTTTCCTGCCTAAAGGCAATTCTAACTGGCTCTTGTCACCGCCAGATAGAGTGCAGTTTCTCGCTCTAAGTTCACCGCCTTACAAGCAGGCTTTTCTAATCCCCTGCTAACTTCTATTGCCGAGACTCTCCTAACGTCACTAAGATTTCTTGATAAGACACAAAGCAACAGACAACTCAACAAGCCTCATTCTAGCAAGACTGTTATTCCCTACGTACACGAAGTTTCCCATAGGCTAAAGAAGGTCGCTGGAAAAGGTGCCGGCTCCGGTGCGTGACACCACTGATCGTCTGCGCAGCGCATCGAATTGCGCGCACACCGGCGGCGAGCCGCGCGCGGTGGCGGCGGAGCATCATTGCGCATGTGCAGACCAGTGTCACGCGAAATAGGCTCAGCGAGGCCAGTGTAGCTAACGCTACAAAATAGTCTTAAGAGTTGCGTTCTGCGCACGCGACAAGCTCGCTGGCCTATGTCGCAGGGTCAACAGTGAAGGACCTAAGAAAGAAGCAGGCACTAAGAAACACGCTATGTGCCATGTTGAATGTGTTTTAGCGATTTTCTACGAGATAGTATTTACTTGTGGACATGGGCCAAACGGGGCGATGCATGAATGATCGGTTGAGGGAGCACGCTAACTCTCTAAAAGGTTTCCTTCCCAGCCACTTGGCAGACCATTGTAATAAGTCTTGTTGTCAGCCAATTCTTGACAAGTGTTTGATCACGGGGTATATAAAAATCAGCGCGAGCACGATATTAGTGAAGCCTTCTATATTCAACAACTTGGTGCTTCCTTTGTTAGTGTACCCTCAATTTTTGTTAACTGCTGTGAAGTTAGTTATCTGGGGTCCACTTATATGACCGGTTGTTGATAAGGTAGGCCGAATGGTGCATGTATGTGCAATTCTGTTTACGGTGCCTGGTTATGTGCAGATTCTGTTTTCCATATATTGCAGTTGGTTTGCAATAAACTTTGGTTGTTTGTTCAGGGCTCTGTTCTCGTCTCTTCTTTCCCTTCTTGTCGTTTGCACTGTTAAGCACTTTCTTCGTCTACCACGCCTTCAAGAACTTAGCCAAAATGTGTTATATTTGCATTTTTTCTATCGTAATACTGCACTTTCTATGAATGTCTGAGTAATGAATACTAACTACACAAAAGGTATATTTTGAGGAAATAATATTATGAGACCTTTTAAGCTGCTAAACATTACGAGAAAAAATTACAAATTTCGTAGAATCGTCATTTTCGTCTATATTGAGACACAATTTGAACTGTCGAGTGGTCCTAATAAATATGACCTTCAAACCTAAATCGAAAGGAAAAAAAGGTATTTTCATATGCCAATTGTTATCATTACATATTTTCCTTTTAAGGAAGAAAATAAGTTTTGAACTTTCCTATTGATGAAAACAGGGAATTTCAAGGTGGCAGCTGTCATATGACCAAATGGGAAGATAGGCGCCAATGGGAATGCTAAAAATTTATTTTCTTCCTTAAAACAAAAAATGTAATGATGGTATATGGAAAGAACTGTTTATTTGATTTCAATTTATGTGTAAAGGTAATATTTAGTTGAGCCTCCACATGGCGTAAATTGCATCTCAATATGGACAAAAATTACGATTTGTAAACTTATTGAGTTTTTCTCATAAAGTTTACCAGCTTGAGAGGTCTTAAATATTTTTTTCTCAAAATATGCCTTGCGTGGAGTAAGTATTTACTACTCATATATTCATACAAGCTGCAGTATTGCAATAAAAAAATTGCAAACATAACACATTTTGGATAAATTCATAGAAGCATATGTGCCAGTATAATTGCAATAATATTACTGAGCTTCAAACACCTTACACAAGAACCTTTACTCAACATGTAGACCAAGTTTGGTATAGAAGGTACTTTTAAAATAAATTTTTTCACAAACAACACCCAAACGACATTCCGGAAGTTCCGAAAGCAACCTCGTGACCGAACACTTTTTCTCTCCGAAATATCCTACCGTTTCACTGCTTTCAATACAGTTAATCAGCACAATATTTTTCGAATGCATTTGAAGTGGTTGCCAAAATGGCTGGGCGTTTGGCATGAAATCAGCCTAACAGCATGTCATGAACACAGAGAAAGGTCCTATGCTTATTAAGCCCTTTATTTACCAAGAAATATATTGAAAGTGCCTCCTCTGAGGCACTGTATAACGCTGCTTTTTTTACAGTTCTAAGGCGGCTGCACGTGCTATTGTTGTTTACATGTGCAGCAGCGGCATTCATATCTAGTAGAACTCGCTGTTGGGATAGTTGGTGTATGTTTGCATTAAACATTAGTCAATTTTGCACCAAAATGACGACCACACAAACAAAGAAAACACATAAATGGGACGGGCACTCATTTGCAATTGTTTATTTCTTGAGGAAACAGGCTGATATAAACCCACTTTTCGTCAACGCATGTGCAACCTACTCGGGCCTTCCCTTACCTAATCACGCTATAGGTCACATGATCGCTAGATACTGTGCTTCCAGCTCATATGTGATGAGTGAAGTTTTGCTAACGCATTTCATACTCCGTTTCTTTTGTGAAAGCCCTTCGAAATTGCTCTTGGTGTGAATCCACGTGAAGTGACATGCGCTGTTGAGCGGGTACCACGGTTATTCTTTGCCGTAAGGGCATGTTCCCTTGCTCGATCATTGACGCAGCGCCTCGTCGTCTGGCTAACATGTCTTTTTCTGCACGATAGGGGTATTTTGTAAACCACATCAGTGGCAGACTTCGTGAATGGCCACGCATGCTTCTTTTTACAGCCTTTCAGCTGCTCAGCATGATTTCCAGCGATGCACCGGCGCGACTTTGCTAGTTTGTTAGGGGCTCGAACTCCATCAGTACTTCATGCCGACTCGCCACCTTTTTAATGTTGTGTGTATGAATATATGCTATATTATGAATATATGGTACAAACAGCTTCTAGTGAGCACCCGTCCTGTCCATGTGTTTTCTTTGTGTGGTCATTGTTTCATCACGAAATTGACTATTCAATTCAGGCATTCATGTCTATTTACAGCACATGTTTAATATCTGTAGCACAATATTACATGCTATTTTCGTATCCATATTTGCATGTTCAAGAGAACAGCCGCACTAATTATGTCAATTGAATACAATTTCCTAATTTTGCACAAAACCATTATGAAATGCCCAACCAGCCTCAATTATTTCTCAGTATTGTTAATTTTATCAAGAAACATAAAATCCATTATTCAACGTAAGTTTGTGCATCACCATCCAATTGAATGATGTGTGCAGTTTAATGTCCTAAAGCCACCATTTGATTATGACACGCCTTAGGGGAGGGCTCCAGAAATTTCGGCCGCCTGGGGTTCTTGTGCACCCAAATCTAAGCAAATGGGCCTACAGCATTATCGCCTGCATGAAAATTGCAGCTGAGTACCTTGGCTACTAAACCATCGAGGCGGGGTCATCATCATCCAATCTAATACAGATGCGCCAACCGTAATTATAACTTTTAATTGACCATATTTTAACCTCAGAGCAAAAGAAAAGAGTAGAACGGTTCAAAAGAAAGTTCTCCCCCCTTTCTATGACGTCCATAACGCTTTATAAGTCGCTTTTGCCAGAGTACGCTTTCGCTCTGCGGAAAAGTGCTTTATGATTTGGAAGTGGCTACTAATACTAGCTGTCACAGGACACAAAATATTTTTTCCCTATATTACTCTGACATGCAGATGCCATTCAATAACGAGTACTAGTATGAGTGCTGGCTGTCTTTCAGAGTGATTTATGAGGTTTTTGCAGCCTTAAGTGACAATGAAGAAACTCCTATGCCACTTTTTTGTTTTCGCCACCCCCTTGAGCTCCTCCTTTACGAATATCTGGAATTTCTGGGTCGCCTGTCAAACAGTTTGGCAAGCTGGGCAAATACTACTGTGAGTTTTACCCCCGTATTTTAGAACGTCCCTTCACTAAATGCTTCACCTTGACTAGAGAAAATTGATTCCAGCGCAGTCTCTATAGGCAGAGCAAGTCACCCAATATCAGGGATAATCTGCAGCGATTCTCGAGAAACGCAGCGTCATTTTTAGACAAGCGGTGGCACTGTGCTCAGCTAGCTCAGGTGAAGGACAAGATTCGAATCGAGGAGCGTTCGTAAATAGGGAGGTTAGCATTGTTTGCACTGTGGGACAGTTCAAGAGTGCTTTTATTGAAATAGCTTGGCTCTCGTATATTTTGAATGAATTAGAGGATGTCAAATAATTTCTACTTATATTTTTCCTTTTGTGTTATTCAGTCTAATTTGTTGTACTGCTGTCAATTCGGAGCCCCATCGCGGTGGTCTAGGGGCTTTGGTACTTGGCTGCTGACCCCCAGGTCGCGGAATCGAATCACGGCTGTGGTGGCTGCACTTCCGATGGAGGCAGAAACGCTGTAGGCCCGTGTGCTCAGATTTGGGTGCACGTTAAAGAACCCCAGGTGGTCAAAATTTCCGGAGCCCTCCACTACGACGTCTTTCATAACCATATGGTGGTTTTGGGACGCTAAACTGCACATATCTATCAATTCTGTAAATTGGAATTTCAGGCTCAAAAATGCTGCATTTGTTTTTCCTGAAACCTGCTCCAAATTTAAATTTTCTGCCTGGAAAAGCAAGATATGATGCTCCAAAATATTGCTCCAGATGATGGCTTGGCTGCTCCACCTCTGCTAGCTGTAAGTGGTTACTCTTTCACCTGCTTTTGTGTGTCCATTTTATGTTCTTTGATGTTGTATTGTTTCAGGGGGACATATTATGTGATGCGCTTGATATTTTTCATCTTTAAATCAATTATTCTGCATGGTTAGTATCTAGTGACACTGTTAAGCTATTGTAATTTTGCCTATTGTTTTCACTCGTGTATTATTGTTTCTCCAGTATTCTGAATGTCTGAACACACAAGGGTTATTGTGAAATTAAAATGCCATTTTAAGAATGTTTTGTCATTACACTCATTAGAATACTACTAGCATTGCATAATATGCATAAAGCATGCCACAACACATGCAAACTGTGGCATATCAATGAGGCAATTGTAGTGTGCACTGATATATTATTTCAGTATGTTGGAGAAATAAGGCATGCTGCATTGCACTACTCTTCCTGCTGTTTGTATGCTTCACTGCACTGTGCTTTTGTGCTGCATTGAAGCGTGTTAAAATTAGTCCTTTATTTTTAAGTGCAAATAAAGGCTCTTCTGTTGTACTTTGATATGCATGCATCAGTCGTTAGAGCTCCATGTTGTACCATTTACGTCTGATTTTCGGTCTTCTTTTGTAGCAAATGGCATTCTGCTCTGCACAATTGAAAAAGGCTTTTGATTAAGGTACAATTTGTCTCTGAAGCCTGTATGTGCTCCATGTCTAATAAAATAAAGTTTGATTTCATTTTGCACTATGGCATGTCTTTGTGAACGTTCTGTTATGTGTGACAACTCATTTTGAGTCATGATAGGATTGCATGATAGGATTGATAGGATTGCATGATATATGTGAGAGCCTTATATGCCGTGCTTCATATTTGCACCATAAAAGCTGTGCTAGAGCCAGAATTACCACACTGTGGCAGGAGCCACTACAATAGGACATCTGCACATGAAAGGTCTAGCTAAAGGGTAAGCTTTCACGTGCTTCTACAGGGGCCTACTGGAAAGGGGTAACACTCGAATTATGGTATTTTTCGCATGGGTGTTGGGGCATTATTTAGCATGAACACCCCCACACCCTTTTTGCTGTTTGGGCGAATTACACCCCTACACTACTTTTGTTTTTTAAGGGGGTTACGCCCTTAACATTACTTGGGTGTACATTCGCTTTTGCACCCTCACTCCCTTAAGGCCACTTGGGTGTACATTTGCTTTTACACCCCCAAAAATGTTCGTGCCATAGGGTGTAAATTCGGAAATCCGCCCCACGGTATAGGTGTAGTCCTGCTTGATACACCCATTTCGTGGGGTATAGGGGTGTGAGTTATAGACACTATAAAACACCTATACGGGTGTAATTTGGTTTACAGGCGGCTAGATAGATAGACAGATATACAGAAACGATCAGAGTCCCTGAGGTCTTCTAAAGGAATAGGCCACGTTAATAAAAACATAAATGATGGATGGAAAAAAATGAGAGAAATCGCAGAGAAACAAAGCAGGCTATCCGCATTTTCCTGGCATGCCTGTGAAGCTACGCTATTCTTTTGTGCATTTTATATCAGAGAACCAAGTGAAAATCTGAGGCTGTACTTATCCTCGAAAATACCAACCGCTTCACAGTCCGCGCGAGTGAAATATCAGACTCTGTAACGAATACTGTGTGGACGCTTATTGCATACGATTTGGAACGAGAAGAAAAACAAACGAATTAACTGAAGCTGTGTTGCCATACTTGCGCTCCATCAGTCAATGTAGCGCTTGTTTCTAGCCTTTGCGATTCAGTTAATTTACCACCGCACAATACTCTGCCAAAATGGTCTATCCATCTCGGCAAAAAAAAACGCATATATGTATCGACAGGCCGCTGCTAACCAGACCGTCTGGTATCGACCGCTGCGCTCTCTATGTATTCAGTTCTATGCGGAACTGCCGTTTGCTTGAAAAACTTCAGTCTTCACATATAAATCACATATACGTTTACCAACGGAATGTAGCTTTCTTGTCTCTCCTTCTATACCATATAGATCACGCGCGCGCGTGATCTATATGGCACTGGTTGACTCATTGTGTGTTCATGTCTTGTAGCGCAAGCATTGCGACTGAGATCCATGACTACAGATCTATAGCGCAGGATAGCGGGACGACAGGCGGAACTAATTCGCAAGAGTAGCACTACTATCGACTAACTTCCAACAAATGCACGCACGTGCAGCCCTTGTGGAAAGGGAGAAGAAAGTAATTAGGGAAGATCGGGGTAGAGATTATATGCATATGCGTGAGTGCGTGTCTAAGCAGTCCATGCGAGTTTCCGGAGGAAAAAAGAAGTGCAGCACATCATTGGCAAAATGTTTGTGCATGTATCGCGCGCTTGTTCGTCTCTCTTGCCTCTAGCACCATCGGAAGTGGCGTGCGTACTACGACAGTATGCGCTCTGCTCGAGGGTGCTGGGTCGATTCCTGGTCGTTTCTGTGGGAGGCGAAACGCAAAGAACACCCGTGAGTTTGGACATGCCAAGCGCGTGCTTTTAAGAACCCCAGGTGGTCAAAATAAATCCGCGGAGGGTCCCGCTTTAGCGCGCATCGTAATATTATCAAGGTTTGGTCGCGTTAAAACACGAAATTATGATTAATGCAACTCTACTATCAGTGTTGTGCGAGGGGTAATATCCAAGTGATAACGCGAGTGCAGTTCCATTTCTGTTTTTTTTTCTCGTATATCCTTTTCTTCATAAAATCGCACTGATGCAACATTGAAATTGGAGCATTTCTTAAAGAAAGGGCACAGGCTCCAAGGCAAAGGGGGGAGGGGGAGGTTTTTCATTAAAACCGCGTCGTCCTTGTGAATATGAACGTTTCGTGAAACGGAAGCTTTCAAACAAGTGAATATGATTAGGAATAGCAAATGTGGCCCCTTTCACGAGCGAAACCAGCCTGCTGTACGCCGTCTTGAATGAATCATGAGCGGCGCTAGACAGGCTTACACGGAGAACGCATTTGGACCAACGTATACTCGTTTATTAGCCATTCCTCGCGCGCGCATGAATTCGCCTAACTGTCTCAACCTTTTCTTTTTTTCTTTTCTTCCGGGGCAAGGCATGTTCCTTTTCACCCCATTTCATTCACTTCCTTCCCCGCTTGTCTTATTACTGGTCCCTCCATGGAGTCGTTTCCAGCGCTAAGCTACGACTAACTAAGTGCCCGAACATCAAACATCCTATCTGGGCTCTTCGCAGAACTTAGTCGGTCCTGTCGTTCCGGAGATTCTTCTTTTCCCCTGGCGTTAATGTGAGCGTCCATTCTCCGGGCTGCACTTCTGCCAGCACTGGTACAGGGGCGATTTAAATAGATCCCTTATTCATATGCATATGTACGAAAACCGGACTATATATCTTCCACGCCACCACGATTCGGTGAGCAAATGACGGAGAACTCGATGAACCTGCGAACATTTTCTTTCTTTTTTCACTGGTGAATGAGTGGACTAAGGTAGCGCTCGCCGCAAACTTGAGGTACGTTAAGGTCACGTTGCCGCGCCGTGAGTCGAGTCTTCGTGCGCGTGCATTGATTGCTCGCACGTTGGTCACGTGGTGTCGCTTTGAAGAGTGCATGCACTCCTGTCTTGTCCGTGTACAGACTGGTGGTGCATTTGCTGGCTAATTAATCGCAAACTGTCCTCTTGCTCATCATCCTACAACTCTGTTCTAGTTTATTTGTGTATACTTACGTGTGCGTGTGTGTGTACACTTGTGCGCATATTTTCCTGCATGTGAGTGTTGTGTGAGTGCGTGCATGTTCGTGTGTGCGCCATGCGCATGTGCGCGTACGCGCGTATGTGTGTGCTTGTGTGTGTACACGTGAGCGTGAATGCATGTTCTGACGTGTCTGTGCTTGTACATGTGTGTATTTACTTGCATGCGTGAGTGGGTTTGGGATAAAATGTCGCACCAGTGTTCATTAGCGCCTACCCTGTCCACTCTCTTTTCATTCTACTTGCTTGCTCAGAACACATCATGTCGACTGCATACTACAGCAAACTCGTTTAGCAGCGAGTCTTACTCAACTAAGATCTAACCAGTGCGCATTGTCTCCCAGCAAATATCAAGCACGAATGAGTGGTCGGATTCTAGTCATCATGAATACTGACTCACTCAGGCTATAGTTTCGTGTGGAGACGGTACACGCAGGTTAGACCATGGTTATCATGCCGTTATATCACGGTAAGATGCATTATCAGGGCGTTATCAATTACGCTATGACGATTTTGTGAGACGTGTGTTTCTTTCATTTTTTTATTCATACCCTACTGCATGCGCCTTCAGCTGTTGTGTTGCGTGCTCGATATGTTTAAAAGATAAGGAGTAGCTGGCGCCACCTTTGTGCGCCAACATCTCCTTCAGATCATATGAACAAAAAAAGACTGGTCAGTGTTACCTTGAATAAAATAGCTACAACTCCGAGAGACGGCGACGAGGCGTTATTATTAGCGCTGGCCTTCAATTAATACCCAGATGATAAAAGGAGACACTCCGTGTATGGAGAAGGTGCAGTAGATGTGATCGATTCCTGTACTCAGACGGCTATCGAGCGACTCTTCGCTTTTGTGTAACAATAATACTGCGTCAGCAATTGAGAGCAAAAAAAAAAAAAAAAATCAGTCTCGAGCTTCTGCACGTCGAGCAAGGCGCTCTTGCGTCATCGTTCCTGATTTACGTGGGTAGGTATAATATACACGCGCGTTTGGATCTCGGGAATTTCGAATGACACGAACGTACTCGCGAACAGCTCTCTCAGTGGCTACCACGGGCTAGACCGAATAAAGTCTGACGTATAAGTACTCTCGAACCCGAAGGCATATCTGCAAATGAAGATACGCAGTTTTAACAAACAAAAACAACTGATTTATTAACTAACATCCAGGTGTTAAGCGTACAGTTTACTTCTAGTGCTTGGTAATATTCATATTTTGGGGGCTTCAGTCGCACTTACGGCATTATTTATTGTTGTGTTTCTGCTTTGTTTCTGTCGAAAATAGTAGATAGTTGCGAACTTTGGCACGCGATTTGAATTGTGGGCCGTAGAAGTGCCAAACGTTCGCTGAACTTCGTGGCTTCGCTGAACAAAGTAGCCGCAAGCCATTCGGAGCCAAACGTAGCCGAATGAATGAAACATAGACAAGTCAATGCACTGCCCAGCCATGCGTTGGATCTCCTAGGCAGTATAGCCATAATTCCCATCGCTGTATTATTATTTTAAAAAACGCCGTGGTTGAAGATACTTAGGTGCTCGGTCAATGACGCAACAGGAGTGCAACAGACAGCCCAAATGCTGTATATTTACTCTTCTATTGCTGACTGCAAGCATTACTTTCTTCTACGGCGAGTACTTACCAACTACCTCAATTTTGCGTAATTCT
This sequence comes from Rhipicephalus microplus, assembly GCF_043290135.1. Taxonomy (NCBI): domain Eukaryota; kingdom Metazoa; phylum Arthropoda; class Arachnida; order Ixodida; family Ixodidae; genus Rhipicephalus; species Rhipicephalus microplus. Next base: position 248,329,101 of record NC_134700.1, on the reverse strand, counting down.
AACATTTTGCTCTCCTTCGCAGGTGACTCCGCCACTCTACGCTGTGTTAGCGTAGCAAAGCCCTCTTTAGGGTTGTCGAATGACGTTTGGAGGAAGAGCAAAATAATGCCACTTGTAAATAGCTATATATCACCCTAAGTACTCACAGCGCTTATTTATTTACGCAAACCACATATAAATGTTCTCTTCTCAGTCCAAACATAAGATAACCAAGTTAAAAGCAATACATTGTGTATTGTTCACTCAAGAATCTTACCGACAGCCATTGCAAACTCCATCACGGCAAGAAAAAGAAATGTTGAAACAGCATCAATACCATTCAAAAGTTTATTTTTATGTCTGTTTTTTTTTTTCATTTTATTAAAAAGTCAGCTGTCCAGTTTCCATGTCCCGGGAAACAGTACCAGCGCTTGCTTGGTGTGTTAGTCTTCTGGTGAACACGGAGATAAACAATGCACTTCAACTTGAAGCTCCCGGAAAAAGATAGTCCTCGTTGTGTACGGATAAACATTATTTAACCGCTGTAATCTTGCTCTTCAGGAATCACTCCTGTGTCTTCTTTTTCTTGCATTCGGGTTTTGAATCATCTTTGAGGAGCTTTTTGCGGAACAGTTCGCGTATCTTGAGTGATGCATTTGGCTTGAGATGAATGCGGAAATTTTTGCAGCTCATGTCTGTTATGCAAATCGCTTCGGGTGGCTTCGATGGACCTGCAGTAGGCACGAAGTTATCCTGGGTCACTTGCGTCTGCTTGCTGCGGCTTTCGCGAGGAACATTCGGCTTCCCTTGAAGGATGTGATCTTTGGTTGGCACGCTACGACTGCCAAGAAGAACGCAGCGAATGATGAAACGCGGACACAAGAAGACGTGCTCTTGGTTTCGCAGACGCCGATGAACTGCTTGCACGTCCGACGCGTCCGTTGAGTTTGAGAACAAATAGCTGGCTTCCCCGGCGTCCCCAATCGTGCCACCATGCGTTTGCCAGAGCAGTTTGTACTTATCTTTGACGGTGTCCGAAAACCAAGCCACGGAGCCGTCAAACACACCCATGTTCGCCGCTGCTGTCGCAAGACTGGACCAGCTCGCTCTAAGCCAGAAGGCGAACAGACGACAAACAGACGACAAGAAAACATCGAAGGGTAGACAAAACGTCGACAGGCGATTTTCACGCGTTAAACTTCGAGTAACTGAAAATATAAATTTAGTAAGCCACTAATTCTTAGGCAATGTATTAACAAACTTCAGTTGCAGACGTAAAGGCATTTTGTACGGCGGCGCTGTCATCAGTAGCGATGTCTCACTTACTTTATAGTGTTTAGAACATACTCACTAGTGTGCCAACCGTGGCCGTCGTAGAGGCGCGGGACATGAGTGTCTTCCACCGTTAGCCACCAGATGGCGACAGCTGCAGGCAGTGTGCTAAGCTGAGCCAATGGCCGAGTGGCCAGAGCCAGAGCGGAGTGGTGTCGGCGGCGTCTCTACCACGGTCACGGCCGTCTTTCTGCCAACGCGTGCGTGCGACAGGCCCCGATGGGCTCTCCCAGTTGACTTAAAACTGTTGAACGCTGGTTGGGAGGCGATGCGTAATCAAAGCAATATTTTTTCGTTGCACTTTTACAAACGTAAGTGCACCGCGTTATCGTCAATACGGTACACAATATCGAGTGTTTGATAAAAAATTACCAATAATTAAATGAATAAGCTTGGTTTCCGAGGAAAAAAGTAAACTCTAATGAAGTTCAACAAAATTCAACAGTGAAACACGCGGCATTTGGTTGATTTAATTATGCCACAACATTTACTTATTATAAGCCAAATTTCCTATTCCTCAAAGGTAAGATGAGTTTTTCGCATGAACTTCAATTCTCCAATGACGTTGATGCTAGCAGAACCTATTAAACGTAAATAGTTTAGTTTAATAACTAATATGGTCCGAGTGATAGAGCATATCAATTTTTTTTTTCATTTATGACGATTTTGGACACATTTATAGAAACACCCGGCACCGATGTGGATATTTTCGAGTGGTGTAAGAAAAATAATGAATAATTAACAGCAATAAAGAGATTGTTTTGTAGTAATGCCGGTGTAAGTGACGCTGGTTTAAGTGGGAAATCATCTTGGTCGTGGAAAGAAATCAAGAATTGACAATAAAACGAAGGATACAAATTTTTAGTTATGAGTTTATCACGGGGAATTTCACTGATGACACCATCGACTGTTTTTGGGAAGGAGCGATAAATGAACCATTCACTAAAATGTTTCTCACTAACGACAGCTGCCTCAGTTAGTCTTCGATCCTTTCGCTTTGTTTTTATTCTACTCGGCTCAGCTTTCTGGGTCTGCAGGGTCGCTGAATATTAATATGCGCTCTTTGTTAGAGCAGTAACAACTCACACAATATGAAAAAAAGAAAAAAGAAGACGGGTGCTCTCCTTGCGCCTTCTTTTCTGCGATGGCACCCGGTTTCGTGAAGGGACACAAGCGTGAACAACGCGCACAGAAAAGAAACGCGGCAAAGACATGCGGAGGCATGCGCTATGTGCGCAAGAGGAGAAATGCTCTTCAACTACACTACAACTGGCTGGGGTAACGAACGCGCATCCGAAGTGCATCCAAAGCGAAGCGACGCGCATGACTCGGTGCGCTCCACTGCTCGGATAGCACGCTTCCTGAGGGTGCCGCCGTCTGGTGGCCTCTGGAAGAAGGCATCATCGCTCGGCGGTCGGCACACTAGTAAGTATATTCTAGGCGCTATACTGACACAGTGGGCACTAAAGATAGATGCTGCTGCTGGGTTTTTTTTTTTTTTTTTAAGGTAGGAACACATTTGAGATCTGAATGTTTGTGATCCAATCGCTCATTACGTTGCGCAATCCCAAATTCGGGATATTAGATATTTTCCTTGCATCCTCGAAACCCTTTGTGAAAAATCAGCGGCTATTCGAAAACACGTATACTTTTTTTTAATGCCGTGAATATTGGCAGAAGCGTAACCACTCTACACCAACCTCACTGAATCGCCGGCAGACCAACATTTGAAAGAAATCCCCCGTGTTTTAATAATGTCGACCACCTTGCCAACAGCTGCACAGCGTAGTTGTCTTAGATATTTCCGGAAAACACCAACTTCGGCTCATTTGGGGCAAATGCCAGCATATTTTGATTGTACGGGTATGGAACGCTACGTATAAGTGACATAATTACACAAAGGGCAGTCACAATGCAGTACACACGAACAATGCTGCTCCCCGGCACAAAAAAAGGAAAGAAATATATATTTCAGGTTAAAATACACCCAACCGGGTTTTAGCTTGTTCCAGCGGGAAAACAGTGGTTTTTCGGTGGGATCAAAGCGAGACCACTTGGAACTGATTTTTTACTGTACTTCTGTGTGTTTCGGGTATCTTTCGTCTTAACTCACGAAGCGCTGCATTACACACAACACTGCGTGTCGATAGTTAAACCAATTATATTCATCCAAGATTTGCGGAAATCGAAGCCAATGCGCTTGAGTTTTACCGATATGCAAACGCATATGATGGACACTATGCAACTATACACAGCGAGGAGTTTGAACCCAAACACATTATTTTCGCGAGCAAAAAGCTAGCTAGAGAAATTTGTGAGCCTGATTTCGAGCATGCGCGGTGATAAAAAGCAAAAACAAAAACGAAACGATCTGCACTGAATGTGCAACCCCAACATCTCTACTTTATTGTTGGCTTATAGGTAGGGTGGTTTTATTATAAGGCTCAGAAGTCTGTCTCAGGTAGTACTCTCTGGGCTGCTATCTACGCCGCGGAAAATGGAAAGGGAGACAGCAAAGTGATAAAGCATGAAGATTCTTCGTCAAAACAAGGCGCTGAGCCGTGCTCCTAATTGCAGAAGTTTCGTCTTTGCCATTCCTCAGCATCTCCTCCTCTCCGTCAAGACAATTCGCTCATATCTCGTACATCTATGAGAAAAAAAAAACTGAATGCATACTCGCAAGGGTGTCTGCGGAACATTTTTGTGGAAGAGTGCATTCGTGGTGGGAGGAGGGGGGGGGGGGAGACATTCAGCACGGGCTGCTTTTCATTCACTGGTTTGAAATGACCGGCCAAGTTAGAGAGTATTGCGCAACGTGCAAATTTGGCTGGTACTCCTGAAGGTTGTTTCACGATATCCGAAATTCCAGGAGGGGGATGGGGCAGCCCCACTTATTGCACCCTTCCCCTGACGCCCATTGTGTATGCCTCCTCACTATAAGAAACATTGAGCGTAATAAATTACCTCCCCCGACAGATTCAACTCTACACATGTAACTAACAGCCGGGCGTCTGGTATTTTTGCCATGTTATAAGATAGACTCAGCTTTCAGGTTCACGTAATTTAAACAAATGACCGTTAATGCCGCGTAAGCGCATGTTATGCAAACTCCGCTGTTCAAGGTACTGTAGAACACTGACCATTTGGCAAAGCTCGAAGTTAATTCGCGCAGCGCGTGTTATAGGTACGCCAATGGGTGGCATAAGAACTGCCGGTAACGACTATGACTGGGCCTTGCTTTTGCGAGAACACTGTGCCGAAATTTATTAACGCGAGCTCACGAGAGACAGAGAGAGAGAGCGAAATTCTTGAGCTTGAAGTGAAATTTACTCCGTGAAACTCAATTTTAATATGTAAGTGGTATGCCTGCATGTTGGATTGCACAACGTAGACATTCAGGGGTTTTTTTTTTTTTTGGTGCTGCAAAGCTGTTACAACGTTTTAAATCATCCACAAAGGGATGATTTTTAAATGCTTTTTTATCTTTTTTTTTAAATGCATGAAAAAATGCTTGTGTTAATTACCTAATGGGTTAGAATTCTACATGTCAGGGATTGCGCCGTCGGAGCCGGCTTATAGGCTTGCCTTGCGCACTTGTGTTTTGGAGGCGGGAGACTTTTCATTATTGTTTTTTTAGTATTTTTTTCCGAATGGCTCACTTACGAATTGATGATATCAGAGTTATTCATTATCGGGAAGAACGTTTCTTTCTCACTCACTCACACACATGCATCCACATTTTATACATGGGCTCGTCTATCAGTAGTCAAGTTTTTCTCACTTAATTAGTTTATGATTGCGACGAGATTATTGTACAATTTTTCTCAAATTATTAATAATGAGTATTTAAAACAGAAATTCAGGCTATGTGGTACGTTTTACTTCTCTTTACAAAGGCAAGTGAAAGTTCACTCAGGGCGTTGAAGAACAGAATTATACCTTAGGTAAAACATTTAGCGCGAAGTGACACAAGGACGCAAAGGGAGGACACAACACGTGCGCTAACAACACGTGCAATAAAGCAAAAGTTACCGCACGTGTTGTGTCCTCCCTTGTCGTACTTGTGTTGCATTGCGCTAAATGTTACATCATGTCTTACAAACAAGGCCGCATGTCTCTCCTTGTGCACGATTACGCCATCATGCAAGCATTTGCAAAGTGCGGAAAGCAAGAAATCAAGTGACCGGGTGATTCACCTGATGTCACGATTCACCTGACGGTTAACATTCACCTGATGTTGCAGCGCTTAGATTCCATTCCGGGCCACGGTGGCCGCATTTTTTCGATTGTAAGGTGTAATGCGAAAAAATCCGTGTACTTTCAGTGAGGTACAGGTGAAGATTTTTTTGTGGCTAGGCTAAAAATATATATACAATTTAAAAAAGCTTTTGTGCATTCTTACCTTGTTTCGTTGTTGTTTTGAAAAGGCCATAATCGTTGCATTTCATTGATTATCTCAGTCAAAAAATTATTTATTAAGTTAGTTAGTTATTTAGTTAGTTAGTTAGTTAGTTAGTTAGTTAGTTAGTTAGTTAGTTAGTTAGTTAGTTAGTTAGTTAGTTAGTTAGTTAGTTAGTTAGTTAGTTAGTTATACATCTAACTACATTACTATGCAGTACATCCGTCAAGCAAAATGCCGAGTTTTTGTGGAAATTTTCATTATAATCTTTTTTTAATTGAAAATGTTTTTTTCGGCCTCGTTCAGATCGTCGTTCTCTCTTAATTTTAATGTGAGCACTATCAAAGTTCCGAAGAGTAATAAACATGCTCATGTGTATTTTCGCGATTATCTTACTTTCTTTGGCATCACGTGAATAATACGTTTGAATTTATGGACTATAGGTTGGGCTCGATCCCTCATCTAGTGCAAAAAATTCTTGCTACCAGGAAGCTCGACTGCTATTGGGATTGATCGCGATTTAAATTCCAACGTGTGGCCACCGTATTACGTACATAGGTAAAAAAAAAAAGGAAGGAGATGGCTGAACATATTGTACTTCTGTACGCCTCGCCACGTATATCCATGGAAGCTAACCCCCCACGTAATATCTATCTATCTATCTATCTATCTATCTATCTATCTATCTATCTATCTATCTATCTATCTGTCTATCTATCTATCTATCTATCTATCTATCTATCTATCTATCTATCTATCTATCTGTCTGTCTGTCTGTCTGTCTGTCTGTCTGTCTGTCTGTCTGTCTGTCTGTCTGTCTGTCTGTCTGTCTGTCTGTCTATCTATCTATCTATCTATCTATCTATCTATCTATCTATCTATCTATCTATCTATCTATCTATCTATCTATCTGTCTGTCTGTCTGTCTGTCTGTCTGTCTGTCTGTCTGTCTGTCTGTCTGTCTGTCTGTCTGTCTGTCTGTCTGTCTCCCTGCCTGCCTGCCTGTCTCTCTGTCTGTCTGTCTGTCTGTCTGCCTGCCTGCCTGCCTGCCTGCCTGTCTGTCTGTCTGTCTGTCTGTCTGTCTGTCTGTCTGTCTGTCTGTCTGTCTGTCTGCCTGCCTGCCTGCCTGCCTGCCTGCCTGCCTGCCTGTCTGTCTGTCTGTCTGTCTGTCTGTCTGTCTGTCTGCCTGCCTGCCTGCCTGCCTGCCTGCCTGCCTGCCTGCCTGTCTATCTATCTATTTATCTATCTATTTATCTATTTATCTATCTATCTATTCATCTATCTATCTTTTCATCTATCTATCTATCTATCTATCTATCTATCTATCTATCTATCTATCTGTCTGTCTGTCTATCTATCTATCTATCTATCTATCTATCTATCTATCTATCTATCTATCTATCTATCTATCTATCTATCTATCTATCTATCTATCTATCTATCTATCTATCTATCTATCTATCTATCTATCTATCTATCTATCTATCTACATGGCATACAAGAATACACTTTATCCTGCGTAATGAGTATGTGGACGTGGTACTAAATTAGTTTCATATTCTCAGCCCTTTCTTCTGCCTTTATTTGCATCTCAAGCCACAAAAGTAGCTTGCGTACAAATAGCATCTCTGTCGCTATACAAATATGCGACGCCAGCAGGGCTCACGTGCAGGCGTAGTGCGTTCTGAGTCTTCGCTGCGTTGATTATCCTCGCGCGCCAAGACGTATATACTTACCTCCGCGCCGCTTCTCGTTTGCCTCCATCTCTGCGTCGCTATCTCTTCGACTTCAAAGGATCCCTCGGAATAAATTGAACTGTCCGGCCGAATACCCGGCGGCCGCCTTCAAGCCGCGCCCACAAAGGTGAGTTTAATTTCCCGCCTCGCAGGCACAAGAGCAGAAGCGGCTCAGAAGCGAACCAGAATCAATATACCGAGATGTGCGTGTGTATACCCTCCTTGTTGCAGGGCGATGTCGGTGGCAGTTTTTTTTGTTCGAGTATTTGGGTGGTTTGTTTTTCTGAGTGCTTCTTAACGCCTTTGTTAGCCGACATGCCTTGCTCGAGCCGCGGTACCTCTCACGTCATACTGCGGGGAACAGAAGTTTGTCCTTTCTTGTTCTGTTCACCTTGTATTCCATAATTCATTCGAATCTGTTACAACGTACCATATTGAAGAACAGACGTTCTTTGTGTTTCTTTCAGGTTGGGCGAGTACACAAAAAAAGATGTTCTGGCTTGCACAACGAATTGTGTTGAATGGTTATGGTTAAACTTTCGAGGCGTTCTTTAAAAAAAAATAAGCGAGAAAGATGTACGTTCATTTGTGCAGCTGTGGAGCTTCAATAATAACGTTTTCGCATCGGTTGCGTTTTGTAACGCGTTATGCAGCTGTTCAAGGTTCAAAACCAGAATTGAATTGGCTGGGCAACATTTAAATGTATTTTGAAGGTACAGTTACGTTTATCCTTCGCGCATGTAGGGCCGGGTGTCGCCGTTTGCCGCTTTCTTTTTGTTTTATTTCGCACGAGGTTCGTACAAATATTTAATTATTTTTATATTTATTTATCATACAGGCTGGCGAATATTCAAATTTTCAATACTAATCAAATAGTCTGCGTATTTCGGTTCGCCTTAGGCTCGAGAATTCAATAAATGATTCTGTCGATTATTTCGAACGCTAAAGATAGCAACACTTATTGAAGTTTCGGAGGAGAGCGATGGAGGCAATGCGAAGAGCTGCGAACAAAGACAGCATTGCCCAATAATTTACGGTCACTCTATAATTTATGTCCGAATGTCTCTCTCGGCCAAGCTTCAAATTGTCTCGATTTATTATTTCGCCAGTCTGGTTATGTCTGCAAAGAGGACAAGAACAACAAGAGACAAGGCAGGGAGGTTAACCAGGCACATGCCCGGTTTGCTACCCTACGCTTGGGGAATGAGAAGGGGGAGTATAGAGATGAGAGAGAGAAGAAAAAGAAGAGAAAGAAAGAAAAAAGGATTGTCAGTCAATGGGCTGACGCGTATGCAGCGGTGGCACTACACAAAAGCCCTGTAATCCGCAAAAATCACAAGACGGCTTTTATTGCCTTTTGAGCCGACGAAAGACGAGGACGGTGCTCCAGTAGCATCTGCATAGAGAGTGGCCGATTATACAATCGTCGCAATGCGTCAGAAAGCTTCTGTCTTTCATAGGCAAATCCATGGCAACGACATAGCAGATGGTCGATGTCTTCTTCGGTGTCGCAGACGTCGCATTCCGCATTGTCGGTCAATCCGATGAGGATTGTTTAAACCAGCCGCACTGTAATGCTACATCTCGGCATTCGACAAAGCATTGACGTCTGTCTACGTGCTATATAAATCCTTGTTCCGCTACTGCCACGGTCATTCTAAACTTCAGATAACTAAAGACTTTTATTTCTCATCTTGAAACACCTTTTTAACAAAAGTTTTGTTGGCGAACGAACATATTTAAGCGTAATTTCTTCCCTAACTAATTACGTGGCAACATTATATATTCGTCTGGCTTCAAACAGGACCATGTTGAGCAAGAAAAAACTTGTTTGTATTTAATTTAACTATCCAGGTTTTTGTATCTTTATTGTATATTCTATTTAATATGAATATGGGTTATCCCCATGTTTCTCGCTGTTCACGACGTTGTTTTCTATGGTAAGTATGAAATTCTGTATGATGTATCTCTTCATCTGTACTTACATCTGTACTACATCTGTACGCTGTTAAGGAAGGCAGGCCGCGCCCCGACGAAGACGAGTCGCCTTGTCGAAACGGGGGCTCCAGCAACGCTCTTCGTTGAATCATCACTCAAAAAGTCTCGGTTTCACTCAAAGTTGAAATGGGGGAGCTCTTAATTAAGCTTCCTCTTTAGGAGTTGAACGCTATACCAATATCCCAATATTCGCATGCATGCAGGCACGCACGCACGCACGCACACGCACGCATGCACGCACGCACACACACACACACACACACACACACACACACACACACACACACACACACACGCACGCACACACACACGTGCACATTATCGCATTCCCAATCGCTAGCCTACCTTCGCTCCTGTAGAGACCTAAACTGTGCTGCAAGGAAAGCCAAAATGCAAAAAACGCATTCCAGCTCATATATCTACATCAAATTTTAGCTCACGGCTAACGTAGCTTTTTAAATCACAACCGAAGACGCCGCCGTTGACGTTGACACCGAAACTTCTGAGAAACGAGCTCTTTAATTCTATGGCGTCAACACGGGTTATTTATTGTTCAACGCAGTTTATTCAGATGTTAATTTCCTGTTCACGCTTTAAGTATCCCAGATAAAATTGATGAGCTGATGCGCGTAATAGGTAGTTTTACAATGGGGTGTGTGTAGATAGTGTTCGTTGGGTATAATGTATACGCTATTTACGTAACTTAACGTGGATAACCAATAGGTTAGCGTATGACGCAGGAGCAGTGACAGGTGTCTTCATGATAATGTCACCTAATGGGAATCCTTCAGCTATGGCTTGCAAATTGACATATATTCAGCCAAACGATTTGTTATGAACCAAATTAGTTAGCTTGTCAATTAGTAACTATGGCTTCGAGTTATTTTGTCGTTAGAATTCATCTCTACGAGCTATGCAGCTGTGGGCCTGTGCTTTCCTGTTACTTCCCATCCTGATGAGTGGCGCTGCTTACGATGGTTTCTGTGTCCAGCTGTAAGACGTAGGTAAACCACGTTAACAGCCTGGTGTTTACTTTGCAATTAAAAACGAAGGTGAAAAAATTAAGAGTAAGTAAAATTTGTTTTACATGCAGTTCCTTTCACGGGTATGAATAAAACTGCCTTTCATAATCTTTAAGAAAACTGCGCAGCAGTACAAAGAAAACAGCTTTGTGTTGTTTACAGTGGTCGATAGCGATACTTCTATATGTTATGCTACGTTATGATTACATAATGGAAACCAACAGCAATGAAGCCAAAGATATTATAAATGACGTTATTTGATTCAAATTTGTATTATGATTATTAGGATTTTGTAAAGAAACAACAAACTATGTACCCGATACCGTCCTGGTTTCATCGCTGGTTTTCATTAAGTCTAACAGAGAAAAAGGAGCCTTTATTTTTTTTACACTATTTCATAGTACTTTGTAACATCGTTTTGTCTCGTTTCACTCTCGAACACTTCTCTACGTGATTGCATCGTGCAGTGTCGCATCCAGTTAACCCAGCCGCTCTTTCTCTGCACGTCAAGTGGAGTGAACGATATCGCACCGAACTATTTCCGGCCGTCGACGAAGCGAAAGCCTCCCGTTCCACACGCAGGTGGCTCGCAGGTTGATTAAGAGTGGCGCCCCTTCTGTGGCCATTTAATTTCCCGTCCCGTCGACTTCCTCCGCCGCCGGGTCACGAGCCAAACGACAATGAAATGGAGGTGCTGCTGTCGAAGAAAATATACGGTTGCGTTCTCTTACTGCAGGGCTGGAGACTATGTCGGCACGCGCAGTGAGACGACTACCTCGACAGGCCGTTTAATCAACGCGTCAAGCGTCTTCTAGAGGCAATAGATGTGTTCTTCCCAGAGCGGAATGGTGTAAAAAAGGCGAAGAAAATTTTTTGTCCTATTGTCTAGAGATGGTATACTAGGAAAATCTTTTTTTCAAATGGTCTATTCAGACTATAGGACAAAATATTTTCGTTGCCTATAGTTATATCCTTTTGCGATGAGAAGAACACGACTCTGGCTGGCCGAAGACGCCTGACAGACGAGAAGACGCACAGGAAAAAACAAACAAAGAGTTCTCGCAACAACCCACGGTGACATCATGGGTTTTGATGGCATCTACCAGATGCTACATACTTCTTGGCTGAGAAAAACAAATGCAGTCCATATAGACACCTATCATGCACCTATAGGGTTTCAAAATTTATCCAGTTTTGTCGAGACACTGCGGACCGCAAAAAAAAAAAAAAAGAGGTCGGTGGTGTCACGCGCACATTCATGTGCAGAGATTCCAGCATGAAAGTAAAAATATTGAATCTTTAAACTTTAATCACTCGTTCAATGAACCTTCAATGAAAAAACTTCAATGAAAAACTTCAATGAACCCGTGATGGTGAAAAAAATGGCAGTGGAGTTCTCAGAGAATAATGTATCAGTCTGCATTGATTCATTGATTCAGTTTAGTGCTCCCTTAAAATCGTGCTTTTATGTCGAGTGGAGGGATTGGCGCGCTACTAGGGACGTTCCCCTTTTCCCAATCCTCAACAGTGACGAAGGGTACAGCGCACCACTAAAATCTACTGTGTTACATGTGTTTACGTCCCTAACCCCCTCTTCCAAGGTCTACTCGCAGTGAGGCTGTGCATTCTACGCTCTAATTAGACCCTTAACCTAATAATACCCTTAATCATAATTAATTATTAAGTGTACTAGCTATACTCCTTCCCAGATTTACACTGGTGTACTGCACACCCAGCGAACGTCACTTTTTTATGTCCGTTACGTCGGACCTCTATAGGCACTTCTCCAAGCTCTAAAGGTATTGCGCGGCTCCTTTAATAAAGCAGTAGTTAACTATCCGCGCGGCTAACTAATCATTTTATTCACTCACCGTAATCCTAATCAAGTTGTCTAACCCACACAGTCATTGGCTACAGCCTCATTCCTATACCGTTCTGATAAGTCCTCTTTTAATGAATCAGATTTTCGTAGCACCTCTTATGCCGCTAATGGGAGGTCGAGAGATGAGCGTCTCCGCTATAACTTTAAGTCGCTACTGAGATAATTCCATAAGAGTTTTGCACAAAGGACACCCTAAACTTAAACTGACCAAAAAAAGAAAGAGAGATATGGTATGAAGAAAGGCAGAGAGGTTAACCAGAAAGCAAGTGTCTGGTTTGCTACTCTGCACTAGGGAAGGGGAAATGGAAGACAGAAAGGTAAAGAAAAGGGAATGAGAGAAAGAGAGTGGGACGCAAGCTAAAACACACAAACACACTAAAACGTCACAAACGTTCGACGAGGCGGGTTGATAGCAGAAGCTTCAGGAGGGCCTTCGTCGCCTTTTGGCGTGAAGCTAGACCTTTCGGTATACCAAAATTAATTTTTCGGAAAGCGGTTGGTCATCGAGGCGTGCAAAGACTGCTGACGGGGACTGTCTCTGGTAGTTGTAGTGAGGTCACTGACACTAAATATGTTCAATGGTTTCGTCAGCGCCGCAATGATCACACGCAGCACTGTCTGCCCATCCGATGCGGCAAGCAAAGGCTTTCGTAAAAGACACCCCAAGCAGCATGCGACAGAGAACGGTTGTCTCAGATCTGGGTAACCCAGATGGAATTGAAAGTCGTAGGTATGGGTCCAGACGGTGAAGACGGGTGTGTAGAAATCCGGGCGTGTTCCGCAGAGACCTGGTGACCTCGTGCACGAGCGTATTAATTTTTGCTGCTGCGTCGCTTCTTGACAGTAGAATGGGATCCATCATGCCATTTTCGTGAGCGTTCTTTGCTGCAGCGTTGGCATGCTCGTTACGGATCATTCCGCAGCGGCCTGGTAACCATTCAAAAGCTACATCATGTCCTTTCTGTAGTACTTGCTGATGCAGTTGTATCGTTTCCAGCACCAATTGGTCTGGAGGTGCGCGATGTACCGCAGTTCGAATATAATACAGAGCCGGTGTCGAATCGGTGAAAATAGACCATTTCATAGATGCTTCTTGATCAATCCTGTGGAGTGCACAGTGGAGTGCTGCGAGCTCGGCGGCTGTCGATGTTGTTTTGTGAGACGTTCAAAATTGGATGGTTTTGGCTTTTGCTGGGAAGATCACAGCTTCTGCAGATCTCCTAACATTTGTCGAACCATCGTTATAAAGTTTAACGTGGTGTTTGTACTGTTCGTGCAGCATATGTAGAGTCCGCTGCTTAAAAGCTGGTGTCGGGAGATCCGCCTTTTTGTGAATTCCTGGCACTGTCAAGCGTAGGTTTTGACGGTATAAACACCAAGGGACTGTCAGAATACGTTCCGGATGTGTGTGGCCTGCTGGAAGGCACTCACGGTAAATCAGTACTCTCTTACAGAAGGAGGCACTCGGTCGGTCTTCTGGAAGCGAAGGGAGGTGGTGGGCAGGGGCACGAGCAAGGTGCCTAATATGCACTCGAAGCACTTCTAGAGTAATGTGCGCTGAAGCCGGATGATCTTTGGCGATTGTGATGGTCTCCGCTGTGGATGTGCAGCGTGGTAATCCAAGACAAACTCTTAGTGCCTCAGTCTGGGCGTTTTCGATTTTACGTATGCTACTTTTGCAGGTATTCGTCAAAACAGGCAAGCTGTACCACAAGTATCCCAGGAACAACGTCCTGTATAGCTGCAGCATTGCGTGTACTGACGCGCCCCACTTCTTTCCTCCGAGGGAGTTGAAAAGTTGGGAGATGGCTGTTATGCGCTTCTTCAGAGTGGCCCCATGGTGATTCCAGCAGAGATTTAAATCAATGGTGACTCCCAAGAATCTGTGTGTGCGGATGTAGCAGACAATTTGTCCATTGATGATGATGGGATATGACGTCATTGCCTTCCGCGTGAACGCAACCACTGCCGATTTGTCTGGAGAAATCTCGAGGATTTGCTCTCTAAGGTATGCCGAAACAGAGTTCACAGCTTTCTGAAGTTTCACACGTATCGGCGGACGTGTTACACCAGATGTCCAAACACCAGTATCGTCTGCATAGATAGATATCTGCACAGACTCTCGTATAGTTTCCACGAGCCCGATCAAGACAAGAGTGAATAGTGTGGGGCCCAATGCACTAGCTTTGGGAACACCACGGTGTATGTAACGCTCAGATGTCGGCCCATCATCAGTTTCCATAAACAATGATCTCATATGAAGATAGCAGCAGATCCAGCGGTACACTCGCCCACCCAAACCAACGCACTCGAGGGCATCAAATATGATTGATTGATTGATTGATTGATTGATTGATTGATTGATTTGTGGGCTTTAACGTCCCAAAAGCACGATATGATAATGAGAGACGCTGTAGTAAAGGGCTCCGGAAATTTCGACCACGCATCAAGTATGACTTCATAGGAGACATTGTCATAAGCTCATTTGACATCCGAAAATAATGCTACAGATAGCCGTCGGCTCAATATGTACGTATGTCACGAGATCAATGACGTTGTCAATGGAGCTACGAAGACGACGAAAGCCGGCCATGGCGTCTGGATAGACTCTGTATCGTTCCAAGAACCACTCGAGTCTAGCAAGAATCATTCGCTCCATCAGCTTGCCCATGCAACTAGCCAACGCTATTGGTCGGCATGACGTCAGCTCTGCAGGTGATTTTCCAGGTTTGAGAATAGTAACCAAGCGGCTTGTTTTTCACTCTCTGAGAAGAGCTCCAGCTCGCCAAGACTCATTAAACTCGCCCAGTAAGGCACTACGTGCGTGATCACCAAGGTTGCACAATAGGCGGTATCATATATCATCTGGCCCGGGTGTCGACGACAATTGATTACAAGAAGCAAGAGTTGCGTCCAGCTCTTCCATACAAAAAGACAGGCCCATGTATTGATCAAGGGAGTGTGGTGCGGTAGCAGCAGTAAGGACCCCTGTGCAATGTGATGGGCCAGCAATCTTCCTACAAAAATCTTCCGCTATCTCGATGTCCTTTCTACGTTGGAAAAGTGCCAGGGCTTTAAACGAAAACGTTGTTCGGGAAATGTGCATAGGCCTCGCACGATTCGCCATATTTGAAAGAGTAGTTTACGAGGATCTATAGAGAATCGCAAAACTTCGCCCACCGTTGGAACTCCAGTTTATCGATATGGCGCTGGATCTTCTTTTGCATGCGCCTTGCTATGCATAGATCTTCGATGGACCTCGTGCGACGATATCTACGCTCTGCACGCCGGTGAATGGAGCAAAGTCGCTCTAAATCTACGTCCATTTTCGAGGGCCTTGAAGAGCACGTCAGCGCGCACATCGCATTCTGCGCTGCTTCTTTGATCAGTTGCTCAATGAGGGAGGATAAGCCTTTTGCACAAGCGTCTTTTATGTTGGTTGTGAATGCAGACAAATTGATCATCGGCACTCGTTCTCGGCGGTTGACCACTGGCGAAGCCTTTAATGTTGAAATTACTGGGGATGTGGGCGCTACCATGCATCTTGATGTCTAAAAAACCCACTTGACGCTTGTGGCGAAGCGACGGGACACAAATGCCAAGTCCAAGCAGCTGCTGTACGTAGACCTTCGTAAAAATGTAGGGCCCCCATCATTAAGTAGAGAAAGTATATATATATATATATATATATATATATATATATATATATATATATATATATATATATATATATATATATATATATATATATATATATTGCTACGATACTGAGGGGACGCGTGGAAGAAGAGGAGAACGAGGTTGGCACCACGAGCGGTGATCGGCCAGATCCCTGGACTCTCGCATTCATCATTTTCCTGTAAATAAAGGCACCTCACCGTAACAAGATTGGTGGAGGTGCTGGGTACAGCGGAGCGATCCCAAGCGAACGATCACGGAAGCGCTACCTCAAGAGCTACGCCGAAGCCGCCGACTGGCTGGTCTACCACCGCTCTCTATGGATCCGATTGCTGACGGCGACACCACGCACTCTTCGTCTGGCGCAACGTGGCCCCGACACATAGTACCACGAAGCTTCTCTGGGAGCGTCGGAGAAGACGTCGACGAATGGCTGGAAACACTTCAACCGTGTGAGTAAATACAATTGTTGGGATGCGGCCTCCCGGTTGTCCAACGTTGGATTATTTCTTCAAGGGACGGCGTTGGTGTGGTTTGAAAACCACGAAGAAACACTAACTACCTGGGAAGCGTTTAAGAAAGAAATAGCGAGCTGCTTCGGGGACCCATTGATGAAGAAGAAGCGCGCTGAGCAAACTTTGATGTAGCGTGCTCAAGTCCCCGGTGAAACATGCACAACGTACATTGAAGAGATTCTGAAATTGTGCAAGTCTGTAGACCCACGCATGAAAGAAGATGACAAGGTAGGGCATCTCCTCAGAGGGTTTGCTGAGGATGTCTACAATTTCCTCATCGGCAAGGACACCTTGGCGTTAATACAACACTGCTGCACGTTTGAGACCCTGAAGGCTAGGCGCATCACTCCCAAATTTGGTAGACTTGCCAACGTCACCACCGTTGCAAGTGTCGACGTCCCTCCAACATCCTCCTGTGATCTTGCCTCAATGATCAGGCAAATCGTACGCGAAGAACTTGGACGACATGATGCTGTCAACCCGCCGAGGGCACCTGCTATCAACACCTCCCCGCCATACGACGCAATGTGTGCTGCCGTTGATGCCACGCTATATGATGTGCCCCAATCAAGAGCACCGGAGCCCCCAACCGACAACTTACATCATCGCCGTGGTTTCCAGAACGCCTTCTGCCAACCACCTACAATGGTGTCTTCGTGGGACAATCATGGGTACATGGCGCCTCGTGGAAGGATTGGCGACGTGCGTGAGGCCCCTGTGTGCTATAACTGTGGTTTCCGTGGGCATGTGGCTCGATTCTGTGGTCAAAGGCGTCGCCCCCAGCAGCGCTACTTCGAGGGATCTGGCCGATCAACGCTCGTGCCAACCTCGTTCTCCTCTTCTTCCACGCGTCCCCTCAGTATCGTAGCAATATATATATATAAATATATATATATATATATATGTATATATATATATATATATATATATATATATATATATATAGGCCGACACAAATGAAGCCAGTTTCCCGCCTGTGGCATTCACGTTTGAGCTCCCCAGATAGGGTGGTGGGCGTTGAAGTCTCCCGTAATTTTCCATGGACCCGGTACGCTCACAAGTATGTCATCCAGTCTTTTCGGATCAAAACTAGCTGAATGGGATAGGTAAATACACACTAATTTGAAGGCGAGGGTTTTTCGCTTCACAGTCAGGCAAACATACTGGTTTTCGTCTTGTGGTGGCACAGGATGAATAATGTAAGTAAGCATCACCAAGCAATCGAGAAACAGCACAGAATAGTGTATCAGTGGATACCAGGTCATTGCGGTATATATGGCAATGACTGCGCAGATGAGGCCGCTAGATCCGCACACGACGGTACCCAATACACAGCCATCCCATTCTCAAGAACCGACGCAGCTACAAGACTTCGTTCACTTGCACGGGACCTCACACTCGTACAGTGGAACTCAACAGACTTCACAAACGTGCGCCTGCATAACTTGGATCCCGATCTGCAGCTTCGTCTTCCCTCAAGGATATCTCAAGCTGAGGAGACTCTTCTATGCCGCCTGTGGCTTAGAGTGGCCTTCCCGAACGCATACGCTTATCTCATTGGAATGGCCAGATCTTCTACATGCACTTACTGTAGCTGCGAAGAAACCATCGCGCATCTTCTGTGTGAGTGCACCCATTTCAACGCACAAAGACAAGAACTGACTGCAGTCCTGGGTATACTGGATGATCGGCCTTTGTCGGAACATAGGATTCTGGGTCATTGGCCGAACCCATCCTCAGCCCAGAAGGCTTTGAAAGCTTTGCTGCGCTTTTTGCAGAAAACTGGCCTCAGAGACAGACTATAGTGTGTTATACGCTTTGATGTTGCCTTTCCTCTGTCGCACTTTTTTTTAAATTTCTCTCTCTCTCTCTTAGTCACATTTATTTTTAACATATTTTATTTACCCCACCCTTTTCCCCAGTACAGGGTAGCCAGCCGGTCTAAGAACTGGCTATAACCTTCCTGTCTTTCCGCTTAAACTTTCTTCCTCCTCCTCTTTCTCGCGACGAATGTGCACAAGGGCTTTGCTGCTTTCGTTGCAGATCTTGGGACGGAATCGATACGTATCCTGAGAGTATGATTGGTTTTGTTAAGTTTGGTGCACAAATCCCGACGATTGGGAAACGGTTCAAGAACACGTACTGATGAAAATCAAAAATCCATGATCTAAATCCTCTTGCGTTCCACTGGATAACTGATGCTTCTCTGACCTCTTTGCGGAACGATTGTTGATCTCCTGCCATGTATCTACGCGAGGGCGGCGAGGACTGGGCTCAACGCATCCAGCACGCGTCGGCCACTTCGAGCAGTTGCAGTTCCTAGACTTCTCAGTAGGTCTGCAATGACAGCGACCAGAGATCGTAGCATTGGGATAATCTGTCGATCTACCCGTGACACATCCTCAACAGAAGTAGGCTTGGAGGAAGCTGTAGGGCGGGGAGGCCTGAGAGGGGGCTCCTTCGCAGGCTGTGTACGAGGAGTTGTAGGCCGGTCATCCGCAGCTATGGGCTTGTCCACGTCATTTCGCTTCGTGCTTACTGTTTTACTGGTGTTAGAATAAGATGGGTTACACGCGACACCCTGTATTGCACGCCTTCTACGACGGCTGCGTCGGCGCCGTACCCTTTCAGCAGCCTCTCTGTGCGATGAATTGTCTCTGACCATTTGTTTGATAATGACAATTTCTTTCTTTATCCGCGGGCATTTCATGGAGGCAGCATCATGTGAACCACCACAGTTTCCGCACTTCAGACTTGTTGCCTCGCATGCATGCGTCTGCAGTGTGTGGTTCAGCACATCATGCGCATACTGTGCACATGGTGTTCGTGTATACACCCTTCACATGTCCAATTTTCATGCATTTATGGCACTGAAAAGCTTTACGAACAAATGGCTGAACAGGATGTCGGAAATCTTCCACTTTAACATGTGACAAAATAGGATCTCTTTTGAACATTATCTTTACACAGTGAGTGTTTCTGAGGCGAAGTACATCCGTGATGACAATTTCCTCATTCGCTGGTATTATAAGAATTAGAAGATCCGAGTTCGCGATGGCCAAATCAATGTCATAGATTACTCCCGCCATGCCGGTACCATCCATTAGAACTATTGGTCGGACTTTCATGTCTGCGAACTCCGATAATCTGCGTAGCTTGTCTAAGGCACTGGCAGTCATCGTGTCTACAGCAAGAATATTCTTGCGTGGGTTCAAATGTATACCTTTAATTTCGTTTGGCGCAACCCCCCAAAGTACATAGATAGAGCTCATCTGTTTACTGCTCGAAGGCTGATGGAGGGGTCCTCGGGCACGAACAAGATGATGTGCGGCCAGTGTTGTTCTTTTGACTTCCCAGTTAACGTCCCCGGTGATGAAGACGGCTTGACGTTTCTTCGTTTGCCTTCTTCGTTTGCCTTCGAGACCGTGAGAAGCAGGAAGGCTTCTTCGAAGCCTTCCTGCTTCTCACGGTCTCGAAGCTGGCATCGAACAAGTCGTCGCCAGAGGCCAAGTACAGTACCGTGTCCTCGCTGGCACTCGAACAGATGCTTCGTTTTCACGACAAGCTTGCGTAAATTGATCTCCGGTCGGTAAGCGCGGCAAAAGCGTCTGCGTCGATAACCTTTGAGCAGTGGCCATCAGTAGTTCTGGGCAAGGCGCACTAATTTAACGAGCAGCTCGCCATGGCAGACTTCTGACTGGGCGGGCCGGTGGAAGACTCCGCGTCCGTTGCCCTGGGACAGGGAGCAGCGTCTCCCGGAAAAAGCGAAAACTCGATAAAATTGCTTGGAGAAGAAGAAGAAGAAGAAGAAGAAGAAGAAGAAGAAGAAGAAGAAGAAGAAGAAGAAGAAGAAGAAGAAGAAGAAGAAGAAGAAGAAGAAGAAGAAGAAGAAGAAGAAGAAGAAGAAGAAGAAGAAGAAAAAGAAGAAAAGAAGAAGAAGAAGGAAAAGAAGAAAAAGAAGAAAAAGAAGGAAAAGAAGGAAAAGAAGAAAAAGAAGAAAAAGAAGAAGAAAAAGAAGAAGAAGAAGAAGAAGAAGAAGAAAAGGAGAAGGAGGTGATGATGATGATGATGATGATGATGATGATGATGATGATGATGATGATGATGATGATGATGATGATGATGATGACGCTTGGATCATTGGCACCTACCCACTCTGGGGGATCGGCCATGAGTCGGGCGGATCATGCATACTGAATTTATGATTTATATCTAGTAAGAGCTAAAATAATTTTGAGATGATTCTTCAATGTAACGTTAATTATGAATAATTGTAATTTTAAGTCACACTAATTTGTGCGATCTCCCAGGGACTGAAGATCTTTTGACAAGTAAGGTTGAATAAATAATTGTTAGCAGTTGATACTCCTACCAAATCTATTCGAGTTGCATATAAACTTTTCGACAGCTTTGAAAATACTCCTGTCCGAGTGCCCTAGCGCAAAGGCTCCAAATGATAGCAGAACAGCCGACTTAACCAGTAGACCACATTGCTGCAATATAATTTCGATACGTTTTCTCTGTAAGGAAAAACGTCGGCAGCTTAACAATAAGTGTTCGATAGTTTGAGTTCGTTGCAATATGAGCAATAAGAAGAGACCGCCAAACCCGCTCTGTGCATGTGAAAATTTAGATTTGGAATTCTGCAACGTATTCTGGTTATTGCAACTTCAGCTCGTCTTGCTGCACACCATTTCCTGCTCCAAGGGAACTGTAGGTGCAGAAAGTCCGGTGATGACTCGAGAATTTGAGTGAACACAGATAATGCATACTTTCTGAACCTTGCCGCTGTAACAAACACCATAACAGGAAGAAAAGAGAGAACTGGACCTGTCAGAGAAGCTTTCGCCAGAGAGTCCGCAACTTCATTGAGTACAATTCCTTTGTGTCCCGGCACTCAAATTAATCGCTGGTTTCGCAAATGATGAGGAAGAAGTAATCGCCATAATCTTAGAATCCTCGAATCTGTTGAAGCAGTTAGTACCGAACACAACGACAATGAATCTGTAGCTATAGCCACAAAAGTAATGTTTAGAGGAATTTTACGTAGGACTAATATAACAGCTAAGAACTCGGCCAAAAATATTTGGGTGTAATCAGGAAGCCTAACAGAAAACGACCGGTCTAAGTTGTGTATAAAAAATTCCCACCCCGGCATTTTCTTCACACTGCGAAGCATCAGTTCAAGGCACTAAGTCTCACCAGTTGAAGCATCAGTTGAAGGCAGTGAAGGCACTAAGTCTGTCAGTACGAGATCCTCGGTAATGAATTAAAGAAACAAGTGTTTTACTTAAGGGTTCGTTTTTACCGTATCCTACACAATATTAATGAGATCTAACAGAAAGTAATGCCCAGGAAAGTATAGGGGAAGATATTAGACCAAATTATAATGTAAATATGAAGAAAGAAAAGTGGGTGAAAAGATAACTTGCCGTGGGCAGGATCCGAACTTGCGACCTTCGAATGACACGCTCGATGCTCTACCACTTCAGGTTGTATACGAGGGACGATTGGTCAGCTGCCCACTCGTAATAAGTTCACGTGCTTGCTACGTGACGCCAAACAGGCTCAAAAAAAGTGTGCCACACTCGCCACCAAGGCTACTGGTGGCGCTGACTGACACTCCCAAGTTTAATTCACATATAAACCCAATAAAATGGCTGGGGGGATAGCTGTCGTGGTAGCTCAGTGGTAGAGCATTGAACACGTCATTCGAAGGTCGCAGGTTTGCATCCTGCCCACGGCAAGTTATCTTTTCATCCACTTTTCTTCATATCTACATTACAATTCGGTGTAATATCCTCCCCTATACTTTCCTAGTCGTTATTTACTGTTAGATCTCATTATTATTGTGTAGAACATGGTAAAAACGAGCCCTAAGTAAAACACTTTTTTTTTTCCTAATTCATTAACGAGGGTCTCGTACTGGCAGACTTAGTGTCTTCAGCTGGTATACGAGGGACTATTGGTCTGCTGCCCACTCGTAATAAGTTAACGTGCTACGTGACGCCAAACAGGCTCAAAATGAGTGTGCCACACTCCCCGCCATAGCTACTGGTTGCGCTGACTGACACTGCTACGTTTAATTCACATATACACCGAATTAAGTGGCTGGGGGGACAGCTGTCGTGGTTGCTCAGTGGTAGAGCATCGAACGCGTCATTCGAAGGTCGCATGTTCGAATCCTGCCCATGGCACGTTATCTTTTCACCCACTTTTCTTTCTTCATATTTACATTACAATTCGGTCTAATATCTTCCCCTATTTTTTCCTTGGCATTATTGTCTGATATATATATATATATATATATATATATATATATATATATATATATATATATATATATATATATATATATATATATATATATATATAGTTAGGTTCATGTGACTGGATTACCAGGATCTCCCTCTACGTGGCGTCACCTATGATAATACCTATAGTTCCGTCACGACACACCTCAGAAATTAAAACTTCAGCCAAGTATATCTAGTGAATAAAACGGTGTATAGTGCTTGCACGCAAGCATCGTTTCGGTTCTGGCCACACGCTAAAAACGATCACCGTCGCACTGAAAGGAAACTTCGTTCGTGCGAAATGACGATAAAAAAAAAAAGTTGTCAAAGTTGAGTTATCAGTCATGTTTTTTTGCACGCTAAAGACGGATTGGCCACGCAGGGCGAAAGCCAAGAGGAAAAAAAAAAGCGAAGGTTGGTCAAAATGCACACCCGCTACTATTGAGCTTTTCTTTACCGACCCGACGGGTTTTCATTGATTGCGTCAATATTTTTCTGCGACAACGTCGAGTGCTCGTTTGTTTCTGGTGTTCGCGCGCGACTCTGATCGTTCCATCGATCGCCGTTCCAATAACACGACCAGCAAACAGGGCCGGCTCGAAGACTTAACCTGCACGCGTCTCGCCGTTCATTTCAGTATATTATATGCACGCCAACTTGAAGCAGCGTGCCCTCTATGAAAATGCATCCTCTGTTTAACATCATGCGTTAGTTTTCATTAATCATGCGTCTAACAAAAAATATGGCCATTACATTTACTCTTTTCTCTATGAAGGTTGGTGTATCAAGTGTTGAAACTATACATGGCAACCTGAATGAAGAGTGGTCACACCCGCCGTTGGCTTGTTTGCGGGGCTCGTGCACGTACGATTAGACTTCTTTGATAGCACGAAAGACACGAAATGAGTTAGCCAACTGCAGTAAGCGATGGGCAAATGGTATCAGTCCCGCACGTATCGATTCGCACCTGTGTGGCTTTCTCTGTGAACGAAGCAGATGACGCGGTGTGTGGCATTCTTCAATGTCGTGTTCGACGCACGCAAGTTATAAGCCTCTACGCAAAATCATTCTAAGACGTTTTCAAGGGGACGGGGGTGAATTTTCGAGAACAAGATAAGAAATACAGATAGATATGCAAAGTTGCAATGGTTATAGTTTCCCGTCCCCTGCGTTGTATCAATGCTCAGTCTCCTTTTCCAAACCACAATGCTTGCATACGAAGGTATCTGATTTGCTGAGCTTAACGTTGTAGAAGAGCGTGTTCGCTGGTTTTACACAGATGAAGTTGACACTGCTCTACTCGGACACACACGCGGATGCACGAAATCTCCACAGACAACGCCCTCTCGTGACTGTTCTTGTGTCGTTTTCATGTGTGTCTGGGAAGCACGCTGCGAGTTTCAACGAGGAGGAGGAGGAGAAAATCTTTACTGGACAGAGGAGTTTGGAGTACGCAATCTCCCGGGCCCCCGCATGAACCCGTTGCACTGAAACGTTCATTTGATTGTCTATGACGCTGGCAGTCCGGTCCGCAGCCACGATCTGCTCAACCTGGTGCTCTGAACGCAGTGTAGCTGTACCGATTCTCCCAATGTTTTTAGGAGTTCTAGGGCCTGCGGGGCAGCATCAGCTGGGCAGTGTGACAGGATATGGATAGCCGAAGCATGAGGTTCAGGACAAAGAGTACAGGCTGAGGTGTGTGAAAGGGGGTGATAGCATGATAGCACTAGAGGACATGGAAGAGCGTGAGTTTGTAGCTTGCACCCGAAGGTTGCCTGACGGTTGCTGAGAGACTTGTGCGGTGGAGAATAGAGCTGACGGTCTGAGTCAGCTCGTTGAAAGTGTGAGCGTTCTTTCGCGAACCTGAGCCAGGAGGCTGCCGGGCTCGTTTCCAGGATTCCCGGAGGGCGCAAGCACTCAAAGCAATTTCACTTGACGGGGCGGGGGCGCTGCAGGAGAGTCCTATGCAAAAAGCGTAGACGAGCTGCACGTTACGGGGAAGTGGCGTAATGAAGCGTTCGCGGTTCAGAGGTCTTGGTAAGAGAAGTAGTGTCGGATCATGGCGGAGCACCTGGATTAGAAGAGATTGTAGAACATTCCCAGCAGTGTCGGTTTGTGTGAGCTGAAGGTTTTGCTCTTCGAGGTGCGCGCCTATGAGTTGCCCGATAGTGTTGTGAAGGCATCTTGGGAAGTCGATTCGTAAGTGTAGGTGTTATGGCAAGGCAGAGGTGAGAAGGACAATAAAATTAGAGAAAGGCAGGGAGCTCTACTTTGTATGCCCAGCGCATGAGGGCATACACGGCGTCAGTTCAACGAGCTTGTCACGCACGTGAAATATTTCATTGGACGAGCATATATGAGCTCATACAGGCTGGGAGACTTCAGTCTAGTAATTTTAATTTACCTCGCTCTTATTGTTAAAGCATGACGACAGTTATAGCGCGAGAACAAAACGATGACACAGAGACAAGAAGGACACGAAGGAAACTTCTTGTCTCTGCGTCGTGTTTTTGTTCTAGCGCTATAACTATCGTCATGCCATATCAACTAGCCCAACCTGCTACACTTATTGTTAAAGCCACGAACTAAGATATTCTCTCAGTATAGCTTAGTTACCGATCGCGGCTTGCATATCTGCAACCGTATGTGTGTATGCAGAATTCTTGAAGGCAGGGTGTGAGAGGAGCAAAAATAACGTTTGGACAAGCGGACTTGTCTTCAACGAAGCTGCAGGTGTATTTTAGTGTAAACCTATTCCATTTTTGTAAACAGGGGTAGGCGCCGTCGACATAGTGAGGCACTTGTAGCGACGTCGAGGCGCATAGGGTCCACCCAGCCCAAGACTCGCAATGGCCTGCTATGATCACGTCACAACAACTGGCACAGCAGCCTCCCGAGCACGGCCCTTCGAAGAGCCTCCCGTGCGAACGCTTTGGGCTGGGCGGAGCCTACGTGCCGCGACGTCGTTACAAGCACCTCACTATGTCGACGGCGCCTACCCCTGTGTACAAACACGGAATAGGTATATAGGTGAAGCATAGAAGAAGACAAGTCCGCTTGACAAATCATGCGGCTCGAGCGACACCCCATGTTACAAATAGTCCATCGATTCAAAAGTATTGAAGGACTCTGCCAGTACTTTTCACCTCTTCATGCTTCCATCTTCCCCGGAACTGCTACCGTCTTTAGATTTCGGTGTATACATGGGCATCAGTTCGGTTTTATTTTAGCAGATATCCTCGTCCCCTTCGGCACGAATGTATTTCGGCCCGAATGTGAAGGGAAGGATCGCTCATACGTCGGCGTGCGTGGTCGAACGGGAACGGTCACGAGCCCGTGTGCATTCTACCACAGATCTCTTCTCACCCAACAGTTTCTTCATTTCTTTGTTTACCCGTCAACCAGTCATGTAGGGCAAGTGAGCGTTGGTCATGCATGCAATGCGAGCACGAGCGTGCTTGACAGTGTGTCTTTTTAACTTTCGATCAACGCTGAACTTGACGACCACGATCGTGTGTGTAGTATGCAGAGGAGGGAGGTAGTGGGGGGGGGGAAGCTGTGCGCTAGTGCTGCATTCGTTGTGATGGACCCATCTACAAGGCACTTTGTACGCTATATATAGTTTCGTGCACTTGGCCTGACCGTTTCGCTCTACCACATGGCATGTACCAGACGTATGCTCATGGATTTCTGTGGCGTTCCTGAAAAGAACAGAGCTCTACTTTAGAGCGTAATGAATCGGTATTGTCTGTGTGCTTCCTTCGGCAGCAGCATCGTGACAGTGTTTTATGCAAAGAAATAGAGTAACGGGAACAATAAGTGACTAATATTGGTCACTCAAGCAATATTTCTCACATAGGGCTATTAGAGACCAAATTGGTGGTATACGATGATGTGTTAATAGTCAACCTGACTCAGACAGAGCGAGAAAGGTAAGGGCAGAAAGAAGTCTCCTTAATGAGAGAGAGAGACATAAGAAAGGCAGGGGAAAGCCTCCTTAGTGACCTTCGCGTGTGAGCTGATAACTCAGCGTATACAGTGAAACTTCACGACGAATTCAAAGGGACCTCAGGAAAAAGTCTGTCGAATTGAAAGTTCGCCGAAGTGAAACAGGTATAAGTTACACCTTGTTAGCTGAATGAAGCACCAGACTTTCAAATGACGTTCCAGCCCGTTTATTTGTCATGCTGCTCATTTGCATGAGGACTTGTATTTACTGGTATAATGTTATGAAGAAGGCAGTAATGTTTTGCTGCAGCTGCGCTCTTAAGTCTGCAGTGCTCACGAATTGAGTTATAAACCTTGTCCAAGCTCACATGGACCATCTCTGACACAACAGTCCGCCGGGCCAGAATTGGACTTGATTTCCTGCAAGCACATAACTGCTTTAACGCAAAATATCCAGAGACACGTGCTTCCGTGTGGAACCCATGATAACCATGCAGCAAGCAGTTGTAGGGCTCACGATGTATACCTGAAGAAGTGTGGCAATGACTGCGGTTTGCTTCGAAAATATTGGATTGGATAAACTTTTATTTTTTTATTGGATAAACTTTTATTTTCGAAAATATGTAGGAAGCCAATTGACTTCAAGTTCAATAGGGACCATTATTTAGTGTCTTGATAATGAAGCGCCGCTACGTAACGTAAAATTGTTCTCACCACGATTAGCCCCTATGACGAGCCACCGGTGGAGCTTGTTACGAAGACTGCGATAAAGCTGTATGCTATTAATAAATTCAACCAGCTGTGAATTTGTTTGTTTGCGAAAAAGCCTTCGCTTAGCAAAGTATTTACTGGTTGAATGAAATGGGACTTGAATGCAGTGTGGTTGAAAGAAATGGGTTGAATGAAGTGGACGGCGTAGCGGGAGCAGTAGTGCACGGGCATATATATATATTAGTGTCGTGAGTATAGCGGCACCCATCCGTCTCCAATCTACGACGGCCCTCGGACATCAAAGCCTACACTGAGAACTGCCTCCCTGTTAAAAGTGTGAATTTATTTGGGCAGATCCTGTGAGGCCCATTACTTGGTGAAGGGATCAACTTGATCGCTGAGGCACTGGGTGATGTCACCGATTATGTTCGTACAAATGAAATACGCTATATATGCTCAATGATGCTAAACTTGCTGCCACTGGGCTGTAAGCGTTTCTCTATATGGATATAAAGGTATCTCGCAATCGCGCTTGGTGGCATGGGCCCTAGTATCGAGAAGGTGTCCAATGCTATTTGTATATTCCTAACTTGTCTCCCACCACATGTTCCCCTAAGAGGTGGTGCCGTCTTTCCTAACTTCAATGGAAAAGGGCAAAAAAGGTCTTCACACTGAGAATTTACTTTTCAATTTCCATTGAGATTCCTCTGAAAAGCTCGCCACACAGTCGTCCAGTCTAGCAAACGTTGGCGGAGCTGTCGTTGCTTCTTCTATGCAGCATTATTTCTGCTGAGGCTGTTTCCTTCGACTACAGCTCCTCCCTTTCTCTGTCTGTAGCTACCGTTGGAAAAGCTGACTCATCGCCTGAACCCATTAAAGCCACACTTTGTACACTACATCTATAGGATGCCACCACAACCACCCCTCCTGCTGTTATGGGATCACACATGACTTACAGAACTGACGAAGAGCAGCAATGTGGGGTGTAGTCTGAGTCGCCCATTCATTTGTTCATTCTCTCTTACGACAAGTTATCATGAGGCGATGGCGTCACTCACAGTCTCACGCAAGAGCGTCTTTGCTTGATCTTCACAGTTGCCTCTGGGCGCTAAGAGGAGCCACCCTACACACTCGCTCGCTGGATTTCGTGCCGACCGGTTGTGCGCGCGCGCTCCGCGCGCTTGCGATCTTCGGCGTCAGCGTAGCTCTGGCCGACTGGGCTCGCCCTACGTCACCTCCTGCCGCCAACGACCTTCGACGACAGTGAAGCTCTGACTTACTGGACCTGCTCTATGCCATCTACAGACGCCGACAACATCTCTCGCAAGTGTACCCCGTCCTCGGACTCCAGTGACAGTGCTTCCATCTTTCCTGTCTCTCCTATCCCCTCAGTTTGTTGTTGCTTCTTCTTCCTCTTTCCTATACCTTTACTTCTACCCTTTTTATCCCTCCTCACCCCCATCCCTTGTGAGCCCTGTGGCGGTGTCGCTCACTGAAGCAGACAATAACGGGGCTCACTTTTCTCTTCCTTTCTCTTTATTAAGAACCACTCGCAGGAGCCACCCTGGCAACTTTTGGCGTAGGTGTGATCAGGGAATCACCACGACAGCGGTGTATGACGTCGTGGTATCGCGTGAAAGCTTCAACGGCGTAGTTCGTGGCACATGCACGGTCAGTGATGAGGTATACGGCTTAAGAAGTTTGCTTGAAAGGAAGGAACCAGTTGGAACATGCGGTGTAAGCACGTCGCCGTCATGCCGAAGCTCTTCTCTACATCGAGTGGTGGTCGTGCAGGTAGAGTAAACCGTTTTGTATACCCTCTAATATAAAGGACTATAGCGGGCTGTGTACACAGTCCTCAACGTATTTTGCCGCTTCAGGCACACTGGCGTGCATTCGGAAGCGTCGGGTCGGTACAGAAGCAAAGTTTCGATTGTTCGTGGGGGCTGTAATCCGTACAGCTGGACGAATGACGAAAATAGTGCCAGCTTGTGTCGTAGTATTATAAGTGTACGCTACGAGAGGGGAAACAGAGCCCCGCCCATAGCACAATCTGTAGCGGCTGACTCCATGAACGTGTCATCGAGTGTGTGGTTGAACCTTTCTGTCAAATCATTCGTTTGCGTGTGATATATATAGGCTGTAGAAGGATGGTGAAGGGACACCACATGAGGCGAGATGGGCTTGTATTATTTAGGACTAAAATTGTTACATCAACGCCGTTTATGCGCCGTATCATTAACAGCTACTGCGAATGTAACTGTTCTAGCAGCTTTCATTTATAAATCGTAACATCCTTCAGACGAGAAATACTACAAGTGCTCACGTACGTTTAACAGATAGATAGATAGATAGATAGATAGATAGATAGATAGATAGATAGATAGATAGATAGATAGATAGATAGATAGACAGATAGATAGATAGATAGATAGATAGATAGATAGACAGATAGATAGATAGATAGATAGATAGATAGATAGATAGATAGATAGATAGATAGATAGATAGATAGATAGATAGATAGATAGATAGATAGATAGATAGATAGACATACAGACAGACATACAGACAGACAGACAGACAGACAGATAGATAGACAGATAGATAGACAGATAGATAGATAGATAGATAGATAGATAGATAGATAGATAGATAGATAGATAGATAGATAGATAGATAGATAGATAGATAGATAGATAGATAGATAGATAGATAGATAGATAGATAGATAGATAGATAGATAGATAGACAGACAGGTAGACAGATAGACAGATAGATAGATAGATAGATAGATAGATAGATAGATAGATAGATAGATAGATGGATAGATAGATGGATAGATAGATAGATAGATAGATAGATAGATAGATAGATAGATAGATAGATAGATAGATAGATAGATAGATAGATAGATAGATAGATAGATAGATAGATAGATAGATAGATAGATAGATAGATAGATAATCTCATAAACTTATAGTTACATTGCGCAAGCCATTTCGTCACCTGGCTTGTTCCTCCGGTTATTGGGAGATTACTATAATATTTGTAATTATCACATATATACACATATTATACGTATAGTCACGTATACACTTAAACACAAAAGATTTATTGGCGGAGCTTCGTTCGCGTGCGTAGCACTCAAAAACACCAGCATCACTTTTTGTAATGGTCATCAGGCTCATCACACCGACGCTGCTTTGCCATAGGCCGAGGAGGCGCCGTAGCTCCTTGCTGAAGCCTCGTTGCACATGTAACGCTGCCTTAAGGTCTGTCGCTTTGAGCCGTAATGAGATGTCTTTCTAGTCTTCCCGAGTGTTACGTGTGGTGCGCATAGGAAAGTTCGACTGTTTAATGTAGCCCTTAATGTGGTTTGCATAGGCAACGTGTAGCCTGACTAATCCGCGTGGCTTTCACTGCCAAAGCGAGGAACGTAATGATGCTACAGCATTTCAGTGATGCCCTGCTTAGGCTGCTCTATGAACGCGTGGTTGCCAGCTGGGCTTCCCGGACTCCTTGCGGCAGATCTCAGCCTCCACGCTGGCGCACCTTCGCCTTCTTTCCGCTCCAGGACACGAAAAGCAGTGAATGAGCGCACGTATGAGCTGGCTCGGAGCAAAAGGGAAGCAAGGCGCTGGAGGAGGAGGAGGAGGCATCCGACGTGGCCGATCGATAACACAGCGGCGGAACCCTGGCCAGCGCGCCGGCATGCCCTCGACCTTGAATCTGCGGCTCGTCTGCGAACCTTCCCCTGCACGAACGAGGGGAGAGATGGTCTTCCCCCAGTGCGGCAGACTATACGTTGTATCAATAATACCGTGCAGCGTTCTGCTCGCGCTCCTACTCGTATCAGCCAATCATCGGAGAGAACGCGCCACCGCAGTGGGCTCCTTCGAGGCCGCGTCGTCTGCTTTCCTGGCGAAATATTGAGGCGTTGCATCTGTTTCCTTTTTCTTGTTCTTTTCTTTCACGGAGTTACTGGACATGCCTAGGATGTAGTGAGCACATTGTGGACGATTAAGCTTGTAGAAAAAAAAAATCTTCGGTACACGCTTCATCCGGCCGGCAACCGTAGCCGGGATTGATCCTCTACTGATGGGTACACTTCAATTTTCGCTGTACAATAGCTTAACTAACTGTCACTAGAATACGTCGGCGTCGTCGAATGAGACAACCCGAGGTAGCCGCTATTGTCACAGAGAAGTCCGTCAGTGATGCGGCCGTTAAGAAACCGCATCTATGCGCGCGCTCTTCGAGTGCCTGCAGCGCGTGTCGCAGCTTCCGCAATGTTGCACGCTTTTACTCCCGTCAGTATACAGTGTGGCAGCAGCGCTGTTCTCCCTCGCTCCCAACCGGGAAGGAGGGTCGACAGGCGCGCGCGCTGTCGCTTCACCCGCGGCCAGACTGCCGGGCTCCTGTTACGGCACGGCGTCAAGCGGCGCCGCCACACGGGCATGCGAGGTGAGCGTATTCCGCAGCGGAGCTCCGAGCTAGCCCGCTTGACGGATTTAGGCGCCGGCTGGGAAAGTGGCCTTGCGTTTTCCTTTGTCGCTTACGGAATGGCTGTCACGCGATTCATTCGACCCCGCGTGACTCTCGCTATTTCGTTTATTTTCTGATTGGTCCGTTCATTCAATTATATGCCTTCGCTCCTCCCTTCGCGATTTGAACCCATTTTACCTTATTTTGTCGCTACAAGCATTCCCCCTTCCCTTCAGGACGGAACATGCAGAACCTCGTCGCCACTCAGGCACAATTCATCAGGCCCGTCTCAATTTTTGTTTCCCTTTCGCTCATTGTTTCACGTAACATAAGAAGAAAAAAAAAACAGTAATGCGAATCCCTGTCTTGCCTTTTTGCGCGCAGTGGTCATCGCCTTTTCCGGTTGTGCGGGCTACGAGAGTCACAATATGGGAACCAACATTAGCGTAGTAACTGTAGGGACTCGGGAGCAACCAGCGCGAGTGCCTTTGTCGAGCAATGGAAAGCGCCGGTAAGGTATCGAATTTATATAAAAATCGTCGACCTGCGCGGTTTCTCACGGGTCTAAAACGCGTCTGCGTGTGTTCCATCCCGGAGCTGCAGGTGTAGCGCTCGTGCGAAAGCTCGCGCAAGTCCGCGGAAGTGCCCACCGACTTCCGTCTTCAGCGACGAAGCGTCGCTCGCATCCGGCAACAATGCCTCCTCCGCTCGGTGGCGCCACCGTATCGGGGAATTTGCTCTTATCACTCCATGCGCCTGGCAACGCGCTTGTACTGGACACACTGGTTCGGTTGTCTTTGTTCGTATTTTGCTTGAAAACTTGCTTATTGTTCTTTTTAAATGATGATGTCGCTCTCGATTATATATCTTTCCCCGGATTAGGATGGGACAGGGGGTGTAAGTGGGTGAGGGGGCTGGGAGAGGGGACAACTCTACGCATGTAAAAATTGAGAAGCTCTGCCTCTCTATTGTGTTTTCTTTATGCTCTTTACTAAGGTATTTTCAACGTAATAACGCAGGCTTTCTCTTCTTATCGAAAGGCTGGATACAGCTTAGCAGGAATGGATATACCACGCTGCGTTTATAACGAATATTCATCCATGAAATGCAAGTTACGTGCACCATTATATAGCCGAATAATATGCCGACGGTTCCCGTGTGCAATATCATTTGCCTTCCTCTCACCATCAAGACTACCCGAGTTTCGTCACCTTCGCCTGTGACCTGTACCCGTATATGATATTGACACTCCAGCCAAATACGAATCAGGGCCTATATCACCGATGACTTTTATTCCGACGTTCTTTTTCAGTTTTGCATTGACTGAGTGTATACCTCGAGCTGCTTCAATACTCAAAAGCGTACGTTTTGCGTGAAGTTACGTTTATTTCATATCGGGTGTTCATGTATGTCTCATGTATGTCTGTAAGGGGTTGTAGTTGGATACAGAGTTGCCGTTGGGTGCATTGAAAAGGCGCCAGATTTCAAGCCAAAGTAGCCATGTCCTTTAATACTATCGCCATATTTGTAGCCAAACAGAACAGCAATGGTGTTATGAATAGATTATTTATTATTGTTGAATAAATAAAACGATTTTGAATAGGTGAGACCAGAATTTAAAAAATAGCCAGTAAATAGCCATCAGGTCCACTGGAAATGTTCCAATGGTAACCCTGGTTAGAAATGAAGGAAGTAAATATAATCATTCTATACTTGAAGTGCAAACAAGAAGTGTGCTGTAGTACGAATTCTATGATTTGTGATGATGGATGAATAGATATCGCAGTTTACTTGTTGAAACAGAAAGGCAGGTATGTCGAGACATTGACAAAATCGATCTGTTTAATTGGAAGCATCAGTAACTACCCAAACATTCATGAAAGCGCAATACTTAGGAAATTAGCAGTAATGGTGCCATATATGGATGCACTGATTTGGGCAGCATTTTGCGTGGACGCCCAACATTGCCGTCGGAGCATTGAAGGCGTTCTCGCCCCCCGGCGTCAACAAAGAGGGCTCCACAGCAATCGTCTCTTGTTGGCGCACAGTGCAACCGCGCGCTCAGCGTATGTCGGCGGTATATTGCGGCACTAGCTATAAACTTGGTGGTCGCAGTTGCGTTCGCTAGACAGTATAGTTTCCTTTCTGAACCAGCGTGCGTGAATGTGTGTGTGTGTGTGTGTGTGTGTGTGTGTGTGTGTGTGTGTGTGTGTGTGTGTGTGTGTGTGTGTGTGTGTGTGTGTGTGTGTGTGTGTGTGTGTGTGTTCATTGAGGGCCTGCTTTTTGCGTGCTATCTGCCCGAGTCTTTAATGTTAAATGTGTTTTGCGTTGCGGATGAAATTTTTTAAACCTGTTTGTGTGTTTCTTTTATTCTTACTTGTGCGTGTGGGGGGGGGGGGATGGTCTGTAGGTGTATATGCTGCATACGAACACATACCCTGCCATAACCTCCGGTAACGTGCATAATGTATGAAATAAATAAATAAATAAAAGCACGGGAGCTCTTAAATTGTAGTTGCCTTTTTCGAATTTTGTTCGTGGCTTTTGGTTTAGAGAGCAGGGAAGATACCGTGGACAGGAAGCTATACACTGCGCTCCCATTCACAATCTAACCATTGCAATAAAACAGCCTATTCATTCCGGAGATCATCAGTAAATCTGATTCACCTGACTGCATGTATATGTGTGAGTAAAGAGACCATATGGACTTCTAGCCTCGCAAATGTGAGGCCGTATAGCCAAGGTGTTCGCGATGGTGAGTTTGCGACGCGCAAGCGCCATTTTGTGAATTCGGTACCGACGCCATCATAACTAGCCAAACTTTTCCGTGAAGTCACCACGATTGATGCCTTAGCCTGGCTTCATGCTAGTGGTGGATGTCAGCAGCTTCGCCGCGCCAGTATTGACATTGAAGAGGCCATGACACCCAATTTTCGATCATGGTGTTTCTTTTATGTGGCTTAATCCTTGTGCGTGCACAAACGCTGCCGCCGGGTGCTTAAAGGAATAGTAAAGTCAAATAACCATTTACGTCAGAGTGAAAGCTCAATGTATAACGTCTAAAACGGCAATCTTATCAACAGCAGTGCCCTGCTTACCAAGAAATTAAGATAAATGCAAGAGAACACATGCGCCACCAGTAGGACATTCGAAAAATGATCCCGATGGCGTCAGACATACCACCTACAATTATTCACTAGTAATCGAACTAGCTGCACTAAATAAAGAAGCTTCCGTGCATCAAGAGACGTAATAAAATACTGCGTGTTCGTTTCTGTTTGATTCATAGAAAAAAAGAACCGCCGGATGTCACTCTGGGGAATGGAGCGAGTGGTACAAAAGTTCAATTTTCACATGGTTGAACACTTGAACTAGACAGGTCGTGCCATCTAGCCGAGTACAGTTGAGCCAAGCACGGCTACCATCTCGGAGTCAATTGCACCAAATCGTTTAATTCCGCCCGCAAGCGGGAGACAATAAGCCGATTGGCGACGCTCTTTCACCCTCCGTGAAAGCCGGGCTTTAACACGGGCGTTAGGCCAGTATTGCGAACCAAGACTTATCAGGACAAATACGGAGGGGTAGACACAGTATGCAGTGCGCGTGGAGAGGATGAGAAAACTGCCGAACACTTGATAATGTTCTGTAAAGGGCTTCACCCTATAGTTCAGGATGATGCCGCACTGGGGTTTAGGGACAGGGAGGGCAAAATAGGCTTTAAGCGTGCAGAAATAACTAGAAGGATGTTATCTGATTCGTGGCTAAAGTCAAGGCACGAGTGAAAAGTAAACCCTTTATTGCAAATACTAGACGTTACTTCACTATTTAAAAGGGGAAAAGAAAAAGAGATGAATCAAGTTTTTGTTCACTAGGTATTACTGCTAGGCGGCGTTAGCTGCCGCCCAATTTTAAAGGGTACAGCCATATTAGTCCATCCATCCGGGCAACGATGTGCACGGAAACAGTGAAGTGAAACGTGCTGCTGAAGCGGGTAATTTAAAGTGCGTTAACCCGATGTGGACCACTAAAACGTGATTTTACTTTAAAATGAGCACTTCTTTGGTTCTAAAGTAACACTACGAGGTTTCTGAACCGCTATTTCGACAATCACCGTCGACTTATAGTTGCCTCTAAGTGCCCCTTTAATATGTGTAATAAGGTATAATGTAAAGACATAAACTGACCATCTACATTTAGTTCTCTTTTGAAACGACAAATTGTTGGTATACCCGTGTCATGGTCCTTTTGATGTCAAAATCGTATCAACATCTGCTGCGTTCCACACTTGCCAAGAGCGGTCTCTGCGTACAGAAGATTTGCGTAGCGGAGGTAACTCAGCTTCTAAAATCGGCGTCATTACCCCTTTATGCGAAGTCAGGAGAGGCCCACCCACATGGCTGAAGCACAGCCGCCAGTTGTCTGCTTGACTGAAGAAATAGTCCGGCTCATCTATGAGACGGCGTATTCAACGGCCTTTTCGCTCATGACGTCAGCCTATAGAGGGTGTGCCTTCTGGCATAAATCATACGCCTTTCAAGACAACAACGCCATTGCCTTCTAGCCCCGCCATGGTGGTCTTGTGGCTAAGGTACTCGGCTGCTGACCCGCAGGTCGCGGGATGGCATCCCGGCTGCGGCGGCTGCATTTCCGATGGAGGCGGAAATGTTGTAGGCCCGTGTGCTCAGATTTGGGTGCACGTTAAAGAACCCCAGGTGGTCGAAATTTCCGGAGCCCTCCACTACGGCGTCTCGCGTAATCATATTTTTGGGACGTTAACCCCCACATATCAATCAATCAATCATTGCCTTCTAAAGTCGTACTCGCTTTCCGGCGCCGCTCACCTTTGTGTTTTACTGCAAAAAAGGAAAAACAAGACTGTGGTTGCGTGTTTGGACCGTCCTGTCTGTGTTCTTGTGGTTTCTCGTTTGAGATGGACATTTTATAGAACGTATATCGGGTGCATTGTTTCTTAAATCAGTGCACTGTAGAGTGACCAGGCGGTCCGGCGGTCACTCTAGGCGGTCACTCCGGCGGTCACTCGCGGGCCAGGTGGTCTGGCGTTTCCCAATATGTGCGAATATTCTCTAAAATGTCCCGCGATTCACCTGTTTTTATTGTATTGCTTGGCCACGCCTTGACTTCAACTGCACCTGGCCACTATTCTTTCTTAATTATTTTTTTCTTTTTTTAAGAATCTGGTTTTTGCGTTCGCTTCAAGCTTGCGAAAACGTCAGATATCACGAGGCTCACCGCGAAAAGCAGAATGTTTTCTGGGTGAGCCAGGTGGCCTCTTCTTGAGTTGCGTGTGTTGATCGTAATAACCTTAACATACGAA
This sequence comes from Rhipicephalus microplus, assembly GCF_043290135.1. Lineage (NCBI taxonomy): Eukaryota > Metazoa > Arthropoda > Arachnida > Ixodida > Ixodidae > Rhipicephalus > Rhipicephalus microplus. Next base: position 248,291,782 of record NC_134700.1, on the reverse strand, counting down.
CAGCGCAACTGACACAAGAACACACAGCGCTGCGTATTGTTATCTTCCTCTGCACTTGTCGATTCCGCTGTTCGTATATGCAGTTATGTCATATACCAACTTGCTCAAGTTTCCATGCTTAATAATAACCTTGCTTCGTATCATAGGTATAAAATAATTTTGTTTACCTGGACACGCAAACGAATTTAAGCTGAGATCGGTTTCTCAGTTTTCCTGTCCGAAAAATAATTGTAGTTCGTTCAATTAATTATCTCATCTTTTTATGTCGTCCTGCCTCGGACCAGCGTGTCCTAGTGGGAAAGCGCTCACCTCAGTTCACTGCCTCGTCCCGTTCCCCAACCAGTTCATTTCTGTGCCGGAGAATAACTATGAAATAAGATTCAAACAACCTGCGATTAGCAGATGTGGTTCGTTGCAGCATTGACATAGAAGAATTTCAAACAATAGTTGATGACCTAATTCGAGATGTTAGTACGCTGGGCTGAATATGGATATTCTGACGATGAAGATACTGCTCAATACGACATGGTGAGAAGGAATATGAGTTTGCAACTAACAGCCAACCTCTGCAGTGTGTACAAAGGGCAACTACTAACAGGTGAGCATACTCATATAAACGAAAAAGCATCGAAGAATGAGCAGCGGGCCATGTTAAGCAGCTCACTGCATATTCTGCAAAGCGGATGTGCTCAGAACCAAGGGCGTAGGTCGATTTTTTATTTTTTTTTTCAGGATGGAGAGAGGGGAGCGGGCACAATTTTGATTTGAATTTAAAGTCGCTTAGACAGGCATGGTCGAGTGTCGTTTTGTGCTTTGTATAAAATAACGTTAAAATTTCGGGGGGGGGGAGGGGGGAGGGCACAGGCCCGGTGTTGGCCTGGCTACGCCACTGATCAAGACCCCACCGAAAGTCAGTGAGAACGAGGGAATGCTTTCACCGAGGGATTAGAAACTCAGCCAATGAAGGAAGCAAGTTATATAGATGGAGCAACGATTCGCATGCAGGTGTAAAATGAAATAGCCTCGCGCAGTAGTACTTTAATGGGAAGATGGCTATTGCCTTCCGAAAGATGGTGCTTAGGGTTGGGAATCGGGATGGTGAGGATTTAGACAGGGTATCGGCCTGTAGACGCACCTTGAATACGAAACGATCTTGTGGTTACGTGGATATCATTGTCGAAACATTAAAACAAGTGGCCCTATACCGTATGTCAATTCTGTCGTTTTCATCTCATTACATCACAAGGAAAGTTAAATCAGCTACATTGTAAGGTTATAGTTCACTGTAAATGACGTACCCGTGTTCTGTCTTGCACGTTTTCTGGAGGGATGATGAAGTATCCTCTCACCACCTTCGTATGGGCGCTTTGATAAGGTAAGCTGCCTTCTTGCAGCTTGCCCATTGCATGCACACTCTGGAACTGAGCGGAAGCCTATGACGTATAAACACTGGATTTGATATACTTATCTGGAAGTCCACATGGGAACCACATGCCTTGAGCTTGCTGATCGAAAATTATCAGATCACCATTTGCCACAAAGTGAAGCTCTGGAATAGCCGCAAAGGTAAACACTATGAAAACGTTCGCATAATGGTGCACTCTAACGACAAGCTTGCCAGAGCACGCATATGTTGGACACATAGTCAACGATGCAAGAAAGGTATCTTGCCGTGTCCCATAGCCTATTCGAAGGCGGTGAAGAGAGGCCTCATTCCCACGTGTTTATAGCGTCCATCTTGAACGAATAAACAGCATGAAAGATGAGGGACGAACGAGCGACGACAAGAGACCAGCGCACACGGGAAATCATGGAAGCCTTTTACGTGTTTCCGGAAGGTCACAAGTGCATCAGTAACATTCGATAGCCTAATCACAGAAAGACGTGTCGTAAGAGCTTGCCACATGTTCATGCCTAATCAGCTACTTGAATTTTTTGGTTACTTTTGTTACTTTGCGCATGAATTATGGTTGTTTGTCATTATTCATTTTCCAGTTTCTACTTATTCTGTTCTTTTCTAAATAAAATTTTTTCTTGCTAGTCAGCGCCGTTGTCTGTCGTTTCTTTTGTTCGTTCCTGTGTTCTTTCGCGCTGTTGATCCGTTCAAGATGAAGCACATCAACCTTTCCAGCTAAATGGTCCGATGTATATCATCCCTTCAAAAAAACATATGGAGGAGAAGGGGGGGGGGGGGGGGGGTCTCAGAAGTGCCCAGGCCATTGTCCCATAGAAGCGTGACCTGGGAATTTTTGACCAGGACTGTACATTCATAGTTTAAATACCAGCGTCGTAGCACATCCCAGCTCATCCTTACAAGTGAAGTTGGACATCTTCATCCTTTTCCTTATCAGTGTTCGCGAGAGCGTCATGAAAGAGGCAAGACATATACATGGAAAACGCCAAACGAAAGTAGCAAAAATTTGCCCTGTGTAAGTCCTCCCTTGCGTTCGTGCCTTTTCACATAACCTCAGAAATTTGACCTCCTGTCATCGTTTCAAAGTTATGACGTCAGCCCCGAGGAAACTTTTAGGTATTTGCGCCATGATCAGCTGTAACAAGAAGGCGTGTGCCACGAAGTACGCTAACTTTTTTTTTTTTTTCTGCAGAGCGTTTGCCCGGAGTGGTTTGCCTCATCCCGTCTAGTTGCGGAAAGGAATAGATATATAGTACAGACTGTCATGACCGGGTCAGACAGCGCCGCTTCGATGCCAAGATTGGCTTCGTCAGCTTGGTGGTTAACTATGACAAGGTGACTATGACGAAATTCACTATGACGAGGTTTGTTGGCAAGGCAAGAGAAAAAGAGCATGAAGAAGTGACGCAGCTATAGGCATGTTATACATTAACCATGCAATCATAGGGCATTCTGATTCCTTCAGGACGGAATACTTCGCTATCATGGCAAGACTTAACGGTTTCATTTGATTACCGTGCGTGCAGTTAGTTGAACAGTATGACGATGCGTAAGGTTACGTTATCACGTGTCTCGGAATGCATCATGGAAAGCGCTTTTTTTTTTTTCGTTCTGAATCAAAACTTGTTAGAAGTTGGCTCCTGTGTCCGTGTTTTAGTCTGCACCGAGAAGTTTTCTTGAATTGGGAATCTTCACCAACTATATCTCAAGCCAAGATACCGCGCGTGCTTAGATCTCGGTACGCAACGAAGAAACCGAAGTTGTCAAAGTGAGGAAAGTTGATTTGGCGCATACGTTGTTTCATAGCCGTACTAATTCTCATCGCAAAGTACAAAAACAAACAAACAAACAAAAAAAACGTCGACCTAACTTCCCAAGATGGCGGCATCCACATGTCTTTCGTAAAATAGTCCATACGCTTATAAGCGTGCAATGGACAAGGTCACATCTACACACACGTTGCCCTTCACTTCTCTCTCTCTTCTCCTTTAATCCCCTCACCCCTTCCCCAGTGCAGGGTAGCAAACCGGACGTGCGTCTGGTTGACCTCCCTGCCTTTCATTTCTTCCCTTCCTCCTCCTCCTCTTCCATACGCCGGACAAATCGGCACACGGGTTCGGCGAGTGAAGCAGAAGAGGAAGAAGACAGCGAGCGCTTTACAGTTCGCGGTGATAACTTTGGGTCGCAAGATTTCACTCCAAGCTAGGATAGCTTCGCTGTATATATATAAAAAAAACTGTGTTCTTTATCAAACAGTGGAGAAAAGGCAAGTCTGTTGCCCAGAAAATTGTGTTAAGGATAATTTCGCTCCGTATAACCTCAGCGTTTGACAGACATTGCACGTGTGCTGATATTTTGCCCTATCGGAAGGAACTGAGACGAAATTTACGATTTGAGCGTATCTGCGGGTCTAAAATTGCAGTTACGATTGCCGATCCTCGATGACGGAATGAATCGAGTGCGTAGACGGCACTATAAATGTCCCGTTTTGATACCAGTGCCGGCATTAAATTCACAATAAAGAAACGACTTTTTTCATTACTCGTAAAGCACCATTTCACAATTAAAAAATCATTGTGCTTGCGGCAAGAAGACGCCTGTTAGGCGAGAAAACACGCAAGAAGAAAATGCGAGTGGTGAAGTCACTCACGCGTTACCGTGAGGTCATAGATTTTAACGGCGTCTACCAGGGCCTACTAATAAGCGAAAATGAAGTACATGGTACTCTGTTAGGACCTAAGATTTAGCGTACAAAGTCTCGGAAAATTTCATTGCTCTAATGTCACCAAAATGCGAAAAATACACTTTGATATTCGCTACGACGTGTGTTAGGGTTTAGGCGAGAAACTTTAAAGTAATGCTTTTTTTATATTGATCTTCTAATTTATGAATAAACCCATGGTGGGGAAATTAACGACAGTAGAGTTCTTTAGTGTACAATTTATCAGTATGAAGTTATTGATTGCTTTAATTAAATGTCTCTGTAGGAATCATCCTGCGCATTCTTCCACATGTACCTAGTGTTCACACTTGGCCGTCTTTTTATTATGCTTACTCGCACTTTAGTGTAACAAACACGGGATGCAAATATGATGAACTTTCTTCAACGTTACACACGAAAAAACGCCGCGACATCTACCTTACTGTGTAGAGCTTCACCGCACGTCCGCCCGGATAGCTCAGTCGGTAGAGCGTTAGGCTTTTAACCTAACGGTCCGGGGTTCGAGCCCCCGTTCGGGCGTGTTTTTTTTCGTCATCTTTTTTTTTTGTAGTTCACACATTTTGTTTAAGAGTTCGTTTTTTTAGGCTGGCCAACAATTCCGATACTGCATTGATAGAATTGGTCATTCGGGCAGCGATGCGGTCAATTGCGGTATGCATTTCTATATTTGTGTCGTAATTCTTCCATACAATACACCTTATCTGGATATACTACCATCAGAAAGTCATGCCTCCACAGCGTGCGAATGGAGCGCAGTACTGAGCTGACACAGCAATGGCGACAATCTTCCCAGTGTGTATTTCACTTATGCACCGTACAGTTTACGCGAAAATGGCGATATCATATAGTAGGAACTAAAATAGAAAGCATGACAGCGCAATGGTTTAATGTTTCAACAATTAAGTATCTATATACTATGTAAGATAGATGAGTTCGACTGATGTCGGCGGTTTTCCGGCAAACCGTGCCAACTCTATTTCGGTCATAAATATTTAGTCTTTATTCTTTATTAAGTTAATCATGATTAGTGCGTACTTAGGTTTGATATTGCTGTTTTCCATTGTCGTACTGAAGATGATAGCTTCTCTATTTGTTTTGTTTCATAAACAATGTATGTTCAAATGAATTTAATTTCCGTACGGGGCATATCAAATTGCATTCGTCGTTGTAGCTTCTTTTTGTGTATGGCGGGGTGGGAAGTGGGGTACTCAGAGAAGTGCAGAATACTTATGTGAACAACCGGACACGTCTGCTGACTGATCGTCAGGGTTTATGAACCGGCTGCTGGTTCGTAAACGTGTCACACTAGCACTGCATGATCATGGTGCCGATGCTAAACTATGTGGGGTGGGGGGGTGGGGGACCTCAACTACCTTGGGGCTCCACCATGCCCAGATGCGTTAAATATTGGAATGGATAAAAGTGTATAAATAAGGACAAGGTATGTACAAGGTATCACTGACGCAACCAGTACGGCGGATTTAAGTGACACCCTATGTCATCTTTGTTGGTGCGATCGTGCTAACGTGGCTATAACAGTGTGCTATGACACCTAGCTGTAACCGCACAAGCTCGATTTATACGAACTTGCTAGTTTCACACATCAATTTCGATTAGTGCGTAGTGTGTGTCCGGTGGTGCATGTTCCTCAAAGTGCTTTGTTCAGTGCGAAAAAGCGAGTCTCAAAGAGTGATCGCGATAAGCGTTGTCCCGAGGCAAGAGCTAATGGAAAAGGAGGAGGAGGCCTTCGTGCTTGCCTCGTTAGCTGCGCGCCTGTCACGAGAAACATTGTAGGCATTCTTGCGAGGAAAGTCTGTGCCGCTACTCCGTAGCCCGATCGTTACAAATATTGCGGCCGGTGCGTCGCACGCACCGGCGCGCAGATGCTGCGTTCTGGAAACTCGGAATTCGTCTGCTACGTGCGCGCTCTTCGTTTTGTATTTTAACCGCCACGCCCTCGACGAGAAGGCCAGCGTTACTTCACGCTGACAAGGAAGGCCTTGTGCAGAAACGTGAAATTGCTGGTTGCGCCATGGCGGTGGGAACCACAAAGTTCAGCTGACATGTCTGTCGTCGTACCTCAGCTGGTGCCACGTTGGCCACGTGATGGTAGTTTACTGGGGCAGTGCGGGCGAAAGCGCGAGGAACAAGAGTGTCGGTAGCCTCTGCGCCGCTGCAACGACGCGCGCCTGTGGCGTAGTGCGTGTAGGCTCCACCTCTTCATTGATAAACGGCGCGAACGGCCGTCCAACAGCGAACGCGCCTTTTGGTCACATGCGTGTATCACGTGATCTGCGCTCTCGTTGGCAGCGTGCACGTCTTCCGCGCCACCGGCTGGGAGCGAGAATTTCTTTTTTTGACAGACGGCACGGGCAGGGACCTGCGTGTGCTGTGTTTCTCGCTGCCGTTTGGGTTGTTTTGTTTCTTTCGGCGGGTTTCATTAGGTTCGTCGTCTATTAGGTTTATTTTGTGCCCATTTCTTCGGCGAACTTGTCTTTAGGGCTGTTTATTTGTCTGCCAACTGTGCATCGTCGTAGGAGCTGGCGATCTGCGCTGTAAACAACACTCTCGGCAAGCCAACCGCCGGCCGGCGACTCTCACAGCGGACGGTACTGCTGAGAGCAAGGAGGTCATTCCCTTGTCGCCAGTATTGTTTCGAGAAGGGCCGTAGTCCGAGCTAAAAAACGCGTTGCAGCGCAAATGTCGGCGATCCCTCCGCAGCGGATCCGGCTATCGCCTAGCTCCGTGGCCGCCGCAGCGTCCAGCAAGCCGGTTCGCCCTACGCTGCCGCTGGCGTTGATGCGACAGGGCAGCCCGACGCAGAGGAACGCTGTCCGGAGGTCGTCTCCCTCGCCTCCAATGTACTGGGCGCAAGACAGTGTCCGAATGAAAAGCAGACAGTCGCCTGATCAGAGGATATCGCCCGACAACAAGGCGTCGTCGACAGCGCAGGCACCCAAAGGTGAGCTAAGCCTACCCGCTCCGTACCGGCTGCCGCAGAAAATCGTCTGCGCTTGGCCAGTTTCTGTTGCGTGCGCCCGCTCGGCCGAGTCTTAACTGATGGCTCGGGTATCATTTACCCCTCCTTAACTGGCTGCGGATAGCTTTAAAGTTTGTTCAGCAATGTTTGGCCAAAGAACACTGCCGGCAGGCATAATAAACACATTTACTGCTTTTTTCCGTCGTGCTGCGCATTCGTGAAATGGCGCAGTGGCTCCGCCGACTCGCGCCTCTTGCTCCGGGTTCGTTGTTTACGGTTATTTCTTCCTTCACACTTCTGTTATAGTTGTCCGAGTCATATCCACAAGCATAAACGTGGTCGCACTACGTCGTTATTGTTTTTTTTTTTTGTTTCTCCAGTCCACATTAAGCGCGAGCGACGTGTTACGTTCCGGACTGCCGTGCTCGCGTGTTCTCTGGGCACTTTCTGATCTTAGCAAGCTTCTGCCGCTTTTTGTCAGATACATGTTAGATGCATACATAATTCTGTTACTTACGACAGCGTCGGTTTCTTTCTGGGGGGCCGCTCTCTTCCGCCAGTAAATACATTACAACCGAGTACCGTGTGTGCACGTACGCTAGCTCGTGTACATCGTAAGCCAAACTGCCAAACTGCTGCGTGCCGTAGAGGGATCTAAAATATGAACGGCGGTCAGTATTCTTCTTGCTCATTATCCCTCGCCCCCCCCCCCTTTTTTTTCTATTGCGCTGTGGACCTATTTGTATAAGTAACACGAACCTTGCTCGTCCTCATACAGATGTCCACATCTGCATCGGATCTCCTTCTCACTATTGCGTGCGCATTCGTCTTATTATTTATATTATTATATACCGTAATATCCGCTCTCGTGGAACTGAAATCTTGGTGAGTCATCAGCAAGCATTGCTGTGTACCTTTCATTCCTGAAAATGGCCTACCCACTGCTTGCTGCTGTTCCGAGCTTTCCCTAACAAATACGCGTGGATTCAAAGGTAAGCAAATCGCAGATTGTGTCACGCCATCCCCAGATGAGGAGTACGTCCGACTCCGACATATAAATTTCTATTTTCTCGGAGATGAATTTCACTCGGAACATTGCTTATGGTTAGTTCAAATAAAGTGTAGTACAGGATGCCGTCATGCGTATTGTGGTGCCGTTCGCGTTTTCATTTTGCAACGCCTAACGCAAAAATTTTCGATCCCTTTACGATTGCCTGACGTCGAAGACATCCGTGTTGGTGCAACCCGTTATTACTGCTTGAATAATTGTTCAATATCGTACTTCGTGATGGTAGCTTTGCTAACACAGTTGTGTCCCCCCCCCCCCTTTTTTTTTTCCTGATGTGGTATGATTCCACTTCGCTTGTCGTTTCATCCCTTTGCCGAAAAAAAAAATGATAATTTCAGTCTCGCGTAACACGGAATGATCTCCATAACACGCATAATCACCGCAGTTATTAACAGCTACGTTCTTCTAGACGTATTGCGACGACTACTCATATATGTCACCTCTAAATTCACGCTGTTCGTTGACGTGGATGTTTTCGCCTCGTCCTGCCCTGTTACGCATGCGCAAAATTTTCTTTTTGCCTTTATCATAGAATGAGGCTAGAAAAGTTTATCAAGGCATCGGCTCTCTTTGTTTTGTGCAACTTAGTGAAATCAAGATACAGCAAACCCCAGGGAAGTATAGAGTGCACCTTACACTGTTCTGCAGTGTAGTAACTGGACTTTAAAAATATAGAAAAATAAAGGGCACGAAAATAATTTTCGTCGTCTTTTAGTCTACTTTAATTTCTTCACATTTACTTTCAAATTACTACACTACAGTCGAACACTTCAAGTAGTGCCTCGTCTTCATTCGTTTTATTGGCCTTGTCATTGCTTTTCTTGTTATTAAAGATATCTACTAGGAGTCCTGCGCGGTGTGCTTCAAGCTAGTTCATGGCGAAGTATTGGCCCAGCTCGCCGTCCTTGTGCTCTGGTCGAGTGTTTATTAGTCAACCGTATGGCTGTTCTCTGAAAAAAAAAAAAATGTATTCCTTTTTGTTTTATCTTTACTGCCATCGGACTAGGCAACATGTGCGGGCACGCTTGCTGTTTCCGCTATAGTATATATAATGCAATACAGGGGTCACCAGGTTTCATTTTTGCGTCTCGTTGCGTTCGCTTCCTCATTTCTCGGTGGTCGGCAAAAATGGCGACAGGAGAAAAAGAAAAAAGCGTAAATGAAATGTTTCGAAATATTCTGCTCTTCTGCGAAATGACGTTGCGCCACTTGATTGCTTTCTTTTAGAGTTGCTTCGTCGTCGTCGTCACTGTATCACGCCGGAAGCACTGACGAGAACGCGAAGGCTATATAGATGTAAATAAATTAGGAAATGTCATCCTCCACTGGCAGATCAGATTTCTCGCTGCAGCTGTTATCAAACACACATACACACACACACACACACACACACACACACACACACACACACACACACACACACATATATATATATATATATATATATATATATATATATATATATATATATATATATATATATATATATATAATCTTCGAACGCGTTATTCGAAGGTCGTAGGTTCGATTCCTGCTCTCGGCAGGTTCTCTTTTCGCCCACTTTTCTTTATTTACATTACATTGGTTCTAATAACTTCCCATATACATTCCTTGGCATTATTGTTTACCTCGCCGTTTCGCAAAAGTTAAATTGTGGCGTAGTGGGCCTTTCGCAGCTCCACTTGCAGTATGTGGGCATTCTTAAATAGCTTGAAAGGTCCTGTTTACAGGCGCACAGCAGTTCGTGCTTTTGCGGCATGGTTTAGGCGTCGCCCCAGAAGCGAAGTTTTTATTATTATTATTATTATTATTATTATTATTATTATTATTATTATTATTATTATTATTATTATTATTATTATATTGTTGTTGCTGTTGTTGTTGTTTTGCACGGCTCATGTGGAACGCCTTAAAAAATTTCTAAGAGTTCATTGTTCTTGAGTGCATCAAGACAACACTCTAAAGTTGAAAAAAAAATTTTTTTTTGAGTAGTACGTTTTCCTTGGCTTCTGCCACCCGTATCCTTTAAATGGTCTGTCTGACCGATCGCGGACAGCCTAAGAGCTTGTAAATATGGTTCTCCTTTCCCTGTAAGAGTTCACTTTTTTTTTTTTTGTTCAGCGTTATCAATAAATGAAACTAAAGGACCCCTAAACAAACCTCTGAAAATACGATGAGCGTGTTATATTCTCCGAACGTTTCCCGTCTTTGCGGCGCACAATTCGTGACGCCACCAGTTTTTGCTCGCGTGACGTCTCTATGAAATGAAATGAGATTGGTCGATAAATGATAGTTATCTGTAGTGAAGTGTCTTCACTCTGCTTTGTCATGCAGTGGCGTGTCCGTTCTGCCTTTTATCGCATCACTATCGCGTGGGAAAAAGTGATTTCATTTTTGTTTTTACTCTGCGTTTGCGGCTGCGCGAACGGAGATAGCAGCGCGTAATCGAAAAGTGCGAACACCCGACAACTCCGTGCGGCCGTTGCACGTGTTTCGCGAAGAAATAAGTGGCGAGGAGAAAATAGCGCTTGCGTGAAGTTGTGAGGGAGAGAAAGTAACTATACATTGTCGCGTCTTCGAACTCTGCGTGGCTTAGGTACGCTTTAACAGACGTAGCCCGACTCGCTGCTCGCGTTTATATATATATAGTGCGTGCTTCAAGCATTCGTAGAAGAAAGATCACAACTCTTCATTTGTTTCGAGGGATGAGCGATCTCGCGGGATGGTGAGGATGCCTGGACAGCACGGGAGACGCAAATCGACAACCACGAGAATAATTCGATGATCGTTCTGCATGCATTCTAGATTCTAGATCTTCTTGTTAAATATGGCCGTTGTCCAGCGCGCCTTCTTCCTCGCGGTCAAGTGGCTCTGAGCAAGCCCTGCGCATTTCGTTTACCTGATTGCGAAAAGGCTTGGCCATGTAAAACACGATGATTTGTGTGTGTATGTGTTTTCTATGTGAGCTGTAGGGCATGTGTAATGCATGCGTAATAATTGAAGGGCTGTCTTGGACAGTGCGGGACCATCGATAAGACTGTTCCTGTTGTCTGATCCATTTTTACATGATTCGTAGCTATGAACCATGCAAACATGTATCAGTTAACAGCTTCTACTCACGTGAATCGCGTGAGCCGATCTTCGTGGTTCTCTAGGAAGGTTAATTATCAAAATGATGCCCCCTTTCTCCCACCCGGTACCCCCCCCCCCCAAAAAAAAATAAAAAAAATTAAAAAGACATGGCTTTTCTTGCCAGAACGGCGATGTGTGTGAATGAACTGAGCGGCGTCGAGAATAAATGGGTTTTTTCAATGGTATACGCAGCCAAGAGCTGCAGCTGTTGGTTATGCGCATATTTTAGCGCGCTTTGTGCGAGTGCAAGTGGATATGGACGTTTATCGCGCCTTCCACAAAAGTGCCGCGAATGCGTTTTTGCGCCCACTCATCTTCCATCGAGTTCGCCTCGCACACTGCAGAGGACATTTTACAGCGAGGACATCCGCCGAGTCTGATCCGCCCATTCTGCGGGCTCTGTGAGTGAGTGAAAGAAAGGAAAACTTTATTTAGTCTACAATTGACGCGAGTAAGCTCGAGTGGCTGACTTTGTGCATTTGAGACGGCTGCGATGACCCCCCCCCCCTTTTTTTGTTTTCTTCCCCAAGTTCAGTACCTGAACTTCCCGTATGACGTAACACGGGGGCGGCTACTTGTTTCCGCCCGGCGCGCTCAGTTTCGATAGCGCCTGGATCTAGGCCTTATATATCGACTCTCATTGAAGTGAACTTCGTTTTTTTTTTTAATTTCACACAAAGGGGGAAGCAGGGGCCAAAGGCTAGAGTGCCTGACAAAGGCCTCGGCTCCCTAGTATAGCCTGACATAAATAAACGAGAAGAAAAAAAACAATTGCAGAGTTAGCTGCATTTGCCAGTATAACACATTTGCCAGTTAAGCATGCAGTGTAGATAAGATACAAATCATTATAAAAACACGGACGGATACAAAATACAAACTTATACAAAGCACAAATAAGATTCGAGTAAATATTTCTTTGTTTGCTTTTTGAATAATTTCAACGCAACATAAAAATCAACATTCGTCAACATTTTATTAACAGTCACAGTATTAGTACCTCAAAATTTGGGAGTTTGCGGGATTTCTTGAAAAAAAAGGGGGGGGGGGCATTCCGTGAATTGTGGCGTCCTGCAAGTTATCCTGGGAGGCGGTTGCCTTCTAATTAATAATGAGGCAGTCGATAAACGAGTGCTTGTTAGTTGCTCATTTCAATGTATACCTCTAGTTGCGGCGAAATATTTCAACCTCGACGTCGGCTTCATGTGCGAAGGCGAGACAGGTATGTCTTACTGCACTGCAGAGGAACATTTCAAAACGCCTGTGTTCGAAAACCACGTTTTCTCACAAAAAGGCTGGCGATAGAGACCAAGCCGTGTCAGGATGCTTCAGGCAGTCACTAACGCTTGAAAACACTTGTTCGTACAGAGCATTACCACGCTCGTGGTGTCCCTGAAGCATCAGCAGCAGCGACACATACTGGCCAGACAGAGCCTGCTGTATCCGGGAATTCCTTTTTTTTTTATCCGGAGGGGAGGAAGGGAGTTGAGCGCGTGGGGGTTTGTAGAACGGCTAACCTTGCGAACTGGTGGTCGCTGTGGAGGCGTGCAACTATTTCAGTTTCGCCCGAAAATTTAAAAGCACGAATGGATCCCATGGGCGGGAGGGTGGAGTGCAGAACCCCCCGAGTGGCGTCGCTGATTTCACCAAACCGCGATCACCAGCTGGTAAACAGGGCTCGAGCGTGGGCCACAAGCCGTGGCTACCTGCAGTAAATAAGTCATCCACCTCAGGGCGAAGAGAATGCGCACCTGCCCGTAGAATAAAGTTTACTTCTGGCTGTATAGCGCGCCCGAAATACCACGCAGGCCTTGCCGCGGTGGTCTAGTGGCTAAGGTACTCGGCTGTTGACTCGCAGGTCGCGGGATCGAATCCCGGCTGCAACGGCTGCATTTCTGTTGGAGGCAGAAATGATGTAGGCCCGTGTGCTCAGATTGGGGTGCACGTTAAGGAAACCCAGGTGGTCTAAATTTCCGGAGCCCTCCACTACGGCGTCTCTCATAATCATATATGGTGGTTTTGGGACGTTAAACCCCACATGTCAATCAATCAATACCATCCAGCATGAGTTAAAAGAAGGTGAACGTGGTTACGTAAAGTGTTCTTCGCGCAACGACGTTCCTCCTATAGCGCGTATTGTTCCCAGTATACTGTAATAACCACTACAATTGTTTTCGTTGATGAGGTTTAGTTAGTTAGTCCTGATTATGTTTCTAATTCGCCAGATACTCATCGTCAGAGACCTAAAAAATGGAAATTAAAATGTCAATTAGGCGTATCTAGATATGTTGAAATGGCATCTAACTGCGCCTTTTTTTTTTTTATCGACGTACCAATTATGCTCTCACTCCGTTTTGCCAAATGAAGAAAGCCCGCGAAATCTGAAAAGTCACGCGTCAGTAGACTGCAGCGCACATCGAGAAACAGCGCCCCGAAACGGGATCACTGCGAGGTAGCAAGTCAAGACTATACGCTTCCCGCCTTTGGGGGGTGCGATCGTAGTCACGTGTTACATTTCGCCTTTCACGCGCTTTCTTTACGAGCCGGAGAGAATAAGCATGTAATTATAGTACGTGGCCGAGAATAACGCCGTTATAAGTCATTTGAACCTGCCCACGCATACCTAATTGACATTTTAATGATCAGGAAGTGTTGGTTGAGTTAGAAACTGCATGCTGATTAACTAAATGTTATCGAGGAATAAGTCGCTGTGACTCGTATACAGCGTGCTGGGAACAATATGCACTAGATTTGCTTCGCGTAATGACGTTCATTTTTTTTTTTTTTGTGCTGTGACATACTTAAGACACCTTTTGTACATTCCACGTCTTCCTTCTTTCATTTGGCCTTTCGTCACTCGGGGTGGAATAATGTAATTGATTGATATGTGGAGTTCAACGTCCCAAAACCACCATATAATTATGAGAGACGCCGTAGTGGAGGGCTCCGGAAATTTCGACCACCTGGGGTTCTTTAACGTGCACCCAAATCTGAGCACACGGGCCTACAACGTTTCCGCCTCCATCGGAAATGCAGCCGCCGCAGCCGGGATTCGAACCCTCGACCTGCGGGTCAGCAGCCGAGTACCTTAGCCACTAGACCACCGTGGCGGGGTGGGCGGAATGATGTATGCACTCTCTGTCTTCGTTTTTCGAGCGTTCGCTTTCCGCTTATACGCGATGTGCCGGGGGAGCCCGATTTTCAACGGCGACAGCTGACTTCAGCTGACCGAGTGCGCGTGCTGATATACCGAGCAGTCTGGAGCAGAACCCAACGCGTGTGCAGCACTTCGCCCCCATGACACGACGGAATCTCTGGACCGCGGTGCTGCCGTTGTCACATCGATACGACACTCGATCATCTTGCTGTCTGAACAAAAAAAAAAAAATGTGTTACGAAATTCGGGCCCAGCTGTGTACCCCGCGGTCGTTGGGGAAACTGTTTGGTGTATGGGAAGTGATGACATGTTGCGGAAGCTGATCGCACGTCGCTGCTTCCGCCTTCCTCTTCCGTTTTTTTTTTTTTTTTTTTTTTTTTGCCGCTTGCCCAGTCCTGAACAAAAGTTTCGCGAATCGAATCAATTTGCATTCAGTTAGCGCTCGGGCCGGGAAACTGCGTGCTATGCGCGCATCAACCGAGGAAAAACAGGGAAATTTTTTCTCCTGCAGCATGGAATATTGATTGGACGGCACGATGAGCAAACTTTATCTCAAAACGCGCAAAAAGGAGCGATGCTGCCGGCTCGAGTATAAGTTCCACTCTGTTGCCTCGAGTGTCAAACTTTTTTCCCGGCGGGTTATACGTGCCGCCCTTTGTTTCTCCATCGACGCGCGTCTCCTCTATCGCGCTGACATTATGGTGTCCTTATAAAGCTTATAAGCAGTGTTTGCCTTTGCGGAAGACAAATATTGCGTTATTGCGGGCAAGGAGTTACGTATAGTCGCCGTCTATGAGACGCTCCTCGCTCGCGTGTTAGGACAACGCGCAAGTCAAAGTCCCGCCGCTGCGCGGCGCTCGGCGGAAGTTTTTTAGTGTGAATACACTTTATAAGCGACCCCGAACCATCCACCGCCGTCGGCGGCGTCCGCAGTCTTCTCTCTATCTTTAAAAGAAAGAGGACTTGGCGGGCCGCAGCGCGACGCTCTACCGAATAAGCCACGGTAATCCGTTGGCATTCGCCAGTGAGTTAACGTAAACTCCCCCGTGTGATCAAATTGCGATTCCCAGGAACCATTACACTATAAAGGCACCACAGTGTGATTAATAAATATAATAGTGCGAATTAATAAATACGTCTCATAGCATCACCCCGTGCATTCGCACTTAACCATGTTCACCCTCGGGGAAATGCTTGGGAGTTTTTTTTTTGGGGGGGGGGGGGGGAAGAAAGTGGCAGTGACCGCAGACGGTGTCTCGTCGTGTTAGCGGGTCATCGCGGAATTATTTCGTTTCCCCCTTTTTTTACGCATGCGAGATGAAAAAAAAAATAAAAAGCAGTCGCATGTTGTGCGCGCGCCTCACTGTGCCCTACACAAAGCTGCGGCGAGTGACGGCAGCCCACATTCCGTTTGCAAATGTGCGGCGAAATATGAGTAGGTCACTGTACCTGATTGATTGATTGATTGATTGATTTGTGGGGTTTAACGTCCCAAAACCACCGTACGATTACGAGAGACGCCGTACTGTAGGGCTGCGGAATAGGTCACAGTACCTGTGAAAATGGATGCTGTGTATTTCGTCGGCAGTAACGAAACCGTATAATGCATTTCTTCATAATTACACACTTGTTTTTTTGAGGAGCAAGTGATTCGCTGGTAAGAAAATTGTGACTTGCTGCAAAGTGTACCCCCTGGCAGAACAAAGAACGACTGGTCCTCCATCCCGACTAATTCATGACTGGGCGAATGTAATAAGTATTCGCTTCATATACATCAACGCGCAGTGTGTTGCGCCGGGGCACCTGGTTTCACCAGAGACGCGTGTCCACTTTATCGCAGTGCGCTTGCGATATGCCAAGCTCGAGCTGTGACCCGCCCCGACGGTCTGTAGTGCTTATGGCGCTCGATAGGTGGCGGGATCGGATCCCGGCCGCGCCGGCTGCATTTACGCGATGGAAGCAAAACCTGAACTTAAGTTTATGTGCACGTTGTAGGGAACTTCAGGTGGCCGATATTTTCGGAGCCTCTCCTGATGGTATCGTGGTTTTGTGACGTTAAGCCCCATCAATCTTTATTATATAGGCTCGAGCTGCGCACTTCTGGCTCGAGCAACGAGAGCGCATGCAGCAGCACTTGAAGCTAAAAACTGGCGCGTTTATAGCTTTTCGTGTACGATTTGTCACAGCTATACGTAGAGCAGTGCTGCAGTAACTCGAAGTGGAGAACATTTGGGTGTGCCTGTTCCCGGTTCCGCCGTCATTAGCGCACAGCGCGTGGCCGCCGTTTGGGTTTCGTCGGGTTCGACTTTAGTACATGTTTACGTACTGCGCTGCAACGCATGTGCCCGCGCTGAGCCATCCTCTAGTTCCGAACAGTCTGCAACCGTGTATCTTCGCCGTTCGAACGCTTATATGTAACTGCTCTAGCGAAAAATGGACTAGTTACAAATAAGTGATGTTTTTTTTTCTCTTTTTTACATCTGCGCTGGCATAGTGACGTGCAAAAGGACGGGTCAAAATATGCGCCGTTAGAACGCTAGTGAAACAATTTTCTGTTTTTATTTATCTCAAATGAGTATCTGTTCATAAGGAGCTAGATGACGTCACAGAGCAGTGAGAATACTCCCAGTCGTGGAACGGAGTTGCGCCAAACGCTGGTCTTGCGGGAAAGAAACAATAAATAAGTTTTAAAAAGAAATCTAACTTGCTTGCATGCCGATTGAGCTCTTGTGCCATGTGGTGGGCATAGGACTTATGAGCAGGCTGAACCCTTGTACTGCGACAGACGCTGTACGACAGGTCTTCATGCCACAACAAATAATGCGGCGTTCGGTACTCCTTATACCATTCAAGAAAGCTTTTCTGAAGCATTCATTCGGCTCATGATATCGCTTACCGACAGTATCGCTTAGCGACAGTATAAACATTCGGCTAGAAAAGAAATGGGGTTGGAATCTCTGTATCGCTTAGCGACAGTATAAACATTCGGCTAGAAAAGAAATGGGGTTGGAATCTATCTCTCTCTCTCTCTCTTTTTCAGAAGTGCTGGCTGCTCATATATACATTGAGCCGACGACTGTATGTTAGTTCTTATGTTTCACAGTGCACGCTGCACGCACATTTTAACTTTGCGGACACTTGTGGGGACACCGGGCTCTCTTGCGCACTGTCAGCACTGCGGCTTGTAGTCGAGCCGTAACTAACACCACATAAGACAACTTCGAAGAAAGCTACACATGGTAGTGCTTGCAAGTGTGCTCAAGCGGACGCCACGGAGCGGAAAACCTACTACCTTAGTGAGGTATTGACACCATTTTTCGATGGTGCACGAGCTCTGTCTGCCATGCAAATCTCAATTATATTGCTACATGCATGCATATTGAGATTCTAGGGGGCGACGCGCGTGTGTGCCCGACGAGGAAGGCGAAGGGTGGTCTCCGCTCGATCGCTGGTAAACTGGTCACGCCGTTACCGCTGGTTTCTAGTACATCTAATCCACAGCCTCTTCGATACGGCGTCTCTTCTTTTCCGTAACATATTTGGTAGAGGTGGAACGTTCCCCGTCTTCATCACGAAGCTTCACTGTGGCCTGCACCGTTCAGTCTCCGGCCATGGCTACCAACGACGACAACCCATCAGCGTATCCATCTGTAGCTCCAGCCACCACATACCTGACGATGCCCCACTCCCGTGATACCGGTGCATTCTCCGCACAACCTGAGCTTGACGTTGACTACTTGCTCCGTATGTACGAGCGTGAACAATATAAAGGCGGCTCTGGGCAAGAGGGAAGCTCAGCAAATGCGGAGATTTAATTTTGACGGTTAAGTTTGTTTCCCCTTGGTGCGACTACCGACGTCCACACTACATTTACTTTGGGCTACGGGGTGACTTTACGCAGCTGTCTGGCTAGTTGCGTTGACGTCAGGTACCAAAACTTCTAAAATGGCTGCTTTTGCATCGCCGAGACATTCCAAATGGCCGCTTGTGCAACACCGACGCAGTCACGCCGTATACAGTGTGCAACAGCCGCGAGCGTGACGAGAGGCTACCACTGAATTGCGACGTCAGGGTATACACAGTTGGAACCGAAACTAGCTTTTGAAAACGCATGCTGTAAGCCTAATTACTTTTTCAGGGTAGGCTCACGCTTCTATATAGGCTCTTGGGGGCTTGGCCTTTCATTTGATGCCAAAAAAGCGACAACTGAAAACTTCAGTGTCGGTACGCCTTTAATAAAAACTACAGCACGTGTGGCAATCTAAAAGGGCTTGTTTTTTTCTTTTCTTTTTTTTTTCTCGGCTCGCTTCGGCGCTCCCGAAGTTATGAAGCAGCCGCTGTGAACACGTATCGTCGTCCCGCCGACGCTGACGCCACTTTTCCCAATGGGAATCCTGTCGCCAAAGCACACGGAAGGCTGCTGTTTTAACTGACGCGTGTTAGGCAGAGCGCGTCGGTTCCCTCCCTGGTTGGGCTGCGTTGGCTTGCCCTTTGTTATGCGCGCGTGTGGGGGGGGGGGGGGGGGGGCTCGTCGCTTCGGCCGTCTTCCTTTCTTCCGCTGCGCGAGTGACTTTGCCGTTTTTGGCAATTGCCACTCGCGTATAGCGGAAGCTAGAAACCATTGACGTGCGTGACAGCCTCGTTAGAGTCGCGTTGTAAAGGAGACGCCTGCTGCGCGTGCTGTTAGCAACGAGCCGCATGTGGTTGGGCCGGCTGCACGTATACTACTCGTGCAGGCATTCGTATTTTGGGGTTATTTCGTTAGACTGAAGTCGTTTTATTAGATTCGTCAATGATCGAGAGAGAGAGACTTATATAATTGGTCCTTGTTTAGTTGGAGGGTGCGATATGTGAGACGACTCTATAATAATTCCCACCACGGGATTTTCTTTAATGTGCTCCTAAGCCTATTAGTGTGCATGCCTTCAACAAAGTTATCGCGGTAATTTTGAGTGGAAAGTGTGGAACTTGCGTTTTCATCAGCAAAGGAGGTGAAGAGGAACTGCTCCAGCGGATGTAAACTGGAAGATCTCGTTGTCATGGGTGTGAAGGTACCTTGTATTTGCACGCCGTTTTGTGATGCGAAGCAGCTATTTGACACACGTGTGTAACGTCGTACGTACGTGCGTCCGTACGAACGCACCGCAACGTGTTTTTTTTGCCGCAGTTGTTGGAGTGGTGCCAAATAGGTCACACCGCCGTGGCGCGCTGACGTCAGGCTCCCCTCGTGCATAGAGTTTGCCACAAAAATATGTTTTTGTGAGGTTTCCCTCTGGGTATACGTAGAGGGAAATCTGGCGCCACCATCTACGCGAATTTCTTATAGGGGCCTCGTTGAAGCGCTGGGAATGACGGTATATGTGTCTGCGAAGCTTGTGTTGGCTGGTGTTGAGCGAGGCTTCGGCTCAAAAATAGATATGACTGCGCAAATAAAACTTCTACAAAACAAACCTTTTATAAGCTGATCTAGTTTACGCGTATTTTATTCTAAAATAAATGTCTACTCACTTTGATGGCACAACCGAACGGCGAATGAAAGAAGCTGACGACATAAAATGGGAGAGGGAACGATGGCTTTTTTGTCTGCCTGCCAAGTTTAACGGCATTTGGTAACTTTTTACGCTTCGTGAAATTGTGCGTCGACGCAGCAGTTCTTAGTGTTAAATAAAACACGTTTATATGCAATGGCAAAACATAAATAGCTTATTACGTGCTCTTTTAGTAACGTGAAGCCGAACACGTCTTCCAGGTATACAAATCCGGGTCAAGTTCACTCGCATATCCCGGCATTCACTTGCATCCAGCAGGTCACTAGCGCCAGATCTCCCTCTAGGTATTTTTTAAAGAAACTCTATGTCCTCGCACGCTTCCCTCGCCGGGAAGCGTGCGCCGGGAAGCGTGACGTCGCTCTCTCCCTCACCAGCAGCACGCTCGCCGCAGCGCCCGCGGCTGCCGGCCCCACTCGTAACACACTTCTCTCTCGCTAAACAGTTTCGCTTCAAACCTCTCTTCCAGCACCCGCGTGGACGCCCGTTTCAACCGAATCAACGCCGTGCGCACCGCTTCGCATTCCATCAGGGTTCCGTTCGGGGAGATGGTTTATAGCTTTTTTTTTAGATGCGGAGCATCTAATACTCGAGACTCGTAGTGCGGCGCCGTCCGCAAGCTTCCTCCTCCTTCTTCCACCATCTGTGCATCCCTTCCTCCTCTACACACCGCGCGCGCTTCACTCCTCCACCATCTGTGCACCCTTCCTCCTCTACACACCGCGTGCGCTTCTCCTCTTCACGAACATTCGCTAGCTGTATAATGTAGCGCGCATGCGCCGTCACGCTTCGAGAACATCGGCAGCTGACGCGCGCGCATGCGCCGTCGCGCTTCGAGAACATCGGCAGCTGACGCGCGCGCATGCGCCGTTGCGCTTCTCCCCCTTCTCGAACATTCGACAGCTGACAGTGCATGCGCCGTCGCGCTGTATATATACTCAAGGTCGGTGCTCGCTCGCTCAGTTGCCGCTCGTCGGTTGGTTTGTACGGCGCGTCGACGTCCAAGGTTGCGGTGAAATGAATTCCAACGAATCCACAAACACAATGATCGACGTCCCTTCGACCAGCGCCGCCCTTTCGCATACGTGTGTACGTGTTCACTCATTTAACACCCCCTCCTACAACCACGTTAACCAATTTAGCCATCGACCCAAGTAAGTCGCAATTTAACACCCCATTTCACAACCACGTTAATTAATTTAGCCATCGACCCAAGTAAGTCGCACTTTAACACCCCGTTAACCAATTATATGCTCCGCATCCTCCTCAGTGTTCCCCCGAGGGAAGCTGCGGGCAATTTTTTTGCATGACGTACGTATTATTCTGTTCGTAGATCGTTCCAACTTCGTCGCCTCTAGATGCAGCGCAGAGAATATGGGAACGTATTCTCGGTAAACCACATCCCGGTTAGTATTCATCAATGACAACCAACAGCCACTCAAGCCACGGGACGTTTGTATATAGTATTTTTGATATGAATGTGAAGAGATTAATTTAGGGCTGAACGACCGCTTGCCGCTGGCAGGGTCCAAACTTGCACTCTTCTAATAACGCGTCTGAAGCTCTACCAATCCGCCTTCTTCTTTTTTCTGTGCTGCTACTATCGGTATTACCAGAAGCAAAACCTCCGAAATGAAAAGACGTTTCGCGACTGTGCCGCTTGGGGAAAAGCGCACGCGCAGAGGCATCGTGTAAAAAGGTGGATTGAGCGATGGCGGTGGTTGTCCTCCCGTACACTTTATTGGGTATATCTGTGATACGATACATCTGCTCTAGTATCTTGCGAAAGTTCGTTTCGCTTGTTCACAGATGTATAGTCTAGAGGCACAGTCTAGAGGCAACACATCGAATTATATAACCGCGTTATATTCTTAAACTGTCAATCAGCGAGTTTCCAAGGAAAGTAGTGGGACGGGGGGGGGCGACAGGTCGTTAGATGAAATTAAAGCGCCGTAGACAAGGGGGCTCCTTATACTCACGATGAGTGAGGAATGTATAGTTGGAGCGAAATATGCGGCAATTGCTGTGGCGATGTATGTACAATGCCGTCTTCTTGCTTGTAGAGATAAATAGATGTTTTTCTTGTTTCCTAAACGTATTTAAATCACGAAAAACGGGAAAACTGTGCAGGGAACGGCTGTCGAAGCTGCAGTGAAATTGGCCGCATCCGTCGAATGTGTGACGAGTAAAACCGCGCACTGCCGTGTGAAGTGCTGGCCACTTTCAGCTCTAGATAGGCTCATCTGCAAGTGCGTTTGTTTGTTTTTCGTGCGGCGCTGCGCTGCAGGTAAAACGGCTGCCGCCGGCGCTGCTGCTTTTAAAAATAGTTCGCGCGCATAATAATATACTTAACCAATGACGGGCGGTCCATTGTGTGCGTCAGGACGTCGTAAACGCACGCCGTCGTAAAAGAAACGCGCACAATCGTTACCACTGTCGCTGTGTGTGTGTGTGGCAGCGCTCGATGGTGCCCGAGTGTGTGTATATAGTTGTTTATGCGCCGGATGCTGCCGGCGGCGACCGCCGAGGGACGGGCGTTTTGATTTCGCGCCGCGTTGTTTACTGCCCATTGGCGTCGCCCGTAAATAACGCCGCGAAGTGCATGGGCCGTCCGTTGGCCGGGTCGTTGCCTAGCTCCTCATTGTTTGCTGGCGCGTCCGGCCTGCCGGATGACGCGCCCGGTGTCTGAACGGTGCGTTCACCCACGCGGGTTTGCGCCTTCGGGTGCATCGACGTCCTATCTTGCAGGTTGCCCCGCCGCGGTGGTGTAGTAGCTAAGGTACTCGGCTGCTGACCCGCAGGTCGCGGGTTCGAATCCCGGCTGCGGCGGCTGCATTTCCTACGGAGGCGGAAATGTTGTAGGCCCGTGTGCTCAGATTTGGGCGCACGTTAAAGAACCCCAGGTGGTCGAAATTTCCGGAGCCCTCCACTACGGCGTCTCTCATAATCATATGGTTGTTTTGGGGCGTTAAACCCGACATATCAATCTCTTGCAGGTTCACGCTGTCCAAGATGTTTTGAGGCTGTCGCGAAAAAATAAACCTGGGACGAACGGAGAAACCAGCGAATTCGAAAATGTGGTGGAAAATGACCGTGTAAGCCTCGACTCCCGGATGCAGAACGTGGCCGCTGCTGTTTAGTGGCTACATGGCGAGCAAGTTCTTGCCGCTGGCTCGCGCGCGCATGTGGCCTTAACTTTGCGCCGTGCATCTCGCCTTCAGGTCACGTACGGCTTGTCGTCCATCCACCTTGTCTTGTCGCATGGTCACGCATGTGGTCAATGCAGGCCTACAACGAGGCTAACAGTGCTCAAAGCTAGTGCGCAATAGACAATTGAGGTCTATAGAATAGTATAAGCTGTCGGAATAACCCAGAATAAAGCGTGGTAATTTGTAATTTGCATAAAATCGAAAAAAAAATATCCTAAAACATCTGACCGACCCTATAAAGTTTCCTGAAATTAACTAGAGGGGACTTGGCGCTGCGATCGTTCAGCGACCATGGGAATGATGGGTAGTACACGGATTTGCCTAGTCTTCGTACTTGCGGGTGGCCTATTGTGCACTTGTGGCTTCGTTTACAGCTGCGTTTCGGTTTTGTTTCGAAGGAAAGAACGAACCCTTTTTAACTTCGTGACCCGATTTGAAGAAGTAAGCCTAAAAAAATAAGGTGGTAAAGCACAACCGCTGAACATCTGAACATTTGCTGATTTTTGTTTCGCGAGAAAACAGTTCCAAGCCACCCGAACACATATGGAGCCAGAAGCCAGCCAGAAGTACGAAGGTTAGACCGATGTGTGTACTACCCATCATTTCCATGCTCGCTGAAGCGCAGTGCGTTGCAGCTCCCATAGACACTAGCGCCAGAGTTCCCTCTAGTGTATATTAGGAAACTCTATGGGCGCAAGTACGTCGTCGTTCTTGTTGATTAATTGTATTCAACGGTTTAACTGTTTCTCGTCGCACGTAGAAAGAAGCGCGCGGTTGAGATGTGCCTGGTACTGTGGTTTTGGGACGTAAAATCTCAGATATGATTACATGCTTTGAACAGTATAGGTCGTTCCAGGCGTACTCGAAGGTTGTACGACAAATTCATATGAAAGAAACACATGGCTTGCTATGGTTGTGTTTTTCACTCGGGCAACCAGCGTGATCGTGGACATTCCCCTCCTGATTTCGTGTGTCGAGTGTATATGTAGCAATGTTGAGACGCACGGACGAAGGAAAGGAAACACGACACTGTAAAAGGTTGTATAGTTTTAATATTGCTGCAACCACTCGGCATCCGGGATCACCAGCTATTCCAGATGACATCTGGAATAGCTGGTGATCACGAAATCAGAATGGTTTACTAAACCATTCTGATTTCGTATTGTGTTTGTACGTCTGCGTTGTCTTTTTAAGTATTGTCCTTCGCGTCCAATTTACCATGTCTCTCTTCTTCTGTGTCAGTCAGAGTTGCCTGTTCACGCTTTCAGCTAACTCGATATCCTTGATCGCCTTGTGTGCGCGTTTTCAAAGTAAACTCTGTAGTAATAAGGAAGAGGGATATCGATGATGCTCCTTTGCAGGAGTAAGTAACCCGCCATGCCCATTGCACTGTATCGATGTAGCCGCCCTCTTGCGGTTACTCCTCGTAGTTGCAACAGTTATTGTGCGCGAAAAAAAAATCGGGTTTTGGTTTACTTAACCAGCCTTTAGAAGTGCGTGCAGCCATTTGATTAGATATACAATCGATTTGCGAGTCAAATTCGGGAATAAATTTCGGAAAATTTACAGCAAACATGCGGGATTGCAACTCACGACCCACCCAGTCAGCATGCGCGTACACTAACCACTACATCACACCACGCTACGGCACCGTCTGAAAGGAGCCAGGTTTAGGCACGTAGGCACCGAGGGGTCGTTTTTGCGCGCACACACACACACACACACACACACACACACACACACACACACACACACACACACACACACACACACACACACACACACGCACGCACACACACACACACACACACACACACACACACACACACACACGCACACACAGACACAGACAGACAGACAGACAGACAGACAGACAGACAGACAGACAGACAGACAGACAGACAGACAGACAGAACGGTTGCCTTACTCCACAGGGAGGAAAATGCCCCTCATTACCATGCCGCGTGCCATCTTGTGCGCACATTTCGTTTTTTGGAGCAGTAAAGAGCTCTTTTCAAAGTAACTGCGAAGTTCCTCAGGAAAACTCTTTTAGACTGTAATACTGACTTTAGCAGTGCATTTCTTTTCACCCGTACCGCAGACTTACTTAGGTGTCTAGGTTTTCTCTGCGCTTATCCCAATTCTGTCCTCACTCGAAAGCCCTGGATTGTGTCGCACAAAGAGTGGCCTCACGGACGTCGCTGTCGGTCAAGCTCTGGTAGAGTTACTGTATGTGCTACCTTTAGGTAGCTACTTACAGTTACTTGAAGTTCTGGAAATGCTTTCGTGTGCGCAGCAGATCCTTTCGGATCCTTTCGTGCGCGGGCACGAGAGCGGCGCTCGGATTTCTGCCAGCAGCGCGGCCGGGCGAGCAGGAACAATGGACAGCCGTGGTCCTCGGCGCTGCCATTAGGGGGAGAAAACAAAAGGCCGTCCGTCCAGCCTAATTTGTCATCTTCAGCGTCATTCTCGGGGAAAAACTGCAGGGATGCCTCGCACCAGCCGAGTTCAACGCCCGCTCCCTCCACCCCCTGGTGCTGCTCTCTCGTATCCATTTCTTTCTTTGCCGAGTGGAATGCTTGGCTCGCAGTTTCTTTCCCGCCTGCTCCATGGTCGCGCTTTGAGGCGTCTCGGCAAACTCGCGGTGGCGCTTAATTAAAGCCGGCAACAGTGAGCCGGCGTGCTGGCCAGTGTGAAAAAAAAAAAAAAAGCCGAGAAGGAAGGATCGGGTGCTAATATCGGATCCGTCGGGTACTTGGTGATCTCGGCAGTCGCGACAGTGCCATACTTTTCTTTATATATGTTTTCTCAGAATAAATGCCGAACACTACCCAAGCGCTATTCGACAAGTTCGGTAGTGACAGCTACGATACTACGCGGCAGGTTCGGTGAAAGGATGCACGCGCATTGTTCGCTGTAATGTGTCGACTGAGATAATGGGCGTGCGAACGAAGGCGGGGGCAGAAGAGCCGCATTCCCTTCCTAGGGACATAAAAAGGGGAGGGGGCTACGAAGCCATCCCCATACATTGACGTAATAAAGAGGGGGGCACTGTGGAAAACTTCTGCCCGCTTCCCCCCCCCCCCCCTAAAGAAAAACTCTGTGCTTGCCTATATGACGGAGAGAGAAGGTCGCGGGATCGAATCCCGGCCGTGGTGGCCCGTCTTATTTGATATTTAGGTGCACTTTAAGGATCATTGTGAAAACTTCCGCGGGGCTCTCCTCTACGTTGTTCATCATAATGCTGCCGTGATTCCTATGTGATTCTTAAAGAAGAGAAAAGTGAGCGAGCTCCGTAACTGTCTGCATCAGAGTACGACACCTATATATATATATATATATATATATATATATATATATATATATATATATATATATATATATATATATATATATCGCATCGAACGCGTTATTCGAAGGTCGTAGGTTCGTTTCCTGCTCACGGCTGGTTATTTTTTCATCCCCTTTTCTTCTTCTTATTTACGTTCCATTGGTTCTAATAACTTCCCCTGTACATTACTTAGCATTACTGTCTGTTAGATCTCATTAATATTGTGTTAAAACACGGAAAAACGAGCCCTTAGGTATACACTTCTTTCCCATATATATATATATATATATATATATATATATATATATATATATATATATATATATATATATATATATATATATATATATATATATATATATATATATAGAGAGAGAGAGAGAGAGAGAGAGAGAGAGAGAGAGAGATGCACAGGGACAGCGAGTGACGACAGAAGAGATAGGAAAGATGAAACAACATGGTCACAGGAGTCAGAGGACTGGGCGCCACTGGTGAGAGCTCTTGTCGGCTACATGAGGTGGCGTAGGACCAACCGAGTTGGCCAGAGCTGCGCTCTCGTCGGAGATCGCGAGGGCACAACCGGTCGGCACGGAATCCAGCGAGTGAGTCGTGATGCCGTGATTCTGGGACGCAATACGTACTATCGTGATGGTATAGTGGGCGCCGTCCACTTATCACCATGGGCAGGCGCGCGCACCCTGTTCGGCAGCTCGGCGCATATTTGCGTGTCCGTCCGTGGTGATAAGTGGACGGCGTGCACTTATAACCATCGTGAAGGCTTGTCGATGTTCGGGTTTCATTCGATGCCGATGGTACCCAAGAAATTAACGTGGCCATGATGATAACGAGCTAGATTTGTTGGACTTTGACTCTGCTGGATTTGTCGAAGTAATAAATTTTTCTTAGCAGTGGCAGCCTTTACAGTTATTTGTTAAAGCTTGTGCACTTTTGGCTACAGCTCTTTTTATTAGTTTTTATGAAGTGAAAAAGCTGACTGTATACTGTCGTAAAACTGTGTGCAGTGCTACACGTCTCTGACTCAACGCCGTAGCTGTTGGGCTCGTGTCTTGCGTTGCGTCTGTGCGCTAACGCAATCGACAAGAACACGCGTGGATACACGCGTGCCGCGCACCTGCGGGCTGCCAGTCACGACACGCTTGATTCGCCCGTATTGTTACCTCGCTGCCGGCGGGGAACGCTGTGGAGACGCTGCATCATCCCACATCTGGCGTGATTTTTATGTATATTGAACTCCCTTAATGCTATAGTTCAGCAACAGTTGATCGCGTAACGTCCCCAACATTCTCGTTTAGTGTCTGTGCACACTTATATTTTAGGGGCGAAGCTCCTTATGGCGTGGCTTGTGCGTCCATCGTAGTACGTAACCACCAGTGGCACATACCCGAAATAGCGGTCCTTACAATGTATGCTGGATGGGGGCACTTGTATATGATGAATACATAATGAAAAGATGTAAGATGGCTGTGTTTGGAGTTTTCTCTAGACATATGGACGGACGAACGGACTGACACACGCACGCACGGACGGATGGACAGACAGAGGGATGGCCGCAAAAAGAGATGGACGGACAGACAGACGAATGAACAAACGGACGGATGCATTAAGGATCACACAGATAGGTGGACGCAAGAACGAATAGACAGACAGACTGATTAACGCTGCGCCCCACCAATCATCATTCACTCCGTGGATATGCTGTGATTTTTTGTTTCGCCGTAACTTAGTGTAATAACAATTGCAGGTGTTTTACGTCCCAAAACCACGATATGAATGAGAGACGACGTATAGTGGAGGGCTCCGGAAATTTTGACCATCTGGTGTTCTTTAACGTGCACCTAAATCCAAGGACACCGCAGGTCCTTGTTATTTTCGCCTTTATCGGAATGTGGCCGGTATTCGATGGCGTGAACTTCGAGTGAAGAGCAAAGCACTATATCCACAAGACTACCGTGGCGTGTTGTCATAACATTCTTTCCTTTAGAAAGATAAATAAATAATTATGGTCTAGGAACGGGCAGCGTTTCAGATAGGCGACCCAATTTGTTTTGGAGCGCTATTGGCAGGCACGGAAAAGAAGCCAAGAGCCGTTAGTTTGCGTATCTTTTAAAAGCACGTCAGAGGCCTCGCCACTTATAAGGCTCCGTAAACACTTCCGCGGCAATAAAGTTCTGAATAGCGGAAATTGGAAAGCTGGCGTGCGCGACCTACGATTTCCGTGCTATAGCTGGATGCCGCGTCTATACATAATGAGAGAGAGAGAGATTCGATGGTAGATAATTCAGCCGTGACTGGAGCCATGCTACTTCA
This sequence comes from Rhipicephalus microplus, assembly GCF_043290135.1. Taxonomy (NCBI): domain Eukaryota; kingdom Metazoa; phylum Arthropoda; class Arachnida; order Ixodida; family Ixodidae; genus Rhipicephalus; species Rhipicephalus microplus. The sequence continues at coordinate 248,262,897 of NC_134700.1, read as the reverse complement.
CGCTGCGTGTCCGGTTATCGTGTCGCGCGTTCCCGCCAGAAGCGCTGCAGGAGCGGTGTTCACGAGGCCACGCTCCATTGTCGTCTCGCGTCCGTCGTGCGAAATGAGAGACACGTGCAGCTGCATGCTGCGTGCCGTTGTGCGTCCCGATAAGCTCGTTTTCATGTGCGGAGCAACTCAACTCCCGCAACGTCGTTCACGAATGCGTCGCGTAATATACTTGACAGCTAATCTCATACTCGGGTGCGTGCTAGAAGCGCATGCGGCGATGTGGTCTGCTGTCTTGTATATATAGCTGTGCTGACCAAAAGAGGAATCGAGATGTGTAAGACCTTTCATGTTTGAAAGGGCAGTGAATTCAGCAAGCCAGTGATGATTCATGGTTTGTGATGATTCATGATGATTCAAGCTATAGAGATGATTCATGGTGATTTGGAGAAAGAGAGAAAGACTATAAACATTGTTGAGAAACGCGCGGGGAGGAGCCGAGCTCGTTGTTTGTTCGTGGCTCTGTTCTCAACTATGAGCGCGCGTCACGAGGTGTGTGCCAAACACCCTAACTTCAGAAAACGCCGCGTGTAGCCGTGCTCTTGAGTGACCGTATACAACCTGTAAAACAGATGTCCGTGATTTCACGCGAGGAAACCAGATTTCTCGAGTGATAGCTCGGTTTTGCTTGCTTCGGGAAATGATGATTGATTTGCAGAGATATAACTTTATTTCGTGTCTTTTTCTAGGCAGAGATGACGAGAGGTCGACTACATTTTGCTACAAGGGAGCTAACTACAGCACGCGGACGCTGATGCGGTTGTCTAGGCGTTAACGTTCAGTCAACTTGCTTGCGGCGAGAGCCTCTGGTGTTGGTGGCACGAAAGACTATAGCCTTGGACCGTGGCTCCAGCGCTTAGCTGTGGCGTAGGGTTGGAGGATTTCGTAACTATATATATATATATATATATATATATATATATATTCATTTTTTGATGGTAAACAGCGCGAAAAACGAAGACAGAGAAGTAGGAAGACACAGGACAAGGGGTGACTTTCAACTGGAAAGATTTAATGAAGAAACATCGTATATATATACAGTTATTCGTGCATGCTCTTGCACGGCGAGAAAACTAAATAAACTAAAATAACTGCTGTAGACACGAGGCATCTTGCCCTAACAACGTGAATGGCAATAATAATGGTAATTCTTTATCAAGGAGAGCGATTGGTGGTTCACTGACGCAGTTTCTGCCTGCCTTTTGAATTCTGTAGGCTTCAAAAATTTCCCTTGTCAGCTGGTCGCGGTGGCGGAAAAGAGCCTTCGTTCTCGAAAAGTATGGGGTGCATCCACAGTCGTCCCGGCAGCGGATGGCCAAGTGTGTCGAAAGCGCGATACTCCGAAGGGAAATTTGGTGCTCCCTCAGTCTAGAGTTGACACATCGCACCGTCCGGCCAATGTAAACACATCCGCACGGGAAGAGTACGCTGTACACAACAGCGTACTTCATTAATTTTTTTTTCAGTTGATAGTCAGTGCTTGTCCTGTGTCTTCCTACTTCTCTGTCTTCGTTTTTCGCGCTGTTTACCTTAAAAAATGAATCGTTACAAACTCGCCCATTTTTTTAATACTACTCATGTATATATATATATGTGTGTTGCCGTAGCCAATCTCGGAGACCACGCTTTTGAGACGTTGCTCGTTTTCGCGGTCGCGCTGCATTATATCCTTCGCAAGCTCTTTCGCCGGCTTTTACCTTGATTGATTGATTGATTGATTGATTCATTCATTGATATGTGGGGTTTAACGTTCCAAAACCACTATATGATTATAGTGGCTTTTACCTTGGCTTTTACCTTGGCTGATCCTGAAGGTCCGATTCATGCAACGAATCTTTTTCTGGGTTTGTAGCTGAAGGACTAGAGCGATGACTGAGAACAAGGCTGTGTATGGCGCCACCAACACACTAACATATTGAAAAGCTGTTGTGTACAGTGTCGAAGGCTGCCAGGAAGCACTCGCGACAATTGAAGAGGTTACGTCAACAGCAGAAAAAAAAATGAACAATACTGTTCACAGTCGTATGCGTGCTGGTGTTCTTTCCACCCTTTCCCCGATAAACTTAGGCAGCCTGCCGAATGTAGACTGTCTCCGTGATTATGCTATCTCACATTCTTGATGGGGTGGACCAAGCAGTTTAGTGTTCTTATGCGGTCACTGACAGCCGTCGTGTGCGATCGCTTTTCTCGGCAATGGCTTCTTAGCCTCCAAGATGCGCGACGTCTCTCCAAGTATGCTGGGCAGCCGTCGAAATATAATAACGGCGCTTGAAGCCACGAGCAGTGAGGCTACAGCTTCGTTTCGGGCTGGTAAGTATACTTACCATCGAATGCCAGTCCTATAGGACTGGCATTCGATATCGAAATCGACAAGACTCGAGTCACGCGACGGCGGAACCTCCCTATATATACTTTCCATGGGACGCGCTCTCGCATGGTGATACGTAGCGGCAACGCCGCTTCCATGATTGGCGGTTGCCGGTTATCCTACTGGAAATAATTCGCAAGTAAATAAATCCTCTCGTGACGTCACTAAGGTGGTCAGCAAATATATAGAGTGCAAGGGTACGAACCGTGGGGAGCAGGGTTGCCGCGAAAGCTCTCCTTTCCCAGTTCGCATGCAAGCGGAATGTGTTCGTGCTCTCTTGCAGCAGGCATTCTGGCCGTTCAGGCACCTCTGCCGTTCGTTAAATTTAGTTAACCATTCGTTTTAAATATTGTTCCCGCACGGTGAAGTGCTGAAACGAAAACTGACAGATTTCTCATTAAGACAAAGCTCGATAAACACAAGTAAACTTTCTTTATACTTTGAGTCACATGTTTTGTACCAAAGACAGAGACGTGTACGTAGTGTGAAGACTCAATCTGCAAAAGCAGTCTTATTTCATAAGTGAAATATGCACATGAGCAAACAATGGTGCAAGAGTATCTGAACCCACGCGAAAATTGGTAACATTCACGGGCATGTAGGCCACGTAGTAATTGGCCGAATCATGTCTTTTACGGCAGCTAAAATATGTTCTGTAAGAACTTGAGTACCAAAAAAGACAGAATTTGAGGGGAAGATAGAGGCGTGAAGCGATCAGAAGCCGTTCAACAGCGAATGCCGCTGGAGAATGTGTTTCAGCTTGTTGACTTGTTCTTGTCAAACCACTGCCTTTGGGAACAAATGTTCACATTTGAAAACGTTGGCTCCAGCTATATTCCCTGTTCAACGATTTCTCAAAGCATCGGCGAGTCCGTTACATGTATTTCAGTGACAGTATTAAAAGCAAAGGCCCCCAAAGTTTTCAACTGGCTATATGCATTCCCGTGAACAGGAAGGGGGCCTGTAATTGTTTCACGTCGTTTGAACTGAATGCCGAAAGTAAAGGATGCACCAACTCTGCAGCCGAGTCAACACGCAATCAAGCCTTTCACGAAATATATGTTGTCACAAGCAGGTAGGCTCTGGTCATCACAAGTAAGTTTATATGGCGGCACTGCGCTTACGTCGGTCCAGTAATTCGGGTGTTAAAACACTGCGGAGCCGCGTGAAGCTTCGGATGCCTCGATTCAGTCACCTTCGTCTAATGCATGGTTGACGTGATCTGCCAGGCCTATACTGCTGCTTGCGTTCGCTACACACCACGTTAAATGATCACTTGATGAAACACGTGATATCGCTGAGCGAGTGGCAAGGGGCAGCGGGGTCAAGCGCTACACACGTCTCCCCGCGCTGTTCAATCACTGTTCAATCAAATTCGTTTATTTGTAAAAAACTGGCGATTGACAATCGATGCAAACATCTACATTAACCTCACTTCGTTCGAAGAGATCTTGAGATGCCCGGCAACCGCTATACAAGCGTGCATGTTCCCTGAAACCGAAACCAGCGCTTAGTTTCCGGGGCCTGGTTAAGTCGCGACTCGGTTTACGTTCTTACCACGGGACTTGGTTTACGTTCACGCCACGGGATTCGCGGTGCCTATTTTGTGACAAAGGGAGCACGACTTGGTTGTATAGAACCGAATTGTGTAGGGCCGCTGTAACTGGCTTGATAGGAACCTTCGTCGCGTTTAGAATCCCCTTCTGTCGAGGTCCGTACGGGATGGGCGTCTATGCAAGGATGTGCCGTACAAGAGAGACCGGTAGACCTCCATGCCCTATAGACGATCGCTTTGGCGTCGTCCTTTCTGCATAGACTGACGAGATACTTTTTTTGTTATCTACTCACCCCTTCTCTCTATCTTCTCCCTTTCTTTCTATCAACTTTACTTCCAACTTCACTTCCAACTTCCCCGTCCCTAAAGGCACTGAGCCGTGCCCCCACGACGGGAGACGGCAAATGGCGTCCTTCTCTTTTTATTTCTCGAATCACTTACACACACTCTCTCTCACACACACACGAAAAGCGCTGGCGATATTTGAGGACCGGGGCCGTATACCAAATAGCCCGGCCTTTCCAGTGCCACGCTGTTCATTTCTACGTTCCACTTCCGCGCCAGTCCTCTCGAATTTATTCGGCCAGCACTTCAGTCCATGTTTCGCGTGCGCGCGTGACGGAGCCAAATAGAAGGGCCGAATGAAGTCCGCGCCGACATGCGGAGAGACGGGGCCGGACGACGCGGGGCTGTTCAAACGCGCGATTACATCGACGGTGGCCCCTTTTATTCGAGGATCGCCGCCGCGTTTGAACTGCTGCCGTGTCCACGCTTTGTCAAATGCGGCAACAAAGAGCGAGCACCGCTGTGAGCAGTGGCCCCAGTTCCACAAAGAGCGATGCGCGAACAAAAAAAAAAAAAAGTGCGCGCACGAATGCCTTCTCGCCTTTTTTTTTTTATCCCTCCGTTATATACGCACGTTTTTCGTTTACTTCACTGTTTGATCTGCGTCCCCCGTCGTTTCTGTCTGTTTCGCCTCGCTTGTCCTGCACAAAGGGCGTTTTCTGATGTTTGTTTTTGTTTATATTCTTCTTGTTCACTGTGTTCGCGTGCTGCGAGCGGAAAAAAAAAGTCTTGACCGAAAGATCATCGAGTCAGGGGTTTACTTGAGTTCACTTTTTGCGCGGATGTGTGTATCGTACCGCGTCGCATTCACCACCACCCAACCGTCACACCAGAGATGGAGGCACTCAGCGACACGTTGATTCGCATGTCGCATAGACCAGAATAATGACGTTGATGGGACTAGGTTGTGTGTGTGTGTGTGTGTGTGTGTGTGTGTGTGTGTGTGTGTGTGTGTGTGTGTGTGTGTGTGTGTGTGTGTGTGTGTGTGTGTGTGTGTGTGTGTGTGTGTGTGTGTGTGTGTGTGTGTGTGTGTGTGTGTGTGTGTGTGTGTGTGTGTGTGTGTGTGTGTGTGTGTGTGTGTGTGCGCGTGTGTGTGTGTGTGTGTGTGTGTGTGTGTACTCTGGCATTTGTGGACGTTGTCGCAACTTTCGATATTGATGGTACCGAGTGCGAGGTTTTATCTGTTGCGTTGATTGTTTTTATACAATCTTACTTTAAAGCAAGTGAAAAAGTAACCGTCTCCGGGAAATGGCGGCAGCAACATTGATTGATTGATATGTGGGGTTTAACGTCCCAAAACCACGATATGATTATGAGAGATGCCGTAGTGGAAGGCTGCGGAAATTTCGACCACCTGGAGTTTTTTTAACGTGCACCCAAATCTGGGCACACGGGCCTACAGCATTTCCGCCTCTATCGGGGCACCAACATTTCTTTTCAATAAAGAATCACTAAAATATCACTTCAGGCTTAACGCAGCTGGTTTACAAAAAAAAAAAAGTTTGAAGAAGTTACAAAAGAAGAACCAAAAACAAAAAAAGTTTTCAACCTATCGCGTGTCACTGATATAGGTGTAAATGACACAATCGCGTTTGGGCGCGTGTTTCGAATCGCCACGTGGCATGCATAACGCACGTTTTTACATAATCTGAGGATGCGGCGACACCCGCTTATCCACTCTTACTCCCCGAGGCTGCGTTTGTTCAAGCATTTTACGACCACTTCTCCTCTCTTCGTTTTGAAAGCTTTCCCGTGTCTCGCCTTTCGCCTTGTCTGCGCCGACTTCATCCACTTCAAACACCCGTAATGGATTTGGATGCAACCAAGGACGTGCACGTAAAATACCAATGCATGCACTTAGACAGTGGTAGAACAACTTTATTTTAGAGCGCAGGCGCGCGTTTCTGCGTTGAGCACCGTTGCCGTCGACATGGAAAAGTACCCGCGATAGACGTAAAAATAGTAAAACGAGGAAAAAGACCACCAGGTCTGCGCGCAATGTGGAGCACGGCCACGGCGAAAGCTGGAATAGCGGCCTTTCAGAGCCTTGTTTAAACACTCTTTGGGTAACTGCTATAAGCGCACTTTGAAGAACCCCAGGTGGTCTAAATTTCCGGAGCCCTCCACTACGGCGTCTCTCATAATCATATAGTGGTTTTGGTACGTTAAACACCACATATCAATCAATCAATCAATCAATCAATCAATCAATCAATCACTTTCACGGTACTCAGTGCGCCATGAATCATCATAAGTTTTGGTGTAGTAGGGAGGCATTCACTATGCCATCCTTCGTCATTATTCGGAGAAGCGTGGTACCTGCTACATACCTGCGAGGAATTCTGTCCATTTTTGTTATGCTGTGGCTGACGACGATAAAGAATTATGCGTGGAGCTTTTATAAAGAGAAGGGGGAGCATACGAAGACCCACTCGTTACGCAATTTGTATTTTCTGACTCGCAATTGTTTCTTGACTCTTCCGAAACGCAAAACGCGATTTCCCGACATCAAGCCTGCCTTAGGTCCGTTTGCAATGGCGCGGCTCAGTGGTATAGAACACTTTGGGCTGGTACTGAGGAAACCTTTGTTCCAATCTCATCGTGACCTTGATGTTTTTATTCTCCTAGCTTTTTTTTTTCATTTCGTGCGATATTGGTAGCGGACACTGGCGGTGGTCGACAAAACAACTACGGCTTTCGCTTCAAAAAAAAAATAATAAAAAAACTACCCGGTATTCAATGGGATTCGAATACGTGCCGGTCTGCGTGGCAGTCGAGTATCCTAATACAAGGTCATGCATGCTGGGGGCTTGAAACATTTTTTGCACGAAAGACCCCGTACAAGCGTCATGTCGGGGAAAGCAATCGCATTAATCCGAGTAATATAGCGTGGTAGAAGAATGAAATACCAACCAGTCATCACACGCACTGTTGATTGCGCAGCGATCGTGTGGTTCAATGCTCCCCTTCCACTGCAGAAGTGCTCAGCCGTAATTTATCGTCATCATGCAGCCAGGTGCAGCATCATCAAGGTTCAAATAATGCCTCACAGATGAGTAGCGGGTACCTCGCTTATCCGCAAAAAAAAAACGAATAAAGACGTGTTGGGCGCTGTACTACTTCACAAAAATTACTTATGATTTATGGCGTAGTCGATACCTTGCGAAAAGCCAAAACTTCAAGCACCGTTGACTCTACCCAACGCGAAGCTGTGTTAAGGAACTCTCAACACGCAGTACATATTTCGAAATGGAAACATGCTCGCCTATCATTTTTTACTTTTACGTTTCTCTTACGACAGGGACGTGACAATCGTTCCGAGAAATACGAGAAATGTTTTTTTTTAAGCTGCCGTTTTAAACTTGGATGCCTGGCTGTTTATGTAAGTCGTCGCGCCGCGGTGCACCTGTAGAGCTCGCATATAGAAAGGTGGGAGACAGAAAGAATAAATTCAGAGAAAGCCAGAGAGGTCAACTAGAAATGTAGCATTCATTTTGCTGCAATACAGAGCTGACTCATTTGGAACCTCCCCCTTCCACACACACACACATATGTACAGGGTGTTTCAATAAATGTGTTCAATATTCTTTAAAAGTGACTGAAAGGGGGTACCTGTGAGCTACCTGCGGCGTTTCCTTCTCTGTGGCGGAAGGCATCTTTAGATGCGTACCAACATTAATTACGGCAGTAATTATAGAAATTAACACAATTAAGTCTTCAATCAGTTATGGTATCCGGTCGAGTGAAATGAGCGAATTCAAGCCCTTCCTACGAATAGTCCATAGCCACGTTGAAATTTTAGAAAAGCGGCCTCTAGTAATCACCGCGGAGTCATGCAATCTGGCCAGTTTAGCTGGCGAAACCGAAACCGACGCACCAAACAACGCATGTATACCATATGCAGTTCAACAACGCCCTCAGTGACGGCCCTGTTTCCCTCGCCGTTATCAACAGCCAATTGGGACACTTCACTTCAAGGCCGCTTATCGACGCTCGCTCATTCTTCTCCCCCAATGCGAGGGAAATCAGATTCGTTACTGAGGGTGTGTGTGTAATCAAATTATATATATATATATATATATATATATATATATATATATATATATATATATATATATATATATATAAACAGATCTAACAGACAATAATGCCAAGGAAGGTACAGCGGAAGTTATTAGGCCAATTGTAATGTAAATGAGGCGAAAGAAAAGTGGGTGAAAAGAAAGATAACTTGCCGTGGGCAGGATCGGAAGTTCGCAGGTTCGGATACTGCCCGCGGCAAGTTATCTTTTCACCCACTTTTCTTTCTTCTCATTTACGTTACAATTGGCCTAATAACTTCCCCTATACCTTCCTTGGCACTATTGTCTGTTAGATCTCATTAATATTGTGTAAAACACGAAAAACGAGCCCTGAAGTATACACTTGTTTTCCTTATATATATGATCCAGGAAATAAGCTCTGTGGGGCCGGTGCACATATAATCAAGAAGTAAAGGAGCACACTTACGAAAATTGGAAATAGGATACTTTTTCAGTCTACGTTTAGGCCGTGGCACGGCCTTCGTCAGGATAGGGAGGCATATACGTATATATATATATCATGTGTGTGTTCATACACGCGCTTTGCAAATTCACCTAACGTGTCTTGCATGATGATGATGATGCGAGTTGCAGAGTATCGCTCCCCTATTCACGATATACAGGCATGCATTCGCGCGTGGTCCTTGCGCGGCAGAAAGATAAATAATGGAGAGACGGAAGGGGCTTGCGTTCCTTACACGAGGTTTACCGGCTTTAGCTGCTTCTTTCGTATGTCTGCCATGTGTGCTGGTGGTGTAATCTGCGTGCTTCGCGAAGTGCCGGGAGAATTTATTGGAGCCTTCCGTAACGAGGCTCCCTGCATCGGCGCGTCCAAGGCCGCGTACTCGAGCGAGCATCGCACGGCACGGCCGACGTGTAACATCTTGAACGGTGCTTATCGTCGTTCGCTTGGCGTATGCTGATACAGGAATGACCAGTTGCCCGCACTGCAGCCTATGGCATATGCGTCCCGCCGCTCTTTTGAGTGTCGGTCGGCAACTCGACTGTGAATCATTTGCGGTGCAGTTGGGGACGAACGTGACTGTTTTTTTTTTTTTAAAGACCAACATGGCTTATGCCGAGGTCCACCAAGACGTCAGTTCCGTAACGGAAGTCACGTCTAAAATGGCGCATGATCTCAAATAAAACAAGTTCCGCCAATGTGAGTCGAACCCACGACCTCCCCAGTCCGCGACAACACAGGCTGGACACGCTGCCCACTGCGCTACGGCTGCATACTCTGGGAGCTTTACAAACGCGCCTTTTTATATCTAACGCTGTCCTTTCACGATGCTCTTGGTAAAATGAAGTAATAACGCATGATGAGCGTCACTTCCACGATTGGGGGCTTCAATAACGGGTCCGTTTCTACACGTCCGTCCCATTCGGTGCGTTTCTAATAGGAGAGAAGTTCGATTTTTTTCGATGCATTGACAGAACGCTGCAGGTGTCGACATTACACCCATTGCTGCCTCGCTCATACCATCCATTTATACTAAATATAGCTTTGTCTCACCTGCAGCTGAAACACCGTGTTCTCTCCCGTTAAGTTCGCCCCGCGAATGATCGCATGCCGGCCGTGACGCGCGTTGCGTTTCACTCTAATAATAAAAAAAAAAAATGTAGCATTCGGGGATTAGTTCTGCTACACAACAATAATCGTCATCTGACTTGCTCGCATTTCCTTTCTTGAAAACCCGGCGCTGGTCACTTTCCTGTATCACACTGATGACGTGTGCGCCGTTCGCGACCGCGAACTCTACGGTAACCATGGTGATAGCGCGAGAAAAGTACTTAAAGTAGATGACAAATATTGTTGTGTAGCAGAAACACTCCCCAAATACTCTATTTTTAGAGTGTTCTTTCAAGACAGACAGTGGTATTCAATACTCCAGCAAGCCGTCAATAGGTGACCTCAGCCCGAGTTCGGCATCTATCCATTGACGGCTCTCCTGGCTGTCAAACTACTTTCTCTGATTCCACTCTCACCGTTTAGTACTAAAAAATACCACATGCACCTATGAACGCACGGGTTTGTTTATTCATTGATCGTGGACGTTAGTTGTCGAATTTGGAGATGGGTGTGTTCACGTTAAACGGTGCCTATACGGCTGTCGAAACATCAAGAGACATATTGTGCAACCTCTCTTATATCAATGCACACTAAACGTTCAACTATACTTTTGTAAGGACAAGTGTCACTTCCGTGTTACGCCGATTCCGATGATGAAGGAATCAGTCGTATGTTTTTTTTTCACAATACTGTCAACTTTCTTGCGAAAGTCTTTAGTAACTAAGAGGGTATAATAATAAAAAAATAAAAGGATATCATTCACAAGTACACAACTACAGGTTATATCAAGATTGAGTGGCACACTTGTGCAGATGGCCATCCAAGGTCTGTTCAAATTTTGACAAATTGGTCTGTTCCACAAAGCACATGGGCAATTCATCCCACGTTTTAATTATACTTGGAAAGAAATAGTATCTTAAGGTATGAGTGATGTGCGCTTAGAATTCCCTGTTGTGGTTACTTCTTGAGCTCTGTTTATCTGGTGGCAGTAAGTATTCTTCTTTGCTAACATTTAGTTAACCATTTAGTATGAGCATATTAAACGGACACTATATTAAAAAAAGACTTTAAAAGAATATTAAAATGAAAAAAAAAAGATAACGATGAACGAGCTATAAATGGACACAATGAACAATGCGTAAGTAAAGTGTGAACTGTATAATCTACATTGCTGCTTTTTTTTTGCATACCTATTTGTTTTGCTCGGTCGCTGTATCACGCTTTTTTAGTCCTATCTGTGTCGTTGGTATATTTGGTGCATGTTTCTTTATTTTTTGTCAAAGCCTATCTTCACCTCTTCTTGCGTCCTTCGATGAACTATCATAACTGCACAGTCGATTCTATTTTGCGTACTATATTTGCGTAGTTGCATAACTTTCCGTAACCAGCGCCATTGAACATCGACTTAGAATAGACGTTGAATTATGCGCACTATGTTGACCTTTACGGTGCGCGAGTGCTTCTGCGTCGTCCGAACTTGAGACCCTGTATTATTTTAACCGATCGCTATACTTTTGTGCAGCAGTCCGGGTCTTCAGAAGCGGCTGCATTTGTCCGCTGCAGCAGAAAAAAAGCGGATGTGCAAAACATTTTTTTACAGGCTCGCGTGTTCCTTTAAAACTGTGTTGGTGAATCGAATGGTGTTAAAATTCTGAGGTTCGTTCATGAAGAAAGTGTTGGTCTCATGGCAGGACCTCTCAAGTACGCATTTTTAAAGGGCCTTCTACCGCGGGTGTTTAAGAGAAGGGCTTAGTAACAGCGGATTCTTCCCGCATATAAGGCGCTGCCTCGAGCGCGGCCACTGCTGTTCTTGTATATTGATGAAGTAATTGCGATGGCGTTCACGTCGCGGTCCCCACCTGTTTGTTTTCTCTTTCTCTCTGTCTTCATAGATTTTGTTTGTTCAAGACAAAATGGTTACAAAATTGCCCTATATAGGGGACACGACTGCAGACGCTTTGTAATTACCTGACTGGGTCGTATCACCAGGACAGCGGAGCAGAGAACGCAGCAGTATGTATTCCAAGATAAAAACACGGATTCCAAGATAAAAAAAACAAAAACAAAACATAACTGCGAGTAGGGAGCAGAAAAATTTGAACAGATCCTTCATTAGAATGATTGTAATACAACAAATGTCGGCTTGCGATGGAATGAATAATAGTAAAAAAAGAGCCTCGATTCAACCTTCTACCTCTCTCCTCCTTTGCCAATTGAAAAATGGAGATGGAAATAAAACCATTGATTCCCTGATAGCCAGCCGGCATTGCGCAAAGAGTCGTCAGGCATCAGGTCAACGTTTCCCGTGTATGTGATCTCTTTTATAGTCGGGTCGACGTGGCCCATTGTTCCCGCTTCACCACATGCACAAAGTGGACGATATAACGTGTTTAGTTATACCTCTTCAGATGACCTTTTTTTTTCCTTCTTTCGTTGACTGTTCGCTGCTCTCTCTAAGCGTGTGACGTCACCGCTACTGGCGGCTCCTCCGAGACGAACGGGGCCGGATTTTATTTGTAAATTGCGCAATTTTCGCGGCGTCTGTCGCCGACTATCGGGCGTTCGCTGCCGCAGTCGGTGGTTGGCAAACAGAACGATTGTTCTTAACAGTGTAAATGTCTTCGGGGAAACCCCTGGGTACGGACCGTTCTGTGTAATCGTTTTATATCAATACATGCGAGGATTATCTGAGGCGTTCTTTTTTCTAAAAGAGCCAAGAAACTTTAACTGAAACTGAAAATAAACACACTTTTTTTTGTACTGACAAAATAGTCGGGCCTGCTCAAACAGCGTTTCACCAGTATGTTCCTTTCTTCTAAATACCTCAATTTTCTCCTAAATACCACTTATCCAAATGTTGTCAGTATTGAGAAGTAAAGTTTGTATTTGGCTCATATAGATTGGAACATTTCATTTGGACATGACTTAGCTCGTAAAATAAATGCTAAGCGATTCAAATGTACGGTATAGCAAAAATTTGCCGTAGAATTTGCACCATCCATCTGCTTCCTTTGGTGTCGTGCTTCGTTACATAGGAGTGATGGCAATTACTATAGACTTGAAAAGCGAATCCTTCCTGGCACTCTCAACGAATCCTTTTGGACTATCATCAGTGTTTTCTTGTTTTTCGCATTTATTGAAGTCCTTGAAAAGTGTTTCAGTTCGCTTTATGCCATGCCGTTTTGGACCACTTCTTCTTCTTTAGCAATATATAGGTGCCAAATATCATGATTTTATGTGTATTTAATTTCAAATATACCGTGTCGGGGCGAACGTTGGACATGATATTGTAGCGCTAAACTCAAAAAGAATCGTTGAGAGGCAGGAAAAAATGGAAGGAAAATCCGTCTCTTACTTTTTACAATTGAGTTTTGTCATTACACATAATTTCCTTCAGTAAGTGTCAACTCGCCCTATGAAACCTAATTGTGGAGCGTAAACACGATAACAAAGCAACTAGCATAGAAATAAAACATTTTGCGTGGGTTGGTTGTTTTGGTCACGATCCTTGGCGCAGTGCTTGTGTAAGGAATGTAGTTCAGTTATAATAAAACAGTTGTATTTGGCTCATTTTCGACGAGAAAGTTCCTTTGCGAGTTCATGTTACAGTAACAATTTGTTTAACTTTATTGAAACTGCTCTAGAAATTGAAAATACTTAGGCGTGCTTCGCGTTCCAGTGAGATTTAGCCTTGTTGCGGTTTCTGCATTTGGCTCTTCTTGAAAAAAAAAAAAAGACACAGCTTTGCCGCAAAGGCAAAGCAATGAACGCGATAGCAACAAATTGGAAGGTCACGTGAAGAATGGCAAGCAGATCGAAACGTGCCGCGCGTTTCTCGCGCACAACTGACGCACGAAACGTTATCGGAGGTACAGATGATCGCGGATAAGCGTCTCGGATGTTACCTGGCTGTGTCTGAAAAGCGCGCCTTTTTCGCAGACGAAGACTGTGCAGCTAGTGCAGGGACCTTTGTGCGCTGGGTAACCGCAACAGAATCGTTCCGGTGAATGCCCAAGGCGTACGATTCTCCCCACTGCGAGATGAGGGCGCGCGCGTGAGTGTCCACCCCTCTCCGCGGGTCAAAGTACGCGTGGGAGATAAGAACGTGCGCCGCCGCGTCCTGACGATCTGGCGACGCCGCGCTCGTTGCGCCACCTCGCTGGTAATGCTGAAAACACGATAGTTCCCTCGAGGTGGGCGTCACCAGTGGTAAGTGGTGGATATAAATAGCTTGCCGTTTCAACGTAGAAGGATGTGCTCCTTCGTGGCTCAGTGGCTAACGCCTCGCACTCATTAGTAAGAGAGTCGGACGTTCGATTCCGCGCGCTTGAGTATTTCTGGATTATTTTATTTCTTGCGTTTTCTTATATATAGATACGTATACAGATACTATGAATGTCGGCGGCGCCGTCGGCAAAATCCAGCCGACAGTTTACACATATAATTGCTATCGCAATAAAAAAAAAAAGAAACGCCTCATCTGTCGCGCTGTATGAAACTGGTTCTTATCATTTGGTGCAACGATATACCGGCGAAAAGCTATATAAGCCACGGTTTTGCAACAACGGTTTTGCAACAAAGTTCCACGTTACACGTGTGCTCTGTCACCATTGCCTGTAGTTGATTTACGAAACCGGAACACGCGGTAATAGCCCTTAAATGATCCCTAATGAGACACATGCATGCTGTGCGCTTTCTAGCCGGTTAGCGTCGCTGAAGTGCATGCAGCCGTAGCTCAAGGCCGGATTACCGGCTTTTCCACGCCAACGTTCCCTGCGCAGTGATCGTGGCGGCGCCCGGGGGGGCCTCATTGTCTCTAGCCCACTTTTCTCGAGAACGCGTATACAGGCATTGTGCTCTTGCGCTTTCGTGTGTGCGCGGCGTGCTTGCACGTCTACGCGCGGAACGCTCCACTTTCTCCATCCGCCCGCGCTCGGATGTTGTTGAACTTTTGCGCGTATAGCATGCAATGCACGAATGCGACGGACAATGAGCGAAGATAATCGTTTTACTCCTATGGACTCGCATCTGTGGCTTGGTGGTGATGGCCGGGCTTCTGTTGCAGAGAGAGAAGGGGGAATGAACGTGAAGAATGAAATGCCAGAAAATCGCGAACATGGATATTTGTGCAGAATTGGAGTCAGTCAATGTTCATGTTAGTGCAGTGTGTAATTAGTCGGTCAATGTTACTGTACTGTGTATTTTCGGCAATATAGAGCCCTCCTACCCCCATTTCTTATTTTCCTCTACTTTCGTTCTTTCTGGTGAGCCGAGCTATATGACACTCAACATCTATGGTTCATAATGTTTGTTTGTTAGCGCTCCCTCTTGCCGCTTTGTTTCATCGTGTGAATCATTGCCTTGCCTAATAAGGAAGACAGGAGTCATATTATCTCTCGCTACTCGCGGCAACCTTGACGGCGATAATCGGTGACTGCTACTATATATAGAGTTCATGTTTGACCGCGGTTGAAAGACACGTGTTTAGAATACATGCAACCTCGGCCATTGTCGCCGCAGCGTTGAAGGCACTTCTAGGTTCTTATAGTTATCCGATGGACGTAATCTTACAGAAGGGTTGATTCTCTTCCATTACACGACGAATATTCTCAAGGCGTGGCGACTATATATGAACGAAACCGGTCTGACAGCTGCGGCGACAGTGTTGGTTGCACGTTTCGTGGCGGAGCGTGCGCCTCCCCGAATGAAGCCACCCTGAAAGCCGGAATCTTTTCGCGCCGGGTTCACAGACTGTGCTTGCACCGTGGCCGTGAACGTCCACTGGGTATACGACGTCAATACTATGCAGCGTATGCCAAGCCATGAGCGTATTTCGATACGTGGCTCACTTATTGCAGCGGTTGTGCCTGAGTTATACTACACCTTGAAAGCGACTGGACATTGTCTGCGCGGGTCAACCTCCTGGCTTGCAAGCAACGCTTTGTTCGCTTGGAAACTTTGCCGTACGATTACGAGAGTGCTGAGCAGTTTGTTACGTATTCGTGTTAAAACGAATGCTACGTATTGTTGAAATGATAAAAAGTGGCATTCGCGAGAGTTTGCCGTCAACACAATTGAGCGCGTACAAAAAAAAAAAAAAGGTTCGCGAGTTCATAGTCGATTGCGTGAATGCGCATGTTTGAGAATTAACCACATGATTTACCGTGTTCATTGTCCGCCTAGATGAAAGCTGGGTGCGTCCTCGAAGTGACCCAGTAAGAATGACACTAAGAATTGTAAAGGAGAATGGGCGTTACTGCGAAAAATCTGCAGGAGAAGACAACCGACGCCCGATGTAGCTAGCGATTTCGTGCAGAGTTTGATGAAACCAGAAGCAGCATTTGAGCGCATGAAATGTGGGTGTTCTCTGTTGATGTTTTCGTTTTCACTTGTAGGTCGTAATTGTGATGTTTGGAAACAGCCCAAAGATTGAAAGCGTATACACAATAGAAATTTGAGGACACCATGGAGGCCGGCGCAGTTTTTGAACTTGTCTGTATGCATGTGACTTGCTTTTTAGTGTAAGTGTCATAATATGTATATTCCGCCTTAGGATAACCTATAAAAAAAGGAGAGAAAATATACAAGCTATTTTTGCTTAAAAGAACGCTCCCAACATGAGAAGAAGCAAAGAATTGTGGCCGAGAGGGAAAAGGTCAAAGCGCAGAATGTTGATAAAATGCGCGGGAGACGATGGCCTTTTTAGAAATTAGTACATAGCTGAAGAACAGCCTTCGTTAATGCGACGCATAGAATTTTGGTCTCCTATTAATTTTTTGTGCAAGGAATGTGGCAGACTATGTTGGCCTGTTAATTGTCTGTATATCCAAATGAATAATAATAATAACAGAAAAGAAAACGCATTTAGCTATTGAAAGTAAGAAAAAAGAAGGGGAAGGAGGGGTGAACAGTTGTAGCTAGCATAAGCGCGCTAATGGTGTCTGGGAGAAGATTAGACTCAGGCATGGTCTGAAGAATCCGTCGAACTTTGCTGATGTTTCGACGAATCGCAACGGCATTTCAGCGACTGTGAAGGCGTCATTCACGTTTGCTAGTGATAGCAGTGTTCGTCGTACAAACTGGCTGTCGGTGTATGTACTGCCTGTGCGGGAATATTAATAAAGGCGTCGACAACATTATTTTTCTTTTCGTTAGCGCATGCGCACGAGGGTCTAACAATCGGAATGTATGCACGATCCTCAAGGTGATTTGCGTCGTGAATATTTCGGGAAACAAAGGGCTCGGGTAGTGCGCGGCGCACGTATTCAATATCATTTTCACGCACGTAGCATAGAGTGCTCGTCTGTTTAACGTATGCCATTTTATTTCCCCCTCGGCGGAAGTGGTTGCCCACAGCGCGAACAATGGGCGACATTCAGCGAGGCATGAAGGCTCGTTGGAATTGCTTCTCCGGATTATGCGACGCCATACTTTCTGAAACCTCAGAATAGTGTATAACTTCACGGTCAGGTGCCACGAGCTGAACGCTAGAAGAAGCTGATCGTTTCCTCTGCTTCAACAGGTATATCCTTTATAACTTACACTTACGGCCTGTTTTAACGCGCGCAAAGAACGTATGCTGCGAAGTTCGACCGATTGCAGCTCACAAATCGCTGGGCACTTGAAAGTTCTCGCACACCTAGTGCTCCTTAAACTTTCGACGCCGACTTTACGTACGAACTCATTAAAAAAGGAACACATCTAAAACGTTAACAGTGCGGGCGAGGGCTCATCGTTGTTGTAAAATGGAAGTCGTGTCGTCTCGATGTAGTCCCTATTCGGGAACACTTTAAACTAAGTGCAATTTCATATCAACTTTCTTAGCTGACCTTGGCTGCTCGCATGCAACTCATTGGCTAATATGCAGCCGCGTCATTACCTCCCTTGCATATGAGCCCTTGGTAGTTTATATTAGACAACAGAGAGAGAGATAAAGAGCGCTATGATAGGGTGCTTGCAAATGTCCTCGCATGCATGCAGTCGGCTCCGAAAGTATACAATCACTCTGCAAGAGCGAAGCTTCCTCTGCCTTGCTATGTTTTCCGTTCCTGGTCGGTTGACTTCTCGCCAAATAATGTGGGCTGACTCTGCCATATACGCGGTCTCATGGCGACAACCCGTTGTCGCTTTGTCTTCTCGTTTTAATTCCGTCGTTTAACCGTCGCACCTTGCACACTTAGTATTGAGCAGCATCGCGCGCTGTGGCCAACTTGCAGGCCCGTAATTCGTATGCTATAAGGCACTGGGCTCATTGGGAGGGAGTACGATTCAATGAGAAAAGGTGCTTCTCTCTGTACCCGCAGTGGGTGGCCTACTATGTGTGTGTGGACCTTTACCGATTTGCTAAGGTTCGGGGCGGTGAGCATGGCCTCCCATGTACGATTCTTCATTGTGGCACTTCCCTGCGCTTATGTCGCTTCTATATCAGTCTCACTTTCTGTCTCTCTCTCTCTCTCTTTACTATCGCTGTTGGGTTCTGCAGGCTTAGTGCACCGTATCAGCATATGACCCAAGTTTCCGGTGCCCCGCGCTACTGATAACCACATGGGAATCAGGTTAGATGAATTTTATTTATTATAATGCAGTATACGTAGATACCTGTACACAGTGACTGTCTCTTGTTTGTGTGGCTTCTGGTAGGGGGCAAGGCTTGTTTTCAATTTTTAACTCTATCGGATATCTCTTGACGGCTGCCTTCGGACTAATTAGCCGCTTTTCGTGATCCCTATGCAGCCATGGCAGTATTGTACGGTTTGCGTGAGCTCTATAGCTGCATTGTGTGCTCCTCCATTTCCCGGCGTCCATGCCCAGGATGAAACTCTATGTGCCCAAGGGTCCATATGACGACTATCTTTGGCCTTACGTGCGTTGCGATATTACTCGCTGGCCTTTTGGGGAATTACGACGCGTGTGTTGCAAGTGGCTCAGAAGACGATCAACATCGTTTTCTTTTTCATTATTATTGCGTTAGTTTGCCCTACGGCATCAATACGCATTGCACTAAATCGCGCAACTGTGTTTCCTCTGATTCGGACCTATGGTTCGGACCGTAGGGGATTTATGGGACCTATGGTTCTTACCGTACATCCATCGCTACAAGTTAGGCGGTGTGATGTGTGCAAGTCGTCCCGCACTCCGGAGGTGGCATCGACGATTTTCTTGTAGCCAAGGGCCTGTCCACAAGATATACATACATAAGGGGTACATGACGGTTGCAGGATGTCAAGTGGCATGAGCCAAAACGCCATGATCGATGGATCAAACAAACTCCTATATACTAAGCACGGAGTCCGTGTACAGGATCGCTCTCGATGGGTGTTGCATCTCGACCGTAGCGTTTGCTCAACCGTTTCAAGAAAACAAGCCGTTGTACATACAGATTCGGGTATGCGCGCTGGTTATGCATATGCGACACGGTTCAAGCGATGCAGCACGCGGGCAACGCGGTGACAAACTGCCCTCGCACCGAGAGGCCTCCTCGCGAGTCGGCGAATCTCTGACCCGAATACGTCGGATCAACTCCACGTGCACATTCTTCTCTGCAGCGCGGGAAGCAGAGACCGCAACCCAATATTTTTTCTTCCTTCCCCCGCCAGGAAATGCATGCGACGGGCGCGTATAACGCGAAACTGGACCGCGTATACGTGCGGTGGTTTCTCACGCGATGCTCGTGTGCTGTACGGACGGACGCCGAGGAGAACCGACAATGACAGATGAGGAGCCCCGTTGGTGACGCCGATTCTCGCCATTGTCGTGCCGCCGGGGGACGTTGCTCCTTTTGTTTCTGCGTCCTTTCGACGTGCCAACCACCTATGCGTGCCTTGAACCCTGCGCAGATGTATGAAGACGGGGCCGGCGACGCATCGAATGTTGAGTGGGCCCGAAGGAGGGCTCCTGGCAGCTCCCGAGTATTGCTTTTGTTTGTTTGTGGGAAACCGAAGAGAGAGAAGCGATCTCTCTATAGTTGCACAGTACGGAAAAGCACAACTCTTGCGGCGAGATAACGCTGGGTGAGCGAGAATACGCTCTGCGAGCGAACGCAGATTGCGACGCCTCCTTGGGAGTTTTCGCACCGACCCGCTGTGACGTCATAGCTTTCGGCGCCGTCTACTGGAGCGTTGCGTGTCGTTCTCCGTCGGTGCAAACGAAGCCCATTGTCCTCCGATTGTGGCTGCGACCCCTTAACGTACCAGGTTTCGGAAACTCTTCTCGAGCTAATATGGACGGAATACAGAAAGACCTATTGAAATCCGTGATGTCCCGCTGACATTCTCGGAACGATATTAAAAAAAAAACTATGTTCTGAGAATGAACCAAGTGTGGTCATATTGCCAACAGCAGGGCGTTAAAAGAATAATAGATCAGTTTAAATTAATTTATTGTTTCGCATCAGTGTCCCTTTAAATTACGACAGAGGTGAAGCAAATTCTGGGAAGGACGAAGCGGACCGTATAGTCCGGCTCGTTGAATTTAACCCACTGTTTGTTTACTCGCGCTATTCTTCGCTCGCGTGGTTCCTCTTACGAACGACGGTTGACTGCTTACAGCTATTCTTTCGGTGCAGACAAGCTGGTTTGCGTGCTTGCAATATGCGGGCAAAATAAAATCGTATTACTCGGCAACTATCGCACTGCGGGTATGCAGAAAACGCGCGGAAAAAAATTTAGATAGATTTGTTTTCCCCTTACAACTGCTTTGTAAGATATACTGCTAATTAGCACCGCCGTTGTGTCCGCCTTAGGCGGCCGTACTGACCGCGCCGTCAGCACCGTGCTTGTCGGTTCTAAGCTTAGTGCGCTTCGGTTATGCGGACAGGACCATGCAGCCGAGGCAGTGCAGTTTATACTTGTTACGAACAAAGAAGCCTCGGAGCACGAGTCGGCAGAGGAAAGAAGTCCGTGTTTGTTAATTACATAGCGTGACGCAAGGCAGCCCGGTATAACGACCGTGTAACTACCACCCTCTTGGTTACACCCGCCAAGCTGGCGACGCGCTCCCGAGAGATACAACAGAGCAGGTTATGAGCACACTTGAAAAAAAAAAAAGAAGCGACAGTGGACTAACAATTACTCGAAGGTGCATGCTACCTGCATTCTTGAACCGCTCAAAAGTGGTCTCGTTGTGCGAGAATACCGGGAAGAGGAAACACGCCAGCTACGATGCACGCTGGAAATGGCTCGCATAACAGAGATACAGACCATGGAAAGTGGGGAAGAAGTGGATAGCTGCTTTTAGGACAAGGCAGATAATGGAGCATCAAAGCAAAGTATATGGTGAACGGGAAACCGTGACGGTGGACGCCTTTGTCGCGGGTCTCTGTGTCGCATGCCGTCGCCGTCAGTGTCTTTTTAGGTGGACGAGGCACGTCTTAGGACTGTTGCTTCTGATGGACGCAGGAAGACAGGGACGCAACGGCAGCAAAGGAAGGGTACGTTGTTAACTGCCGCTCTTTCTATTTCTTTAACTGTGGAACAGTTTAGGCGACCGTGCTGCGACGCGTATCATGCTTAGCGTTATAGCATCATGCACCTACCGCGGTTTGATGCACGTAAAAGTAGGCTGATCGTGAACGCCAGCGTCGCCAAAGGGCTGCATTCGTCTCTCCAAGGCATGTAGCGAAGCGACAGCAAAACGTCCAGCGTTGGAAGTTGCACAGCCTCACGGAAGGGACAAGCAGAGGCGAAATGCCAGAGCTAGGAGTTCGATGATGGAACGTGCTCGGAACAGCAGACGGGAGACAAACACCAGAAAAGAGGCCGTATAGAATATAAAAGAACGCTTAAACACAAACCAGAAAAGAGCAGAGAAGCGCGATAAAGACGAGGGAAACACAGGCGAATCAGTGAACACCGCGCAGTTCGTTCAGCTTTCACTTAGCATGGAGCTGGCTTCAATTTTGTTTGTTTTCTGTTTAGAATGTTACCAAAACTGCTGAGTCACTCTCTTTGAAGTCTCTGCTCCTAAACACCCTTCCAGTTACTTGAGGTCGCTGCTACACGTATATATGCATTGCCGTGGAGAAATTCATTTGGACAGTGTGTTTGACTTGGATGGTTGGTGCGCTATAGAACGGCACAAAACAGAAGTGAAATACACAGAAGAACATCATGAATTGGTGGTAAAAGGGAAGACGTGATGAAAGCCTCCATACAGCAGGCATTTGATCGGCAAAAAAGGCTCCCGTAAAATCAACAGACGAGCACTGACTTCTCACTGACTTCCATTCATGGAAACCCAATGCACTCGATAACTGATCTACAGCATAAGCGAACAGCTGTGAACTCTGCTATTATTTCATGACAAATACCCGTAGCTGGGGGGATCGACCAACTTTTATGTAGAACGTCGCGTTAAGTTTGGAGCTTTCGATTAAAAAAGGCAGGAACGCTAAAAATAGTTTTTGTCGTATTTATTTTGTTGACGCAAGACCGCGCAATTTTCAATTGTGGTAGTTAACTATGCATTTTCACATGACCTCGTGGTTTTACGCAACAAAACCACAATATAATTATAGCAGGCGCGCCGTAAAGGTAGACTCTAGAATAATTTCGGCAATGTGGGGTTCTTCAACGTGCGCCTAAATAAACCAGCGCCTCTATTTTTCTCAATGCCAGCCAGATGCGCCCGATTCAGCCGTTCACCACCCTCGCCCATCGCCTATAGCCTTCGCGTGTGCCTTGCGGTCATGGATGGAGGCATCCATCCTGTGGTGCCTCGCGGTGGAAATCATGCGAAACAGTTTTTTTTTATTTGTTGTGTACAGATCCGTGGGGTGGCATCTTGCATTTCTCGTGTTCACATTGTTGGCTGTCGTGCGGGCTTTCTACAGATACGGTGTTCTGTGATGGCGTGTCGCCGTTCGGGACCTATGTGGGCAACCAGTGGGGAAACGTCACTGTTTTGCTGCTGCTGCATGCTGTTGCGCCTTTGGGTAGCGTGGTGCGGACTCGGGCCATCCGAGTCCCCGGAGAGGACGAGTAGAGAAGCCGGAGAAGGAGAAAAAAATGTTTATATACAGTATTTACATGGTAGCGTGGTACAACATGAAAAGAGAATCACCCACGAGCGCCTCTGCGCTAGCGTTTTTATACATCGTCCGCCTTCCCAAGATCCCTTGCAAAGAAAATTTATGCGCAGGATACTCCAATGAGATCGTCGTCTTCCTCTCCGGCCCCGAAGAGGGAAAGCCAAACACCGCCTCCCTCTGAACCTAGGAAAGGGGGCAAGGCATGCCCGGTTCGCTGTTTGGTGAGGGAGACCCCACGCGCCAGCGTGGCACCACAGTGAGATGACGTGGAATCCCATGCGCAAAGTCGCTCCCTGATGCAGCCAGGTTGACTCAAGCAAGGCAGAATACCCCGTACAGCTGCTGGGTCGACGCTGCTTCGGAGTGTTGCTCTCGGCGGCTGACAAAAGCTTGGCCACCGACTTTTGTGTCAAGAGGAGCCGGCGACGTGGTTTTTCCCGATTGTCCGCGTCCGTCGCCGTCCCGGTGCAGGGTTGACTCATCAACAGCTGCCAGGTGCCAGCAGGCCGCGAAGACCACGTGGAACTTGGGCGAGGCACAACAGCACCCCCGCCGCCAGATGATACATCGGGAGGTCGAGTTGTTCCATGCAGCTCGGCCGGGTCGATGTCGGCGACGTTCCGGCAAGGCTCTTGCTTTCTCGAAGGGCCTGGTCAAACTGGAATGCTCCAAGAGCTGGCCTCTGCGCCCCGCTTCGGTGAAAAGTGGGTGACAAGCTCCAAGAAACGACCTTTGTCAGCCACACACAATGCGACAAGCACCGCGTGCACGCCACTCTCATCGCCAGGCCTCAGATTTTACAAAGCAAACATCTTATCTTAATAACTTAAGCTCAAGGAAACAATGTGCATACTAATCGGGACAAGTGTCCAGTAACTCTTTCATACGTAATTCCATTTGGAATCGAGATAACATTATAATCAAGCTAAACAAGCAAACTGTAGAGCTCGGGACAACGAGGGAGTCAGTGAAAAATTTCTCTACGCCCTCACTGTAACATATTGAAAAAAAAAAAAGAGTACACATAAACTAGGTAAAGGTAAACAAAAAAAAAATCAAACAAACCTTCCGCGTCTTTTGACGAGTCAAAACGCTCGACTTAGGGCGTCTGCATTTGTATGAAGGCCACCTCTCTTGTAGCGCACCTCCAAATTGTGCTGCTGCAGTGCTATGCTCCATCTGAGCAAACGACCATTCTTAGGTGACATTTGGTGTAACCAGGTTAGTGGAGAGTGATCAGTTTCTATAATAAACTTAGAGCCAGCAACATAGCAGCCTAGTTTTTGTACGGCCCAAACAATGCAAGCACATTCTTTTTCCGAAGTGCTATAAGCCTCTTCCCTGCTGCTCAATTTGCGACTCAAATACAAAACCGGCCGCTCCTCTCCACTCTGGTCCGTCTGACATAGCACTGCTCCTAAACCGCGTTCGCTTGCATCACACTGAATAGTGAAAGGCTTTGCAAAATCCGGTGCCCTCAAGACGGGTTTCTCACTCAATGCGTGCTTCAGCTTCTGAAAAGCGTCTTCCTTCTTAGAGTCCCATTGAATGTTCACAGGTTCGGTCTTGCGTAAACTATCTGTCAAAGGGCTGGCAATCTCGGAGTAATTCGGGACGTAATGCTGATAGTAACCTGTGAGGCCGAGGAATGCTCTCATCTCGGTCTTAGTGCTGGGACGACGATAACCGACCACCGCGGCTACCTTGAGTTCGGACGGTCGACGACGCCCATTTCCTACAATGTGCCCTAAATAGCTTACTTCAGCACAGCCCAAATGACATTTCTCTCTCTTTACCGTAAGACCTGCATTTTTGATCCGTTCCAAAACCATCCGAAGGTGTTCAACATGGTCTTCCCATTTGTCCGAAAATATCGCCACATCGTCTAGGTAAGGCAGCGCAAATTTCTCGAGCCCGTGGAGAACCTTATCCATCAGGCGGCTGAAACAATACGGCGCGTTCTTGAGCCCAAAGCTCATCATCAAAGGACGAAAAGTGCCCAGGGGTGAGATAAAAGCAGCGTATCGACTCGCGCGCTCTGTCAAAGGGACCTGCCAATACCCCCTAACAAGGTCTAACGTAGAAATGTATTTCGCCTTAGACACTGTCTCTACCCTCTCTTCAATGTTAGGAATAGGGTAAGTCTGGTCGACTGTTACAGAGTTCAGGCGGCGATAGTCCACGCATGGCCTTGGATCACGGCCCGGAATCTCAACCAAAATCAAAGGCGAGGTGAAATCACTGTCTGCTTCGATGATAACACCTAGGTCGATCATGCGGCGAATTTCGGCCTCTAGTATCTCTCTCTGTCTAGGTGACACCCGATACGGCTTACAGCTGATCGGCTTGTTAACCGTCAGCTCAATGTCATGCTTAATCACATCCGTTTTGCCTGGCTTCTCGGAGAAAACGGTAGCGAATTCCTGTACTAAAAGCTCTAAATCTTCCTCTTGAGCCTTACTTAGGGTGTTCCCTGTGTCTACCCTATCTGACAATGTGCTGCTGACCGTGCCATCGGAAAGACAAAGGATTTCCGCGCCCTCATCCTCAGGAACATTGAGTGCAAGGTTTACTACTGCTTTTCGTCGCATGTAGGGTTTCATTAGGTTACTGTGATACACTTTGGGGCATTTCCGGCCCCACTTTACCTCGTAGTTGGTGTCTGAAAGCACTGACATCACTGTCGCTGGTCCCTCCCATTGTACGTCCAGCTTGTTTTTTCTTGAAGGGCACAACAGCATCACCTCATCGCCCACTCTAAAGACTCGCTTTCGAGCTGACTTATCGTAACGGGCCTTGGAAAGCGCCTGTGCTGCGCGCATGTTGCTCTCCACCACTTCGCGTGTAGTCCCCAGTCGCCCCAATAAATCCAGTACATAGGAAACCACATTAGGGTCCTCCCCATATCCAGTCCATGACTCTCGTATCAAGTGCAGCGGACCTCTCAAGTTCCTGCCGTAGACAAGTTCAGCCGGACTAAAACCCGTACTCTCGTGTGGGGCCGACCTCAGAGAAAACATCGCAGCTGGTATACACCCCTCCCAGTCACTTTTATGCTCAAAGCACAAAGCTCGCAAAACGCGTTTCATGACCGAGTGCATGCGTTCCACAGGGTTCGACTGTGGATGGTGAATAGAGCTATGCGCGATTTTTATCCCGCATCGTTCTAGGAATGTAGTCGTAAGGCAGCTTGTGAACACACTTCCGTTGTCGCACTGTATCTCCGAGGGAAAACCCACCCGAGAAAAAATAGACAACAATGCGTCCACCACGCATACTGAACTCAACTCTTTCAGTGCGATTGCCTCCGGGAACTTGGTGGCAACGCACAGCGCGGTCAGGACGTACCGATATCCTGATTTAGATGGAGGCAGAGGCCCCACGATGTCAATCACGAGCCGACGGAAGGGTTCTGTGACTATTGGCACTAGTTTCATTGGTGCCTTCCATTTGTCTGTTGATTTTCCTATCCGCTGACAAGTGTCGCATTCACGGACAAACATCTCTACATCCTTCCAGCACCCGGGCCAGTAGAACTCCTGAGCCAGCTTAGCTTTCGTTTTCTTTATACCTAAGTGGCCCGCCCAGGCGTTGCTGTGGGCCAGGTCGAGAATGTTCCGCCGGTATTTTAGTGGAACTACCACTTGGTTGTAGACCCGCCCTTTAGCGTTCTCATACCTGCGATGCAACACCTCGTTTTGGGTGTAGAACGAAACGTTCTTCCTAGAGTTACCTTCCTTATGTATGGCATCTAGCAGCGTAGAGAGTGCGAGATCCGCCTTTTGATCGACCACTAGCGTTGCCCGGTCGGTTCTGGCTAGCTGACACCAACTGGTGGACGCGGGTGTTAACACCGAGCCTGTCACCAAGTCCTCGTTTTCGGGCGTTAGAGATATTTCCTCGCTGTTGTCGACCATAGCCCCAGTTTCCGTCTCGACAACTCGCATGGCAGACTCATTTTCCGTCGCAACTACCTCAGGTTTTCCTACACTGCCCTCGGACGTCTGTTCCCCAGAGGGTGAGCTGCTCAGCTGTTGCGTCAGCTCGCGCGCCTTCGAACGGGTAAGGGCCATGCAAGCTATTTCGGTGGCAAATGATTCTCCACGTGTTTTTAACATTTCCTCAGACTTATTTGAAAATAGGTAAGGGAAGTGCTCCGGAAGGTTGGCTGAAATTGCTGCTTCCGTACACAATTGGCCGAAAGGGCCCTCGATTACAACCCTCGCTATCGGTAGGCAGACGCTTTGCTTTTCTGCCACTTGCCGAATCCAGGCACACTCTCCTATATAGTCTTCGGAAGATACGCAACTTGGATGCGCTACATCCATTGTGGCCGCCGAGTCCCTCAATACCCTACACATTCGGCCGTTCACTGAGAGTGTCCTCATGTAAGGCTTCAACAGCTTTAAGCTATCCTCTGACTCCTGAATTGTGGCAAATGCCATGTGCCTCTTACAGCTCCTGGCCATGTGGCCCTTTTCTCCGCAGCTGTAGCAAACAACTGGCTTCCGCGCTTCTAACGCATGCGCTATGTCACCAGGCGCCTTTGAACCTGATGAAGGTGCCGCCTTAGTCCCCTCACTGTCCTTTCCCTGCTGACTGTCTAATAACTTGGAATTCTCGGGTTTCCAGTTATTTCTTGCAAACCTCTTGCGTCCCTGGTTTCCCGACCAGCTTTCTACCTTTTCACTTTTTTCCGAAGTTCGTGGTGTACTGCGGAGACTACGGCGTGAGCAGTAATCTTCGGCGAGTTCTGCTGCCCTGTTCATGTCTACGTCTTTCATCCTATCCTGCACCCAAAGCCTTACCTCCTCGGGAATTCCCCGGTAAAACTGCTCAAGTACCATCAACTCAATGACCTTGTCATGGTTGCCATAGACTTGCGCGCTTTTGAGCCACTCTTCAAAGTTGGCTCTAATTTGGTAGGCATAGTCTGAATGAGATTCGTTGCCCCTCTTAGAGTGCCTGAACCGCAGGCGGAAAGCCTCTGTCGATAGGCGACATTTTCGTAGCAATGCAGCCTTTACCCTGTCATACACCTCGGAGTCCTCTTTATTCATTCTTGCGATAACATCGGACACTTCGCCTGGTAGTACGCATATCAGTTTTTGTGGCCAAGTCTCCCTACTAAACCCTGCATTTTCGCATGCTCGCTCAAAATGCACGAGGTATAATGCAATGTCGTCACCCGCCTTGAAGGTGTGGATTAGATCCTTTATCTTTGATTCTCCACCCCCTGAATTTCGATTTCCCACGGACATACGAAGCTCCAGTTCTTTCAGACGGATTTCATGTTCTTTATCCTCGCGATCCCTCCTTATTTCCTCCTCTCTCTGTTCACGGGCTAAGCGCTCACGCTCCTCTTTCTTTGCCAAAATGGTTTCTCTGGCCTCAATGGCCTCTTCTAAACTCACTTCCTCTTTTCCCAAGTGCTCCAAAATTTGTTGTTTTCTTTTAACCGAGCCGACCGAAATATTCAGCTCCTGACAAATTTCGAGGAGTTCTTGGACCTTAAACTTCTCCATCTTAGATATGCACACCGTTTCTCTTCTAAGGTAATTTTGCCCACGAGCCACCCAATTCTTGGTCTGCGAATCAAAATTTACCAAAATCACCCTACCACGTTACCGACCATCTGCGCTAACGAGTCTGGCGAAAAGAAGAGCAAACACGCGGCACTCACCACTTCGATGCAGCCGACGCAGGCGAATCCCATAAGCTGCCAGCCACTGTTGCGCCTTTGGGTAGCGTGGTGCGGACTCGGGCCATCCGAGTCCCCGGAGAGGACGAGTAGAGAAGCCGGAGAAGGAGAAAAAAATGTTTATATACAGTATTTACATGGTAGCGTGGTACAACATGAAAAGAGAATCACCCACGAGCGCCTCTGCGCTAGCGTTTTTATACATCGTCCGCCTTCCCAAGATCCCTTGCAAAGAAAATTTATGCGCAGGATACTCCAATGAGATCGTCGTCTTCCTCTCCGGCCCCGAAGAGGGAAAGCCAAACACCGCCTCCCTCTGAACCTAGGAAAGGGGGCAAGGCATGCCCGGTTCGCTGTTTGGTGAGGGAGACCCCACGCGCCAGCGTGGCACCACAGTGAGATGACGTGGAATCCCATGCGCAAAGTCGCTCCCTGATGCAGCCAGGTTGACTCAAGCAAGGCAGAATACCCCGTACAGCTGCTGGGTCGACGCTGCTTCGGAGTGTTGCTCTCGGCGGCTGACAAAAGCTTGGCCACCGACTTTTGTGTCAAGAGGAGCCGGCGACGTGGTTTTTCCCGATTGTCCGCGTCCGTCGCCGTCCCGGTGCAGGGTTGACTCATCAACAGCTGCCAGGTGCCAGCAGGCCGCGAAGACCACGTGGAACTTGGGCGAGGCACAACAATGCTTAAGAGCGCTACGAGACGGTGGTGGTGGCATTGCTTGTAGAGACAAAGAAGGAGCACGAATGAACAAATTTGACAGGCGTATCATGTTGGACAGGGAAACACGTCTATCGCATTTCCGTGGGGAAGTGCTCGGACGCACGTGTGGCTCAAGCAGCCCTGTCCTACATTTGGTGTCGCATCAGGTGGACCGACGGCTCCCGATGGGGAGCGCCCGTTTGCAGTGGCAACGAAAGAAATAAAGGAAACATTGAAATGAAGCACGTGGGCATTTTGATGCCCGTGTGCTTCGCGGGTTTGGTTTCCATGGCTGGGAACCGAACCCGCGTGTTCGAGCTGCATCGTGACACGTTCTGAGATAATACCACAGTGTATAACGTAGCAAGAGTACTGCACGGGTTCAACACTCGTGAAAGTGATACCTACGAGTTAATGATGTGATGAGGTGGATGTTCGTTGTATAGGCTGATCAAGACTTGCATGTTGTGCAGGCACCTGGTATTGCATAAATCGAGCAGTTCGCCTTATCTCGAGTCGCAGTGCGTTCTAGCGTTCGTACCTTCCGGTACAAAGGCAGTATTCGCCGAAACTGTTTGCCTTGCCCTTTTCCTTTCGAGGAACGTCGATGATTGACTCTGCGACCTCAAGCGGAGCAGCGTTACGCCATTACCAGCGGCGCCTCACATCACGAAACAGCGCTAGTGTTTACGCCGAAGCGAACATGTTTCTGCTACGATGATTATCACAGACCTATAATTTCTTTTCGATGCTAAGCGTTTGTATGCGTTCTCTGCTGACCTTGGAAACAATGTGCAAAGAGTAAGTTCCTGCGTATCCCAAGAGTGGTCCGTCCATTACTGCATATCTAATGGACAGCTTATACGTTCGGCGCAGGTCGTTCTGTCATTACACGCTTTGCAGCGCATGCCCCTTAATATTCATGAGCGTGCCGTCGATTGGTATTGATAGAACGCAGCATTAAACTTGCCATAAGTTGTGTTCACCCTATTATTCGCGTCTTTCGGTCATGTCGGGAAAGAATGCAGTCGTTCTCTCGGCTGCATTTAACAGGCATTGTTTTGTGTAATTCAACCGTGCCCTCCTGCTTGTGATATGCAGTCGTTTTTCGTGTTATGCATTATTCATGTTATCAGAAGCAGTCTTTATTCATGTTAAAGGCTATGAGAAGAAAAACCGAAAAATCATCTGCTCGTATCGTCAAAGAGTATTCTCGCGAAAATGACATATGTGCGATTCATTACTTAAAAAAACTGCCTAACCGATTTTGACGAGAATGATGTGAACATACGCTGGACTCGCTTCAAGGATATGTGTCATTTTTGTCGAGACAAATTTATACCAAATAAGAAAAAAACGAGTACACAAGTAGACATCATGGATCAATCATAACATTATTCGTATGAAGCGCAAAATTAAGCGATTGAAGAAGGCACAAGCGCGGTCATATTTGATATCCGAATTGTAAGGCGAGCTTGCCCTTGCGGTGCGTAGTTTGAAGGATTAATACTTTACCTCGTGTCTGGCAAATTTCATTATTAATGACCTAAGTAAGTTTTGGGATCACATTGCCGAGAAGAAAAAAAAATATCACAAATGACAGTGAATGGACAGACGGTTACTGAGAAGCTAGAACTTTCCAATCACTTTAGTATGTTTTCGTTTTTTTTTTCGCAGTGTTTCTTTCTCCCTTCTAATTCTAGGGATTGTTCACACGTACAGTGCCGTAACTTTCTGATGCAAATTTTATGTGGGAGCCGGGTGTTATTACGATGCTGCCAAACTTCAAACCCAAATGTTTCAGTGGACCTGACAATATCCATAATCCGTTCCTTCGTAGATATGGGGTAACTTTATCAAAGAGTCTTGTTATAATATACCGTACGTCATTGTCGTTGTCAGAATTACCCGAGTGAATATATATACAGGACAGCCCGCATTGTACCACTTCGTAAGAAGGGAGACCGTCTTCTCGCAGGAAATTACGGTCCTAATTTCTTTAACGTCATTGTGCTGCAAACTCGTTTAACATATTATTGCAAACAGCAATACTGCATAATTAGATAAGCATTCTGTTTTAACTAATTGTCAGCGTGGGTTTAAGGGGGGGCATTCCACTGTCACACAGCTGATCGCTGTCTTTCATTCATTTGCGTCAACTCTTGACAAAAATGGACAAATTGACATATTTTTTCAAGACACTTACGAAACGCATTTGATGCTGTCTCTCACGATAAATTGGTTCTGGAACTTCAAAATGCAGTAATTCCAGGATTGTTTATTTATTGGGTTGCTGCGTATTTGTCAAACCGGCATCGGTCTGTGGAGATCAAAGATGAAAAATTGGTCTCCCACCCAATCACATCGGGTGTGCCGCAGGGCAGTCGTCCTTGGCCCTCTTCTGATGATTACATTTAATAACGACATTGTTAACATGGGTAATTGAAGGCGGTGTCCAGATTCGATTATTCGCTGATAATTGCGTGTTTCTCAAAGACATTAATTCTTTCAGTGACCGAATTGGTTTATGTTAAAATAATATTCTTTGATGGTGCATGTACTTGGGAATGACACCAAACGCAGACAAAAGTGCACTAATGTGAACGACACACAAGAAATCGCCGTTGCTGCATACGTGTTAATTAGGTTCATCCCCCCTGCATGAAGTAACTGTATACAAGTATTTATGAGTGTCCGTTAACAACACGTTTGCATGAAATGACCACGTAATACTTGCACCCTAGCCTGCAGGAATTTGCCTCCTGAGGCACAAAATTAACCTTCTGATGTAAAACTGCTCTGGTAACACCTTAATCAGAACTAAACTAGAATGTGTATTGTTTGGGATCCGCATGCTAAACCTAATATATGTAACCTCGAGACAATGCAGTAAAATGCTGTTAGATTTATATTTAACGAATTCCTAAGACTGGTTTCACCCACAGAACTTGTGAAAAGTAACCTTATTGAACAACTCGAGATGAGAGAAGCAGTGGCTGGAATTTTTTAAACTACTTTACACGAACTATTCACCACTTGACTTATCTCTATATCTATCGCCCCTGTTAACCCGAACCATGCGTCACTGTGGACAAGAAACACATTTAAGAATTATTTTTCCCTCGTACAGTAACTGAATGTAAGGGTATATTAGAATCGATGCCTTAAAGCTGATTATTATTGATTTGTTTTACGGCGTTTCGTCAAACATATAGACTCTATTTCTGTAGTATTGTTTTCGTTTTGTTTGTCCTTGTAATTTCCTTTGAATTCTTTTTTTTTGTTCACTGTTGTAACATGTTCACTATTTACGATTTTATTCCCCTCCCTGTTTGGACTACGTGACTGCAATATTTGATAAATAAAATTTTAAAAAATAAGTTAAGGAAAGATTGGTGGACGTTGTATTGCCGAGGCTTTAGAATTGAGATGAAAACTGCAGGGCGTCAGTTGTTATCCGTATCATCGCCATGATGGCAGTATCCTATACAACCCTGCTTGATAAAATGATTTAGTAGAGCGAACTGCTGCAAAAGCAATGCATCTCGATAGCCGGTTCTCCTGGCTTCACTGAGAACATGCATATAACCATGACGTGTTCACCTCACAAAATGACAAGAGAACAATTCGCAGCTTTCATCAATTCCATGCGGTATCACAGTCCTTCCGCTTATAGCTTGACTATATGTTGCTCCTTCACACCCCGTCGTGCGTCAGCTGCGCCGGAAGTATTACATTCAGGTATATATAGACCACTCCTCCTTCTGCATTTAAAATTGCCCTCTCTCTCTCTCTCTCTCTCTCTCTCTCTCTCTGCACAAACAACGATATTAGGCTGCACTTATGCTTTGTGGAATAGTTTTTTCTTTGTCCTGTAACGCGTTTGTATTATCTAAGTACGCGTGCTATCTTGCGTTCCGACGAGTGCAGAAAATAGCTTGCGGGTCGACGAGTGCGTAGCTATATATTGGCCAACTTCTGCTCGGGGGAGTATTTGCAAGCATCGTTAGCCAGTGCAGTTGATGAACGCCGGTGTATGGCCGGCATTCTAATGTCGACGCGTGCGATCAATCACACATCCGCCGATTATAATGTGACCGTTAATAACGTCGGGTCTTGTAGAAGGAAGGCTGCGTCAGTGAGCTGCATTCTGAAAAAGCGATCTATCTTCGCTCACTGATATGTGGAGGTAAATCACCGATCACTGATATATGGACTTAAATCGACTCTCCGTTTAAACCTGTCTTCTTTAGGTGCTGTTCAACAGCCGTGCCAGTTCCCAAGTTGTCGCGGCCTTATCGCATCTCTTGCCGCATATCGGACCTTGACAGGCTAAGAACCAGGAAGGAAAGGACCTCTTTAAGTTGCTGTCGGGCAACTGTTGGCGAAACTGGTGTTTGGAATAAGGCGCACGCTGTATCTCCTCCCTTCTGCTTCGAAGCAATGGTTGCGCCGGCACCAGGACGTCCAACACGTACTGCTCACGTGCACGCGTATGGGTCTGACCTAAGCTTCCCGGTCGGTGCGCTCGTGTTTAGGCTCCTGCAGGCCGTTTGCCGATGCACCATGTTTGTCGTTGGCCGTATTCGCGCTCTAAAACACCTTCTAAGGTACAAATGTGAAGCGCGCTGCTTGGCCGTGCCTACAGTTGTGTATATTCACCAGTGCAAGAACACTCAAGTTGGCTCGAAGCTTGCCACTCCGTTGAAGGTTAAGGTTTGCTTCGTGCAAATGGGAGGTTGTTACGGCATATGGCAGCGCACATCAGGTTCAACACGCACACAAAGGGATGACACAAGATCTGTTGTTGGAGGATATTGTTGTTTAGCGCTTTCGCACGTACGGGAAGATAAGACTGCGTTATGGAGCTCGCTATCCAGCCCACAGTTGATGCTAATACCATTGTATCAATTCATAGCTAATTAGGTAGCTTCAAGAGCTATCTTTTACCAGGAACGCGCGTGTAAATGTAGATTTAAAACACAGGATATCTACAAAAATATTAACGAATGTAAAGAGAAAGGCAAGCAAACCAAACTGAATCGTACCGCAGGAAAAGAGAGCATTGTATATGTGTGCTCATTGTAGGTTTAGTGTGATCCATCGGAAATGCGTGCGAAGGGTGTCGGTCGTATAACGTTCGGCCTCCACAGGGCTGAGCAGCACCATTGTTTGCAGAAGACGTGCTCCGCGTTGGGAAACACGAAGGGGCGCATCTCCTCGCCGTCGTATGCAGCAGCCACCTGCGTTGGGTTGTCGTAACGCTGGGAAAACCGCCGAGCCTTCTGTGGTTTGTACATATGATATATATATGGTGAACGGCTGTGCCGTCTCTGTTTACACGTTTCGCGCGTCTTCCTTTCCGAATGCCATCCGTGCCTATTGACACCTCCAGCCCTTTGTCTTTCTCATCTTGTGTATAGCTGCCGCCTTACCTTCCGGCTTTGTAGGCGGCTGGTTGTTCCGATGCATTTGACCCGGCAGGAAGTCGTCTAAGAAGTAGAGTATGGCGTTAGGTCTACGTTCACGACCGTCTCGCTTTGGTGCCCCAAACGTCGCATTACGGCTACACATTGTTCCGAGTCTCCGCGGATTCTTGGCGTGTGGTCTATACACGTGCCCGTTTCCGCGCTAACCTTTGGGGAGCTATTCCGCGTGGGCGTGCGCAGAAGACACTGTGACGCTGTAACGACACACTCTAACTACACAGGATCGTTCGTTATCCGGTACGCGTGCGTGTCCCGCGCACGTTCGCTTAGCGCACTATAGACGCATGACTCGACTTCTTTTCCTTTGTCCCTCACGTTTGTCAACGAAGCTTCGCTCGTATCAAGGACGACTTGGAGTAAGGATATCTTCGAGCGCTGTGTTGCCCGACTGCAGTTTGGAAACTCCCGTCGGAGCCCGTTATTTGATGATCTCGGTCTCAGGCCGCGGACCGATTTGGGTTTCACTTGCCCACTGGCGCCAATCTGTGGGGTTGTTGGAACCCCTTCGCGGATATGGTTGCCCTTGTGTGTACAATGAGACCCCCTAGACAAAGTCTAAATCAGCTTAGACTGTCGCAATCGTTTCTTGGGATTGGAGGAAAAAGTGAAAGTGTCGCGCAACGCGGAACTTCTTGTTTTTTTTTGTTTTGTGAGTGCACACTAACCTATAGTCGCTCTATTATTGGCTAGACCAATATACAGTTGAGACATTGCAGGTTGTTTACAAATACACCGCTGAAATTGAAAATCTATGGCCAGGATATGAAGCTGTGGTCACTGTCCTTGTGGCATCTCGATAGATTGCCCAACTATTATTTTCTTACAAAAACGGCGGAATCTTTCGTAGACATTTTTGCTTTCGAAGTTCATCTCTTAGAACTACAGGTTTTCCTGCTCACTTTAATCCAAGTGCCAACTTAAATAATCTGCACGTCATTGAAATAATCTGAGCGCCGAGTTATTTAATCTATGTGCGAAACATTTAATTCAAGCGCCAACACAATTAATCCAAGCGCCAACTCAATGAGGCCGTGTGCCACCGTGTTTAATACAATTGCCAATGACATTAATTCAGGTGCCAGGCAGTTTAATCCAAGCACCAAAAGTAGAATACGGGGCGTAATACCGGCAGTGCAATTAAAATGCAGCTGCTACAATATAAAAGACAATAGTCGCAAGGTAGAATAAATCATTATTATTGGTATTCGCCGCTTGTATTCGTGAAAGAAAAAATACGGCCGCGGTTCGAGCCGTGTTTGGAGTGTTAAACTTTGTTATGTACAAGTTTGTAGATGCGTGCTTGGCACGGGTGGAGTCATTTTAATGGCAACAAAAGCAGAAAATCAGAGCATATCCTCGGAGTGAATGATGATTGGTGGGGCGAAGCGTTCGTTAGTCCGCCCATGCTTCCGTCCGCCCATGCTTCCGTCCGTACATGCTTCCGTCCGTACATGCTTCCGTCCATCCATGCGTCTGTCCGTTCTTCCGTCTAGCCGTCCGTTCTTCCGTCTGTCTGTTCGTCCGTCCGTCCGTCCGTCTGTAGGTGCTGCCGTCCCTCTGCCTGTCCGTCCGTATATCCGTGCGTCCACCCATCTGTCTGTCTGTTCGGTCGTCCATCAATCCGTCCGTCCGCCCGTCCGTCTATTTAAGTGAACACTCCAAGTACAGCCATCTCACATCTTTTCATCATGTGTTCTTCATATACAGGTGCCGCCATACAGCGGACATTCTAAGGACTGCTCTTTCGGGTATATGCGCCACTGGTGATTACGCATTACGAGGGACGCACAAGTCACGTCATAAGGAGCTGTGCCCCTAAAAGCAGAAACATGTTAACGAGTATTTTGGGTTATTCAATAAAGCTAATAATTGGATTTCATGACCGGGCCTGGTCATGCTATGGGAAAGACAGAAGATGGTTATTGTAGTGCTGGAATGCATACCAATATATGGAAAACCTGGCCGTGGGAAGTGATGAGTAAAAGTAGGTACAACCTCAATAAATTAGGGGACCCTCACAGGGCAGAGTGAATTAGAGATAATTAGAAGAGGTTTTCGTCCTGCAGTGCACATAAGACGTAAAGTCATGATCCTGATGTGGAAAACGGAAGTCATAATTTACATTCATATTAGCTGTTATCTTTTTATTCCAAGAAAAATTATGTGTATTCGATGAACCCGCGTTTGAAGCAAACATGCTTTAGCAACACTATGGCGTCGTCTTCTATGAAAACAGGAGTATCTCCGTTGATGCTTTCATAAAAGACTTAATTCCTCATGAACCTAAATAAATGCAAGTTCAGTTTTAAATGACTATTTCGGATTCCAAGAACGAATGAATATCATCTGTCGGTCACCGTTGTTTGCACCGGGCTGAGCAGACGACTGCGAGTGCCTCAGCGAATAAGTAGCCAAATGTCATGTGCTTTTAGTAGTCGAATGCCATCATACATTTGAGTACCCGTAAATGCAATCAATACACACACTTTTTTTTTTCATTTTGAGGCTATAGCACAAAAAGTTAGGGGTAAATGGCACTGCGCACTTTATTTCCTAACCACTAGCATGTGTAGGCGAGGGAAAGTTTTTTTCCGTGACTTCACGTTAACATTATTCTGACATTTATACTATGTAAAGTGGCAAACTATGTGTTCCTGGTGCATGGATAAAACTGTCTGGCACCTGAATTAAAGGCATTGGCAATTGGATTAAACACGGTGGCACTTGGATTAAACTCATTGGCACGCGGCCTCATTGAGTTGGCGCTTGGATTAAATGTTTGGCTCGTGGATTAAATATAAATAGCTCGGCGCTCAGATTATTTCAATGGCATGTAGATTATTTAAGCTGTCACTTGGATTAAAGTGAGCGGGAAATAGTGATCGCTACCATGCTGTGAATACAGGTTGTGTTATGCCCAATGGCTGATATTTTGTTCTTAATTATTTAGTTTTTACATGCGTTTGTTATGTGTTTATTTTTTCCTTTTTTTCTGTTATACCTGTAACGCGGGTTAACTCATTTCTCTTGCGACAGGTGCGTCCTTTTACATTTTCGCGATGGCGTTATTCAAATATAACCTCAACTGAACGCTTTCCTCACATTATTAGGCGTGTGTCTGTTCTCTCTCTTCTTATTTTTGTCAACAGGGTGTAAGTTTACTTAGCATGTCCTGTTGCTTACGGCGGAACTGTTCTTCATAAGTATATTGTTGCTCGTTTGCTGTCACGCTCCCTAATATTGTTAAGCTACAGCAGCGTTTTTATCGGTGAGCCGGGTACTTGCTAAGGAGAAGTGAAACTTTGCATTTATTTATTTTATTTTATATACAATAATTCAACCAATTATTCGAAGAATCGCAGATAGTTGTGCCGATGTATGCGCATATCTCTTGCATATGGATCGATGGATATTAAGTTTCCTATACGTGCGACATACATCGACTCGATGCACGCGTGAACGTGTGCTGCAAGCTTAATGGACGATGTCATACGTTTGGCACAGCCGCATGCGAACTTTAGCAAGCAAAACCATAAAATGAACAAAATATATAGACCGTTCTCTCGGAGAGGAGGAGAGTAGCCTCGAAACGGTGCATTTTCGTCGCTTTCTCTCTCTCCACCGACCCGGTGAAAGGTCAATGTGTTTCCTTTCCTTTTTTTTTTTTATGCGCGAAAGCAGTTTTGCAGTTGAAATGACTTCGCTTAGCTCACAGGCCTTCTTCTCCGACACATACTTTTATTATATGTCGTGTCTGTCCTTGTGATCGTTTCTTCGTTACGCTGGCTTGTGATTCTGCTTTCGGCGCTGGTACTATTTGTTATCTGCAGCAACGAGAAGCAGTGTCAAAGCTGGCGGTTAATACGGAAAATGTTTTGCCCAGGATTCTTCTGTTGTGATATCAACACCCCGCATGTCTGTTGCAACTGTGTACGATTGCTAGCATTGTAGCACGTTGGCCCGCTCCGTTGATGATGATTATTATTATTATTATTATTATTATTATTATTATTATTATTATTATTATTATTATTATTATTATTATTATTATTATTATTATTATTATTATTATTATTATTCTCTTCGCGCTTTGTATAGCACGAGTCACATGCAAAACGCTGCGCCACATGCCTTATCGACTGCCGTGCTGTCCTATTATGGCCGCTCTCTTGTAGCTTCATGGGTCGCCATTTCAGCGGCAGCAGTTAGGTTCGCTATAGCTGCACGCCACTTCCTTGTACCGTTGCCCAGCGGCGATGTGTACAGAGCAATTACGGGAACGCCGCCACGCGCGCTGAAAGGCAAAGGCCTCGCGCGTGAGATACCATGCACGCCAACACTGCCGGTGGACGAGGGCATCACATCCGCGTATCTCTCTCTCTCTCTCTCTCTCTCTCTCTCTCTCTCTCTCTCTCTCTGGATGTGTCTTTATACTATCTGACGATTGTTCGAAGCGAGAGGACAATGAGCGAAAGAAAAAAGGAAAACGGATAGATACTCGCTGGCCGCTCGATAAAGGCGACGTTTCACATCGTTTCCGGACAAAAGAGCTGACGGTGGCGCTTTCCGTGCCCTCTCGCTCACCGAACGGTCGAACGGCGTCTTTCTTTCTTTCTTTCTTTCTTTCTTTCTTTCTTTCTTTCTTTCTTTCTTTCTTTCTTTCTTTCTTTCTTTCTTTTTCTTTCTTTTTAGTGGGTGCGTACGCCGACGACGTCGGAGTGGCACTGCACGAAAACCGCGGCTTGCTTTCTCGCTTCCTCAAAGCTGTTCTTTGCTCGGTTGCAGCACTCCTGTTTTCTTTGTGATTGTTAATATTATTATTTGTTACGCGCGTGGCTTCATTGCTCTTACTGTCATTACAGCGCTCCCCTGCGCGGGACCTTTCGTACCACTGTACGCACCCCTCCATTAAGTATACGTTACTCCAGGATGCGAGCAGTCTCCGTCTAATTGCGTGCAGCGGCAACCTGCGGCGGAGGCGAGCCCCGGTCTGCCACAATGGGACTGGTCACCTTCTGATTTATCATACCTGACTTGTGTGCACCGCGGAAGGATCGCCTTTCACCAAACTCGCCGTCCTTGAGAGACGTGTGGGGGCTCTCTTCGCGATGGAATTGGCGGGTACACTGGTCGCACAGCCCACGTGCTCTGCACACAATTTATTTTATTTCATTCGCGTTGCATGGAGCGTTGCGTTTGCATTCTATACGCGCTATCTCGTGTTTCTTGCTGTTTAGTTTATATAGCGCTCAGTTAACTCCTTACTGCCCCGCAAAGACCACGTGTCGTTCGTGGCCTTATGCGTCTGCCTTTAGCGATGTCTCCGTTCTCGCTCGTTCTTTTTTCTGTGAATATGCATGAACTTTTCTGTTTGCCTCTGCACAGCTTTGAAAAGGGTGCGGCGCGTATGATATATATATATATATATATATATATATATATATATATATATATATATATATATATATATATATATATATATATATATAAATTGCACTGATGTTCTCGCCGTCGTATTTGGCGAATGTAGTTTAAGCGATTGCGCTGTGCTCGTAGCAATGATATTAAGCACGAAATGTGTCGTGAATAAATTGCGTAAAAGTTACTTGAGAGGTCCACGTTATAGATGTGTGAACGTCTGCGTTTAATTAAGGTAGTTACTTGGTTTCCTTGTTGCCCTTGTCTCAGTCATTGTTGCTTGCGTTTTTATATTTCTTTGAGAGAGGAAGAGAAAGAAGAAAAGAAAGAAAAGTAAATTTGACTTTTCGGCAACCTAAAAAAGTGTTAGACGGCTTCATTCGCGTTGACACTATGTGACCTCTTCTATCTTCTCCCCATTCTCCACGTTACAATAACTCTATGCGTGCTTCGTGTCTGACATGCCACGTGGGCGAGATAGATCGTATACGCACTCTAGCGGATTGCCCTCCTTAGTGGTATCGCTGTAATTCGTCAAATGATTTGTTCAAGACCTTCCCCTCTATAAATCC
This sequence comes from Rhipicephalus microplus, assembly GCF_043290135.1. Lineage (NCBI taxonomy): Eukaryota > Metazoa > Arthropoda > Arachnida > Ixodida > Ixodidae > Rhipicephalus > Rhipicephalus microplus. Next base: position 248,222,017 of record NC_134700.1, on the reverse strand, counting down.
TTCCGCGTGCACTGTCGGTTGTATCGTATCAGCGCCACAATGCCTGTTAATCAGCGAGACCCTGGACTGCCGCTGCTTGCAGCAGTGTACAAAGTCACTATATCTCGCAGGGCCCATATTATGGTGTCAGAGAAACGATCGATGGGGGCGGCAATCTGTGTGACGGTCCCCCGCGTCGCTGCTGGTCGTTTCTCAGGCTAATCTGGCCACACTCGCAAGTTTTCCTTGAACGGTACGAGCGCTCTAGCTGTACATGTTGCTTGCCGTTCTCGCGTTTATTTTCTGTAACCGTACAGGGTGGCCCGTGTGTCGCAGAGGCCTTGCAACGTGTTCCTGCATGCAATCGGAGACGTGCGCAGGCGTTAAAATTCATGCTTCGTGGCCTCGACTTGGCGCCGGTTTTGAATCGGAACGAATGCCCCGACGCGCCGCGATTGTGCCGACGCTCCCGATCCGCTTAATCGGCGGAGCTCGTCCCACTTGACCGCGCTTCTCCAAATGCCGTTTTTTCTTTTATTCTTCGCCGCTGGTTTGCCAAGTGGCGTTTAATTCTGTCAATTTTGCTCCACTTCAGCCGAAGAGTGATATAATCACGTCGTTACGTTTTTTTTTTTTTAATCGCTCGTATTACGGTTACTTTTCACGTTTGCTGAGGTGTCTAAGGTATACACCTTAACTCCACCTGTTCTCCCATTTCCCTCGTCAGGGGATCATGCGAAATATAGTACCGTAATTTTGCATAAAAATAATTAGCAGATTATTTGCGCAGGAAAAATGTGTTCTCGATCATTGTTAACGCTGACGTGTGTATATTTAGTGCTTATTGTTAGTTCCGTAATGTGACATATGCCGAACCAGTGAATTGACGTGTCTCTGTTGCACCGAGTCATTACGCTGTCTGCTTCGTCGAGATTGTGGGGAAAATCTGTATATTTCGTATTTTGACTTGTTAACAAGGGGCTCTTAATTAGCGGTCCCCAAGCGTTGGTGGACTTCTTAGCCGTTTGCATTGTTTCGTACAAATCGCACATTTCAAGCGATGCTTGAAGGTCCCTATGACCTCAGTCTTTGTGTGATCCAAAATCATGAAAAACAATATAGAGAGGGGAGGAGTTTACACTAACCGTGTAAAAGCTATCGATATGTGTGGTTTAACGTCCCAAAACCACAATTTGATTTTGAGAAACGCCGTAGTGGAGAGCTCCGAAAGTTTCGACCACCTGGGGTTCTTTTAACGTGCGCCCAAATCTGAGCACACGGGCCTACGACATTTCCGCCACCATCGGAAATGCAGCCGCCGCAGCCGGGATTCGATCCGGCGACTTGCGGGTCCGCAGCCGAGTACCTTAGCCGCTACACCACCGCGGGGCGGGTCATCCGTGCAAAGCTTGAGAAACAGCGAACCTGGTTGATCTTACATTAACCTGTCCTTCCTGGCTGATGCTGTAGGTCTTTCCTGGGCGTAGGCAAAGTAGAGTCGAACCGCAGCCTGTCACAGGTCATGATAGTATACGTCCAAGCTCCAGCGCCAGATGTAAGGTGCGACGCTGGCTGTAATACATTGCCCCGGTATAGAAGCGCAGGCCTTTAGTGGTTGATCGTGCTTGGCTCGCGCGGAGGCGTAGCGATATACTGCGCGAACCAACGGCACGCAACGACGTGAAAGTTTTAGGGGCGAAGCTCCTTATGGCGTGGCTTGTGCGTTCCTCGTAGTACGTAACCACAAGTGGCACATACCCGAAGTAGCGGTCCTTACGATTTTGACCTCCAAGATGGTTCCGGTGAGATATTTCTTCTGTGCGTTGTTGAACAATAAAAGATAGTGCTCAACGCACATGTTAATGGCTGCTAAGGGGGAATGAGAGACAGGAGCGTTCGGCCTTTAGGTAACGCGCACGCTGCGATCCCCATTAGCAGTTATATTGGCATGTACATTGAGCACGATCTGACAAGAAAGGGTTGCTACGTTATACTCGCTGGGTGTAACCTCCTTGGTTTTAGAAAGGCTAAGCGAGCGTTGGGTCGCATAGCCATGAATACAGTGAACTATAGTATATACCATGAACTCCAGGTGGTTAAAGGTGGGAAGTAAACCCGAAGTGCAAGCCGTAAGAAAGTGTGCATGTGCCACCTCCCGTTTAGTCCTTGAAATGCCCGCTGGATGGCGGTGCTTCTATATGGAGAATATATGATGAAAAAATGCGAGATATGGTACTTAGAGTGCTGAGTAGATGGACGAACGGACACACAGACAGATGCATGGATGGACGCATGAACGGACGCAGGCGCGGATGCATGGACGAACGCAGGGACGGACGCACGAACAGACGCACGCACGGACGGGTGGATGGACGCATGGACGGTTCCACAGACGTACACAGGAACGGACGGAAGCAAGAACGAATGGACGGACGAATGCTTCGCCCCACTCCCCATCATTATTCACTCCGTGGATATGCTGCCATTTTTTTTTTTTTTTTTTTGCGGACTCCCGACGCGATTACCTCGAGCTTTAGAAGCTTCGTTCTATATATATACTCTTGAACACGTTTCAGCTTCTCTTATCGTTTCTACATGTATACCGAGTGCTTGGACGGTTATTGAGCGCATGTCCGTAAAATGCTTACGATAACTTTCTTTTTACGACACACGACCAACCTCGCCCCGCCGCGGTGGTCTCGTGGCTAAGGTACTCGGCTGCTGACCCGCAAGTCGCGGGATCGAATCCCCGGCTGGGGCGGCTGCATTTCCGATGGAGGCGGAAATGTCCTATATAGGCCCGTGTGCTCAGATTTGGGTGCGCGTTAAAGAAACCCAAGTTTCCGGAGCCCTCCACTACGGCGTCTCTCATAATCATACGGTGGTTTCGGGACGTTAAACCCCACAAATCAATCAATCAACACGGCCAACCTCGACTATGACAGCTCTGCTGTAACACTGCAGCAAACCTGCTGATGAACTATTAGCTCCGGCGCTCAACTATATCTGGCCTGGACAAAAGATATACCGCATATCGGTGGTCTGAATGCGGGGAGTATATACAGCGTGATACATCATTGGGGCAGCCGTCTCCTTGACTGGCTGCACGCGCTTTGCGTGCCCCGAGGCAGCGACAGAAAGCGGTTTCAAGATGTCGAACACGCGTGTTATCGTGAGAGCGTGTGTGTGATCGCTCTCGGGATAACAAGCGCCCCGCCGCTTTCCGTTCACCGCCCGTGTTTCGCTGGAACTGGAACGCGTGTGCCTGCTGCAGTGGCCCGTAATCGTATATAACTGTTTCGCGGGCGATATCTAGCCGAGATCGGGCGAAGTCGTCGTGCGAAGGCCGTGGAAGGATACGCTATAGCGCGTAAGCGTATGTGTGCGTCGCTGGTTAACCGGCGTTGCTGATGTTTCGCTGGTGTAGTTTTCGGGGGCAACGTTTAGCGTGCCTCGAGGGCCGCGGTGCCCCGTGGAATGGCAGGTGCGGAGTGCCCCATCTATATGACACGGGTCGAACCATTAAGAGAAGACAGAAGGCATTAGATGCGAAGGTTGCACAAGCGATGATGTATTAACAGTTACCACATACATACATACATACATACATACATACATACATACATACATACATACATACATACATACATACATACATACATACATACATACATACATACATACATACATACATACATAGGTACATACATACATACATACGTCCGTCCGTCCGTCCGTCCGTACAAATAACTCAAAGGTCCTGCAAGTTTGTTTCCTGGGCCTGATGGAGAGCCCCAAAGTTCCATACCAATAACTTTTTCTCTGGAAACTGACTGTATACGTGATTAAACTAAATTATTCACAGAAATAATGAATATCTGTGCAATTGCTCAGGTTCGAATGGTGCACCCCTTTCGTACATAACGCATACGGCAGTTTCCAGCTCAGTTATTTCGGTCGGCGCAGTGACTCGAGCAATGGAAGCGAAAATATTGTATGCTCGTGGGCTCACATTTGGGTGCACGTTAAAGAACCCCAGGTGGTAGAAATTTCGAGAGCCCGCCACTACAGCGTCACTAATAATCATATGGTGGTTTTGGGACGTTAAACCACACATACTAATCAATCAACCAATGGCCCAGGTAAACCCAGGAACGGCGTAGTGGGCGACAAGGTAAATTAGCATACCAGATGGTATACCTTCTGGTTAACCCTCACTGCCTTCCTATTCTTTTAATCTTTTTCGGAATAAAGAAGTGCGTGACGTATCCGGGTTCGTATCTCAGTTAGGATGAGCTAGAATACTATAGACATATACAACGTCCATGACGCTGAAACTGACGCGCTGGCATAGAACAGCGGTGAAGCGGCTCTTCGAGAGAGAGAGAGAGAGAGAGAGAGAGAGATGGACCCTGGGGGAAAAAGTGAATCCTTGAGTGACGAAGGGTGTGTGTGTGCTCGGGTGGAAAGGCGGCGCCGGGTTTTCGGGAAAGCAGCCAGGCCTCGCAGACGACGTTCTTGTGCGCTTGCTTTTTTTAACGCGCCTCTCGCGTATGTTCTGCGCTTTCTCGAAGCGTTATGACAGTCTGTTGCTTTGAAACAAAACACTCGCGTGGGCTGCGGATTCCCTTGACGCGCATATGTAAGCGCTCTCGTATCTTTGTTTTTCTGGTCTTTGCGGCCATTGTTACTTCTTTATTCCTGCATCGGCAGCGAGGCCGGGTTAGTTTTGTTAGCAGGAGTTACCGACACAGATTGCGGCTCGCATATTTTATGGGTGAGCGCTGCCATGGTTATACAGTATAGCGATCGTTCGGATGGTTGGTCGGTGCTTTCGGCTCTGTGTTTTTTTTTTCCTTTTTCTATTTTTGCTGTTTGTTTTCGTCGAGGCCTCTGGTCAGTCCGACTGCTCGTAAACCTCGGAAAGTGGGTGGCTTCGTGTAGCGAAGGTCGTTCTTGCCGCTGACGACACTCTTTGTCGACTATAGCGCACGTCGAGAAAGTAATTTTGTGGACAGCACTGGCCGCATGATTTTTTTCGTAGTGCTGTCTCAAAGATGGATTCCTGAAATCTGGATTCCACACACATTTGCACAAGTTTACCAGAGATTATTATATATTGTATACGTTACCTTCAGAACATTTTCGAGGTATCTTGTACAAGTTTCCCCTATCACTGAGCGGCTGATTGCTGGACGGTCAAGCGGTCTTGGTAGCCTATACGTCGGCTTCACAACGGTGCATTAAGGTGCCCGAATTCATTCATACATTTGAAAAATAAATATGTTTATTTTTAACGGTGCCTGTTTTTTTTTATTTGGAGTATGTACACGTCGTAAGAACTGCATAATTCTGTATTACCACCACGACTTGAGCTTTTGAGTGCATAACTACTTTTTAAATGCAAGGCATTTCTTAGCGAACTTCGATGACTTTTACCGTATCTATCTATCTATCTATCTATCTATCTATCTATCTATCTATCTATCTATCTATCTATCTATCTATCTATCTATCTATCTATCTATCTATCTATCTATATATCTATCTATCTATCTATATCTATCTATCTATCTATCTATCTATCTATCTATCTATCTATCTATCTATCTATCTATCTATCTATCTATCTATCTATCTATCTATCTATCTATCTATCTATCTATCTATCTATCTATCTATCTATCTATCTATCTATCTATCTATCTATCTATCTATCTATCTATCTATCTATCTATCTATCTATCTATCTATCTGTCTGTCTGTCTGTCTGTCTGTCTGTCTGTCTGTCTGTCTGTCTGTCTGTCTGTCTGTCTGTCTGTCTGTCTGTCTGTCTGTCTGTCTGTCTGTCTGTCTGTCTGTCTGTCTGTCTGTCTGTCTGTCTGTCTGTCTGTCTGTCTGTCTGTCTGTCTGTCTGTCTGTCTGTCTGTCTGTCTGTCCATTCATCCATCCGCCTATGACTTTTAGATCTCCCGGCCTTCTCGATGCTGTACCGAAATTGGTATGGCATAAATTATAACATTTCTACTTGTGTTTACTGTGTAGTGTAGTCTGTCTGCATCGTGATGTCGTACTAATTTTAAAGTGACATGTCAACTTCCTTCATTCGTGCTTCGCATATCGTCGATTCCCTCTGTACGTGGGATCTGCCACTAGGCCTTCCATATTTATTTATTTTCAAGTTGTGGAGCCCTATACAGGCCTATTGCAGGAATGGAGTACATTTTTATAAGGAACATACATATAGGTAGTTAACAAGTATGACAAAAGAACAACAGCAAAAAAACACAAAAACAGCAGTACTATCATAATCTATAAAAAAATATATACAAATCTGACCTTGCCGATTCTCAACACAGCTGGGCAAAGCGTCCCAGCCTTCAGCAACCCTCGTGAAATAACCGTACTTAAACGTGATTGTGGGTAAAAAGGGATTTAAGTTGAGGCTGGGATGAACGTCTTGTTCAAAGAGTATTGGCATACGAAAAGTAATCAAAATACGAAGTTTTTTAAATGCAACCAATCTCGGTGTGTAAAAAGTGCACGCGAATCCGCCCTGCCGACGTGATAATATGTCTAGTAGATCAGTTGGTGGCGTTTTCCTGCTATGCGCTCGAGTTCAAGGGAAACTCGCGAGGGGCGTCATTGTATAGGCACCTTCCAGCCAATTATCTGTTAGCTAGGTGACGTTGATATTTGCCTAGCTGTAAGTAAGGCGGCAGCCATAGTGCTCGCGCGGCCCGCGTGGAGAGGTTTTCCCTTTCATTCCATTCTGCCAGCAGCATTTATGATAACGAGTCGTTTGCGGCCATAGATTGCGAGCAACGTGCCTCGTCTGCGCGCTCGCTTCGAGCCTCCACGTTTGCGTCTGCGTGGGAGAGAGGGCTCGTTTCGCGGATGCGGTGAGCACGAAGTCGCATTTCATTAACCGCCGCGTACAATCAGCCTTTCCTCTCAATCCTTGCGCCGGTGGTCCGCATCGATTTCCCCGCTGCAGCTTTTCTTCTTCTCTGTGCGTGCAGCTGGGCGGCCGGCTATCAACGTGCGTCGGCGGCATCCGTGATCCCCCTGACCGACCCTGGCATCTGCCGCAGGTGGTTCAAGGTCCCTTTCCTTCTTTTTTTTTTCTTGTCTTTTCTGCCGGCAGTATTCTTCCGTCGTCTGATATTTGCCTATACACTTCGCTTCTCCCCACGCGTGTGCTTGCATACACGCCCGGCAGGCAGTGTTCGATTTGGCGGCCAGAACGTGCTTGGCTGCCACCAGCCGAGGAAAAAAAAAGTAAAGGAAAAGAAACGCGAAGGTAAGAGGGTAGCAGCGTTTCTTTTGCCTTGGAGCGCAACGAACACTCCCCGCGGTCCGCGGTCCGCTGCTCGCTCATTCTTGAAATAAGGCGCCATCGCGAGGTGGCTGGCGGTCGCAGTAGGCAGCACTTGTTCTCACGCTCTATCGCGTGGTCTCGCCGTATCTCGGCTGCCGTCGTGCCCATCGTCGAGGCCCCGCTTACGTTATACGCTAAGTGCAGGAACGCCGGTCCGTCTAAGTCGCCAGCCGTCTCCGCGGTGCTGGCGACTGCTCTTCCTTGCTCGGGCATCCGCCGTGCCCTGTTGCGTCACTTTCCCCGCAAGAGAACAAAGCGTGAAGGCGCGCTGCGATGACCAGCGTGTGCCAGCTCGGCCCACCGTCTCTGTGAGAGCGTTTGACTGCCCCACCACTTGAGGTGCGTGTGTAAAGGGATATATATATATATATATATATATATATATATATATATATATATATATATATATATATATATATATATATATATATATATATATTGGTTGATAATTGATTGATATGTGGGGTTTAACGTCCCAAAACCACTATATGATTATGAGAGACGCCGTAGTGGAGGGCTCCGGAAATTTAGACCACCTGGGGTTCTTTAACGTGCACCCAAATCTGAGCACACGGGCCTACAACATTTCCCCCTCCATCGGAAATGCAGCCGCTGCAGCCGGGATTCGAACCCGCGCCCTGCGGGTCAGCAGCCGGATACCTTAGCCACTAGACCACCATGGCGGGGCATATATATCTATCTATCTATATATATATATATATATATATATATATACGAGGGACTATTTGTCAGCTGCCAGTTAGTAATAAGTTCACGTGCTACGTGACGCCAAACAGGCTGATAGAGTGTGCCACACTCGCCGCCATAGCTACTGGTGGCGCTGACTGACACTCCCACGTATAAATTGACATATATACCCAATAGGGTGGCTGGGGGCATGGCTGTCGTGGTAGGTAGCTGAGTGGTAGAGCATCGAACGCGTTATTCGAAGCTAGGATCAATCCTGATGAAGGCCAGACTCTAGGCCGAAACGTCGAAATGAACCACGTTGTGACCGCTCACGGAGTATCTACTTGACTATATGCAACGCTACGGCCACTCAACCACCATGCCTGCCTATATATATATATATATATATATATATATATATATATATATATATATATATATATATATATATATATATATATATATATATATATATAAAGGAAAGAACTGTGTAGGGTTTCACAACCCCAGTTAAGTTGCCAATAATAATGAGATCTAACAGACAATAATGCCAAGGGACGTATAGGGGAAGTTATTAGATCAATTGCAATGTAAATGTCAGGAAAGAAAAGTGGAGAAAAACATGACTTCCTGTGAGCAGAAACTGAACCTTCGACCTTCGAATAACGCGTTCCATGCTCTACCACTCAGCTACCACGGTGGCTATCCCCCCAGCCACTTTATTGGATTTGTATGTGAATTTAAACGTGGGAGTGTCAGTCAGCGCCACCTGTAGCCATTGAGGTGAGTGTGACACACTCTTTGAGCCTGTTTGGCGTCACGTAGCACGTGAACTTACTAAGAGCTGGCAGGTGACCAATAGTGCCTCGTATACAACCTAACAAAACCACGTCTGCCAGTACGGGACCCTCGTTAATGAATCAGGGAAAGAAGTGTATACCTAAGGGCTTGTTTTTCTGTGTTTGGACACAATATTAATGAGATCTAACAGACAATAATGCCAAGGAATGTCTAGGGGAAGTTATTAGAACCAATGTAATGTAAATAGGAAGAAAGAAAAGTTGGTGAAAAAATAACTTGCCGTGAGCAGGAATCGAACCCACTACCTTTTAATAATGCGCCCCGCCGCGGTGGTCTAGTGGCTAAGGTACTGGGCTGCTGACCCGCAGGTCGCGGGTTCAAATCCCGGCGGCGGCGGCTGCATTTCTGATGGAGGCGGAAATGTTGTAGGCCCGTGTGCTCAGATTTGGGTGCACGTTAAAGAACCCCAGGTGGTCAAAATTTCCGGAGTCCTCCACTACGGCGTCTCTCATAATTATATGGTGGTTTTGGGACGTTAAATCGCACAAGTCAATCAATTACCCTCTAATAATGCGTGCTCTCTCTCTCTCCAAACACACACACACACACACACACACACACACATACATATATATATATATATATATATATATATATATATATATATATCGGCGTGAAGCTTTCAGTCATTTTGGAGATCGCGATCTATGCGTTTTACGAATCCTGACATGAAATCCCCTTCAGAAATGACCGTACATGGTATATGGGAAAGTCATTCTTTCAAATGTCGGTGTTGGCTAAAAACATTGAGTTTCTGCCACGCTTGAAGTCGTAGGCTGCCAAAATCGCTGGATCTTAACGAGCTGCTCAGTACTACGGGAAACAGACTCGTGCAAGATACTTCGAAAACGTTCTGTAGGAAAGTTACACTACGGAAAAATTAAAATGTTGAATAGATACGTGAAATCAGCGTAATATTTTTTTTTTCTTCCTGGGAGCACTTTCACGCGTTAGAGTGTAGCCCAGAGCACCTTGTTAAGCCACGCGGTACCGTAGAGTTAGTATCGGCCTTCGGTGAGAAGGTGGAGGCGAAGCTCGCTGTAGTCCCTCTCATGGTACAGGGTTCAGATTCCCCCATCCAAGACATCGACACTGCGACACCGGTAATTGTGTGCACTTACGAACAGATCGGTCCGCATGGACTGCTTAATATAGGCTGACGCTTGAGAACAGCTGCGCGCCCCTCACAAGTGGAATGCAACGCGAAAAGTCCGCGTTCGATTCTCACACGAACCAGTGTTTATTATTTATTTGTTTGTATGTAGTCCAAGTTTTCGTTCACGGACAACGCTCATTTTATAATACACAAACAACGACGGCGACACCGGAAATTCTATGACACCAACTCTTTTTTAACGCTATCGCGTTAATGTGTAGATTCGTGACTGATGACCTCGTTGCCTCTAATGTTGAATTCGTGAAGATGACCTCGTTGCCTCTAATGTTGCATATATTTCCTTTAAGTGCTATACTAACTTCGTGAATAAGTGTAATTTTTTTTTTTCGTGAGTGGTATAGTATTGTCGTGGATTATCGCCAGTTCGGCCCGATAATATACATTTCTGGTCAATAGGGTTGACCGACGCTTAACCTTGGCGTGTGGAGGTAAAGAGCACTACATGACATACGTATATGTATAGGAGAGTTCTGAAGCCTGTAAAAAAATAACTGGTCCGCAGGCGTTAGGAGGAGACGACCTGTTTATTCTGCATGGAGCCAAAGCTGTCCATTCCTAGCGCGTCCTGTTCCCACTTCGTCTTGTTTGATAGTCTGGCCCGCTCCAAGAGAGTATTCTGCAACAAAGCCTATAATAAGGCGCGTCATACGTAAAGCATTAGAATGCCATCTTTCTCCAGTCCAGCACATACCAGTTCGTGTGTGGCTCTTGAGTAGTTTGCTTGCGCCCCGAGTTAATCGCCGTCCCCCCCCCCCGAGTCATTTGTTCGAGACCAGCACGTGCGATTAGCGAGCGTTTCGTCTCGCCGAGTGACATGCACGCGTCGTACGGGCTGCATGCTTCTCCCCCGTCTCCATTTACTCCTGGCAGCTCCTTCTTGTGCGAGGGGTCATATCGTGTGGCACGCTGTTACAGCGCGAACACATGGCGCGTTTGACGCGCGATGCTCCACATGTGAGGTGTAGCGTGTCCGCGCGTGCATCCACCACACACAAAACGGCAGAGAGGCTGGGAAGTGGCACGGTCTTGACACGGGAGGTAAGGGGGGGAAGGACGGGGCGAGACGGCTATGATTGACGGCATAGACGCAACAAGCTGGCGCATATTCGCCGACTGCTCTTCCTCTTGTGTGGCTTGCGTGTACGGAGCTCGCAGTTGTTGCGGTGTTTTGGTTGCCGAGAGCGTGTCGGTTGGGCAGGCAACCCGTCTGTGGCGTCGGCGGCGTATCGGTCCTTGACCCCGGCTCGATGCCGCTGCAGCCGCGCGCGCGCATGCTTCGTGGTGCGGGTTGTTGCCGCGTCGCTTGTCCTTTCGCGTCGCCCAAGTGAATTTGATTGGGCGCAAGCTGTTCGTCGCACGCTGCGCGCTCGCCCGTCTGTGACTCGACGTCCCCGTGCTCATCGCGTGCCTATTTTCGGTTTCCCGACGGGCTGCATTTTCTCGGATATGCGTGCGCGTACCAGAGGCTGCTACAGTAGCGATCGTCCGTGATAAATTAAAGAACCTTTTAGGAAACACAACGTTAACGAACATAAACTTCGATGGTGTGAGGGTGCCAAGCATTGATTTAGTCGTGCGGACTCAGAATTATATGCACGTGCTTGCAGACTACACCATGAAGGTTGCAAATAATGTTTGTAGAACCTTGGCGAAACCGTCTGGGGGGAATCAATCAGAGCTTTCGAAGCAATATGAGCTATTGCATAGCTTGACGCGCAAGAAAGGTAATGGTGCAGTCATTTAGGAAGTTGAAACAGAGAAAATGGATGTTTGTACAGAGAGAGAGGGGGGGGGGGAAGAAAGGAAGGATAGCGGTTTGTCATAGTTTACGTATATCACCGCAGTATCGTAAGCTACCTGTGTGACGTCCTATGTGTGATTTACATTCATTCTAGATCTATCTAGAGGACGTTGACGGCTTCGCATAGTTGAGTGAATGGTGCGGAAGCCCGTGTTTTTATCTCATTGGCCATTCCGTTCCGAGCGGTAGACCGTGGACTATGTTCTTCCTTGGCGTGTATATAATATTCGCGTAAAAAATGCTTCCATTGGCCTGCCTTCAGTACGAGGCCGCTCGGTATGCGTTCAGAAGACATTTAAATGAAAGAGTAGCGTCGTCAGTTCGCCAGCCCTGTCTGTCCGCGCAACTGATTGTGTGGGGAAGAACCACATATTGTAGTTTCATTGGAATTGCTCCCGTAAATATTAATTACCTTGCGCGGACGTCGATCGAGTCTGCCAGTGAGGAGAATGTCGTCGTTCTTGACGTCACATCTTGCAAAAGTGAAACTGTACACGTACGCACTGCAGCTACGTTCAGAGGACCTTGGGGCGCAGGTATTTTCGCGCTTTCTTGGAGCACACCTAATGGTTGCGTTGTAGAATTCGATCAAGCTCAGTCGACAGGGACATGTGATGTAAGGACGGTCGCAGGACGTACTTACCTTACATATGTCTGTAACCTGGTTAACCGCTGATGTCATAGTTATCATTATGTAGTGGTACAGTGACAACATAAGATATATACCGCGCGATGTTGGAAATAAATATATCGCTGCTGCTAGACAGAAGCACTCATATATTCCCCTCTGAAAACTTACCTTGTGCCCCGCCGTGGTGGTCTAGTAGCTAAGGTACTCGGCTGCTGACCCGCAGGTCGCGGGTTCAAATCCCGGCTGCGGCGGCTGCATTTCCGATGGAGGCGGAAATGTTGTAGGCCCGTGTGCTCAGATTTGGGTGCTCGTTAAAGAACCCCAGGTGGTCGAAATTTCCGGAGCCCTCCACTACGGCGTCTCTCATAATCATATGGTGGTTTTGGGACGTTAAACCCCACATATCAACCAAACTTACCTTGTAGAGTGATGACTGATAGGAAAACCACTTTTTTTTAGTTTTATTTCGGGGCAAGTTTACAGTCACCCTGAAAGATCGTTGATTAAAATGTCGAATGTGAGAAAAAACAAGCGGTACATATGAAGGTGTGTGTTTACCACAAACGGTGTGCTTCAAAGTACTCCAGTTGACGAGCATCACAACTCTCGTCTGCATGTACCTTTATCACGGTACCTAACGTTCAACGGCTCTTGCCTAACAGCAGCATTGCATTATACTTTATGTTGTGCTTCGTTGCGATTGTTCCCTCTTGCACGCTCATTTAAATCCGTCAAGAAAACCGCCTTTTCTCTCGTTTTACCCAGAATGTCACAAAACTCGACAAACGCGTCGCGCCGCTTCCGTTTGAACTGGGCGGCGGCCTTGGCGACTTGTCCCCTCTAGCCGGGTGATGTCGCCACCTGCTGCGTGGCCGCGCGCCTTTCAGCGGCGTGCCCTCGTCGCCCACGCTTTGTTACTCAATGACTGGGACCACTTCAGTGGAACACATTGCCGTGGAGAATTTGACGAAAGTGGTTGCGTCTGCGTGATGGTTGGAACCGACGTCCCCTTACCGCGAACTATTAGCCACGTTTTCTGACGGCGTGCTCTTCACACATTCTGAGTTGGTGGGGTGCTGATAAAAGATATTACTGTTTTCTCTTTTCGCGGGCCCATTTCGCTGTGACATTATGTAGGCACAGTGCTGGTTACTTATAGTGCATTCTTCGCGCGTTTGTGTTCGTATGCGTACAGACCTGAATTGCAATCGCTTGCAGGGAGCAGCCATCATTGGCCGGTGGTTGCGACACAGGTGGCGGAGAGGACGACAGGCTGTACTTGTCGCATGCTTGCCGCCGGGGTTAGCTTTGCCGTAACCATACCCGCAGCCCCTTTGCAGGCTGCGCGGAATGATGTTAACTGTGCTCAAGATAGTGTGTTTACTATAGCTTTAAGCGCGTGTGCGAGGGTAATATCATTATCTGTTCTACATTTGGACGACTTTCCGTCAAAGAAGTGGGCTCCGCCACATTGGGTTGTTAGTCCGCCTCGGTGGAACAGTATCTACGGTGCGCGGCTGTTGACCGGATGGTCGCGAGTTCGATACCGGCCCTGGCGGTCGCGTTTCGATGGAGGCGAAATGGTGGAGGCCCGTGTCCCGTGGTTAAAGAACACCGGGTGGTCCAAATTTTTGGATCACTTGACGACGGTGTCTCTTTAATGATGTCGGGGTTTAGGCATGTAAAACCCCAGATATCGTCATTAATGTTGCCGATGCATTTGCTTTCTTCAGAGTACATGACATGGCATGGCAATACACAGGTAACGACATCGTTTTTTTTGCGTGTTTGTCTTGTTGCGTTTGCGCCGATATATTTACAAACTACGCGTCACCAACTAACCAGCCAGGAAATATTTATGAGGTGACAAGAATTTCATTGAGGTCCTGAAGGAGTTCGTGCCCGGAGGGGGGGCCTGGAATGAGCAGAGTGCGACACTACGGCTGTCATTTCCAGTCGGCGGGGAGTTATTTTACTTCAGCTAACGAAAAAGTGAAAAAAAAAGATGAAACAAAGATATAGTTCGGAGCAGTAGCAGTCATCGCGGCACATATGCGGTATAGCTGCAGTAAGTGGCGGGAATTTGTTTCAGTGAAGCACGTCGCGCGCTCTGCGGGCAACACCACCTTGCGTGCTGTCTTCGCTTCTTGCGTATTATTTCCCCGCGCTCGCTATTACTCGAGCAAAGCTGGGCCGCGCCGGACGCCGCTAGAAAAAAAGGGGGTCGCTAACGAACGCTCTTGACGTGATCGCGCGGCAGGCGATACACGACGCCCCACTCTCCCTTCCTTTCTCGTTTCTGCGTGTTGCAGTTCGAGGCGTGCCTTTTTTTTTTTTTGTTTAAATTCGTTTCGATACTTTCTCGCGAAAGCGCTGCGTCATACATAGCTGCGCCAGCAGCGGAACGCCTCAAATCTGGCTGCACGCGAGCGCTCCCCGGCGGCCGCCCGTTCGAAGATGAATGCCCTTCCCTCCTCTAATGCTTTTTGTTTTCCTTCTCGACGCTTTATTTCCCCCTTTCCTCACCTGTATACTGACTCTTTATCGCTGCTTTCTCTCTCGCACACCACCGTGGTTTGGTCGTATTTCACGCGGGGACCTGTACGCCTGGCGAATGTTATACAGTGAAGCCGAAATACGAGCCCGCGGGTAATTAAGGGCGCATAATTTTCGTCTCCCGCTCGGTTTCTTCTCTCTCGACGTTGGGTTCCTATCGAGGAACGCGTGAGCGGGTGTGGCGGCTCGACACGTTCGCCGGCATTGAAAAATCGTGCTGCTCTGCCGACTGGCTGCACGGCTACTGCGGCGTACACGAAAAAAAAAAAAAAAACAAAAAAAAAACTCGGAGGGTATACGCTATGCGGTCTGATGATGAGAGGCGCGCCATCATCCCACGCACGCCGTGGTGCCGGTTAAACTGCAACACTTCTACGAACGGCACGCGTACGACGTGATATTTGGAATCGGCTCGTTTATTATTGCGCGAAACTTTCCACGTTCGACGTTTCGTATGTCCGTGTCGCAGCCTGCTCAAATGTGCGCGTGGCAGCCGCGTGGTGGCGCGCTTGAGCCCGGGTCGCGTCATGAAAAATAGGGCACTGTGGAATTACAATAGGTATGATGTTGTGAGAGGAATATGGAAAGGGGTCGTGGTTCCTGGGCTGACGTTCAGCAATGCGGTCTTGTGAATGAGATCAGAAGTTCAAGCAAGATTAGAAATTAAGCAACGTGGAATAGGTAGGCTTGCTTTAGGAGCTCACGGGAATACACCAAATCAGGGAGTACAAGGTGATATGGGATGGACATCGTTTGAGGGCAGGGAAGCTAGCAGCAAGATAAAATTTGAGAAGCGATTGAGAGAAATGGGGGAAGAGCGTTGGGCTAGGAAGGTTTTCAGCTACTTGTACATGAATAATGTCGATACAAAATGGAGGAAGCGAACCAGGAAGTTGACTGGTAAATACTTAGAAAACAGCAGGTGGCCAAACCAAAAAGAACTATCGGTTAAGAAAAAAGTGAAGGAAACGGAGACTGGCATGTGGAGAATGGGCATGATTAAGAAGTCCGCACTAGAGATCTATCGAACTTTTAAGCAGGAAATTGCCAAGGAAAGGATCTATGATAATACTCGGGGTAGTTCTCTACTGTTTGAGGCCAGGACGGGAGTACTGCGAACCAAGACATATCGGGCCAAATACGAAGGGGTCGACACAGTATGCAGTGCGTGTGGAGAGGAAGAAGAAACTGCTGAACACTTGATAATGTTCTGTAAAGGGCTTCACCCTATAGTTCAGGATGATGGCGCAGAGTTTTTCAAAGCACTGGGATTTAGGGACAGCGAGGGCAAAATAGACTTTAAGCGGGTAGACTTAACTAAAAGGAGGTTATCTGATTGGTGGCTAAAGTCAAGGCACGAGTGAAAATTAAACCCTTCACTGCGAAGTACAAATCCTCAACTTCATTATTTAAAGGAAAAAAAAAGATAAATGTAATGGTTAGTTCACTAAGTATTACGGCTAGGTGGCGTTAGCCGCCGCCCGATCTAAAGGGTACAGCCACATCCATCCATCCATCCATCCGCGTGTAATTTTGCATGCTGGGAGGCAGGAAGGAATGTCTTGCGGGGCTCGTTTAAATGAATGTGCTCGGCACAGCGTCATGGTCGCCGCAGTGCGCGTCAGCGATCCCGTACCGACACGAGCTTATGTAAAATATATCAATAAGTTCAATGCGCTTTCTATCACGTGACCAAGGTAGACGCTTGTCTACTCAAAGCTCGTGTCACGCCGGCTCCCCTCTCTATTGGCTGAATGAGAGATAGCTATCTCGTCACCAACGTTGTCATGACAACCGTTTGCGTAGCATTTTGGGAGTATATCCATTATCTGACCTGAAATTCTCCCGGTAATTCTATATGACTCTTACTAAATAAATTACGCTTCTGGGTGCGAACAGACGTGGTGTCTTGCACCGTTGCAGCCGTGCTGTTGCAAATGCTGGAGCGCGCTGCGTCCTCTGGTGATGTGCTCGTGCACATTAGCGTGATAAAGCTGCTCTCGTAAACGTTCGCGTCGCAGGTGTGCGCCAACGAGCGCGCGCACGAGTCTGTCCGTATAATGGCGCTGTCTGTATCCCAGCAAATGCTATTTTCGCGCGAGCGTTGAAACGAGGGAAGCAGAATAGTGCAACCGGGATCACATCAGGCTCCGCGCACGCGAGCTGAAGGCGCGCGCGTGCCCCCTCGCACAGTCAATCAATCAATCAATCAATCAATCAATCAATCAATCAATCAGTTTGTTATCATGTCATAAAACAATGTTACAGGGAATAAAATATACAGACAAGGGTCCCAAAGTACACGACTGCAACGGGACCTTCGTCGCGAATGTATCATCCGTGCGTTGTTACCTGGACGGCTGCCTTGGGCGATATACTTTCGCTATAGTGCCTAGAATATACTTTCACTTTGCTGCGCGTGTGCTCGTGCTTAGCTGCTTTAGTTCTGAATAAAGTTGACGGGTACGTACCGCCACTCGTGTGGCGCTGCTGTCGTAGTTAGTATGGGACAATGAATGAATGAATAGACTTTATTTAAAGTCCGCCAGTTTTAACCGAGCGAGGTGGGGGAAGAGGCGATTCACGCCTGTCCCTTCCCACTCGTTGATTATGACGGCGGTGCCTCAGGTGACCGCTCGAAGTCCTTGCACTTGGGCAACATCTTTAGCTTGCCGGGACAAGTAAAATTTGTTGCTTTTGTTTTTTTTTGCGATAATGGTATACTTTGGCCACGTGGGCGTGGACACCACTATGCTATCGAACATTCTGTGGATCACTCGATCGAGCGCCGTGAGAAGGAGCATTATACACAGCAGCAACAATGGCGAGCGCAGGTCCATAATTGCAGCTCGAATAATGCTCTTGTAAGAGCATCATTCGTGCAGTATTCGTATCATGAGAGCAGTGCATACACAGAATTTCAACACAGGCGTACCGGTGTTGAAATTCTGTGTATCTACTGCCAAAATTGCATTGTGTGCTGTCTGTTTTCCGGACATCACGACGGCACGGGGTCAGCAGGTGAAAAGGAAGACAAAGAAAGAAAGGCAGAAAGAAATACATGCACACGTGATTATAACGATTGTGTAGCTCCGGTTACGTGTTCTGCATGTCCAACTCGACTGTCCCCTAATTTCAACTCCCGTCAAAGCAGATTGGCTCTCCTGATCGTCCTCTCGGTCGTCGCCCGAGACGCAGGCCCGACAAATTGAGCGCAGCTCGTCGGATGAATAAAACATCCAAAGTTCGCGAGGCGGGAGAATGCATGGGCGGTAATGGCGCCTAATTGCGCCGCCGCGGCGGTGCATATACACTGGCGGTTTCGCCACTGGCTGCTGTGGCATCATCTCGCGCTGCGAGCAGCTGGTTCGAAATGAAAAAAGGCGTGCGCCCTGCGAAGGTCCACTTCTGAGAACGGCAGCGACGCGTCATCCTTGTCGCTCTCGCTGCTCGCACGTGTGCGGGAAGTGAGAGAGAAAGAAAGAGAGAGGGAAGCTTGTGGCACTTGCTGTGAGAGAGAGAAGGGGGAGAGGGGAAGTTTGTGGCACTTGCTGTACTCGCGTGTGTATGTGTTGCCTGTTCGTGTGAGCTCGTTATTTCCACGATGTAGCTGTACCAACTCGAAACACGCTTCTTTGTGCGCGCGAGCTGTATAAGGGATGACATGGCTCCTTTCCCACTGCGGATCGATCGCGTAGGCTTTGTATTGCTTCAGTTTGATTACCGTATACACATTTTGCTACTTTCCTATAAAAACTGTGGTTGAGGGTCAGCTCTACAGTGTTGTGTCGAGTTGCATTGTTTCCTAGGTGAAAGCCATGTATGTCACTTCGGGACGTGGCCTGGAACGGAAAAACCCGGCTTGAGCGAAGTAGGTCACGTAACGTCTAGTCAAGCAGAAGCCATACAGAAGCGACTTCAACCAAGAGATTCTCTCTCTCTCTCTCTCTCTCTCTCTCTCTCTCTATATATATATATATATATATATATATATATATATATATATATATATATATATATATATATATATAATGAGATTTAACAGACAATAATGCCAAGGAAAGTATAGGGAAAGATATTAGACCAAATTGTAATGTAAATATGAAGAAAAGTGATTGATTGATTTGTGGGGTTTAACGTCCCAAAACCACCATACGATTATGAGAGACGCCGTAGTGGAGGGCTCCGGAAATTTTGACCACCTGGGGTTCTTTAACGTGCACCCAAATCTGAGCACACGGGCCTCGACATTTCCGCCTCCATCGGAAATGCAGCCGCCGCAGCCGAGATACGAACCCGCGACCTGCGGGTCAGCAGCCGAGTACCTTAGCCACTAGACCAGCGCGGCGGGGCATGAAGAAAAGTGGGTGAAAAGATAACTTGCCGTGGGCAGGATCCTGCCCACGCCAAGTTATCTTTTCACCTACTTTTCTATATCTTCGCCTATACTTTCCTTGGCCTTATTGTCTGTTAGATCTCATTATTATTGTGTAAAAACACGGAAAAATTACGAGTCCTTAGGTATACACTTCTTTCCTTAATATATATATATATATATATATATATATATATATATATATATATATATATATATATATATATATATATAGATAGATAGATAGATAGATAGATAGATAGATAGATAGAGAGAGAGAGAGGGGGGGGGGGGGGAGGGCAGGCGTGGTGATTGAGTGGTCGTAGATCCTCGGTGAGCAGTCACAACGTGGTTTATTTTAGGCGTTTCACCCAGAGTCTGACCTTCATCAGATTGAGGGTCATCAGGATTTAAGGCCAGACTCTGGCTGAAACGTCGAAATAAACCACGTTGTGACTGCTCACCGAGGATCTACTTGACTCTCTCTCTCTCTCTCTCTATATATATATATATATATATATATATATATATATATATATATATATATATATATATATATATATATATATATATATATATATATATATATATATATATATATATATATATATATATATATATATAAAGGAAAGAAGTGTATACCTAAGGGCTCGTTTTCCCGTGTTTTTACACAATAATAATAAATCTAACAGACAATGATGCCAATGAAAGTATAGTGGAAGTTATTGAACCGCATTGTAATGTAAATGTGAAGAAAGAAAAGTGGGTGAGAAGATAACTTGCCTTGGGCAGGAACCAAACTTTCGACCTTCGAATAACGCGCACGCGCGCGCGTGTGTGTGTGGCTTAGTTATGGCAGGTTGATGAGGTCGCTCCTGTTGAATTGTGTGACGTTCGTGGTTTTATACGCATATAGTGTTGTACACGCAATAGGATAATAATACAGATTAATTAGGCTTTATTCTAATACACCAGCACCTATTCTTCGTCGGCTTCTCCTACCATTACCTTGCCCATACGTAATATATATATGTAACGTAAGAAGGTAGCGATAGTTAGGAGTTAGAAGTAGAAGCCGAGAAGGAGGAAGTTAGAATGGAATAAACATGGCGTATGAGCCAGGCCGCGTCTGCCATTCATCATAGTGTAACACGAGTCAACAGCATGAAGACCTCGCAACCACTTCATCAACCGGCCATCATCATTGAAGACCTCAGCGAGACGCAGTGACCGAACGCGGACCACAGAAATGTATCTCCACTCGACACCGTTGCAACCATCATGACGGAACCATCGACGGACCTTCCCATCCCCAAGTACACCGGAGCAGCGGACGATGGACCCATGCAGGACTGGTTCTACCTGTTCGAGCTCCACGCTACCGCTGCATCATGGTCGGAACGGGAGATGGTTGCCAACTTTACCGTCTACGTCTCCGGTGAAGCCTTCAAGTTCTACCTCGCCCATATATTTCTAAACGACGAGTCATGGGAAAAGATCAAACAAGAAATGATCGTTTGGTTTAGAGAATACAATGACGACTACGACGAAGACTTGCTTGCAACCCACCATCCACAGACAGCCGCACTCGGTAGTCACAGTCAAAAGCAGCCTTCACGCATTGACCAACCTCCTGCATTTCCATCGCGTGGATCTTCGGTCGCTCACAACGCCCACCTCGCGTCTCACGCGTTCACTATGGACGGAATAGAGCAGAAAATCTCGGAGCATACTCAGTCAAGCCCAGGACCTCAGAAGAGCTCGCATCGCCAGAAGAGCTCGCATCGTTCGTTGCACAGAAACACAGTCATTCCCAACTAGAATCTGACCCAACCACGCCTATTGCGGTGTCGCCATTGAGAGCACGGCCATCTGAAGGCCCAAACGCAGGAGGCTCGGAAACGACATTTACAGGTTTCCAGGTGCCAGAAGCCTACGTAATGAATGCTTTCGCAGGCACCTCTGATGTTCCTCCAGTCAAATCTGTCCTTACCAACTTCACTGCCTGAAAAGCGTTACAACAGCCCACAGACTACCAGCTGCCGACTGGACACTACATCAGTTTGTAAAGAAAACCGGCATGATGTTCAAGAAGCGCTCCCACCTCAGCACGTTCCAGTACAACCGCAGCAACGCCAGCAAAAGCAAGTTCAAGGAGTCGAAGCACTCCAACAGATACGGCAAGAAGGACGACGACGCAAAGCGAGCCCCTTAAAGCAAACTCAAGACGTGAGGCATATAAGCATAAGGTATTGGCGCCACAAACGCTTTTTGCACAAGAGATCAAGACTACGCCTACGATTACAGCTCCAAAACCACAGAAAACGACGAAAGAGGCGAAAAGGCATCATCTGTAGAACGCAGAGACCAAGACACCATTTCGTCAGCCGCGACCATCGCACTCGCAAACTGGAAGCACACCGTCTTTCTAGCACGACACACAATTCGACGCCTTCGACATTCGAACCTGAAATGCTACAGGGACTCCCAACCTTGCCCGTCCCTCACAAGAACTCAACCGATGTCATCACCAGTGCAGATGTGCAGGGCGGGGGTATGCCATCCAGGACGCAACAGCCAGCCTCGTCCACCCGAGTTCTCTTAGATATGGCCGTACTGCTTCCCTCTGCTGTATATATTTTGTGCGAGTTAAGGAACTCCCTTCTGAAATGGAAGTATGGTGCATTTTGACATTTTTCGCTCGCTTTAACACCCTTTTTGTTGTTTTGTTAAGTGTCTGACGCGACTTCTTCCGGGGGTAGGGGGAATCCTGTAACGTAAGGAGGTAGTGATGGTTAGGTGTTATAAGTAGAAGCCGAGAAGGAAGAAATGGAATAAACATGGCGTATGAGCCAGGCCACGTCTGCAATTCATCATAGCGTCACACACACGCACACGCGCACACACACACACAGACACACACACACACACACACACACACACACACACACACACACACACACACATATATATATATATATATATATGTGTGTGTGTGTGTGTGTGTGTGTGTGTGTGTGTGTGTGTGTGTGTGTGTGTGTGTGTGTTGTAAGTAAAGTAAAAGAGTATACTAATATTTGGGTGAAAATTAATTCGACTGAGGCAGTTAAGTTAAACGAACGTCGATATAAGGTGCACGGTACAATAGCCGTACCGAATGGCTTTCGCCAGTGAGTCGTCTGAGGAGTATGTATGAGGAGCCCAGTTTTTCCTTTCTTTTTTCATCATCATATGTCCCAGCGCTGTCTTCAGCTCATTCCTCGACCGTGCTCCACTGAATAGCTGTGGGAGTCGGTGACGAGCCAGAGAGCGAAGGTTATCTGGACGCTAACGTGAGACGCGGATTCTGACTTTTTTGTGTATGCGTACTGCGGATTAACATTTCATGTAAACGACTATACTGGCGAATACCAAGTGTGCACGCGGCTGCACGTCTCCGCACTCCATCCTTTTATTGTTTTATTCTCCTGCAGTATCAAAGGCTCCGAACAATGCCTGCTGTTCTTGTCTCGTTTCGTGGGTGAATAAGCCCGAAACCGCGGCATTAGCTTCATACTCTGACCTTTTCTTTTTGTGAGCGTTCAAGTGGGAACAGTCGGAGAAATATTATGGCGTGTGTGAGGGGGGAGGAAGGTGCATACCAACTTGGCTGCAATGCTATAACGAAGCCCATTGGGACAGACACGAACCACGCACCGATTCACCGAGTGGTCGTATGTTTCATATGAAGCACTTCTTGTACCGTCGTTGAACAACAACAAGCACGAAAACAGAAAAAAACAATTTTCTAACGCGCGCGTGTGTGTGCGCGCACGCTTTTTGGCGCCCTATATAGGAAAACAACTAAAAGAAAATGGGGGTTGCCCGCACCACCAGAAGATATAACGGGCTCAAGGCAGTCCAACATACACGATGGAAGGAAATTTCCCAAGCCAATTTGTTTATCAAAATAATATAACAAAGTAAAACATATAACAAGATATATATATATATATATATATATATATATATATATATATATATATATATATATATATATATATATATATATATATATATATATATAACAAGTATAACAAGATAAAACCTTATGAGTGCGGCATGGAAGTGCAAGCAATAAACAGATGAGGGTGGCGACTTGGGCATGTTGGTATGGTAGCATGATAATATATGGTGGCGCTGATAAAGGGCATGGACAAGAGAAAGCACATGCAAGACAGCTCAGCGCTGTGTTGTCTTGAATGTGCTTTCTCTTGTCCATGTCCTTTGTCTGCGTTACTATATATAAGCAATAAACCGATTAGCTTCTCAGGGACACGTCGACATGCAGCAGCAGCAGTGTATTTCCTTAAGTTCATTTTTTGGGTTTCGTGCATGTGTGTGCGCGTGCGCGTTTATTAAAAAAAGCGTTACTGTTGAATGCGGGAAAGTACAAACAAAAACGGCGAGGTGGGATGCGAGCCAGTAGCCTGGAGGATGAAGTAAGACTTGCTAGTACTTGTTTGCGTAAAAGACTATAAAACGCATTTTATTCGAGCCGCGAGTGGTGGTGAGAATGACGTTGGACTCCTTCCTGATGTCACCTTTGCGTGAGATTCTAGCCTTTGTTTTGTCAGAGAATCCCGACGAAACTGAACACTTTCAGCGATGAGGTCTCTTGGAGTAGCGATAAATGCGCGAAATTCAATTCCGAGATTCACTGTAGACTTCGATCGAGTGGTTTTGTTTGTTTTTGCCTTTTTTTTGACATCATTGATCGGTGGAGCGGTTTGACCGCGTATCTCTTACACAATGTCTTGCACGCAGGTATGTCCTTCGGTTGATCACGTTTCTGGGCATGAGGATCGATCGGGCTTGATCCATGTGGCTCCCTTGTGACACATTGTAACGTAATAAGTGCACCCGCACGCGACGTTCGAGGGAAGTATTGCGCCTGGCGTGCTGCGAAGGTAAGACGACGTTGCGTGCGTCAGCGCTCGCTTACGAAACGATTTCGGGACGCGTCACGCCGCGTCTTCCACTCACGAAGGGCCGCAATGGAGTCGCAGCTGTCGATTTCGTAGCTTACTATAGGTCACCTATCGGCAGTTCGCGTTGTGTTGTCGACGTGTCTGCTTCCATGTTTGTAGTCATCATAAGTAAAGTTATTACACTTTAAAGTGCATTGTAAGAGTGCACCTGCGACAGTTTTCGGCAAGAAGTGTGCCGATTCTAAGCTCGACGTTCACCTGCACCTACATCAAATACAAAGCCACACAGGGCCATAGCCTTAATTTCTTTTAGGGGGTGGGGTGGGGGGTTGACTATCCTTTATGATGTATGTGCGTGCGTACGTTTATGTGTCTGTTTGTATGTACGCATGCAAAATTGAAGAACGTCGGGGTGTGAAACCCTTCTCCCCTGACTATACGCTAGTGAAGCCATGTCTAATCATTTCCTCTCCATTAGTTTTGTCCGGCTATGAGAGTGGGCCATCGAACAAAGCCAATACTGCCAGCTTCTATACATTCTTTGGGCAGTTCTATACATTCAGTACACGTAAAAGCGCTGAACTGAAGCTGAAATCCCCATCGATCGGAGTGATGAATCGATAGGCAGATAATTCCAATCGACTTCGCGGAAAAAGGCACTATGTATTAGCTCACAGGTCTGCCGCTAGTCGCGCTGCGTGTCACGATTAAACGATGATTGTTATGCGCAGCAACGTTCTCGAATGAAATCACTAACCGTATACATGTATTCTGGCTAGAGAAAATACATGGCTTAGGTTTCTGGCAAACACTAGCTCTTATTCTTGCTGGTCCTCGCCCTTAATCTGTGCATCCCCCCTTCCCCCTTTCAATGGAAGGATCTAGATTCCCGTGTGCGCTGTGCCTCGCAGAATGCGTAGAGATGACTCCGATTTTGTAATAGGCACGAGCTCTTTGTGTCACTATATAGCGCTGTTCAATTTGCAGAGCGCATGCCCTGATGGGGTTCCTTGTTGACAGTGTCAGCTCGGACGTCCGTGCGAAGCGGGGGCTGGATGGATGGATGGATGTGGCCAGTGTACGCGAGCAGCGCCCCGGTGCGTCCGAAACGCGACATCGGCTGTCAGAGGGCGAGTGCGCGCGGCGAATAAACGAGATTTCTCGAGAGGGAGGAACACTCGCTGGCACTGAACATTACAGCACTTGCCAAACACCCCAAGAGTCATTTTGTACAGCCCTCCCCCCCCCCCCCCCAACGTAGGCTTTATATACTTTTTTTTTCTTCCTTTTCGTTTCTCCGGACTTTTATTTTCGTCTCACAGGAGGCACTATACCGCCGTCCTTTAAGTTCACTTACTGAAGCTGCTGCTTTTCTAGCCCCGTTTTATCCGAGCTTTAATTTGGCAGCGAAGTGTGTTTGCGCTTTTGTTTCTCGGGCGGCGTTGGCACTCTCTTTGCCCGAGACACTTTTATCGGAGCGAAATAAGAGAACGCTAGGCATATTTACTTTACTTCTCCGTACAACGCTGCCAACGAATTTGCGCAGTTTTTTTTTTTTTCGCTTTCTTCCAGCAGTACTTTACGGCTGCTTTTTTCATCGAGACGACGCGCTGCTTGATGACTCCATATAACGGGGCCAGATTACTTCGCACCCCCCACCCATCAAGCGTTCCATTTGCTTCGTTTTTTTCGTCTTTCATTTCCTTTCTGTCTTCTCGCTGGCTTGCCATTTAAGTCCCCGCCGGTTGCCGTCGCGATCACAATTTTATTTCCACCCGCGAGCGCGTTCTCTTTCCCTCGCTGTCATTTTTTTCCTTTTTTTTTTTTGTACCTGTTCACGCCGTGTCGCAACGGCCGCGTCAAATTCGGCGCTGCATGGCGCCTAAGAGGCGGAGTTCTGATGACGCCTCATCAGGCACGCAATCAAGCAGCTAGGCTCTGACGCGACGTTCTAATCGGGAAGAAAGTGGAGAGATTTCTGGGTGCGCTGATTCGTCGTCGCGCGGCCGTGGTCGCACAGCACTTGACATCCTACCCTGGCTGCTCGTAACACGTTAGACAAAAATATACGCGGGCCAGTTCTTGGCGAGGGGCGCAGCTATTTATTAAACGAAGTAACGAAAGATGAAAGCTTTATAGTGCTGCTGATTCTACGTGCGCCGTAATAAGCCCAGTGTGATTTCGTATAGGCAGGGCTGCGTATAGCAAGTTCAAGGTGCACAGTGAACTTCCTCGAAGTAGCGCGAAACGACATTCAGACATGTGATTTAAAGACACCGCACAGTGCTTACTTCAGAGCTGTTCAAATGATTCACCAATAAGCCGACACGGCAACCCTTGTAGTCTGCATAATGATCGTCACCGTAGCTTTCCGAACTACAGTTGGTTAAATACGTGCCCCGCCACGGTGGCCTAGTGGCTAAGGTACTCGGCTGCTGACCCGCAGGTCGCGGGATCAAATCCCGGCTGTGGCGGCTGCATTTTCGATGGAGGCGGAAATGATGTAGGCCCGTGTGCTCAGATTTGGGTGCACGTTAAAGAACACCAGGTGGTCGAAATTTCCGGAGCCCTCCACGGCGTCCCTCATAATCATATTGGTGGTGTTGAGACGTTAAACCACACAAATCAATCAATCAATTGGTTGAATACGTCAAAGTGTATCACAGCGTTAGCAGGCACGGACGAGGAAGCGTGTTGGCCGCTCGTCCTGTCGGGCACCTTTTGCTGATGAGTGCGAGTTCCGCAGTATAGCGGTCGGTCGGATATCCGTTATCGAAAGTATACGCCTGTTGCCGTCGATGATACTTGCCGACGAGGCGAGAAGCTCGATCAGCGCTCAAATACCGCTCACACCTCGCATGCATGCGTTGGCCTCATTGAGATCTCTCAGTTCGAAGGTCAGCAGCCTCTCCTGTATAGCAGGGAGGAAGAGAGTCGCAAGCAAGCAAGCAGCTCCTCTTCTATAGCAGGTGCACCCAGATGCGGCTTCACGTTTGCTATCCAAATCTATGTAGTATGCTTTGCCTATCTTCATACTGTGGCGGTATCGCATGTTTTGCCTTCGTATAGCCTCAGCTCTTCATTCTTTCGCTTGTAATCTTATCGGTTCCTTTGCTTGTTATCCGGCCCTCTTGTACAATTGCCCGCATAAGCACTTCCTGCAATGAGAGCGTCCTCGAGTTTTCGTTCTTTTCTGTCTTTTTTTTTTTTCCTCGAGGCGCCCTTCTCTCCTGTGTGTATGCTTGGGCATGCAGTACTGCGTAAGTGTTATCGCCGCGCCTCAAAGATGCTCTATTCCGGGCATCAGACGTCTATATCTTCAGTCGTTTCCGCCAAACTAAGATGGCCGCGTTATGTTGTGGCGTGATGCACCCTTATCGTCTTCCTCTTGCACTGTGTGCTGTATGTACGCTTCTTTGTGATTGTTCTCTGTTTCTGTCTCTAATAAGCTCTTCAGAGCTTAATTGTTCGTTCCTATGGATGCGCTTAGATCCGGTCAACGACTGCTTTATGTCCCCGCATAACTTCGAATGCCGTTGCGTTCAAGCAACCGGATAACAGTGCGTTGCTAAGTTTCGCGACGTTAGG
Source organism: Rhipicephalus microplus (assembly GCF_043290135.1). Lineage (NCBI taxonomy): Eukaryota > Metazoa > Arthropoda > Arachnida > Ixodida > Ixodidae > Rhipicephalus > Rhipicephalus microplus. Next base: position 248,194,008 of record NC_134700.1, on the reverse strand, counting down.
ACTGTCAACCGCGTCTAATATTCCGGGTTGTTCGACAAAACATTTGCATGCGTATGAACAAATGCGGAATCATTAGCAGCTGCATACGCCGATAGAGACAGCAGCTGCACTTCTAGACCATGCACTGTACTTACACGTTCATCATCATGCAATGTTCTTCCTCGTCGTTGGTAGGGCACTCGTCGCGACTATGACCTTTGGCTGGGGTGTGGTCGCTTCGCTGTGTCTTCATTGCGTATAATAAAGGTCGCAATAACTGTTGCACACAATACACGAGATGTGTTTGCGCAGGTATGTTACTTCGTACAGATGCAGCCGTGAATGCATGTATACGTCGCCCGGTAACGGGGCTGCTGTGGTGTGTATGCACGAAATGGTTAGCTCACTCATGCATTCGGCTGCTGCGGTGTGTCCAAGTGTTGACCAATAATGGTGACTCACTTGTGGCGTTCTGCATGTCGTCGCGTGGTCTCTGCTTCTGTTATATGCCGCGCCCTCAAATAAGCGCAATATTTCGTGCCTCTCAGGTGCTCCTGTTTTGTTCTCTTGTCCTCATTTGCTTTATTTATTCAACGAAGGCCGGACCTGCAGCTCTGCACTTCAAGCTCTCCAAGGTCTGATCTTGATAGCGCGTGGAGAGGAGCGAAAGATATAACTAATAACTTGCATCGATCAAGAGCTGGCAGTTTAGCCTGGCCGCGACCTCGTTTCTCTGCACGTTCCCGCGGGCTTATTTCAACCATCTGTCGAAGTGACTAAAAAAAAAAAAAGAGAGAGAGACGAAGAAAAAAAAAAGTTCTACGATTGGCATGCTCCAGCTCGTGGCCGCAAATCACCATGAGAGGGCACACTTATGAAGAGACGGCATATACACTGCGCGGCGACCGAACAGCGTCGTGAGATTATCACTTATCGCGCGGCTTCTATATTGCTGAGTATTCCGTCAAGGATGAATGAATCGAACTGTTTCCGGCTCATTTTCCCTCACATTATTCGAAAGGCGATGAGCTTTTGTAATCCCCGTGTAATTTCGTGATGGCCGCTCGTTTCGTGCCGCAGTGATGTCCCACCGGCCAATATCAGAGTGGGCTGCAGCATTAAAGCCGTATGAAAATAGGGTTTGTGGAGTTAGCAACGCATTGGTTCGTATGCAATTTTTCGAAATATGACGCGTCTACCCATGCAAGATGCTATAGCATTCGGTGCATGAACATTCTTGTACGGAACGGCGTTCCAGGGAGCGACGTTCCTCGAACTAGTTACTTTTCGGAGGAACAAGGTAACGCCACCGTTCTATTAAGGATCGGCGGAACTGTAAAGGTAACTCGTATACGTTTACGAAGGAACGGTATAGAGGGAGCGGAGTTCCTGCTGTAAAAGTTCCATTGCATCGGATAGGTGTACGCATTGAACACATCATGCAGAGCAGGAACCGCGTGAGGTGCAAAAATGTATGGCTTTCCAGTCACGTGACTAGTATGCATCCAGAGCTTTTTTTTTTTTTTTTACATGAAGGTGCACGCCGAGGGCGCGGGGAAGTGCGCGTCAGTGAGACGGACCCCGTGGGAGAGTAGCAGCTTCTTTTTATCTTTTTTTTAACAGCAGAGATGTTATGCATAAGGTTTGCCGTGTGTCGTATAGAAATAAAGTTACCACGATCACGAATCGGTACGTGCACTCTTCGTGCTCGTCTTCCTCTTTTGCTTCACTCCCAGAAAACGCGCGTCGACGATATGGTCGGTATGGGACGCAATAACTCTGCGAGGATGAGTACAAAGAGAGACGTAGAAAAAAAAAGAGAGGAGAAAGCAAAAGAGAGAAATTCTTGGCGACGAAAAATTCCAGGCGACACGAGATTCGAAGGCTATAGCATAGTAACCACCCGGGCTATCCAGTTTCCCTTTTCATTTCATTTTTTTCAAGATATGCATGAAAGTTGGAAGCAATTCAATACAGGCAGAGAACTCATATGTTCATTCTGCTCGCATCATGACGCACATAGCGCTAAAGCATTCGCATTCCACTCATGAGCGAATACACCAGGTAACGTATATTTACAATTCTACACTAGAACGGTGATAAGGATAAACGTCTTACCAATGCAATACCATTCTGGCTGACTTCCCGTGTGCTCGTATACATGTCCAACGTATACGAGCAAGCTAATCAAACGTAACCAACTAAACATAGTAAAACCTAATCAAATGTGATGCTCAGAAATTATTCGCTCTGCGTTTCTCTGCAGCAAGCGCGCACGCAGAGCCTTGCATAGTAGGCTATAGAGCGATTGAGTGGGAAAATGATGTGAGGGTAATTAGGAGGGTTGAACGAGAAGACGGAGAGAGTGAGACTGATATACATGATGAAGTAGTGAGGAATAGAGAAACAGAAGAGAGGGAAGATAGAGAAAAATAGAATTCGAGCGAATGACTACAGAGAGAGAAAGGACAAGAATAGAGAAGACTGAGAAAGAAATATATTCGGTGATTGCGAACAGGGTAGTTATCTAAGTTGCAAATTTCTAAGTTGAGGGAAGTCTCACATGGGTCGGACTTGTAATAGACAATCATGAAAGCTGCGCTTAGACACGTCCGTAGTATACGGCCGGCGGTCTCTCAAAAATTTTTCTAGGAGCTTTTCGTTTATTTGCTCTTCGGTTACATATAACCTGCTGTCGGCGATGTCAAATTCGTATAATATATATATATATATATATATGTGGCTAGATGTGAGCTCTGAAATGCTCACTTTATTTTGATGATGATGATGTGTGGTATATTATGGCGCAAGGGCCAATTGATGGCCAAAGAGTGTCTGACTTCATTTTTTCTCAGAATTGAACGTCACTACATTTTTGTTTGAAAATTCAAATGTAACATTATTGTAACGACACGTTCCAATTTTCTAAATGTAACTGTAATGAGTTCCGTTCGTATTAGAGCAACTTGCGACGGGAACTCGTTCCAAGATTTTCAAGGAACGAGAAACGAGCTTTCGTTACGGCTAAAAAAATGTGTACAGCACTGCGCATGGGCAGTGGTGTACACGTACCTTTTTCTAAAATTGTCCATTGGAGGTTTTTAGCGTGTACGGTATTAGGATGGCTATTGATATTACGGTACATGCAAAGTGTCCTCATCATGCGACTTTTCGTGCAGTCACAATAATGCGCGCGTTTGTTAGGTTTTTCTCGGTGACTTTGCGGGGTGAAAACGATTAAACAGTAAAATCATTGAAATTACTTCGCTGCAAGCAATTTACACCAGCAGAGAAGTAGAATGCACGAAGTTTTTCCAATAACAATTCTGTCTTTGTCTGATTCACCTTGACCCCGCCAGATGGCGCCACCTACTCGGCCTCTCGCGAAGCGAGCGAACAAAAGCTGACTGTCGTTAGGCGCCGTACAGCTTCAATTACAGCGTGGGCGGTCCGCGTCTCACACTCCGCCCGAAATTCTGTTCTGTTCGCAGCGTGTAAAATTACAGTACTTGCGTATAAAACGTTGTAACGGTCTTCGTTTAGATTTGGCGCCTGCCCTTCATAACAAATAGTGGTTCTAACTGAAACTGCGTGGTTCTAACTGAAACTATGCAGTTCGATACCATCTCTATGCAGTGCTTAGACTTTAATTACTTACATGTTCTTGCTTATGAGTGGTGCTTCATACAAGAAACGTCTAACTACTTAGATTGATTGATATGTGGGGTTTAACGTCCCAAAACCACTATATGATTATGAGAGACGCCGTAGTGGAGGGCTCCGGAAATTTAGACCACCTGGGGTTCTTTAACGTGCACCCAAATCTGAGCACACGGGCCTACAACATTTCCGCCTCCATCGGAAATGCAGCCGCCGCAGCCGGGATTCGAACCCGCGCCCTGCGGGTCAGCAGCCGAGTACCTTAGCCACTAGACCACCGCGGCGGGGCGTCTAACTACTTAGAGTACTTGGATGTTCTCGTTCTTTGGCCGACGCCATTGTCGCGCACGCAAATGTCGATGCTTTTTTATATTTTTTGTGTGTTTGTGGTGTGTTATCATAGCGTTGACGTGTGGTGACCTTTAGAAGAGATTTTCCTCGCGGATTATGCAGAGGGACTGTATACGCAATCGTCCGTGCAATCTCTGTCTTCAGTGGCCACGTACCGCATCTTCTTTCGTATAAGCTTCTGCGTCGTTTGTCTCGTGTGTCCGACACTAGTGTGTCCGACACTTTGTCTCGCATTTGACACTATGATGTTTCCGCACGCTAGGTTCAGGCTGCATTAGCGAATCAATCGCTTCGTCAAAAACCGTCGTTGTTCGCGTGGTATCTTCGTGAATATTAATAAAGGACAGAACACGCGTGTACTTCACAAAGTCCTCCACTACGGCATGCCTCATAATCATCGCGCTTCGTTCGGTTAAAACTTCAGAATTTAGTTATTTCTTTAAACCGATCGTTCCTGCTCGTGATTAAATGCTTGTTACCGCAACCTTTGCGCGCGAAGTGAAGTGCACTTTTGTGGTTCCCTACGGCACTTAGAGATAATAAAATGCCACGTCTTGAGAACAAAGTCGTGTGGAGTGTATGTACTCGCGGCGAGAGAGAGCCTTGCAGCTGCGTCAGTCGTGGCGCTTAGGCGAGCGGGGGCTGCGGACAGCGGTTGCAACACGGCGCAGCTTTCGTTCTATTTATTCCGAAGAAGAAAGAGGCACGAACCCTCTTCGTGGTTTAGTGACTCACTCAGCCCGTGTTGCGAGGAAGATAAGAAAGGGTTGGCCCTTTCCTTCTCCGTCGACTGGGGCGCAGCCTCATGCACGCGCCTTTTTTTTTTACCTCTGTTTACTTGGCGGGGCACGGCTGCGCGAGACTGCTTGGCGCTAGCACCGACGGCGCCGCCGCTGTCGTGTTGTTCGCTCGATTTCTTTTTTTTCGTTCGCTTTTCTCGTTTTATTTTTTCGTCGCTTTGTTCTCTCTTTTATTGGTGGGTCTCTCCCTTTTATTTTATGACGTGTTGTTTCCCTCCGCCTCGCGCGACGCGTGCATTTCGCAGGCTCGCGGTTGCTTTTATTTCATCTTTCGCGGCAGCGTAGTACAGGACTCGTGGGGGTCCCTTCTTCGTTCCCTCTGTCCTTCGCTCGCTGCTTTTGTCCGCCGGCACTTCTTTCCGCGCTTTCTTTCGGCCGCTTTTGGCCTGTGGTTCGTGTCTGTGTGTGTGTGTTTCTATGTGCGCGCGCGCTCTCTCGCCACTCCAGGGAACACACCGGCCGAGTCAAGCAACTTCTAGGTGCGTATGTAGTACGTTCTCTGCATCCTTACATGCCCGTCTGTTCGCTTTGCTTTCGCGTCAACTCATCGAGTTTCCGGTACTCCGCTTGTACAATCTGAGAATCGTTCAATCCGTTAGCTTCTGGTTCCGGCTGGAGTCCCAACCGAACGCGACGGACTTGTTAGGGAGCTTTAGAATAGAGCCCTTGCGGTGCCGTCGCAGCCCGCCCGCAAAAAAAAATCCGAAATAGCGTGCGGCGATCGCGGCCCGCCAAGTGCTGGTGTCGAGGCTATGTGTAATTTCGGTGCATTTGAGTTTGCGGTGCAGCTAAGGTCCCTGTTCCACGGGAGGGGCAGACGTTATTCTAAAGCTCATATGGTGCCTGTTATGGCCGCAATGCCCGCAGCGCCTGCAAACGTTATTCTGAAACTCCCTATCGTCGCTGTGCGTATCGCAACGGTGCACGATCTAAGCGTAATGTTTTCCAACGTGCATTGGATCGTTGCGTTTCGACCCAGTGTTTTGCTTCGGGTGTATCCTTTACGTACCTCCAGATGCAACGCCTAAACGGGTTTGCACTAGTCCCTTTTTGTTTGTGATGTGTCATTGTGTTTTCCCCCTTTTTTTTTCTGATAGCCTTCTATATATGATTCTCCGTGACCTTGCAGAAATGCCGAAATTGAATGTACAACGCGCGCTTTTGTTTGCGAGTACCATACCGTAAAACAGTCATGTTTGGCGTGTTCTACACTACTTTCATTTCTTTGGGCCAGTGATTTAAAAAACAACAAAAAAAATGCCGACCCTCTTCTGGCTCCGCTCTTCTCTATACCGAAGGTCATCAGTCAGTCGCGTGGTGCGTTGACGGCTGGAACGTTGTGTAATCAGAGTCGTGGAGGCCGCGGTTTCAGTAGTGTACGTGGGTGCGGGCTCGTTGAATAATGGCGGGCTGCGTTCGCGATTGCCTGCAGTCATCATTTATTTTTCCCCGCTATGCCGCCGTGTTCAGATCAACTTGGTCGGTGCCAACGGAGCATGGCATCAAGGTCGACATTTAAACGCGCACTTGGAGGGACGGGCCGCATGCAGCGTATGTCCTTCGGGTGCCAGAGGGCTTCTCCGGACGCGCAGTCTGGTGGTTTCCGTCCTCGTGTGACCGCACCCGACACGCACGCTGTAATTTTTTTTTTTTTTTAAGGGGCGAACCACATACCCCGTCCGTTTGGCGTCCGTGCGCGTGGTCGTTGTCGAAACATATGTGACACACACACACACACACACACACACACACACACACACACACACACACACACACCTAACGGTAGGCTATGATATGAATCGCAATTCTGACGGAATAGTATGATAAGAACACCAACAAGCACAAGCCCTTTATTACTAGTCGACGACGCAGACATTATGGACCTAGCTATCGTCGAAGTTTTTATGTCGCTCGATTTACATGATATAAGGCAACGCTCGGGTAATGTACTATCAGCGTCAAATGAGCGCGTGCCACAAGCATTAGAAACAACACAGTGCGTGTCATCCAGCCATCAGTGCAGACAGGCCCACACATCCTGTTTGGTGGCACAGCGCCACCCCACTGATGTGTGTGTGTGTTCGCCTGTTTTTCAACTCGGATTCATGAAAGGGAGAAAGAAAAGAGAAGCGAAAATTCTGCGACATTTGCGCATTCGATCGCCAACCCTGCGTACGGTTGTCGGCATGGGCGTTGCGATGGCTTGTGGTTGGTTTAGTTGCGGCGCTGTGGGCGTCTGATCGTTGACGTGTTGACGGACAGGTTTAACTTGTCTTTGATCTCTCGAGCCCCGATGAACTGTGCCTCTTTTGCTGCGTGTTTCAGAAGCAGGTCCTTCGCGCCGTCCGTCAGCCGCTGCCTGTGTCCACGGGGAAGGTTGCAGAGGCGTCCTTCCTCCCGATTAACCTGGCAAATTTTGTTAACAGTACCAAAAGTGTGACTCATAATGCCGGCGATTTGACGCTGGCTCACGTCGTGCCGTTAAAAATCAAATAAATAATGCGTGTCTCTTTTCGAAGGCAACACTCGGCATTTCCAGGTTAAATTTATCGTTCCGGCTGAATCTCCAAAAACAAAATAAACTCTGCAGGTAAAGCAAGAGCAGTGCTACTGCGCGAGAAAAGACGATACTGAGCTTGAAATCAACCACTAAGCGATTAGATTTATCTTCTCTCTTTATCTTGCCCCGACGCTGACTGCCGTGCAGCGCTGGAGTAAAAAAGCGATACGACGAAAAACGCTTGGCGCGCTCACGCCGGCCACCGCTAGCGCCATACGAAAACTGGAACAGAAGTGAAGATAACGCACGATACGGGGATCGCGCAGTGCTGCCGCACCGGATGTGCTCGCCTGTCAGTGGGGAGGACAGGACGGCGTGCACTGTATTATGTTAACAGTGCATGGTGGCACGCGCTCTGCTGCGTTCGCTTGATGCTGATAGTCGTGATGATGTATAGTCGAACCACGCGCGCGCACGCACACACACAGTTTAACAATGAACTAACATCAACCGTAGTTGGGACAGAACAATGTAAAATATCTACAAGCACCAACCCTTTGTACTGGTCGCCAATTTCAACGGGGGCATTATGGACCTTATAGGACCTAGGTTTGTCGTCGACTCTTTGTCACTCAATTTACATTATATGGGGCAACGCTTGGGCATCGTACGGTTACTCACGCATACGATACCCAGAGCTTTGTCAAACGTCACGATTCAGGCGCGGGTTTTTTTTTTTTTTTTAGCCATATCGGTTCATACTTCGAAATCGGGTTGGCTCATTCAGTGACACTCGGAAATGTATAGAGCCCAGGTTATAGGGTGACTGCGATAACTACATTAGTCAGAGCTGCGCTTGAGACTACAGGCATTCGTCTTCTTCAAATCACAAAGTCGCTCGTTATTTGTGGGCCTCGCGTATTCCATATCACGTGACCATGCTGCGCCCTTGACTGCGCGTAGTAGTACCCTCTATAGCCCATAAACTTTTCATCGCACCGTCTGCACGTAATGTCAACAACGCACCATGTCGCGAGAGCAGTTTCGGGGGGCCCGCCTGGAAAAGACGAGCGCGTCCTACGAGCCGGGGCTCGTTTCTTTAGCCGCGGGTGGAGCCCGAGCTCGCGTCCCTTCTCGGCGTTTCGCAAGAGGCGTTGATGCAAACGAGGCACCCGTTTCTCGTCACCGCTGCCGGACAGCCCGATCCGGCGCCTGTTTCCGGAAACGCCGTGGGTGTAAAAGCGCGTTTGCTTCCTTTTTTTTTTCTTTTTTTCTTTTTTGCTGGCGAAAAGAGGAAAAAATAGTTTATGCCGCTGCACTTGTCTCCGTGTATGCCCATAAAGGTCTTTGGTTTGCCTAGAGATCCAAGTCTCGCGAAAATTTATCCGCCGTTGGATGTCGCGCCCACTTCAATTGCTCAATGGGCGTATTCGGACAGCGAGCTCTTCGCATCCTGAGAACGCACAAGCACAATATGTCAGTTTTCGAGTATTGTATACACGATTTCACGTATAAGACACATTGGCGCCGCCACCTTGCAATTTTAAACGAACGTTTCCTTATTTTTGTATATCTCGACACGACTGCGGTCGCGAAACGTCGAATGCTCCAACCCAGCCGTCCTCGTACGCATGCGTCCACCGTAACACTGTTAATGGTAGCATGTGGGGTTTAACGTCCCAAAAGCACCGTATGATTATGAAAGATGCCGTAGTTGAGGGCTCTGAAAATTTCGACAACCTGGGGTTCTTTAACGTGCACCCAAATCTGAGCACATGAGCCTACAGCGTTTTCGCCTCCATCGAAAATGCAACCGCCGCAGTCGGGATTTGATCCCGCGACCTGCGCGTCAGCAGCCAAGTGCCTTAGGCCGTAGACCACCGAGGCGGGGCCGTAACACTGTTCGACTATAAGGACAATGAGGTTACCGAAAGCCAACCGTAGTCTACATGGACCTGAAGTGTTATCGCTTGTAGAGGACAGCCATCTCTGGCTGCGATTCAGGTGAAACAATCGCATGTTCGCTCGCCATCAGCGGTGGCGTAGCCAACACCGCATTCCCTGTGTTGGGCGCGGTGGCAGATGGTAAACTGGAGTCAAGATTATGTATGTTTATTCTAAAAGTGGGTGCTATAGTTAACAATATTAAAAAGTGGTCTGTACATACCTTAATGGAGGAAAAAAACTATAGTTGTGAGTACATGATTGGCTGAAACTTTCTGGCAGCATGACGATAGTTATAGCGCGAGAACAAAACGACGACACAGAGACAAGAAGGACACGAAAGACACGAGCGCTCGTGTCTTTCGTGTTTTGTTTGCCAAGTTTTGCTTGCGCTTGTGTTAATTCGAGCCAAGTACCTGTTAAAACAGTGGGAACGGGTCACCATCGTCACTTTGGACCATGCCGATTTCGTCGATTGGCGCTGCCAATTGACATTTTTGACATTTTAAAGAGATACAGGGCTTGGCAATCGGGACGCGCAGGTCGTGAAGTGATTCGAATGATCCGTGACAGTTGCTGGTCGACAATAATTTACCGATTGACGATTCGAGCTTATTTTAATACCGCCTTGTTCGCAGTCTATACGAAAGATTAATCTTAGAAAGTTACTCGCTCTAAAATTAATCTAATTTCAGATAATTTGTGGTATATCTACATGACTCAGCTCACTTTTCGGTGCCGCCGTTGCCCGTAACCGCCATCGCGCAAGATCAGGAAAAAAAAAGCTAAGTAAATAAAGAACACCAAGGACTCAATGGGATTCCAACCCGGGTGTCCTTCGTGCCAGGCCAGAATTCTATCACTGAGCCACACTGGTGCTTGAATCTACGTAGCATACTGGCCTTAGACAGGCTTCATGTTGGGAAAGGAATCGCGTTTATAATATGAGTAACGAATTGTTTTAGAACAGCAAATAAACAACAAGGCGTCAGTCACACAGTGCGAATTGCGTGACGAGTGTATACGTCGTCGAATGCTCCGACCTCACCCCCCTCCCCAATATAATAGCTTCAGCCACAATTCTTCAGCGTCGGCAGCCACAGCATCGAAAAATCGTTTCATAATTCCCGACAAGTAGCGGGTACCCCGTTTCTCCGACGAACGACGAAGACCGTTCTTCCATCTTTCGTTGTGACTGTGCTGCGCGTTCCGCGCGGGTCTGGAATAAGTTTTTATGGTGGTGCTTCGTTGTCCACTTCATACCTGCCTGCACTGGTTTTGCTTGTTGAACTGTTACGACCGCTCCCTGCAACCACGACCCGTCTACTCCTAGCGATTATTTTTCGGGCGAGACAATATGACATATATGCCATGTGTGGTGCACCGCTATAGGTATATATATTTAGCGGTGCATCACGCATTGTGCAATGCTCGCCGTGTCAATTTAAATTCTCCTTTGGACGATTTGCCCTCGTCGTTCATTCGTCCTATCAGATGGCTGACCTGCAGCGCCGCTGTATTATTTTCGGTTCTGTTTACCCGTGCGTGCGCAGTGAAAATTATCCATAGAGCTCTTTGTGGGTCACGGAGAACGAGGCGGTCGGATGACGATTAATTTCGCGCTTACGCTTTCCTTGACTTGTGGCTGGGAAGCATAAACAGTTCGGACGCTTCGAGAAACCAAAGCTTCCATCTTTTCTTAGGTAAACATGGACGGGCGCGTCTGGCGCGCGGGTAATGTTTAATATCAGAAGAGTATACGGTGCTGAGGTATACCTTGAGCGAGCGGCCTGTGTCGCGCTGTCGGCTTTCAATGGCCAGCAATGAACGCATTGCAACGGTGCACCGGGCAAATAAAGCCCGCCTTTCCCACATTTCTGCGGTGAAGCTCTATTTCCTTTACGGCTATCTATGCAATGCCACCCACGTTATTTGCTACACACACCGTATTCTACACCTATATATGGTGCGCAGTATTTTATGCTACGTCATACTGAGTGAAGACTGCGGCGGTTTCCTTTTAAGGTCCCCCAGAGGGTACATAGGTGTGTCGCGCGATAAATGAAATGCCCCACACCCCGCACAAGGAGGGGCGTTGTCCACGCACCTCTCGAAAAAAGCATTCCTGGCTGCATGCGCCACTGTGCGCTGGCTGGGCAGTATCCACGCCTGGCTCTCTTCCAGGGCGCTTTCTTTTCATTTTGTTTTTCCCCGTGCGCCTGCAGTCTATATTGGCTGACGGTGATTACACATCCCCGTGCAGTTCGTTAGCATATCCCGACCTTGACAATGGCGTGGAGCCAGGATTGCGGGCCCGCTTTTGTTTGTTGACTATCGCTTCGCTCTAAGAATGTGCACATGCGAGATGTGTTCGTTTATTACACCCCCCCCCCCCCCCCACCCGTATGTGGAACGCGTCACGTTTATTTTGCATTCGGCCGTATTTACTATTTTGGCGCCAGGAATGCTTGCAGGTTAGACGCCAAACGCCACTGTGTCAACACGTACACGATGTGGCGTATGCCACGACGCAACGATGTGCTTTCGATCGCGATCGAGTTTTTTAATCGCGATTGGCTGACGGGATGCAGAAAGCCGATAGATATCCCTAATCGATTGATTGATTTATTTGTGGGGTTTAACGTCCCAAAACCACCATATGATTATGAGAGACGCCGTAGTGGAAGGCTCCGGAAATTTCGACCACCTGGGGTTCTTTATTGTGCACCCAAATCTGAGCACACAGGCCTACAACATTTCCGCCTCCATCGGAAATGCAGGCGCCACAGCCGGGATTCGATCCCGCGACCTTCGGTTCAGCAGCCGAGTATACCTTAGCCAATAGACCACCGCGGCGAAGCTAATATCCCTAATCGGAGATCGATTGAGATCGAAGCATTCGTGTGTACAAAGCGCGTACGTGGACGACGAAGATAGCACTTACAGATGTATAAATGTATTTTATGACAATAAAGACTCCCGTGGGAAGAAAGAAAGAAGTACTGCATGCATGGGGTTGACGTGCCATTCGAATTCCAGGTCGCTCTGTCTCGATCGTGTGACGCTTGCTCGTGTGCCCAGCCGAAGCTTCGACGTATTTCGAGCGTATACCGTGCTCGTTTTTTGTTGCATTGTTCTCTCCCCCTCCCACGGCCCCCCTTCTTTCCTCTGGTGCTTTCTCTGGGCGTGTGATTGGCCGTACCCGGGCGCTGTTTTTTATTAGTTTTTATGGCATCCTGCTCTGCACGCGAGCGAACAAATGACATTTGCTTGTTGCTGCGTTTGTGTCGCATCGACCGGCATGCGGTGAAATCGCGCGGAATTGATTGATCTTATACACCATAGTATTATATACTAGCGGGCAGCGTCAAACGTGTGTTTACCTACCGAGTTTCGAGGGCGTGTTTGCAATCGAAGGGAGGAGAAAAAAACATCTGAAAAGGCGACTTGCAAGATCTAACCAGACCAAAGCAAAAAAGGCATGCAAAAAAATTAAAGAAGAAAAAAAGAGAAACGGTTTTGAAGTGCTCTCGCCTGCATAGCCAGAGGCAACCAGGATGCAACCGTGATGAATGGTACAACATCGCAAAATGAATCTTGTGTGTCGTCCAGATGTAGTGTGCATTCCAGTAATGGCAGGTTAATGGCAATAGAATGACTTCCACTCCGTGGGGATGCGGCACTCGAAACATTTGTCACGCATTTGATGGTATACATTCGTTTTCGTCTACAAAACCACCTTCTCCCCCCTCCCCCCCAAGTATTCCATTTATACTGATACTCCTTTGCTTGTGCCGAGAATTCAGCTTAATGCTGGAAGGATATTGCTTGCTGATGTCGCTAGTATAAATGAAAGGTAGATTAGTGCCAGTAGGCTGCGTGATAGTTGTCACATAAAATTAAAAAAAAATGCGCGGAAATTGTGGCATTGTACGTGTCATGCTTGTGGCCACTATGCGTAGTGTTCACTCTTGTGAATGGTATGAATATCCCATCAGCGGACCGTGCAGGGCTGCCGTCAGTGGCTACCTTGCACCTAATTGACCATAGTGCGACCCTGTCTGGTGACGAAAATTTCAAGTTGCCTCCATCACTACGTGCTGGCTACTTCGAACTTATATATTGGCACACCTACCAGCTATTTTTTTTATTAGTTAACGATATAATAGAAAAAAATTAAATGACGTATAGCCATTGCTTTGAAACCTTTTCCAAGCTATGCGTCGTTTTAGCACTTTGTCAGACCATTTACTGTTCTATGATAAAAACGATATTTATAGTTTAGTTTTGCTTAGGCTCAATTTTGCTGCAAGTATGGCGATAAAATTAAACAGCATGGCTACTTTGGGTACTTCAGTTTTGTGTCCTTTTCAAATCTACCGAATGAGCAACCCTGGCCCGACCGTGTCCTACCGTAATCTTTGTTATGTAGGTGAATCCTTTCGCGTTCATTAACTAGCGGGCGAAACTTTAGCGCATTTGGTTGAACGCTTAATTAGTGATTGCACATTCTTTATAAACAAGTGAGTGGCCTGAAAATTGGGCAATGCTGGCCCACTCACGAGCCGTGTGACGTAACAAGCTGCTTGCTGTGCGGGCGTCTGCATTCTGGCCAACGACTTGTGTTCCGTGCTCAGCTGCGCATGCAGTTGAGCTATTTCAGATTCGTTCAGCCTGGAATAGAAATTGAGCGACTTGGAGTGGGTGTTAACCTTAGTGGAAGATCACCGTTCCGATCCATGCAGCACATGACGTCACACACGCCGTGCCAGCATGGCGGCCACCAGTGGTGGGCGGCGTTAATCCAGGAATAACGTGTTGAGAGCGGTTTAATCCAGTTTGAAAACTCGGTTGGTCACCATAACTTGGTGGTGTTGCGCGGTGGCGCTGCAAGCGGTGTTTGGAAGTAGCGCTGGTGTTGCAGCGTGCGCCGCATCCTGTGTGTGTCTAGCTGTGGTTGGGCTCAATGTTCTTAAAACCGGTTCACGTGTTGTAGTACAATGGCATGAAAAAGGAAGCGTTTTTGCGTGTTGCTGTGATCCACGTAGCGTGAATGTTATAGTTCGCCTGCAATGCCGACTTGTTGTGTGCCTGGATGCACATTCCTGATACACCTATGCGCTCCACGTGATCTGGCTCTCTGTGCAGTATGGGATCATGCTGTTTATTCTATTTTCTAACAAAAAGCCGTCGCTCAAATCGGAAGTTCACGATGTGCATTTTCATGCCGAGGACAACTTAATTGAAGATGTACAACCACGTTGTCGACGGGAAAGAAGTTTTAATCGGTCGCGGTAACGATCGAAGGGGACTCTTGTGCAGGGAAGTGCGCTTAAAGTTTTTCCTAACCTAAGTGTACCAAATCTATGCCCACTATTTTGAACCAACTTCGGCTCCAACAAAGAAACGCGCCCTCCCGCGGCCGGAATCCAGTCAGCAGTCGACCAGCATGACCACCAGACCATGACCTGGGCTGTGAAGTATTAACCCTGCAGAGTAGTATAAGCTGCGCACTTTGCTCGAAGCTGAATCTCTCGAGCTAGTGAAAAATGCGGTCCCGGCTGGGTTTGATTGCTATCTAAGTGTGTCGTGATACATGCATAACTTTCTCATGCGCTTGCGAGGGTTGATTTCTGAGCGAATGCGCTGTGCCGCATAGTCGATCTGCATGGCTTCTTCTTGGCGTCTGCGTTGTGAGCAGCACTTACAGCAGAACTCGCGCGGTCCCGACGTAATTGTGTCGTTACTTATTTTCACAGCAGCTACCAGAACCAGGCCCGTAGCCAGAAGGTGGGGGGAGGGGAGGGGTTACGTAGCATAAATAACGAAAATAAACAGTTTTCAAGGTCACCCCCCACCCCACCCCCGGAAAACTGTCTGACCAGAATCTTTGGAGTCTTCCACGTTCGCTGAAAAAAAAAAAGTGTGTCGTAAAAGCTGCTTGGTTTGTCATTGAAAACTGGACTTGATGAGAACCGCCACGTACGCCGAGCAATGGGCGCCTACTCTAGTTCCCGTGACATGGAACACCATCTAACGCGCTTTCAAACATTCTTGCTAATGTGATAAACTTTCAAGATTATTTTAAAAAAGGCTAGCGATTCTCGCCCTTGCGTTTTCAAGCAATTAAATATTTTCGTGGATAGCAGATGCATGCAGCATGCGCGACGTTTTTCGTCGTCTGCTACGTGGAGCCAGTCACTGCAGTAGCGCCACCTGTACCGGAAGTTAGTTATGTGCCACTTTCAAAGTACGGTGGAGAGTTTGGCAACTGAACAGGTTCTATAAACATTCGTATGCGACTTCATTCTAGGACTCATTTGGTACTAAGATATTCTTTTACAGTCCACTTGATATATTCATATAGGCACTACCCGGTCCTTCTATTTTTCGCTGAAGACCACAGATTCTTGGGTGCCAACATAAAAAAAAAGGTCGTGAAATCTTAAGACCAGCCATAAAAAGTGAAACAGGAGCATGCTGGAAATTGAGCTTTGTCAATGGAGAACGAAGGGCGCGGGAGGAAAAGGGGGGATTCGAGGAGGTTGGCTTATTGACGCTGGGCGCTCGTGCTTGTCAATTTTAATTTTTTTCTTCTATGGGCCCACCAAAAAGGAAATGAAGCAGGGAGGGGCATGATTGGAAATGAGCACGAACGTGAGGAGCAAGTGACTTTAGAGAAGGTTGGCTTGTGGAATCTAAGAGAAGGCAAAGGTATGAGGGTGAGACAGAAAACTAGGTGGGCATATGCGATTAAGTAGTTTGCAGTTATTACGTGGAAGCAGAAAGCATAGGACTCAGTTGATTGGAGGGACATGGGAGAGGCCTTTGGCCTGCAATGAGTGTAGTTCGGCTGATGATGATTATGATGACTTGTGGACGCTAGGCGCGAGCTGCCTTTCATTATAGGGGCAAAGCTTTTTAAAGGGGCCCTGCAACACTTTTTGAGCATGGTCAGAAAACGCTGCCGATCAGTAGTAGAGGCTCCCGACAACACACGAGCCAAATATTATAGCGCAGCACGTGGCCTGGAATTATCAAAGTAAGCAAACAATTGCTTTCTCTTCTCTAGACAAATCATGGAACACGCTCAAAAATTACTCCTAAAAAGCCCATCTATCAGCTATTGGCTGATTTGAACGTGACGCGCTAAGTAGATATCGCCGGGGAGGCTGCAACTTGTCCACGCGTGCGTGCGCAATCACACTGAAAACGTTGTGAATTAAAAATAATAATAAAAGAAGTCTTCAAGGTCACGAAGCGTGGCTGACGTATTTTCTTTGCCCCTGCCATCCTCCCCATCTCGGTGGTATAGCGGCTAAAGAACTCGGCTGCTGACCCACAGGTCGCGGGATCGAATCCTGGCTGCGGCGGCTGCATTTCCGATGGAGGCGGAAATGCTGTAGGCCCGTGGGCTCAGATTTGGGTGCGTGTTAAAGAACCCCAGGTGGTCAAAATATCTGGTGCCCTACACTACGGAATCTCCCATAATCATATGGTGGTTTTGGGACGTTAAACCCCACATATCAATTGCCCCTGCCATCCTTTCCTGCTTAGCTTCCAGTTCTTTCGTTGGGACGAGAGGAGAGAGAATGCAATTGCAGCATGCGACAAATCTTTGTAACTCCACTCGCTATGGACGGATTCTTAGAATGTTAGCGGTGTTGAATTCGGGAGGCAATAAGCTCTTTCAGTGAATGCATTCCATGGTTACTTGAAAAAGTTTTTCAGGGCCCCTATAAGATCAAGGCTTGCTCCTTGGCGTGCCCCGTAGCCGTGATGACAACGCTGATTATCATGAACAACGACTGGCTTCTGCAGCATTTTATATCTCGATATGCTGTACCATGCATTTCGTATGACTGGAAACAACCAACAACCATTAGGGGAACATGCACAGATCTCGTCATTGCCAACTCCTGGCTAGATTCGTTACCACAAAGCAGTAATAATGAAGGCAAAATGAAATTCACACCTGAACACAATGGTCAATTCTTGGCCATATGCCATGCTATTTACGTCCATATACCGTGTATATAACTGTCAACCGCTTTGTCACACATTTACACGCGTGAGTGGTCAATGTCGCGAGCGATTTACGATAACACCGAACGATTTCAGTGCTTCACCCTCTCATCTTCATTCACTTTGTGAATACGCCGTGTTTTCTGTTTTTTTTTTTCCTTTCCTTCATATGTGCCAACAACAATACTGACTGTTCTCATGCTGTTTTTTGACAGGTGTGTGCCTTTCTGCTGCCGATTGCAAAGCCAAGCCACTGAGCCTGCTCGGAGGGCTCATGCGGCGCACAGCCTCCCTAGACGCCATCTACTTGTCTGCACAGTGGCCGCGGGATCTGCACAGCTACTGCGGCCGCCCCATGGTTGACAGGGCCACACAGGCACGTCTTCTTCCTTTTTGCATAACCGCGAGACACAGGCCATGCTACTTCGCCACATGCCTTGGGTGCTTGTAGCAATGAGTTATGCTTGTAAAATGCCTATTTTTTTGACACACTATTATGGGTTATAGTATGCACCTATATGATCTATTGTCGCACATTTTTACTTGCACTGGAGTTATATTTAATATTTGCTTCAGCTCGTATTATGCTACCTGCGTCAGCAGCTATTGGAGGAGTAGGTGACCATTGTTGCTTCTGTCAAGTGCTAGATTCATTCTGTAATTCACCTTTTTCACGCCAAAGGCACTTCACTCGTGGATATTTGTCAGCTGACAGAGGCGTATGGTGTTATGATCGGCACATGGGCTGAAGGGGGAGTGGCATTCCCTGTTTTTTGAACAAGTAGCCGTAGGGCTGCTGGCCGGTTGACAGCCGCCGTCTGAAGGCGGGTTGTGGGGTCACGGAATGAGACATGCTCTCTGGCACAGCAGGCGCTGTCTAAGCAAACCAAATACCTGTACATTTATTCAACTACTTTTACAAAGGGCGGTATCGTCAGCTGAATTAAACATGTCATTAGTGTTGCACTAAAAAAATGATAATAATAGTTTTATTTCAGCATCAACAGGGTGGAATACAACACTGGTGACGCTACAAGGGGCTAGCAAAAATCATCGAACGGCTTGACAAAGGCCAGCACCTCGTTTACAAAACTATACAAGGCAAAAACAACAGTGGACAATGAAATAAGTGCTAATAAGCAAAAGCCTATAAGCATAGCGATGGCTTATAAGCACAATTCTCAATTTATATTTAGATGACAGCGCTAAAAATTATAGAGGCACAAATCGCTCTTGCTACACTAATTATGGTTATCTTATTAGTGGAGGAGTTAAGAGCCTGTGGCAGCAAGTACATAGGCATTTAGTGGCCTTAGTTTGCACGGGTGTAGGGGACGTTCCAGGTACGACTGAATCATGTAACGTATGTTTTTGCGATAGGAGTTAGGGCGGTGAGTTTCTCTAGACAAGAGTTAGTTTTCTGGTATGCATCATAAAGTTTTAATAGAAGTGTATTGTACAAGTTTGGCAATGATTTTGGGCCAAGATTTTCAAATACAGGCTTTGTGTGGGTATCATATAGTTCAATGGCGATGATTCTCACAGCTTTTTTTGGGCAGGCGCTGGATTTTGGCAAGTTTGTGTCTGTCGTTATGCTCCATACCAGATATATGTTAATACAGATGAGAAAAGGGAATTGTATAAAATCAGTTTGATGTGCTTTGGTAGAAAGTGACAGAGGCATGTCAGAATACTCACTATTTTCGAAAGTTTGGAGTGGACAAGATTAATGTGTACATTCCATTGCATCTTTTCTTCAAAAAGAGCACCCAAGGATTTTATTACTGGTACCAGTTCTATTACTGAAAGACCAAGGTGCAGGATAATATTTGAATTAATTGGCTTCTTTTGGGGCAAAACAGAACTGCTTTTGTTTTTGAAGCAGAAATGTTTGCAGTTAGGGAATTGACCTGACACTTCGTATTCAATATATTGAGCACCTCACTTGCTTTTTTTGCAAGCAGAGGGAAACTGTAATGTGTCATAAATAAGCTGGTGTTGTCTGCATAAATTACAAATATTGAATTGGTGTTTGTATATACGTTGAAAAGCAGGGGGCCAAGAATGCTTCCTTGAGGAATCCCATGTAGTAAAGGTTTAAAAGGTCATGCTCCCAGGGAGCAACATCATTCTAGCGCCGTGTGGCAGCCAATAAGAAAATTATCGCTGTTTTGCTTGGCAAGGAAAGTTAGCCACGAGTTATGCATATAAGCATATGTAAAATCAGTTAAAATAATGCATTTTTTTTTTTCAGAGGTGTTAAACAGAGGGTGTGCACTTGACATACAGTGCATCTCGGGGTGATCAAATGTTATTTTGTGACTACCTTAATATATTTGCGATTACCTTAATTAATATCTGCTGCTGTCTTATTTTCCTCGTGTTTCCATCCTGCCAACACGCTGTAGGTCTTCTCCTCTCGTATTGTAGTAGTGAAGAACATTCTTGCTACTATCATAGGAAGAAATGTACACTTCAGTTCTGCTTGAAACATTACTTTCTCTTTTTTCTTGTACTACAGAACAGAGAAACTTTTCATTGTGCCATTGTTAATGGTAGTTGAGTATGGCACTTCCAGGGGGCAGGTAGAAGGTTTCTAGCAGCTTCCTATGGATGCTGCGGGTCTTTTTTGCTACTAACAGAGCCACACTTTAGTGAGCCGTGCAGCTATAGTCAGGCATGGCGATACGAATAAGAACAAACACTAAACAGAGCTACGGAGGTCAGTTATTGTTTTTCTTCAACTTGCAGACTCCTGATGACTGGAAAGAAGTGGAGAGGATGAAATTTGTTCAGAAGAAACCTGCTTTGCCTTCGGGTGACTCTCTAGAAATGAAGGTAAGTGCTTTTGTTATGGTCATACTTTTGGGCCATGTGAATAAAGTGACAGAACTCAACTGTAGATGAGTCACAGCCGACTGTGTTTAGTTGGGGTAGAAAACTGGCACTTGATTTAATGTATGCAGTTGAATATTTGTAAGTTTTTTCTCAGCAATAAAATTAATAGCTCCCGGAGGTGCATTTGTATGATAATATACAGGATAACTGTTCGAGCACATTCTCATGATAAAGAGGCCCAGGTGCCTTGCATATATGTGCCTTGCATAGGCTTCCAACATGGTTTTAGGAAAGGCTATTCGACTGTGACTCAACTGGTCACCGTCACACACGAGTTTGCAAAAGCCCTTGATAATAATGTTCAGGTAGACACAATTTTTCTTGATCTTAGCAAAGCATTTGATAAAGTTCCTCATGACAAATTAATTCAAAAATTAAAAAATATAAATCTTCCCGAAAGTTTGGTAGCATGGGTGTCTAGGTATCTAATGAATAGAGAGCAGTATGTCTTGATTGATGGTCATGCCTCAAGCTGTCTTCCTGTCACATCCGGAGTGCCTCAAGGTAGTGTTCTGGGGCCGTTGCTTTTTCTGTTATACATCAATGATATCGTCACTGTAGTTACACCCTCCACTCATGTCCGGCTGTTTGCAGATGACTGTATTTTATTCCGTGAAATCTCCAGCATGCAAGATCAAATAAAACTTAACACAAACCTGGACAATATATACAGTTGGTGCAGGGATTGGGGCATGGTTGTCAACGCAGAGAAAACTGTTTCCCTCCGCATAACGCGCAAAAAATCTCCATTCCAATTTCAGTACACACTGGGGTCATGCGCGGTGAACCAAGTCAACAGCTTCAAATACTTAGGCGTAACGTTCACTAGTAATCTTTCCTGGAACTTGCACATAGATAACATCTGCTCCTCCGCTTTTCGAAAGCTGTGTTTCTTGAGACACAAACTTCGTAATTCGCCTCCAAGTGTTAAACTTCTTTGCTACCATTCATACGTTAGACCAAAACTTGAGTATGCTGCTGTAGTATGGGACCCGTATACCAAAAATAACATTGATAAATTGGAAAAGATTCAGAGGAAAGCTGTCAGGTTCATTTTTTCAAAATTTCGTCGCACGGATTCTCCCTCTGAATTAATGGTTGCCAATAACATTCCCAAGCTTCAGTTAAGAAGACAAAAATTTCATCTCGATTTCCTCTGCTCACTTACTAAACATGAATTGGCTATCGACCCCTCCCTGTATATATCCGCCCTGACCACAAAACACACACGGCACCATAACCCTAGATCGCTAACACCATATCAAGCGCATACCGATACTTACAAATTTTCATTTTTCCCGCGTACCGTGGCTGAATGGAATTCCATTGCTGAGCCATACTTATTAGATACTGTATAGCCCCATTTTTTGTTAGTGTTGTTAATTGTGTGTTGGATTGGCAATGCAATGTCCGCCGTTTCATTTTTTGTCCCTTTTGCTATTTTTGTATTATTGTGCTATTCAAGTGCTTGTCTGCCAGGACCACAACTGTGGTCTGCAGTATGTATTAAATAAATAAATAAAATAAATAAATATATGCTGACGGATGCTTTATTATATGAAGGCCTTTTACTACTACAGTTTTATACCTCTGTGATTGTACAGAATGACTTAATCGCCACGTGACAGTTTCGAGCAAACCCAATTGTAGGACTCCCGCGTCGCTTCACTTGCTCATTGTACACAGAAGTTTTGTCGTTCTAGAAGCCTTTTTGCTTGGTACTTTCATATATGTACATATGTGATGCCAATTATCCTTTTCTATCATACTAATTAGTGTATTAATTAAGAATTTGTCATAGCACTTGTTCTAAAAATTTCAAAATTGTATTGTTCAGGCATCAATATGACAGATTGCTTGCTACAATTAACTCTTAAATGTTCTTCACTAACTTCTCTGTGTGATGAAAGTGTTTCAGTAATGAATGTTTAGTGTCAGTTTATAACAAAGGAATTTTTGTGTTGAATGCAATTTTGTTGTACCACTTGTGTGTAGGTGGATGTAGTATCGGTCTGTTAAAAAAAGCTCCATTCATCAGGCTAGCTCATGTCGTGCAGTATATTCGTCAGCGGCTACAGCGGACGGCCCAAGGTGGGCGGACGTCGCCTCGCTGGAGCCCTGTACAAGGGGACCATCAGCTAGGGCTGGCAGCTTTGTCCCCACCACTGTCCCCGTCCGTAGCACCTCCACCTCCTTCGGGCCCAATCCCCATCCAGGCCAGGCCAGGACGGACGCCCCCAGGGGCTCCCCGCATGCGCAACAGCGTGGAGGGACTGAACCAGGTTCTCTGAATTATGCACTTCGCTTGCACAACATTTGTTCACACTGTTAGGCCATGCAGACGATGCAAATGGATGTGCTTGAAAGCAACACTCAGTGATGGACGTGTAATTTTCCCATTTGTCCAGGGCACAGCTGGCATTGGCAGAGATAGATGTGGTGCACAAAATAAATATGCCATTGTTGTGATTAAAATTTGGGAGTTTGTTTGTGCAAGGTTCAGTCCAGCTATGTATCAAATATATAGAACAATATTTTGCCCTAAAGGAAGCGGAGGTGGAGAGGCAGTCCTCCTGCCCCTGCGTTACTGACGCTTCTGCTCAGTCATCTTTTTAGATCAGAATACCTGCTAAGAGGTCAAATGTTTTGAAAGAATAGAAGCACCAATGCAAAATGCGAAGCTATAGCCCACATGCAGTGCACCAAATCTGGGCTGTCTAGCGATCCGATCGCCGAAGACATCGCACGATGCTCCGCGGACGACAGCTTCTGGAGGCGTAGCCTAGGCCAGTGATTCCTTGTTGGATTCTTAATAAAGTTTATTGCCTACCTACCTATCATATAGCATATCTATATTAAATCTACATTGCATTCTCCGAACTCCCATTTTTAAGAAACTAATGCACCATGCCGAGTTCGAAAGCATCTGGCATAGCGGTGAAATTATCATAAGGAATGATGCATTTAATGCAATACCATTAAACACTTTTGTTTAAATTTACCATCATTTGTGGTTGTGCTCTCTGTATTGCAGGCTGTTTAAGAAGATTCACGCCTTTGTAACTGCTGGGTGCTGCAGGCCAAATGCTCTAGAAGACATTAAAGGGGCCCTGCAACATTTTTTGAGCATGGTCAGAAAATGCTGCCGATCGTTGGTTGCGGCTTCTAAGAATGTGCAAGCCAAATATTATAGCACTGCACGTGGCCTGAAATTTACAATAAATTCCCAGTCTGCTAAAAATCACTTCCTCTTCTCTCGATAAATGATAAATGTCGGAATCAGTGCTTCACAGGCTTAAGTATTACGCCATCAGCTGATTTCAGCATGCTAGTTACTGGAGCCACGCAGAGGGCCGCGACACATTAGCACGTGCACCATCCCACTAAGAAGTTGCACGTTCAAAGAAAAAAAAAAAGAACAAAGAAAAATCGCTCAAGGTGAAGAGGCCCACATGATGTACCTTCTTCCTTCGTGCTATCCCCCTCTGCTTAGCTTCCAGCACTTTCCTCGGGATGAAAGAAGAGAGAAAGCAATTGCAGCATGCGACAAATCTCTGCAACTCCGCTTGCATTGGACGGATTCTTAACATTTTTTGTGGGAGTCGGTTTGTGAGACAACAAGCGTCATTATTGAATTCATTTCATGTCTACTTAGAAAACTGTTGCAGGGCCCCTTTAAGTTCACCCTTGCACATCCAAATGCACATCTTTGCAACCTGACCTTTGTGAATACTATAGTGAGTCAGTCTATATGGGCAGCGCAGTCATGAACAGCACAGTGCAGTCATGAGGCAAGATAGAATGTATAGATGCAGAGGGCTGTTACATTACATGTTGTCTTTTTTGTACGCTTGTTATGCTGTTGTTTTCTCTTTCTCTCTCTCTATATGACTGCTCACTGGCGCGAATTCGTAGTCGATCATAGATAATAGGCCTGGGTTCTGAAAAGACCTTTTTTAAATGCAAAATTTGTTCTAAAATATTTTTGGCACTTGCTACACTTGCTCAGATGAAAATGTAAGGCACAAATGATGAATTAAGATTCACTGCAAGACAGAGCCGTTTGAAGCAGTTATCGCACAAATGATGAATTAAGATTCACTGCAAGACAGAGCCGTTTGAAGCAGTTATCGGTGGTCGAACAAACTACGATTCAATTGAAGTGTTTTGATGGGTCCTCTTGTCAGAATTGCAAGCCGAGCTTCAGCTGGAACATACCCTGTTGAACTACAGTTGAAAGTGTGTGAATAAACAGGCATGTTGCAGGACCCATATTCATTATCCTTTTTGAATGCACATTGTTCTCTTTCTCAAAAAGATTCATTTATGCATTGCCTGGAATAACCAAGCTCTTTGCCGAGCAGTACATGTTCAGTTGAAAGCTTCCCTTGGCTCTTAACTCTGGAGCTGTACAACTGACTACTATGTTTACTCGATGAAAAGCTGCATTTTTTAATAGTAAACATTTGTTAAACATATTTTTACGTCCATTTTCTTCTCTGTGTCCTTCAAGGAAATCGAGCGTCTGGTTTTGAAAGGCATCTCGGCATCAGGCACAGAAAACGAAGCAGAACTGGAAAGGGTAAGCACAGACATGCTGCATTCTGTTTGCCAAGTTACGGTTTACATGAATCGGAAAGCGTGTATTTGAATTTGAGTATACGTGGTAACAATTCTAATTGGCCACCTCATTTCTCTCAGATCTGCCTTACATTAAACGTCCATTGCATTTCACGCTATTTGTATATGCCGTTTACGTTTTGTCTCGGCGTGACTTGTTACTAAATGGAGTTTCTGCGAGGAACTATGATCTCTCACTGCATTCTGCTCTCAATTCACATTCACTGCCGGTGTCTCATTCTATGGTGTCCCCCAACTTTGCTTCTTCTTTTGTTGGTTTTCTGTGTGATTTACTGCTGGGTCAGTCTCATATAGGTGTCACGTGCGGCATGCAGAAGTAGGAGGACATTTTTCGTGTGCTTCCTACACTGCAGGTTATGGGTCCTACGCCGGAAGGGCACCGGGCACCCATTGCAGAACTCTTTCACTCCACCTGCAGTGTGGACACCCAGACGCCAAGCGGCAGTGATGGCAGCAATGGTTTTGTCGATGGTCCTTCCCGCCATAGCTCTTCTCGTCCCGACAGCCTAGGTAAAGGGCTGCCAAAATTTATTCACACTGACTACATTTCCTATGGAACTGTGAAGGTAAAACCGTCTAGTATGTTCTGGTCCCGGCATCATGCAATGTTATCACCTACTTCCCCTACTCAGTGTTGATGCTGCATGATGTTGTTCAGTACAGTCAAATCCTGCTGCAACAAAATTGGCGGTACGCGTGAAAAAATCATAGGGAAATTCGATCTAGGGACCACAAAATTTGGTAAGATCTGATAATTATGACTCGTTCTTTGGTCCCAACAAGTGCATGCATTTAAATCTCGCTAACTGAGATGTACCTGGCCATACAATGAGTGAAAATATTTTATTGCATATAACTTGATCAAAATATACAGAAAATTTGGAGCTAAGATCATGATGCGAATTATACGAGAATTTTGGTGCACAAGTTGGCTTCAGAGCACGACTTTACGGCAATGCAAGGAAGGCGACCTTGCGTCAATACGTGGTTATTTTTTTTTCTCCCGCAGTTTGTGGTCGTTGTGCCGGTTAAATGCAAGAGTGACTTATAGAGAAAAAAATATGATAATAAGACGACCATTGGAGCCTGCTGAGTGCACAGCGCTGCAAGTGGGCAAGCCAAAGCTTCGCTAGAGGCTAACTGAAAACTGCAACTGAAAGTTTTGAAGCTTGGCACTATGGTAGTCATAAGTGAACAGCAGGAAAGCCGCAATGGCTCGTGTCGTTTCTTTGGCTTCATTATCTTTAATCTAAGGCTTCATTAGCTGCACACTTTCGGATCGTATTAGGTATAGTTGGACGATAGCAACCGCGCTTTTCTGTGCAACGGTTGCGGCGAGCTACTGCCCTGCGCTCACTGTGCGCGTGACTAAAGAACCAAGTCTTTGCTATCTTTGTCCTCATCGTTACGGCAAGAAATGACTGGTTGGCTCGGTGCGCGTTGACTGCGCACATATTTTCGTGGTCGCCCATGATCGCGTTCAACACGACTGCATTTGTGTTTGCAGCTGTTGCGGCAGAACGCTGATACTAGGTGTGCTGGCAGGGTGTCTAGCAACCGGGAAAACCGGGAATTGTCAGGGAAATGATATACACCGGGAAAAATCAGGGAATCGTCAGGGAATGTTGCCAAAAAGAGAACCCAGTCAGGGAAAATGACTCGCGACTTGTTCCCCGGCACGGAGCGCGCACTCAACTCACCGTAATTGGCGCAAACAGCCAACGGGGACAGATCCAATCCAAGCCAGTGGGGCAGTAGTGCCAAGGTTGACAAGTTTGGCCTTTTTTTCTCTGTGGCCTGGCAACCTTGAGCAGTGCACGCTGGGCATGCTGGCTATACACTTTCGTTGTTTTGGACCACCTCTTCTGTCCGCCATGTTTTGAACGACGGAACCTTCCCGTGGCGGTGTGTTTTCATCGTTTTTTTTCTGAAGAGAAGCCTTCTCACTGACGATGTCGGCGGCGAGAAAGTGCTCCTTTAATTCGGACTGGACGAACCCGAACGTTTCGGAATATGCAAGCTGGATTAAGCCCGTGCAGAATGATCCTCACAGTGCTCATTGCACACTGTGCTGCAAAACGTTTTCTTTAAGCAACATGGGAGGAACTGCAGTTTCCAGTCACGCGTCCAGCAAGAAGCATCTTGCTGATTTGAAGTGTCGGTCGAGCGCCTCGCAAACTGGTATGTTGTCCTTTTTTACGCCAGCGACGAACGCTTCGGCCAAATGTAGCGAAGAACGGACAGTCGCGCCCGAGGAGCCTGCCCCCACCACAAGTGCGAAGACATCGATGAGCGGCTTTCTTCTGAAGAGCGCTGTGACAAAAGTCGAAATAATGTGGTGCTTAAACACGGTAGCGACTCACGGATCTTTTCGGTCAACAGCGGCGTCGGCCTCGCTCTTCCCTCTCATGTTTCCGGGATGTGAAGTCGCTGAAAAACTTCATCTAGGGAAGGACAAGGTAGGGTATTCGATTTGCCACGGTATTGCGCCTTACTTTCGTAAGAATCTTCTATCAAGCCTTGCCGGTGTGCCATTCTTAGTTGTTTGATTTGACGAGTCACTGAACAAAGTGACCCAGAAGCAACAGATGGATATGCTCGTCCGATATTAGGATGACACTACTGATGGCACTGTGAAAACGCAGTACCTAACTTCATGCTTTTTGGGGCACACGTGTGCGGAGGACCTGGCATCTGCATTCAGGAAGGCCACAGAAGAGCTCAAGCAAGCTAAGATACTACAAGTTTCAATGGATGGGCCGAATGTGAACATGAAGTTCCTGAGGTCACTGAAGAAGGAACTCAAGGAGTTGGATGAGAGTCACAATATCCTAGATATTGGAAGTTGCGGACTGCACCTAATGAATGGAGCATACACGGTAGGTCATGCTGCAACTGGCTGGGATGTGATAGGCTTTCTTCGCAGCAGCTACAACTTGTTCAAATGTGTGCCTGCACGTCGTGCTGCCTACGTCACCTTTACAGAAAGTGCACTATTTCCCCTCAAATTCTGTGCTGTCAGGTGGCTCGAAAATGGGAAGGTAATCACCAGGGCGTTAGAACTTCTTCCTAACCTGGTGAAGTTTGTGGAGGGCTCTGTGAAGGCAAAGAAGCAGCCTACATGCTCTAGCTACAGTGCTGTTGCGAACGCAGTGAGGGATCAGCTGTTGCCAGTAAAACTGGCCTTCATGCTG
Source organism: Rhipicephalus microplus (assembly GCF_043290135.1). NCBI lineage: Eukaryota > Metazoa > Arthropoda > Arachnida > Ixodida > Ixodidae > Rhipicephalus > Rhipicephalus microplus. The sequence goes on along the minus strand of NC_134700.1, from coordinate 248,166,016 downwards.
TCAATTTGTGAGGAACTTGAGCCATTTTTGGCAGAATTTCAGACTGACAATCCAATGGTGCCCTTTCTTTCAACTGCACTGCACAATATACTGCGGTCACTGCTTGCAAGGATTGTCAAGAAGGAAGTGCTTGTTGCTGCAGACACACCCACGAAGTTGCTCAAGATTGACTTAGAGAAGCTTGAGAACTGTATACCCGTACCTACCTTCGACATTGGGTTCGCGGCGAAGAATGAGCTCCGCAAAGTGCCCAAAATGCCAAAGCTTACTTTGCACCAATTCAAGAAAGACTGTGTTTCCTTTGCTAAAGCATGCTGTCAGAAGGTGGTGGAGAGGTCACCATTGAAGTACAAGCTAACAAGGGGTGCCAGCTGTTTGGACCCCACATTTGCATTGTCTACGGAGGCTGGCCCAAAACGATTGATCCTGGCACTTGAAGTGCTGTCAGAGCAGCAGTGGATGACTGGTCTGCAAGCAGAGCGGGCCCATCGTTCTTACATAGAGGTCTGTTCATCGAGCCTCAACCAAGAAAAATTGAAAAATTTTGACAGGAAAGAGCAGAGGCTGGACGTTCTGTGGCCAGATCTCTGCTCACATGATCACAAAGAGCTGCTGTCTTTTATCAAGATCATCCTCTGTTTGTCTCACGGCAACGCTGCCGTAGAAAGAGGCTTCTCGGTCAACAAAGAATGCCTCGTCGAAAACTTGAAAGAAGACTCGCTGATAGCACGACGACTGGTGCATGATGCCGTGTTGGCGGCAGGCGGCGTGGAAAAAGTTCTAATTACTGACAAGATGCTGCAGATGGTTCGGAATTCCTACAGCGTCTACAGCGTCAAAGAAGGCAGAAAGACGAGTGGAGTCAGGTGTTCAGAAGAACAAGAAAAGAGTGGCTGCTCTTGTCAAAGAACTGGAAGAAACGAAGCGAAGGCTGCTTAGTGACTCGCTGACGGAAGCTAGTCTCCTGCAAAAAAAAATAGATGCTCTTAGGAAGTAACAGATGAGTGCTTCAAGAACTCTTGTGCAGTGGCTGACACAAACAGCAGAAGCCGATGTGTGTTTGCATAGACTTTGTTCAATAATACTCTAGTCAGCGACTACAATTTGCGGTGAATTATTTATGTTTGCGCTCTAAATAAAACAAATAAAAGTTTATCCAATCCAATCTAAATAAAACAATGTTTTGTCGTCTGCACTAATGATCTTACATGTATTGCCGCCTATGCAGAGGTCAGGGAATTTCACTTGAAATTGTCAGGGAAAACCTGTAAAAGTCAGGGAACAATAATAATAATTCAGGGAATAATAATAATAATAATAATTTGCTAGACACCCTGGCTGGGACTAGTTTTATTTCTAGCATGACGTCAAAAACATATGGCGGGTGTTCTTGCCTGCTGCGGCCCGCACGTGCATGAAACCCACCAGCAACATCATGGGGCTTGGGCGATCTGTTGCCGACCATCTCAGTAGCGATAAATTTGGCGAGATGTGCGTGTGGTGACAGAAAGCGAGTCTCTGATGAAGACACGTTTGTTGCAATGCGGTCATGTGCTCTGAATGCCACGAGTCGTAAAGAAATGGCCGAGTTGATAGCAGAATTTTTTGGCAATCCTAAGCAAGTTTCTTTTCCTTACGGGGTGGTACTCGCGAAAACTTCGTTGAAGCATAAATACCCTTGAGTATTCTTTGGGACGAGACATTTTCACATTGTTTTCTATGGGCGTCTGAAGGGGAATTGAAAGTTACTCGTTGTGGCAGAAATTTCGTTGTAGTGGACTTCGTTATAGCGGGATTCGACTTATTTATTCCCGGTAAGCTTCAGACTTCTTAATGTTTATCGTCTATGTAATATTTTGACCACATTTGTGCACTTATACCATATCAATGGCACCTAGCTGTTAGGTTCCACTCTCTCATCAGTAGAAACAGACTACGCCGAATTCTAGATGAGATGGACTTAATGCAATAAGCCCCGATACCATTTTTGGCCGACAGAGCCATCACGCAAAAAGTACTTTAAAATTCACACCAACATATCAGCACTCGCTATGACAAAATGATGCTTTAGTGGTGAGTTATATATTTTTTTTAATTTCTATCAATAAGCCTATGCTTGTGAACTTAACAGCAGTAGAGGACTCACTAAATCAGTTTAGACTGATAAATTATTCCCCAAGTCTTTTGTACTTAAGTTCACACTCAAAGGTTCATTGTTAGAAGTGAAAATAAAGCTAGAAAATTTAGTTTTTAAAAATATTTTTTCTTTCAAAACTAAGAAATTTCGGGGTATAATTTTATTATGGCTGCATTGGCTCAATAAGTATTTCTCCAACATAACATGGTTTGTTTTTGATAAATTTGTTTTGCCATTTCAATTTCTAAAGTCAACTTGAAGATACTTTGAACAATTGAAAGCCAGTAGTGTACATCTGACTGGCTTTTGCTAGTAAAAAAGAGTTTTTTATCGTTTCCATTGAGATTTTAAAAAAGGACTGCATACTTTGGAGAAATTGAAGCTTTAATAGCGACCTAATCTAAGCTGTTTTATGCAGCTGTGGCACTGCGTGAAAGTTAATTTTTTCTGTTATTGCTACAAAAGGATAGTTGCACAGCCAAATATGGTGAGTAGTATAACTGAAATATCCATGCATGTGTGTTTTATTTCAGAATGTGATAAAAGTGCCTCCCCAGACTTGGAAGTGAGCGGTCACACAAGCAAGCTGGGAACCAGTCCACAAATCAACAAATTCCTCACAAGGGAGCCCCCCGATGGTTGTGAGAAGGTGAAGATCATTGATGAAGGAAGGTGGGTACACAGAACATCGGGGAAAGTGAGTCATCCCTGGAATGTAACCAAGTGGCTTTTTCCTATTGTTGCCTGTAGTTGAAGATAAGTCCTTGGTAGCCGGGCTTTCCATTATCCTGTTTTCCTCTTGCCAATAGACCTGAGCTTCTTGAGAGGATGAGTGTACAGGTCTTTGATGTTAGTGCTGTTGCGCCTTTGGGTAGCGTGGTGCGGACTCGGGCCATCCGAGTCCCCGGAGAGGACGAGTAGAGAAGCCGGGGAAGGAGAAAAAAATGTTTATATACAGTATTTACATGGTAGCGTGGTACAACATGAAAAGAGAATCACCCACGAGCGCCTCTGCGCTAGCGTTTTTATACATCGTCCGCCTTCCCAAGATCCCTTGCAAAGAAAATTTATGCGCAGGATACTCCAATGAGATCGTCGTCTTCCTCTCCGTCCCCGAAGAGGGAAAGCCAAACACCGCCTCCCTCTGAACCTAGGAAAGGGCAAGACATGCCCAGTTCGCTGTTTGGTGAGGGAGACCCCACGCGCCAGCGTGGCACCACAGTGAGATGACGTGGAATCCCATGCGCAAAGTCGCTCCCTGATGCAGCCAGGTTGACTCAAGCAAGGCAGAATACCCCGTACAGCTGCTGGGTCGACGCTGCTTCGGAGTGTTGCTCTCGGCGGCTGACAAAAGCTTGGCCAACGACTTTTGTGTCAAGAGGAGCCGGCGACGTGGTTTTTCCAGATTGTCCGCGTCCGTCGCCGTCCCGGTGCAGGGTTGACTCATCAACAGCTGCCAGGTGCCAGCAGGCCGCGAAGACCACGTGGAACTTGGGCGAGGCACAACAGCACCCCCGCCGCCAGATGATACATCGGGAGGTCGAGTTGTTCCATGCAGCTCGGCCGGGTCGATGTCGCCGACGTTCCGGCAAGGCTCTTGCTTTCTCGAAGGGCCTGGTCAAACTGGAATGCTCCAAGAGCTGGCCTCTGCGCCCCGCTTCGGTGAAAAGTGGGTGACAAGCTCCAAGAAACGACCTTTGTCAGCCACACACAATGCGACAAGCACCGCGTGCACGCCACTCTCATCGCCAGGCCTCCGATTTTACAAAGCAAACATCTTATCTTAATAACTTAAGCTCAAGGAAACAATGTGCATACCAATCGGGACAAGTGTCCAGTAACTCTTTCATACGTAACTCCATTTGGAATCGAGATAACATTATAATCAAGCTAAACAAGCAAACTGTAGAGCTCGGGACAACGAGGGAGTCAGTGAAAAATTTCTCTACGCCCTCACTGTAACACATTGAAAAAAAGTACACATAAACTAGGTAAAGGTAAACAAAAAAATCAAACAAACCTTCCGCGTCTTTTGACGAGTCAAAACGCTCGACTTAGGGCGTCTGCATTTGTATGAAGGCCACCTCTCTTGTAGCGCACCTCGAAATTGTGCTGCTGCAGTGCTATGCTCCATCTGAGCAAACGACCATTCTTAGGTGACATTTGGTGTAACCAGGTTAGTGGAGAGTGATCAGTTTCTATAATAAACTTAGAGCCAGCAACATAGCAGCCTAGTTTTCGTACGGCCCAAACAATGCAAGCACATTCTTTTTCCGAAGTGCTATAAGCCTCTTCCCTGCTGCTCAATTTGCGACTCAAATACAAAACCGGCCGCTCCTCTCCACTCTGGTCCGTCTGACATAGCACTGCTCCTAAACCGCGTTCGCTTGCATCACACTGAATAGTGAAAGGTTTTGCAAAATCCGGTGCCCTCAAGACGGGTTTCTCACTCAATGCGTGCTTCAGCTTCTGAAAAGCGTCTTCCTTTTTAGAGTCCCATTGAATGTTCACAGGTTCGGTCTTGCGTAAACTATCTGTCAAAGGGCTGGCAATCTCGGAGTAATTCGGGACGTAATGCTGATAGTAACCTGTGAGGCCGAGGAATGCTCTCATCTCGGTCTTAGTGCTGGGACGACGATAACCGACCACCGCGGCTACCTTGAGTTCGGACGGTCGACGACGCCCATTTCCTACAATGTGCCCTAAATAGCTTACTTCAGCACAGCCCAAATGACATTTCCCTCTCTTTACCGTAAGACCTGCATTTTTGATCCGTTCCAAAACCATCCGAAGGTGTTCAACATGGTCTTCCCATTTGTCCGAAAATATCGCCACATCGTCTAGGTAAGGCAGCGCAAATTTCTTGAGCCCGTGGAGAACCTTATCCATCAGGCGGCTGAAACAATACGGCGCGTTCTTGAGCCCAAAGCTCATCATCAAAGGACGAAAAGTGCCCAGGGGTGAGATAAAAGCAGCGTATCGACTCGCGCGCTCTGTCAAAGGGACCTGCCAATACCCCCTAACAAGGTCTAACGTAGAAATGTATTTCGCCTTAGACACTGTCTCTACCCTCTCTTCAATGTTAGGAATAGGGTAAGTCTGGTCGACTGTTACAGAGTTCAGGCGGCGATAGTCCACGCATGGCCTTGGATCACGGCCCGGAATCTCAACCAAAATCAAAGGCGAGGTGAAATCACTGTCTGCTTCGATGATAACACCTAGGTCGATCATGCGGTGAATTTCGGCCTCTAGTATCTCTCTCTGTCTAGGTGACACCCGATACGGCTTACAGCTGATCGGCTTGTTAACCATCAGCTCAATGTCGTGCTTAATCACATCCGTTTTGCCTGGCTTCTCGGAGAAAACGGTAGCGAATTCCTGTATTAAAAGCTCTAAATCTTCCTCTTGAGCCTTACTTAGGGTGTTCCCTGTGTCTACCCTATCGGACAATGTGCTGCTGACCGTGCCATCGGAAAGACAAAGGATTTCCGCGCCCTCATCCTCAGGAACATTGAGTGCAAGGTTTACTACTGCTTTTCGTCGCATGTAGGGTTTCATTAGGTTACTGTGATACACTTTGGGGCATTTCCGGCCCCACTTTACCTCGTAGTTGGTGTCTGAAAGCACTGACAACACTGTCGCTGGTCCCTCCCATTGTACGTCCAGCTTGTTTTTTCTTGAAGGGCACAACAGCATCACCTCATCGCCCACTCTAAAGACTCGCTTTCGAGCTGACTTATCGTAACGGGCCTTGGAAAGCGCCTGTGCTGCGCGCATGTTGCTCTCCACCACTTCGCGTGTAGTCCCCAGTCGCCCCAATAAATCCAGTACATAGGAAACCACATTAGGGTCCTCCCCATATCCAGTCCATGACTCTCGTATTAAGTGCAGCGGACCTCTCAAGTTCCTGCCGTAGACAAGTTCAGCCGGACTAAAACCCGTACTCTCGTGTGGGGCCGACCTCAGAGAAAACATCGCAGCTGGTATACACCCCTCCCAGTCACTTTTATGCTCAAAGCACAAAGCTCGCAAAACGCGTTTCATGACCGAGTGCATGCGTTCCACAGGGTTCGACTGTGGATGGTGAATAGAGCTATGCGCGATTTTTATCCCGCAGCGTTCTAGGAATGTAGTCGTAAGGCAGCTTGTGAACACACTTCCGTTGTCACACTGTATCTCCGAGGGAAAACCCACCCGAGAAAAAATAGACAACAATGCGTCCACCACGCATACTGAACTCAACTCTTTCAGTGCGATTGCCTCCGGGAACTTGGTGGCAACGCACAGCGCGGTCAGGACGTACCGATATCCTGATTTAGATGGAGGCAGAGGCCCCACGATGTCAATCACGAGCCGACGGAAGGGTTCTGTGACTATTGGCACTAGTTTCATTGGTGCCTTCCATTTGTCTGTTGATTTTCCTATCCGCTGACAAGTGTCGCATCCACGGACAAACATCTCTACATCCTTCCAGCACCCGGGCCAGTAGAACTCCTGAGCCAGCTTAGCTTTCGTTTTCTTTATACCTAAGTGGCCCGCCCAGGCGTTGCTGTGGGCCAGGTCGAGAATGTTCCGCCGGTATTTTAGTGGAACTACCACTTGGTTGTAGACCCGCCCTTTAGCGTTCTCATACCTGCGATGCAACACCTCGTTTTGGGTGTAGAACGAAACGTTCTTCCTAGAGTTACCTTCCTTATGTATGGCATCTAGCAGCATAGAGAGTGCGAGATCCGCCTTTTGATCGACCACTAGCGTTGCACGGTCGGTTCTGGCTAGCTGACACCAACTGGTGGACGCGGGTGTTAACACCGAGCCTGTCACCAAGTCCTCGTTTTCGGGCGTTAGAGATATTTCCTCGCTGTTGTCGACCATAGCCCCAGTTTCCGTCTCGACAACTCGCATGGCAGACTCATTTTCCGTCGCAACTACCTCAGGTTTTCCTACACTGCCCTCGGACGTCTGTTCCCCAGAGGGTGAGCTGCTCAGCTGTTGCGTCAGCTCGCGCGCCTTCGAACGGGTAAGGGCCATGCAAGCTATTTCGGTGGCAAATGATTCTCCACGTGTTTTTAACATTTCCTCAGACTTATTTGAAAATAGGTAAGGGAAGTGCTCCGGAAGGTTGGCTGAAATTGCTGCTTCCGTACACAATTGGCCGAAAGGGCCCTCGATTACAACCCTCGCTATCGGTAGGCAGACGCTTTGCTTTTCTGCCACTTGCCGAATCCAGGCACACTCTCCTATATAGTCTTCGGAAGATACGCAACTTGGATGCGCTACATCCATTGTGGCCGCCGAGTCCCTCAATACCCTACACATTCGGCCGTTCACTGAGAGTGTCCTCATGTAAGGCTTCAACAGCTTTAAGCTATCCTCTGACTCCTGAATTGTGGCAAATGCCATGTGCCCCTTACAGCTCCTGGCCATGTGGCCCTTTTCTCCGCAGCTGTAGCAAACAACTGGCTTCCGCGCTTCTAACGCATGCGCTATGTCACCAGGCGCCTTTGAACCTGATGAAGGTGCCGCCTTAGTCCCCTCACTGTCCTTTCCCTGCTGATTGTCTAATAACTTGGAATTTTCGGGTTTCCAGTTATTTCTTGCAAACCTCTTGCGTCCCTGGTTTCCCGACCAGCTTTCTACCTTTTCATTTTTTTCCGAAGTTCGTGGTGTATTGCGGAGACTACGGCGTGAGCAGTAATCTTCGGCGAGTTCTGCTGCCCTGTTCATGTCTACGTCTTTCATCCTATCCTGCACCCAAAGCCTTACCTCCTCGGGAATTCCCCGGTAAAACTGCTCAAGTACCATCAACTCAATGACCTTGTCATGGTTGCCATAGACTTGCGCGCTTTTGAGCCACTCTTCAAAGTTGGCTCTAATTTGGTAGGCATAGTCTGAATGAGATTCGTTGCCCCTCTTAGAGTGCCTGAACCGCAGGCGGAAAGCCTCTGTCGATAGGCGACATTTTCGTAGCAATGCAGCCTTTACCCTGTCATACACCTCGGAGTCCTCTTTATTCATTCTTGCGATAACATCGGACACTTCGCCTGGTAGTACGCATATCAGTTTTTGTGGCCAAGTCTCCCTACTAAACCCTGCATTTTCGCATGCTCGCTCAAAATGCACGAGGTATAATGCAATGTCGTCACCCGCCTTGAAGGTGTGGATTAGATCCTTTATCTTTGATTCTCCACCCCCTGAATTTTGATTTCCCACGGACATACGAAGCTCCAGTTCTTTCAGACGGATTTCATGTTCTTTATCCTCGCGATCCCTCCTTATTTCCTCCTCTCTTTGTTCACGGGCTAAGCGCTCACGCTCCTCTTTCTTTGCCAAAATGGTTTCTCTGGCCTCAATGGCCTCTTCTAAACTCACTTCCTCTTTTCCCAAGTGCTCCAAAATTTGTTGTTTTCTTTTAACCGAGCCGACCGAAATATTCAGCTCCTGACAAATTTCGAGGAGTTCTTGGACCTTAAACTTCTCCATCTTAGATATGCACACCGTTTCTCTTCTAAGGTAATTTTGCCCACGAGCCACCCAATTCTTGGTCTGCGAATCAAAATTTACCACAATCACCCTACCACGTTACCGACCATCTGCGCTAACGAGTCTGGCGAAAAGAAGAGCAAACACGCGGCACTCACCACTTCGATGCAGCCGACGCAGGCGAATCCCACCGCTGCCACCACTGTTGCGCCTTTGGGTAGCGTGGTGCGGACTCGGGCCATCCGAGTCCCCGGAGAGGACGAGTAGAGAAGCCGGGGAAGGAGAAAAAAATGTTTATATACAGTATTTACATGGTAGCGTGGTACAACATGAAAAGAGAATCACCCACGAGCGCCTCTGCGCTAGCGTTTTTATACATCGTCCGCCTTCCCAAGATCCCTTGCAAAGAAAATTTATGCGCAGGATACTCCAATGAGATCGTCGTCTTCCTCTCCGTCCCCGAAGAGGGAAAGCCAAACACCGCCTCCCTCTGAACCTAGGAAAGGGCAAGACATGCCCAGTTCGCTGTTTGGTGAGGGAGACCCCACGCGCCAGCGTGGCACCACAGTGAGATGACGTGGAATCCCATGCGCAAAGTCGCTCCCTGATGCAGCCAGGTTGACTCAAGCAAGGCAGAATACCCCGTACAGCTGCTGGGTCGACGCTGCTTCGGAGTGTTGCTCTCGGCGGCTGACAAAAGCTTGGCCAACGACTTTTGTGTCAAGAGGAGCCGGCGACGTGGTTTTTCCAGATTGTCCGCGTCTGTCGCCGTCCCGGTGCAGGGTTGACTCATCAACAGCTGCCAGGTGCCAGCAGGCCGCGAAGACCACGTGGAACTTGGGCGAGGCACAACAGTGCCTAGGGTCCATAGTTGTGCTTTGCCAGGAATAGTGCTATTGGTTAAAGCAAATGGAATTGTTCCACTGGTTCTTACATACATGTTTGCATATTACAGGGTATGATTCATTGAATAGAACTATCTTGCTTCTGAGAGCTTCTTGAGCATGGCTGATCAGCTGGAATTTGCAGGATTAGAACAGTGAAAACACAGGCAATATTCGGTGACTTCTGAGCTAATATTGCAGCAGTTAATTTATGATAATTTGCTATGTTGGCATTTCAAACTATTCTTGTAACTTCACGACTTGAGGAGAGTCTGGCCTTTGTTGCAAAATCAATTTGTCACTTCTAAACTTAGCTCGTCGCTACATTAATGGGAGAATGGCCTGATTCCTGGTTTTCCTTTAAGGATATGAATGTCAATAAAAAATCGCTTGGTCATTTCTGGTAAAATTCTCAAGACAGCTTGTGCCTTCACCAAGAGGCAAGTGTTGGGTGTAAGCTTTGATAGCAGTGGTGTTTTCCAGCCGACCTGACTCTTTTTTTGTACAGTGGGCAGCATCCTCACATGTGCTCAATGTGATACCTCAAGTGTGATAAGGGTAGGGGGGAGAATAGTGGCTCACAAAACAAAAAGACGTAATACACCCCTTTGTGCCTGCATTTCAGGAAGCCTGCAACCAGCCCTCTAATGGGCGATGGTACCGAAAACGTGCTCAAACCGAGCTGCCAGTTTGTGCTGCGGCCCAGTCAGAGCTCGGCCTTCTGCCCACTTGTGCGGAATCCCTTCCAAGGGGTGCATAGGCAGGGGCCTATTGTTGACCCTTTCCTGCTCAACGAGAGGCTCCAGTGAAAGAGCTGGCACCTTCTCTTCTCTGACCAGCCCCAGCGAGATGCCATGGAGAGGGTGGCCGAACGGAGCCGCAGGAATGCCTCCCACTCGTTTTCACCCGTGTGCCATTGCTGCAGTGGCTATCATATTTGGCACCCTTGGCTGCAGACCTTCTCTCCGACTCCCACTGTGACACAAGCGATAATGCCGACATCGTCTCTCGATTTGCTGTTCAGCTCTTTGTTTGTTCGCCTCTTCTTGGGAGGAAAGGGAGTCTGCTTTATTGCCTCGGCTGTCCTTTTTATTCGTCAGGCAGAGCAGCTGTTTTATTGCCAGCAAGAGCACAATTTTATCGCATGGGATGCAGGTTTCAATCCAAGGCTCACTGGCAGCTGTTTTGGCACGGTAATTTTGTGAAACTGTTGTGTGTCATTGTAATTTGGGCGGCAAGAAGTAAGTGCATATGCCCGAGTTAGTTTCTCTATCTGCCTTCTTTCTCATATGGCAGCTAGCTATGTGTACATTGTTATGCATTTGTGTGGCCTCGGACTGGAAGAAACTTTGCGGGTTTTACAATGCAGGTTCGAGCTACGCTTAGTGGAAGAAGAGTCCTTAGCTGAAAGCCTGTTTAGCCTCTTGTGTTTTTTGTGGCAACTGCCGTGCCCATTTGTTGTAGTAATATTAGCTAATATGTGGGACTGGGCTCTAATCGCGACTCTTCCTTTTTTTTGTTCGTTTAGGCAGTTTAGTTGGTCATCAGAAGTTGTGAAGCAAGTGTTCTTTGAATTTTGTTTTCATAATTTCACTTATGATTATTTCACTACAGTTCTAACAACATACTCCGACACTTTTTTAATAAGCCCCGCGTGAAACTTTCCTTTCTTTTTGTATTTAGTATGTTCCTGAATTTTCAGGCGTACTATTTAAAGTTCAATGCACTCACTCTTTCCTTTTTGAAGGCTCTGAGTGGCAACCAGCAAATGTTTCACAAATCGTTGTGGTTTCGTGCGCTTTTTCCTCACACTTTTTTAGTCTTCCTTCTTTTATTTATTCCTCATTTGTAAGGGTCAAGTGAATTTCAATACACCTCCTGGCTTCTTTTTTGCCTAAGGTTGCCAGGCACTATGCTGTTATAAGAATAAGGATTCACATTGTTATTGATGTGCATGACACTTTAAACTTTGGAAAAGAACAAAGCCAATTTTTTTTGTGTGCATCTCGGAGAAGAACGTCTTACAAGGCCAACAGTATGCCGACTGAACCGCTAGATTCACTATTTGCCTAAACCATACGATGACACATAACTTGCCATGTCATGTTCATGATCAGCATGCATTGGGACTAACTCAAATAGGTGGTTATCAGGGCTCCATCGACTCATGTATTTTTGTGGCGTAGTGCATCAAAGGCAGATTTGCTGGGAACTCCATTTTCTTTGACAGATATTTCTTTGTTCTAGTTTCTAGAAAGGCAAGAAACATACGAGCTTCAAGCCTCTAAATATTTCAGGCCATCTTTATCATCCCCTGTGGTCCAAAATGAAAGCATTGACAATAAGGATGATTTTTACTACTGTGCGCACAAAAATTATGCGGTTTGAAATTTTCTTTCCATTGTCAGGACGATTTCACAAACCATAGTAACATATGCCTCTAAATGCTTTTCTAAGAGAGATGTGCAAATATATTGAAGCACTTTGAAAAGAATGTCACCAACTGTTATAGAGCCAATTTCATTTCTGTCTTTTTGTGGAGTCATAGTAAGTTTTTTTATTGGTTACCTATAAGTAAAGAAAATAATTTAGGCCTAATTATTTTTGGAGTTATTTCAAATATAATTAAAAATGCAATTGATTGTTGTCACAGCTATTAGTGATTGGCTTAGTTGTTATTTGAAGGCTTTCGGCCTCCTTTGATTACATAGCGGCAATCAAAATTTCAAAGTTTGTAGTCCTTTTATATGTAATACTGTATTGGTGAGATAGGCTTTATTCACTTATTTGGCACTTTTCAATAAACATTAAAGCAGCATTCCTTTGCCACGTTTTGCCATGTATTGGAACAAACAGTCTTGCGTAACAGCGTTGCGCTTCTGCATTGGATGAGTAAGCGAGGTCGGATGATGTTGGAAATGATGCCTATGGTATAGGTTTTTTGTGCAAGTGACCTTGATCCTCGCTCAAAGCGTGACTGCCTCACGATGAGCAGGTAGCGAAGTTGCAACAGATTCTGCTCAGTGTAGCCATTTCCTTTTGTGGTCATGATTGGAGCCACCCGATCGACTCACCGTTTTTTTTGTTTTTTTCAATATCCGAACCAGAGTGTGTGTCAATTAATTGCTCTTCATTGTTTAGTATTCTGACGAAGTGTATTTTGTCACCTTTAATTAGCAGATAGATGTTTGCTTAATAAAGGCTATAGTTGAGAATGTATAGCTGTAATGTATTGGCTATGGCTTAAAAAGACTGTTCCATTTTTTTTTTTGTTTCACAAAAAAATAGCACTTCAAATGTTCGTGGTGCATTTTGCCTCTGCTGAAAGATCTAAGGGTTAAGTTAATACTAAATCTATTATTCAGGATTGACGCTTGTGGATTTCGTGTAGGCTTATGTGGTAGCTTATATTCTTTTACTTGTTCCCGTACTAGTTTCTAGTTTAACTTACTTGAGGAAATCGGGTTTTAAAGAGGTCCTGAACCACTTTTCCAATATAATCATAGATTGACTTAAGTGTTCGAGTTTATTGCCTCACAAACTGATTGCTACAGAAATTTATTAATCCATCAAGTGTGTGGGTGTCAGCTGGATTTTGTCTTGAGGTGGGAAAATTAGCATTGCATAAAGATGGGGGAAAGTGGAGGGTGGTGCACTGAGTCAGCGGCAGTGATGATGTGGCTGGCTTTGGGGGGGGGGGGGGGGGGGAGTGGCCCCTTTGCGCCCCCTGCCCACGCCCATGGTGCACACTTTAAGCACATTTTCTCCACTTTGGTCCTAACAAGCTACATGGAGAAAAATGACACGGGGGAAGGAGGCTACTTGATGTGCTTGTCATGAAACATGCTCGCTCGCTTTAAGGCGCAATTTTGAAGCATTAGAGCATTGCAACCATGTAATTTTAGAGGCTACAGAGTGTGGTGACCGGTGAGCTCTGGCACCCCTTGGTGAGAAGTGCATCTGATCCAGACGATGCTCTTTGTTCATGCCAGCTATCGACCAGTAGTAGCACCCTCTCTATATGAAGAGAGGGTGCTATATGAAGAGAGGGTGCTATATGAAGAGAGGGGTGGTTCAGGACCACTTCAAAAGATTTTCACTCCTTACTATGTTCATACTGTTTGTAAAACTGCATTTCGCTGAAAAGAATATCTGTACATTTTACTGAGTAAAACAGCTACAAGGAACCGTATACTACTATTGTCCGACTTGAGCTTTGCTTTCATTAGATGTTCACGGGAGGTCATAAACTTGGGGCATAAGTTGTTCTCCAGCATTTAATGTCTTGGAACTGAAATGTTAGAAAAAGCAGTGATAATGAGAAAAACGAGATTCTTTGAGACACATTATATTTGATGTTTGGGCAAAAAAGAACAATGTTGAAGGGTAGATTGTTGGCCTTGTTGACGTAACATGTTCATGAAGTTAAGCGCGGCACTGTCCTCGTCATTTCCGTGCCGTGCTCAACTTTATGAACAATTTTCAGTCTGTTGCCTCCTCTGAGCTTGTTGGCGCCCTCTATTTTTCACTAGCAATGCCTTCTTTTTCATAAAAGATTTGTGGTAAATTCAACGATTGAATGCATTTGAGAAGTTAGTTGAGCCTACATTTTTAACATAAAAGATTAGGTGACTCATTTGGGTAAGCAAATGTTGTCTCAGCATTCCTTAATGCCAGGTCCTTTACTCAAGTAAAGAGAATGGCACATGCGCAATGCTTGTTTTTCGCTCTTCATGCTTGTGTCTTCTTCGTTACTTGTAGCTATACTTGTATACTTTTTATTTGCATTATGGAACATTCTTTACTCTCCTTGAGTTGAGCCAGGTCTTTCTGTAAGTGAACATTGAGTTTTATTCTTGTAATCAGTGAATATTTTTTGTGAATGTCGTTTGTATAAAATTGTTAGTCTCATTAGGACACCATTGCCTCTTTAGCTTGGACCTAAGAAAATAGGCCCAGTTCTTTAGTTTACGTTTGCAATATCTTACAAGAGCAACTCGTAGGTTTTGCTTTGAGGGAAAGGAGAGCATGATAAAGCTTTGGTATTCTACATACTTTGCATGGTTGTCTTGCAAATTGATGTCTACGTGGCTCTTCAATTTAAAGTATAGAAAATGTTTCCACATTTAAAACTTCTAAAAAAGTCACCATTTACATGTTTCTAGTCTTCCCTCTGATTTCCACTGTTTTCCTAGCAGAAACTTGTGAAGCATTCATTGAACTTTTATAAATACTGAGGGTGCATAAGAAAATTATTATGTTTTGTAAAGTTCGTTTGCTTTTGTGTTGTCTTTTGGTATGTGTTAAAATGTATGCACTTTGCAAAAATGGTGCATAATGATTATATAAACCATTTTCTTGTTACAATCATTTATATCAGTTAATATGCTTCTGTAATATTACTTTTTGCTTGTTTTATTTCTGTGTGAATATCCAAAGAACCTTAGCATTTAATTTTGTTGCATAACTAGTTATTGCACACCATAAAATTAACAAAAAAAATTACTCTATGACCTTAGTAGCGGTCTATTCTATTCCTTTTGTTTTTTTCCTTTTCCGATTTCTTTCCTGCTGTAACCAGTTTTTCCACTTGTTTCAAAAGCTTGTAGCGCATAGTATTCTTCAGCAAAATACTAGATTACTTGCATATCATAATACGGTGTAGAATAGCATGTTAAGTTGAACAGACTTGTGGGCTTTCATTTTGTACTATGAATATTTAAATATTCTACTGCTATTGTGCCTGCTTGTTTAGTCTTACTGGATAAAAACATACAATCAAACACCTGTAAAACAACTTCTCCTCTTATTTTAATTTACAGTATCTGGACCAGTTTCTCAAAAATGGGGGCTTGCTAGATATTCAGAGGCCTGGTGAGGGTGCCATCTCTTGAATTATGCACCTTTCTTAGGTACTGTACTATGTAGGGTGCTCTATTTTATACATGTTTCATTGCTTCACAGCCAAGTTTTACGTTAGGACATTTGCATACACCGATGATGCAGTGTCGTTGAGCTGTTACTTTGTGCCTTTCATTGCTTTGGCTGTCGGCTATCGAAGCAGGGTACACAGGTGCTGGCTGTGTTTGGCAGCTTCTGTAGTAGTCTGTCCTTGTGTCAGTTGCCGTTTACCAAGTTGGCAATCGCGTGAATCCACTGTCTGCACATGTGCTATGTTAAGAAATTTTCCAGTATAGCAAGGGGCCCAGTTTCACGAATGTCCTGTCATTCAATAGCACTTCCCATTTGTACAGTCAAGTTTCAAAGCAAGTGTCCGTGGCTACTGTGAAGAACATTGTAACTATGTTTCCAAATACCAGTACATGAACCTGCTTTGCTTCTCATCTTGTGTTGCATGATGGGCATTATTATGACTGAACTGACATTCCAGTCTGAACTGTGGTCTGCTTAGATAAGTTTCGCATGTATGGTCTGTCACTCACACTAGAGAAAGCAGTTTTTCTACACATATACAGAAAAGAAAGGAGCGTTGAGTAGTTGTGAATGACAACTTTCGTTTTTCTTTGGAAGGACAGCAGTAGTGACGTACCCTGCTTTGTCATGAAAAATGACGATGGATTCACTATATTGCCTTAATAGTATTAAAACTGGCAGATTCTTTTTCTCATGCACCATTTATGTTTACTCTGGTGATTGACACTGTGTACATTTAAGTGATGCAAAACCTTTGAATGGCAAGCAGAAATTGTGTGGTTAAATATTGTTGTACTGAAGCGAATGTTTGCACTTGCCAAGCGAAATGAGTTTTGCAAGAGCTGTCCTGTGGCTTCTGTTTTGTCTGTTCGATTATCGACGGTTGCATCGTACGCTGTTGATGACCAGCTTTGGCTGTGATCATGCGACCAATTCTCACTGAATTGGAACTGAAGACACGACTTTTAACATGTCTATGTGCAGTGGTATTTTGTAACCAGAGAATGTGCTTGCTGACGAGCTTATTGCTGTATTTTGATTTTTTTTAATTTCCAGTGTTACTGAGAAACACAAAAGCTAGAAAACAACAAAAACGTCATTTGAATGGCCATCAAAGCTGACTAATGTCCCCAAACCTGATTAATAGCGCATTGCTTGCATGTCTCGAGTTGATTGTGACCTGCAGATTTTTTTGGTGTTAGTCCAGCCAACTGTCGATCTGACCCAGCGGCTTGGTGGCCATGTTCACCTGAAGTTGTAGGTTCGATTCCCAAGAGTAGGTGCTGCATCCCATTTGGTGCAGAATGCAGAAACATATTTGCGCTAATTGTTCTGCGTAATGGATCACCTGGTGCCCTCAAATTCACCAGGTTCTGCTTGCAGCTTCTGGGTGTGAGAATTAACTGTGACATTTTTTTTTGAAAGGTCGCTTCTCCTGCTGCTGCTGCTGCCCTTTTGGTATGTGCAGGCTTTTTGTGAAGTTGTTAGTATTTTTAGTACTTTGAGTCACTGTGTGCATGTATGTGTGTTTGTGCATTGGTTTTCCCGATGCTGGAAACAGGAGAACATGTCTCGTAGCTGCGTTAGACTCTTAGCATGCTGCAAGTACCGTGCGATACCATTATCGCGGTGGGAATGTAGTCTAGTGAAAAAGGAGTTTTTCTCGGTGAAAGTTGTAAAAAGAAAGAAATTGACAAAAAACTTGTACCTGAAGAAAAGAATGGCAGAAGAAGGTGGTCTTCTCCTTTTCTTTCATGTAAATATTGAATGTTATATAGTACATGTTATATATATTATATACATGCCCTGTATGCGACGACATCTGTCAGGCATCTTTTCCTATTCTTTCTAACAGAACGGTCAGCTCTCTTGATGAGAGTTGAGTTTTTTGTTTGTGTACTTTTGTATAATATTAGTTGTTTGTGTTCTTATTTGTTGCAATAGTCCATAAACAGCAGCACCTTGTTCCTGTATTCATATTTGTAACAAGATGTATGTCTGGTTGAGCTTAGTTTATGTAAAGGTTATCGGACGTGAATACAAGGGCGCTCTCTAAGAGGGATATTCTCGTATGGTCTTGAATGCTGCTGCTTTTTTATTTCCCAATGGTGGAACCATTTTAGATGTGCATTGTTGTTACAAACAATGCAAGCACATAGCAAGATGCTGCTTAAGTTGATGATGCTCCTGGCTATGACATCTGCCTTGCGATGTTTGGTGCTGTTCTCATAAAAACAGGAAATGTGAGAAAAGTGGGGTGAGCGAGTGAGTCTTAGCAGTCCTGAAAGTGATTCGCAGGTGTTGCCACTGAGCTGTAAGAACCAGGAAAGTGTTTGTTGTGACCACATCAATATCCCCGTGCTTGTGTAGTAATTCGACATTCTTGTGCTTAGGACAAGCACTAGTCAGCTCAGAAATAGATATTGGAACACCTTGGCTGGTTGTCCTAATGATGTTTTTATTTGACAGAACAAACAGATGCTTTGGGTGTTGAGAGCTCTAGTGTAGGCACAAACCGCGAAGCTCCATGGTGGTTATGTGAGGGTATCTGTGCGTGCTCTGCTATGGTGTGAACAGGACAAATACCAGCTTTGCAGCAAAGGCTTGGCAGTGTCTTGACCAAGGCAGCACTTCGTTTTTGCTTTCGCAGTTATGGTGCACAAACATTTCGGGCTCCTTCAAACAGAAGGTATGGGTAAGCAAATCCTTGAAGAAATTATTTAATCATTAAGTGTAATCACCACTTGGCACAACACATGAGAAGGAACATTTATGTAAGAGAATAATCTGATTCATCAATGTTTCAGTCACAGAAAAGACGGCATCAAAAAGCCCTCAGGGACCAATGAAAAGTGCTTTTAAATTGTATCTGCTTTCATCACCCTTCTAGCTATGCGTACCACATACCTGGCTTCTTAATCGTTCAATAAATATTGGTAGGTAGAGAGAAGGAATCCTGTTAAGTTCTTTATGTCTGCCATTTTCTGATGTTTTGCTTGGAAGCATGAGGCACCTTCTTTTGCACCCTTTTGCAACTAGCGTCTCGCCCTCTTTTGCATAAAGGGCGGCACACTGGGTGTTGTTCATACTCGACAAAGAAATCTGTGATGTTCAAGCTTGGCTTTTCTTTTTAGGAATGTGCTTTTTTTTTAGTGCGTTTTATGACAGAAAAAGGAGGACCTAAATATAGTTTCTTGTGCTATTGGCTGTGTACTACAGCTAGCAGCAGTGTTCCCTTATTTTGTAGGAAAAGCAACTTGACAATGTACCACTGAAGCTCTCCTTGAGGTGAGACATTATCCAGTTTGCACTTGAAATTTACTTACTTAGTATTACTCGGCAGGTCTATGTTGAGTAATACCGGAGTAGCTGGTATGCTAAATGTGTTTGGCATCTAGAATGCACAAATATGGTGCCTTTACTCACTGCCTCTCTGATAATAGATCTCACTGTGGCAGCATCTTTTTTTTTCTTGGTTAAGCATTTATAGTGGCCTCATATAGTACAGAAATGATGTGGAAGAGTGCATGCAAAACAGCTTAGCCTTTTCGTTAGTGGCTCTGTGGTTCACTGCAGTTAAAATATCCAGTTAAATATCTTTCTGCATTTTGCTTCATGTTGGATTTGAGCAGTGATAACTGTTTTTCTGTTTTGTTGAGCAAAAGTCTTGCGTCACTACACATAAAGCATACTTTTGGGCTTAAATGTGTGCTGCTTTTGATGGCTTTTAATAAATCGCACATATTACTCTTGCAGAGCAGGAATTTTTTCGAGCACACACCAAGTTGAAATAGCTGTTGGCATTCAAGCACTTGCCATCTCAAGTAGACATTCTTTGGTTATATCGTGAAGGAATAGAAATAAAGAACTCTGTTTGTGCAAATATAGCTCGCCTGAAATCGTTTCCCATTTTATACCTCGGGTATCAGTGGAATATAAATTCGCATTTCATCAAATTGAGTGTCTTGTAAGGCTCTATTGAGGTTTCATTGGCTTTTCTTTTTTTTTTTATAGACCTTTATTATTACTCGTCCAACCTATCACTCATTGTCCTTTCTCTTTCTCTCTCTACCTTTTCCTTTTCAAATATAAGCACCTCCAAGCCTTCCTCAAATGCACCTTTCCTCAAACCACTCGAGGTTGATGTGTGCACCTCCACGATAAGCGATGGTGACTATCGATGCCATCCCGTCCTTTCTAAGAGCAGTGTGCATGGGCTGTAAATGGGAAGGGGGAGCCCATCACAAGGCAGAACAAGCAGGGAAGCAAGAAAGACTGTCGTCTAATCCCAGTATTCTTCAAGTACAAACCCACGTGTACCTGCACCTATGTTCACCTACTCTGTGTTTTTGTCTTCTCCAAAAGCACCGATGATCCACTTGTCCCTTTGATGCTGCCCCATTCAGGCCGCTGCCTGAAAAACCTGTGCAGTGACGGGTGGTCGATGTCGAAAAAATGCTTCGAATTGTTGTGTTAGTGTGATGCCATCAACATTAAGCGAGGGGCCAAGCAGACTTTTGCTGGAACATGCATAACTGCTGCTGTCTGAGAATTTCACATTCGTCTCGCATGCATTCACAGAGAGCAAGTGTTGCACTTGGTATTCTCAACAGACGTACAGGCCACCTAATACATATAAGAGACAACAGATTAGTCTGTTAAAAAATAACAGGGTCGGTTTTAAAGAAGGCCATTCCAGCCCAGGACAACGGATGATTAGGCGATGTGATGAGATGATGCAGTTGGTGGACACTGGATAGAATTAGCCGACATGGTGGGTAATAACCGTAGAAATTTCGAGGCATCTTTGTTGGCGATAATGGCAATCACTGCTGTTTTAAAAATCTTGCATGCTATATTCAGGGAATGCTATGAAAGAGCAGTTACTACCTACGGTAATGAGTTGTCATAGAAAGCGTTACACTGTGGCATTCAGAACACGAGAGTGCTTGTGATGCACAAGTACCATGTTTGAGCAGGACATATGAGTGGAGGCAAGAATAAGCGCAAAAACGCCATGGACTAGTATTTCTAGCTGCGTTCCTCCTTGTCCTTGTTTACTTGTGCTGTCCAAACTTAACAGTCGAGAATACGTACTGTCTAGCCGGTGAGCAGTTTTTTTGGCTTGGGGCACATTTGGAGTGCACTTTGAATTATATTACTTGCAGTTGAATTGATGTTGTAGCAGTAAAAGAGATAAAAGAGCATTTAGATACATGTAGTACTTGCACATTTCAGTTCTGGTGTGTGAACTCTTTCGCCACTTATGTGGAATGGCAATGGGAGTATTTTTTTTGTTCCCCTGTCAAGGAGCATGACTAGTTTATGCAGGTTTGTAGATAGGGTATACAAATTAGCTTTAAATATTTCTGTTTAATCACATCGTTGAAGCTACACACTGGAGCATAAGTAGAAACTAGGACATTGCAATCGGTAAAACATTACAGGTTTCATGGAGTGCACACTGTGTGTGCTGGTTAAATTAAAGAAAATGTACATTCGTAAGAGAAAAAGAAACTACTTGCATTGGCAGCATTGCTTGAGCTATTCACAAAATTCAGTAATAACTGTTGGTCATTACATGCCATACATTCCAGCCTGAAACGTATTCTGAAATGTATTAAAAAAGAACTCTTACTGATTTATTGCATTGAAAGCGGTGAAAGAATGTTTCGGGCAGAAAATGTTTTAGCAATTTGGAATTCTTGCATATTTTGCATAATGTTGTCCGAGTTCTGCGAGTCGAAAAACTTCCGAGAGCATAGTTTTTTGAGTACCAAATTTGTTGACATAATGGGCAAAGACATTTGTGTAAGGCAAGGGTCTAAAACTCATCTCATCCAGGGGGCGCCGCAGTGGCGAAATTTAGTTCGCCAAGGGCCAGAATAGTGAAGGAAGTCTGGGAAGGGCGGGGAGGGGGGGTGAACAAAATGTTACTCGATGTTGCCACTTGAAAGAATGTCTTTCCTATATCTCATGTACAGCTCATACTAGTAGAGAATTTGACATAGGTCTCAAAAGAGATATCGATACCAATCTGCAGAATGTCTAAAATTCTGAAATAGTTTCAAGCTACGATGATGCTTCAAAACAGTGACTGCATGGGGCGCATCAGCAAAATAAAGTGAGACTGGTCCTGTCTCTGTGGCTCCCCGAACAAAGAATTATATTAAATGCAATAAGCTAGAATCTAACGTGAATATCATTTAGGAAAGTCGAGAAAGCTTATTCCTTGTAAAGCTGCAGGCCGCATGTGGCCCGCGGCATGTTTCCACACGCCTGGCGTAAGGTGTCTCAAGCTTATTAATATTGCTGCAATTCTTCTGCCATGTAAGGCTCTACATATCTCTGCCACAGCTACTGGCTGATTTCAGCATGACGAGCTACTTCATTATTACCATGCGCACCGCAGGATGCCGTAACATGTTGCGTGCAATCCCATTAAAAATGAGTTGCCCGTTTGAAGAAACAAAGGGCAACAAACTGCTCGAGGTCATGGTGTGCGCTGTCAAAAGAACACATCTTTTTGCCTCCTCCTCATCTCCCTTCTTGCGTAACTTTTGTCGCACTTGTTTGTACAAAAAGAGAGAGGAAGTGCTCAAAGCATGTGGCAAATCACTGCAACTTCGCTCGTACTAGACGGATTCAAGGCTTTTTGCGGCAGTTGATTCGCGAGGCAATAAGCTCTTTCAATCAGTCCAATTGACGATTACATTGAAAATTTCTGCAGGGCCCCTTTAATATCTCAGTAATTATTACTTATTTTATGGAAGATACATGTTATGTTACAAATATTTTCACACCACTTAAGTTTGTAAATCATACAAGAAGAAATCACAAAGCTGAGAAAATCTTCGTATTGGCCCATATTGCAGCTAAATTCACACGTTGTGCTTCAACTATATATCAACTATATACCTCAATTGAAGGCAAGTATTTCTTATATTTAGGAAAGTGTAAATTGAAGAGCTCATTTCATTTGTTAGACACAATAATAATGAAAACTAACATTATTTCCAGGAAAAGTATAGGGGGTTGTTTTTAGAAGTAATTGTGAAGTAACTGTGAAGAAAGAAAAAGTGAATTATAAGATGACTTGTCACTGGCAGGGCTTACGTGGCAACTTTTATGATTAACGAGCCCTTAAATTTATGCAAGTTTTACCCTGCATTTTTTTGTTTCAAAGGAATGCTGAACAAAAATTGCAGAAATTAACAAAACTTCGTAATTCTACTTGAAAGATGCGACTGTTCTAATAAACAGAGTTAATTTTTCATATTTTCGAACAGTTGGCTGTGCTTTTTATGGATTGCCAGCGCGTGGGAGCTGTGACTTCAGATTTGCCGAGGCGCTAGCAGGGTGCACGAGCTCCAGTCTTCCTCTACCTTTTCTCCACCTCTCCTTTCATTCCATTCTCCCTCTTCCTCAAAAGCGCTGATGCTTCGCCTCAGCTGGGAGCATTCTTTGCCACCGGCGCTGTTCATACCGGTTCTGGGAACCAGAGAGGGAGATGAGCGAGTCTAGAGATACAACGGCTGGCATTGTTTACTTGCCCATTTTAGGTGGGTTTGACATCGGCAAACGTCGCCTCCTGTAGTTCACAGCGTGGTCGCTAGACGCAGCAGTTTGTAAAAAACGTGTTAAATTCATTATTTTCCTGAATTTCCGGTAGTTTCTGCTTGGAATGAAGGTTCTCTCTATTGATTCAGGACCCAATTATTTAATTTGGTTGAAAACTTTGGCGGAAAAAATTTTGTTCAGTATCTTTTTAAAAAACAATTTGCAAAGTTCCCAGTTGATGGCAGTAGCGAACTTCACTGAGGAAGCTGTCATATAAACAAATGGTAGATAGCCATCAATGCAGAACTTCAAAAATGGTCTTCCTTAGAACAAAAAAATGTGATGAAACTTGGAACATAAGAAGAACTGCATATTTGCTTTTGATTGAAGTATAAACCTCATTTTTAGTTGAAGCACCACATTGTGTGAATTTCCTCTCATTGTGGATCAAAATCAGGATTTTTTCAAATTCTTGAGTATTTCTCAGAAGATTTACAAACTTCTGTGGTGGAAAAATATTTTTGTGCCATGTATACCTTCCATTCAGCAAGTATTATTTGCTGAAATATTTATGCATTGTGCAGTTTTAAAAAAATGCAAACGTAGAAAATTTTGGCAAGAATTCTGGAGGCAATCATGGCAAAAAAATTATGGTAATATTATTGAGCTTCCTTAAACAGATGCCTTTACTTAATATTGAAACTAAATTTAGCATCGGAATAAAAACAGTACTCTCAATGAATTTGCTGATAAACAGCACTGGAATCCAAAATTTGGAAAATAGCACATGACCGAAACTTATTTATTTTAGAAATATATCTATAATTTTTGAAATTCACTATTGTCAATGCATTAAACTAGCACAATATTTTTTAATACATTTGAGGTGGTTGCCAAACGACTGTGACATCGACGTGGAATGGCTATAGAGATAATTGTGGCTGCATGGCTCAGGACATTGGCAAGCACTAAGACAGGCAAAACTTGCCGTTGCTGTAAAACAATGGGGACATTTTATTTTAAACCAAATAAAATGAGATCGGCAGCTTCAAGTTATCAGAAAGTTTGCTTGACCCCTTTGCAACACTTGGAACAGGCCATTGTAACTGCCCGGGCACCATAAGTTCCCTGCTTCCCACTCAGCAATGTACAAAGCATTGAGAAAAAGGTCGAGAAATCTTGCCGCCATCAGTACCACCCTTGCCTGTTGTCTCAAGCTTGTTGCCTAAGGGTTCCTGTGCAGCTACAATTGGTCATATGAAATAAAACTTATTGCGACATCAAGAACAGTGTTGGTGTTCTATACTAGAGCTTAGGTGACAACAGTGAGCAGTTTGTACGGGCAGGAAACTTATTTAGGTGGAAGAGATGCAGGAAGCTGAATGCAAAAGTGAATGTCTGGCTACAGTATTCAACGAATGTGGTGTAATGTAAAGACACTGTGCTGTTCTGCTACTGTACTTCAGGAACTATGATGGGGCCATAAATCATTCAGATGAGAAAACTGAAAATGGAACTGCTCTCCTTACACGATTCTGTGACAGATCTCCTTGAAGCCGCTGCTGGCACAGTTTGCTATTCCTAGTGGCTTTCAAAGTACACCACAAGATACTGCTGCTCTTCCTGAAGTGTTGTTTCTATAGGGAATAAAAATAAATTGTATCAAGTTGTGCAAACACATCTGTTTCATCACTCTACTTGCCTGCCTACTGATAAAAGCATCTGCTCACCCAACCTTGGAGTGTGCGTGAGCAAAGGTAAACAGAGAAACTCTGTAAAAGGGCAGCGAACATTAAAGAAGTACTTATTTTTTACATCGGTACAAAAGAGCCCCACATGGAATGTTTTAAATGAGCATAGTGGGTCTCTTGTAAGAACTGATGCAATTGCTGTCTTGACCTTAAAAGGTTCCTGATATGCATGTCATTGTGAACACACTGCTTGAACTTAAATAAAACACGAACGCATTACCAAGAGGCATTTATGTATAAACACGGATCTAGCAGTAGGATGATGTGGCATAGCTCTATTGCTGTTTGCTAAATGAATTCTTATGAGCATGCAGATGACACAAAAAACGCAGCAATTGAACTCTCTAGAATTGTGTGTTGATGTGTTGTGCTTCTTGAATTTGAAGTATAAGAAATTGCATATTAGTCTCTGTCAAGAGTATTGACATATAACATGCAGGAAGCTTCAAAAACTTTTTGTATGAAAGCCTGGTGCTATAACAATGTCTCTCAAGACATACTTTTAACGTTTGTGGGAGATGCAGCACCTCGAGAGACATACTTTTAACGTTTGTGGGAGATGCAGCACCTCTTCTGTTACCAGTGTAATAAGGAATGTTTAGCATATAACCCAACATAGTGCAAGTCCACATTTAAGCAAATAAAAGCGTAGGCTATCACTGTAATTTTGTCTAACCTGAACAAAAAATTATGTTTTGGGAAGTTGGTGGACCATGCAGACCATGCTTGCAAAAAAAATGTCGGTAGCACTGATAACATATACTGGGGCTACTACAGCTACTAAAGACGCACAAGCCCTACTTCAAAAAGTGTTGAACAATATTTAACAAAAGTATGAAGTTAAGAGCAAATGCACGCATAAAGGTAGTATGCTTAGGCCAAACACCATTGTTTTCCAACAAACGGCCGAGGCCAAATCTCTAGTAAGTATTGGGAAAATGCCAATTGCATAGAATTTTGTGTTCGGCTATGAGAGCTTAGCCATAAAATTTTATGCATTGAGCAGTAGGAGACAGAAAGAGAGGGACAGGGAAGTTAAGCAGTGGCTATGTGTCGCTGCTGATCCAGTATTGGTAAAACTAATTTTATAAGTTGCAGTGTAGCAAGCAGCATTATGAAAGGTCTCAATGGCAAACCTCTGTCAGTATAGTATGTAGCACATGTAAAGCCAGTTAATGATACCAGCCAGCCCACTCATAACAAACATCGCCGTGCTGGATGCGTTCAGTATAGCCAACCATTTGGAGTAGATTGACGTGCATGAATAAGGCAGCAAAATGGCAAAAACATTCTTTTACATAGTAATAGGCGAACTTGTTTCGCTCTTTAAGACTCGACAATCGCCGTTTCTGTATTTTTTTGAAGCAAACACGAGATCATTCTGCTTGTTCTGTTGCTTTAATGGCTTGATGTACTATGCTAGGCTACTGTGTTTACACATGGTGATAGCAGCTCTGCAGTCTCCTCTAACTTTGCCCCATTCACTGTCAAGAAAGCCTTGCACCTCACAGACTGTTTATTCATATTTATTGACAGCGTTATTGAATCAAGACTAATCAATGATGGTAGATTACATTGTACTTAAGTGATGCACGGTCACAAACCCACAGATGAGTCATCACTGCTTCTTCACTCTGCCTTCCCAGACTTTCCTGCCTCACACAAAAATCTGGCATTTCGAGCAGTTTGAAGCAAGGCACAGTAAGCTCAACCGAAGACATAAGCTGAATAGCGGGCATGCGGTACGATTGGTGCCTTATCGAATGGCAGCAGCACTTGAGCATTCACTCTATGGGAGCACATAGCGACGATATGTTTATTTCTAGAGTAAATTGCCTTGAAATTGGGGACCATCTTGTTACGTTGACAGCGCGACTGTTGGATGCAGCAATGGTGATGAAGCTGACAAGTTGTCATCATGCAGTAGGAGATTAAGAGCACTTCTGTTGTCTTGAGCAGCCACATTTGCTCGTTGATCCCACAAATGCAAGCAGACCAGTTTCACTCAACTGTGCCTGTGGCAGTTCCCCCTTCATGGCACTTTCATATTCTTGCCCTCTTGTTATAACCATATGCTAATTACACTGGGATGTTATACTTTACAGTATCATTATTATAAAACTTGTATTTTTTTAAAATGTTGACAGATGGCAAGCCCTAGTATGTGGATGACACCAGAGTGCAAAATGAGTACACAAATAATTCTGTGTAAAAACTTTTATTAATGTCCAAAATATGAGGTAAGCATAGACTAAATATGTACGAAATACCCTTACCAAGAAGCACTAACAGACTGCTACCTTGAAACATGAAAAATGCAAAACAAGTCGTCATCGCCCACTGCCTAAACACTATGCACATGTACGCAGTCAGATACAATATACATGAATAGTTATTCATTGAAGCATCAGATGGAATGAACAATAACTTGTGAAAGTGGATGACTAGACAAATCTGCACAGTCACAACTAACAAACATTTCAACGTAAATTTACACGCCCAAGAAAAGTGCCTCCAAAACATGACCTGCCAGTGTAACAAGGGTGTGATATATATATATATATATATATATATATATATATATATATATATATATATATATATAAACACTAGCGTAATGCATTACATAATTTTGGATCACTTTAAAATAGAGCAGGATATAAAAAAGGTTAGAAAACCAACAGCTTTGCTAACCCTTGGAAAAACACATATTGTGTCCGTGCACATACACTGAAAACAATGACTAAAGAAGACTTCGGAATGTAGAGTACAAGAATAGTAGATCAATGCCAACAATGATCATCGATCTCTGGAGGCAGTCAAGGCACATGGTATTTCTCTGGGAGTCATCAGGGCATTGATGACAGAGGGACACTTAAACGCCAAGTCAAGGTTAGAGGCCACAAGCAATTACTAAAACGGGATTGCTTACACTCTAAACATGTGAAACCACTGAGCAGCTTGCCCTTCCCACTACAAGTTTGCTGAGCTGAGAAGCAGCAGAAATTCTATTACTAGAAGCAAGTAAAATTTTCAGTGTAGAAAAAGTATCAAATATTCACTGATCGTTCCAATACAGATGCAAAATATATTGCAACAGGCAACTTTGAGGTCATCACAAGGAAAAATATCCCACACACAACACAGCATTTTTTTCTTTTAAATTGTATAAAAAACCACAACAGTTTGTCTTCTTAAAAATATTAATATCTGTGTACAGAAAACTAATTTTCCATACCAAAATTGAGGAGGGGGGGAGGGGGGTAGCCACAAACGGGACATTATGTTACACCTGCTGCTTTAACAAATGTTGGCCCAGAATCATGATGAACCCCAACTTGATGGAGTGAAAAAATAAACAATTTTTAAATTGATGACCTTGAAAACATTAGTTAAATCAGCACATCTGTCCCTCTGATATTATATCATATCTACTTCTCCCTTTATTTTTTTCTTGTAAGCCAAGGTTAAATAAAATGTGCTAAAATGTCAATGCAGCAAGAAACAGCTGATGGATCACTAAAGCCATTTTCCTTATAATCTCTACCATTGCTTAGCAAATATAAAACTTTTTGTAATGGTGAAAATACACTACAGATAGCAAACCACTTGCTAAATTTTAAGTAGGTAGGCCTGGCCTCCACACTTGTCCTGGACTACTTTTGCTCATGATGGCAGACTTGTAATCTAGCACAACCATTATATGCTCATAGCACAGTTAATATTTTGCATGTAGATTGGAAAGCTTTGTTCAGTTTGCACAACATAATTCATACACTATTGCAGTGATCTGGAAATTCTGCAAAGTTACCTTTTTGGAAACACTATCCGCATTACTACAACCACACTATGGAAGAGCCACTAGACACTCTGGAATTTCCTATTTCTGTACGCATTGATTTTTAGCTCGAAATGCTGTTCTCTTTCTTCAGTCACATCAGGGCATTTGCTTTTACACAGAGAGCCTGCCCTAACAAAAATTCATTTCATACAGAAATTTATGAACAAAGAGAAAACTGTCATCAGCAGGAATGCGGAAATACTACTAGACGAAATGTCAAACAGAACTTTTGAGTTGCAGAATTCAATATTGCACAGCTGATGATAACACAGAGTTACTCCAACTCTTACATATCACCTTCCTGCAAAGTGACAAGCAAGACAGTGCCATCCAAAGTTATCGAGCAAATTAATTGAACTCGCTTTGTTAAGCCAACTTGACAAAAATTTTCTCCTTGATTTCTAGTAAATGATTATTGCCTCCTACAACAAAGGTCATCAGTTTCTTATTTTTTTTCTAGCAGTGACATGAAAAAAGTGCTTTGTTTTTCAGCTGATTTATTAACTTTTGTTTTCTTGTGCATCTGCGTTACATGCATGAAATCTTGAAAATACTCAGCTCATTTTCCAAATAAGAAAGCTACAAGTTGCATAGTTACAATGCCAGATAACACGCTTAATGTATTAATGTACATGCACTTTTGCAATGTTCCTTTGTTCACTTACTATCAGTGTCATTATGAGGCAATATGTGATGATCAGGTGCTTTGCCTATTTGAAAGCTGCCTTGTACAGTAGGTCTGCATTTGCAAATGGCGTCACATGTATTTGGGGAGAAAGAATCTGCGCTTCTATTTTGGTCTCATCTCTTACCCTTTACAAATTACTGTTTAAGATGAACAAAAATATTTGACACAACCTAAAACTTGAAAATGTTTTTGTGACCCCACTTTTCACTCACCACTATTAATCAATACTACTCCCAGGGATTCTTGAGAAGTTTCATTGGTAACATACATTATCTGCGAACTTTTTTATGAGCTCTATGAAACTTGCCCAGCATACATTTTTGATATCCACCACGAAAGGTATATACATGAAGGGCTGCCTTGAAATATTACTTGAAAACGGTCCGGTGACTTGAAACAATATAAAATAAAATGTCACTGAAGAGGTATTTGAAATGATAAGAAGTTAGGCCAGAACTGCGTAACAATTGACCATTTGCAAAAATCTACAAGGCAGCTTTTCTGCAAGGTTGTTCTCCAACCAAAAGCTCTCGTTCACTGACTGCTTTTCTTACTCATTGTGTTTCTGCCTTTCCCCCGCTCCCTTCTTTACGAACAAGAGATGCCTCGTCCGCCATGCAATCCTAGGCTGAGGGCTCCTAGGAGGTGGAGAATAAGTCGTCTAGTCGTTTTCGCGTGCCTTCACTGGAGTTAGGAGTGGTAAAAGCACAGTGAGTGAGGAAAGCAGTCTGTGCACAAGAGTTTTTGATTAGAAAACAACAGGGAAGCCACTTTAAAGATTTTTGGAAGTGGTCAATTTCATAAACAAATCGTCACGAGCTTCTATCGGTGACTGATAAAAATTCAGCCAGTGATTACGACAAGTGTACTATAAAATTAAATCCAAATTTTAAAGTTCTCAGTGTAACATTCAAACATGCAATATATGATACTAATGCTTACTAACTTATTTTATAATCTTGTTCAATATTAATTCATTATGGTGCAATAAAAACTTGTCTCATTGTTTTAAACAGCCTACTAACTTGAATTTGTGAAAGATTTTACTTCGTTTTTTAAAGGTGACATCTTGAATACAAACTGCAAAAACAATCTTGTAAAAATCACAACTCTCAGGTCACTAAACTGAGCAGACTAGTGCAGAAATACCTTATGTGGCAGTCATGTTATGCCCATGGTAACAACTTGCAATGCTAAATGGTTTTCTCGCGTGAACTACAGCTTATTATTTTACAGTATAGAACATCACAATCAGAAACAATTATTCGTAGCCAATGATTATGGCATTGCGAGTTATAAATACAGCTACAACTTACAGTTACATTTACATTTAATTATGTTATAACTAATGAGCCAATCTTGAAACAGGCTAGACATCTTGAGGTGCTCAACTCAGCTGTAACACACGCTCAACTGAACAAAGTATGGGATCTACAAAAGGTCAAAGCACAAAAAAAAAGAACTTCCCTAATAGGACTGTGATTACATAGATGTTTGTGACTGTTTGGATAGCAGGATGTCTGGCTAACATACACAAAAACGCCAACCTGTTTAGTTATCATGGAACAAGTGTATTCAGTTCATAATTAATGTGTGTAAAGTATGCAGATTAAATCAGCTACTATTGCTCATGTGTTACAAAGTACTTTGTACTACAACCAAATTACAAACTGCTGTGATTAAATATACTTTAACCTGTCTGTCATTATTTCTTTACATCGTGGTCATCTCATTACTCTCTTTATTCTTTTAATAAATCTGTGGTCACTTCTTATAACACAAATCTCCAAATAAATTGCTATAGCTTATACTTTAGTTATTGACAACACCTAAGCTCTGGGTGCTTCTTGCATAAGTTCCTATAAAAAAGTGTTGGCACTGCTACATATTTCGTTCTTGTTTACCGTTTAACTGTACAATATGTTGCTACGCTTTCATGGAAGTGTTCGCTCCGTATCAGTAAGATTTATTCGGGTGCGAAAATTACTAGATTGTCTTGGTTTCACACACGACATCTACAGCATTCGGCAAAGCAGCTACTTCCCGTCTACCAGTGCGTCAATCGTGTCAGAAACAAAGGTTCTGCTTTCCTACACTCATTGGCTGCTAAGTACAATGCGTTGCCTCAGAACTTGTGTTAAATAACAGCAGTCAAAGTAGCAATTAGGACAAGTTAGTTATGCCCTGCAAGGAAGCTTACGATCTAGACAAATAAATAGCATGCAAAGGCAGACAAATTGCCTCGTGTGTCCTGTACTTTTTTTGTGTGTGTTTCTCCAAGCACGAACCATTTTTTTTTTCCAGACAGTAAGCAGCAATCCCCAACCTAAAACTGAAAAAATAAGTGCATCTGAAGCAGGAATGTTCAAGCTGAGAAGCAAAACCATGCGTGCAAATCGCTCAAAATGCAAAATGGCTACAAATCTTTTTCCTCGCAATCTCTAAATACATATCTAAATATTAATTCCCGCAAAGGCTGAAAAAAATATTTAAAGTACAGAATCCTCCTTTCTGTAAATTATATCTTTAGAGAAAATATCTAGAGTGTTGCTACTTGTACACAATCAGGAAGTTGACCGCTGCAAGCAATACCAGGAAGTACACATTGATATTGCTAATTTTTTAAAGCGCTCATATATTCATATGCAAACGATCACTGAAATACTCCCATGCAATTCTCTAATTGGTCTGAAGCTTAACTGCAATTTTCACAATTGTTTAATTCACACTTCAGAACTTGAAACACTCTATGCTCAACTTGCCACAAAGTAATTCCATGGTGTACTTCCATGTAATTACACACAAAAAAATTCACTGTCATTTGTGCTTCAATTTATGAACACATACTTCAGTGTATAAACACTGCAAAAAGATTAACATAAGCATTTCAATGCAGCACGTCTGCTGTGTTGCTGGAAAAAAATTAGGCGTGCCTTCTCTTGTTAATTTGCCAGCATAAGATATGATACAGTGTGTCTTACCAGTGTACCATATTTTGTGCTTGACTAGTGTAGCACCAAAGCAGTTTACATAATTTCTCTGGTGCACCACCAAACAACATTTCTTTGCACCCATTTTTTGACATAGACAAGAAAAAGATTATCAGAAGTTTTGTATAACAGTCTGAGTACAACATGCATTTAACTTTGGAACAATTAACTTCCTTCTCTTTCAGTTACTCTTTTTGCACTACAACTACATAAGCTATGAAAAAGGACGTGGACAAGGCAGTGCTGTTAAAAGAGCGGCATGCTGCTATTCACCGAGCTTGTCACACACACTTTGGGCAGTCTTCTCCAATGCTATTGCCATTCTGTGTAACTTGAACCTTGGCCTTGGTAAGAAACCTAGGAAGAAACATGTTTGGCACTGATTCAGCTTATAGCCGCTATCAGCCACTTGTGAAAGGATAAAAATTACAGTTGAGAATACGGAACCACCTTGTAGTAAATTGGAAAAAAAAAAAAAAACAACAGATTGAATGCAATAGTCGCATGAAATTTCATGACATCTGAATAAGAAAAATAAATGTCCTGAAATTTTTATTAAAGTTGTTTTGTATTAGCATACATTCTTAAAGCATATATTAACACATGCCAATATAATATATAAATACTTAGTGACCTTGAGGTAAGCATTGGAAGGTCGAACAATACCACGGAACTGACTAATGTCACTAACAAACAAATCAGTACATTGATTGCCACGTAGTATTAAGAAATGCTACATATGTAAAAGCCTCCCTTGTATAGCTTCGTAGTTACATCAGGTGATAGGCTGATATTTTCAAGACAACAATTATCACATATCTTAAAAATAAGTCTCGCTACACCAGCTCAAATGCACACGTGAGTAAAAAGAAACTGAGAGCTAAGATAACGTGTCTTTCGTCAGTGATAAGGTGTTGCAAAACTTCAGCTTCAAAGGGCAGATAACTAGCACTCACTCATCATGGTTCAGGCAAGATGTGCACTGGCTTGCAGCAAACTCTTCACCATGGTTTTGAACATCTTTTGGTATACTTGTGCTCTCATCACCCGGGAAGAACCAGTCTTGCAGCCCGTTGGCAACTTTTCCAGCATTTTTCTTCGTGTGGAGTTCATACAGGCTGTCGTCAATCAAAAACCTAAACAAAATTGAAAAAAATACGAAAAAGATTAGTCCCGTTCGTCTGACTGATATCTCACTCGCACTGATATAATCAACCAGCATTAGGTCTACCATGGTTATTTCATAGAAAGGACTTGTTAGTGAAGCTTCACTAACTAGCAACCAACGCTAAGAATGCAGCTCATGCAAAAACACAATGAAATAGAAATGCGCCATCAAGATCAGCAGTACGCGCTGCATAAACTCACCAATCAAAGAAGGAAAACTGCATTATTGTGCAAAGTAGGGAGCTTGGCAAAAATGTCACATAAAAACAAACAAGCAGTATCCTAGAGCTACATCTTAACTTTCACAATTTAATAATACATTTGTAAATCTTCCCACATGCTCCATCTAACCGTAGTGACAAAATACCGAGTTTTTACTTCACATGGGAGCTTTATTCATAGTACATACATGCACTACCACGACATATATTAAGAGACATGAGACAGTGGAAGCAGTAGCTTGAAGGGGCACACCCTCTCAGGAGTAATTTATGCTGCTTCAGCTTTTCAAAAAAATTTAGGGGATGCTTGCACTTCACCTTCAAGAGTGCAACACAATAGCATAGTCAAGCCCTGCTGATGTCACTTCCTCGTTTGCTTGCCCCGCTTCTCTTCTTGGTGGACACCTCAACCATGCCGCAAGAATAACGTTGGCCATTTTAAATTCTCCTAGAATGCCTAATGCAGGTACTATGAACAGCAAAAGATTGCGGGACGTTGGATGCACAACAAATGCGAATTTCTGCTATATCAGCGTTTAATGCTCGTTATCAAGCTGGTGACATACAGGTCGGAACACCAAGTTTAGGGTGGAACATTTATTTCGAAATCACATTTCTAGACAAAGCAGAAATTTATCTTTATCGAACATTTTGCATCCCGCGAACCTCTGCCATTGATAGTACAGTTGCAAAGTACCCACTATGCCATAATTAATAATTTTGCAGATTAGAAGATGAGTACCCACTAAAAGTATGTGCGGCAAAACATGCAACTACAAAGCTGTACATTTTGTTGATATTGTATCTACTGCCGATGATCAATTATGCTTAAGTGCTACATCATGGGCCGGTTTTTAAGTCAGTCACTGGTAGTGTGAATCATGCAGTGCAATTCTGTGCCTTTGCCACGCAATATTATATGCACTACCAGTGTCCTTCACACTATATGATGCCTGTGCAGTTATTTTTCCCAAAGCAGTTTGAACCTCAGGCATGGCTCTGTGGTGCAATATCTGACTGTCTAAGCTCAATTCTGGTTCAAACCCCCGATTTTTTTTATTGTTTGCATCCAATGCAATCTTTTGCTCATGGACAATAACGTCAACACTGACGCCAACACCAACACTGAAATTTCTGTAAAATGGGCTCTTTAGCGTTCTCGCTTTTAAAAATCTGTCCGCATTTCTTATGCTCACGCCGCTACAGTGGTCTAGTGATTATGGTGGTCGAGTGCCAACCAAAGGTCGGGGGACTAAATCCAGGCCGCGGCAGCTGCATTTTTGATGGAGGTGAAAAATGCTTATGGCCCACGTGCTTAAATATAGGTGCACTATAAAGAACCCAAAGTGGGTGAAATTTCTGGAGCGCTTTATTACGGCATCTCTCATAATCGTAACGTGGTTTTGGGACATTAAAGCCCAATTATTATTATGTTTTTGTGCTACTTAACATAGTGAACAACGCTGTCGCCGCTCTTTTTGTTAGCATTTTTAGTGATATCAAGGCATGGCATACCTGTACCACAAAAGTGGCAGTGGAGCAGTACCCAAATGCCAAAGGGCATGGGCATCAACCAGGAAGCGCCATGGAGGGAAGTCGCCCAGCTCTAGCAAGAGCAGAGCGTCCAGTATGAACACTACTATGATGCCCTTCCACACATAGCCACGCCGTCTATGATGCCAACACCAACTTAGCCAACCAATCGAGTTGAGCAGACCTGCATGAATAGCCCGTGCATCAGTGAATACTGCATGTGGAACTGTTACATCTACAGTTCTCAACCACCTCGAACATCAGCAAATGACAAAATGAACAGCATTTCTGTAGGCATATAGACTGCTCATAGAATTGCTTACAGATACTGAAAAGACATGCACTGAGTGTCTCACTAATTGTTATATGACTTATGAGCCACAAATTCAAATATGTTGGCATTTAAAGTCAAAAGGCCATAAATGTTTAACATCATGTCTGCACATACACTATTTCGAATGGTTTTTTGAAATCTCATTGTTCCAGGGGTGGTGCTCGTGGGGGATGCAGAGAGGGGGGGGGGCAGCTTTCTTCATAATATTATGAACCAACCCCCACACTCTCGTTTTCTTTCTACTCCCTATCCTCCCAGGTGTAAACATATCCAATTGCAGCGCATAATCCCCAGCCTCCCTGCCCCTGAAAGAACTCGCTTGTTCCATGTGCCCAATCAGTAAAAAAATATGATGCCATGCCTGCATTGTTCATGCTTAAGTCAAGAGGACACAGTTAGAATAAAAAGAATAACTGTTGCTGTTACTGAACTTGCCTGTAATCACATTGGCTTTCATGTTGTACCCATAGTCAAAATGCACAAAGTTTAAGTACTGGATATGGTAGACAAAGAAGGCCGCAAAAGGCATGGTCACCGATACGGATAGCCATGTGCTTTTAGTTCCAAGAAATCTGCAAAAATAGTTGGAAGAGTTTGCTGGGTGAGTTGGTACTACATTTTTTTAACAAAAGTGCACTAATTTATTCTATAAATGGCACAAGTAGTAGATGTAAGATTAATAAGCAATAAAGATATCTTACTTTCAAGGTTTCAACCCTACAACCAGTGATATTCTATACTAGTATAAGTTTAACAAGACAAAGTTTGCTACAGTTTCTCCCTACAGCTACAAATTGTTATTCTGGCATATTTTGAAAGACGTGGTGTCCTTCTCTGTTTGAGCCAACAGTGTTAGTAAGACGTGGGATTATTATCATTACCAGTAGTCATATACTAGTAATGATGTCATTAATGTGGAGTCATTCATATTACGGGCACCTCAGAAATTCTTTTTTTATTTGCTTGACAATTTCACCATCTATTTCCAAACCAGAAAGCCTGAGAGCTAAACAGCTTCTAGCATAAACAGCAGGACCATGTCCTGTTTAAATTCTTGTCAAAACACTTCACTCACTCTTCAGTAGCGACACAATTTGAGTCAGATACATTTTCAATCAATCAGTGAAGTAGGCTACTGAAGCCATACGGTGATTATTCCCGCTAAACTGCACGATATTCCTAAACACTTATAATGTTAACAATGCAATTTAAAACTAACACTGATGCAAAAAAATGGGATGCTGTAGGGGGACACCCCATAATATAGCAAAAATCTATGGAGTAACCACCTGGCAGATGCAAAATGCAACTCTTTCATGCTGAAGCGAAGCTTTGTGCCAAATGTAGCCAAACAAAAGAGTTCAATATTTTTTTTTCCTCCCACGATAAAAATTTTCATAGTGTTGCTTACCTCATACATAAACTGTAGAGCGAGTAGAGCACCACAGAAAAGGCACAGTAGTAATCAAGCTTCTATATGAGAAATGGAAAGAATGTTTTGGTAAGCGATCAGATAAAGAAAAAGAACCACATCAGCTTCAGAATTGTGGCCAATCAGGCCTATTGATTGTACACCTGAAACGATTTGTCAATGCCGGAAATAAAGACACAAAATGAGACATGGGACGCATGTTAGCCCTCGTACGTCATCTCGTGTGATATTTTGTGTCTGTGTTTCCTGCTCTACAAATCCTTTCGGACATCATATTTCAACAAAACACTCACAAACCAAAGCTACCACTATGTGTCTTGAAGCTATAAATGACTCAAACAACTGTTATGTGGAAAGTTAACTGTTTATACAAATACTGAAAGACACAGGGCCATTCGAGTAATACAAAAACAACTTAAAAGTGACTTGTAAAGTAGTTACAAACAGTCCTTTCAAATTTTTTACCAAATATGCCACAAATTGAAAATACTCACTCCTAATACAATGCAAACAGTGAAGAGCTTGTAAGCCTTTTAATTCATGACAACCAGTGCTTATGAGATCTGCTCAATAGGCTCAATGTTGGTGATGTTATTGCCAAAAAAATGTAATATAAATTTTCTGTTGAAACATTATTGCATCACAAGCTGCTGGAGCAGCAGAAATGCATAAGAAAGTGGCAGCAATGAATTTGTTTTAAATCAATACACTACCCTAAAGGACTGCTGGGGGACAGCAATTATCAGATAGTTTCCAGGTAGGTAAACTGGCAACACTTCTTGGTGCATTCATGTTCACTGGACTTCGCTTGAACACTCCTTTAAATAAGGCAAGTTTAAGTCCGACATAATTACCTCAGTAAGTGGAGTGTCCCTAGCATGAAAGACGGCCGACCAGAACCAGGCATTAATCGATAACTGAAATGAAAACACAACATAGTGACAAAAGTGTTCCTTGCTAGGACTATATGGCACATTCTTAAAGTAAGAGTTCATGTCTTTTTATGAAAAGAAACTTCAGCTTATCTTTATGGTACAGAAAGTCAAGCACTGGCTAGAATACTAAAGCCAAATGCAGTAGACTACCCATGATTAACAAGACAAAAAAGATTCTAAAGACAAGACTTTGGCCTTTTTCTTCATTTCTTGCAAAAACCCCTCGCCTCACCGAATAGCACGCAGAAGATTAAGGAAAAATAAACATGCTTTTCAGCTGCGTGTAGCCTTTAATTTTATAACTCATCCTATCTTTCGAGACCCGTTCGGTCTCTTCTTCAAGGAGGTCATTGTCTGCCTGGCACCTAAGCTAGCACTTATTAGTGGTTGCCTCTCTCTCCACCATCGTTCTTATTAATGTGTTCTCCTCTCCATTGGTTCCACAGACCGCGTACATACACACTCGGCAGGGTCCCAGTTGACAAGTGTGGTTTGAACATCACAAAAAGACTGAATGGGTTTAAAAACGTAGGGCTGGTTTTTAAAATTGATAACTAAAGACTAAATGTGGCTGGATAGTTTGTTTATTTTTATAATATTACCCAGACAGACAAATTTTTGTCAAGTATGTTTACCTTCGGAAGAGTAAATATATAGGTGTTCTTTTTGAAAGTACTCGAGAAATGAATATAGCGGCTTCTATAAAATGTGACTGACGTAACAAATTCTCTCTCAGGAAGGTTTGCAGCAATGCTCACCACTGCCTGCCCTTTCCAGATGGCATAAAATGGAGCCGAAGGTGGAACTAGCCTCCTGAACTTGCGCCACATCCACAAGTGGCAGATGCCATTCAGTATTGAAAATAAAACCGATGCCGGCTCCTGGATGCCATAGAACCTCCAGAATGGCCACTGCAAGTTTTGCATACTTTTATCAGTAAGGCAGCTCATGAAATAGCAGATTCCCACTTATGTAAATACACAGCCAATAATGTTTTACCAGACATGTGGTAGGGCAGATGTGTACCAGCTAATGTCTCCCACACCTCCACAAGTACTGATTTTCAATGGGAAATGCATATTCAATTGTTTTGCTTCTTCTTGCGTGACAGATGGTACAAGTGCTGCTGCACAGCCGTGCAACAACATGCTATTCCAGTATAATACACAAGAATAAATCCATATGATGCTTGTAATTAGCCCTATAAGCATACTTGATTTAGCAAAGACACTAAAACCACTAACATGTTTTTTTTTGTTCACCTTTTATACCAATCAGATGCTTTGATCGTTATAAAATATGTGACATATCTACCTTTTGAAATGTTGAGGAAAGAGTAGCAGACAATCTTACGTTGCGGTTTATGGCGCAAAAACAACAGTGCCTTTAATGCACCAGAAACAAGCAAACAGCTCTTTTAGTGTCTATTTTTAGCAAGGGACGAATACTACAGTCACTATGTGTTGGATCTGTAAGCCAACAACATGCGAATGCAAAAGCCAGTTGGCTAGTACGAACTCTTACAGCATGTTTGCAATACTATACGTTACGTTAAAAATACATCTAATGCGCCAAGCAGACGCGAATACGACGCACCAACGGAAAGTGTATAAGTAAAGCTAAGACGACCAAGACGTAACAGCCCAAAGAATACAGAGTATCGACGTCAGGAAATGATACATAATAAATATGATCGAGCACGCACTTTTCCATGAAACTGGGGCACGGGCTTGCCGTTAGCCTGGAGCACGTCCACAGCATGCCACATGCACTCGTGACGGCACTCATCGGCACAGTCCCAAAGCAGAAGAGCCAGATACCACGCTTGTCCCGAGCGAAAGGCGGTCTGCTTCTCCTGCGTACAGTTGATGCCGCGGCATCGCCGTAGACACGACTTGTACTCGGCACTCTGATCCCCCGGTGATGCGGAAGCAACACCGAACAAGCACAGCAACAGCGCAGCCAACGATGCGGCTACCGCAGTGCGAGTGGTGCAGCTTGCGTGCGAGGGTCCCACCATCACTGTACGAAACAGTAAACTGCCGCTGGGACGTCGTAGTCCGGCCCATCTTATCAGCATCTCAACTGACGGTGGCAATGGATAGCGCGCGGAGCTGCCGAGTCAAGAGCTGCCTCGGCAGCTCTCGTTCCAATGCTTCCGTGTTGCTTTGACACGAAAGGACGCTAGGCATGCCACGTGATGTCATTTCTTCTTCACGCGTAACACAGGGAACAATCAGAGCACGTTAAAAAGCGTTATATGACATTCAGTGGCCGATGGACACAGCGCGGGCGCGAGGACCATCTCGGGCGACTCGGGGAATGCTGCAGTAGTTGAGAATTCGTTTTATTTTCACTTTCGCTTCCGTTTCGTGCTTTCTATGTTGGCTAAATGCGCCATACTTTGTCTCGGACTACTGGCTAAATAAATGCAGGACTGTACTAAAAATTCTAAAA
This sequence comes from Rhipicephalus microplus, assembly GCF_043290135.1. Lineage (NCBI taxonomy): Eukaryota > Metazoa > Arthropoda > Arachnida > Ixodida > Ixodidae > Rhipicephalus > Rhipicephalus microplus. The sequence goes on along the minus strand of NC_134700.1, from coordinate 248,125,672 downwards.
TTTGTACAGAGTTGACCGATAAGAGTGAAAACAGAGTGGTTTAGTGGCATAGAGTTTCTGGTATGAAGACTTTCACCATAAAATCCATTTTTGTCGTGCGCCGGTGGCGCGTCGAGCGGTTTCGGTTCGGGAGGCGCCGCTGATCCTGTTGTACGGTTTTGTAGTACGTGATTATTGCGGAAGGCCCATTGAACGCGGCCGTTTGCCTGAATCCTTTGTGCACGTCGTGCGCTATGTGAGCATGGCAGTTTTCAGGCCATTAGCGACGTATGTGTGGCCAGCTGGCGTGCGTTGAGGTCTCGATGCACCACCTTGGCTCATCGACTCGTCGTAGGGGTGCCGAGTCGCCGCCGACTGCTGTGTGTGCTTTCGTGCTGCTGACGACGGTTACCCTGCTTATTTCGTATCGTTATACCTGTGATCATCGCGCTTTTTACAACCAGTATCCCCTCTACAAATGGAGGGCTCAGTGCGTAGCGAAGAATCCGGGTCCTTGATCGCCGTATGATCTGAGTGGGCCCTGCATTGGATCGATCAATCGAGCGCGATTATGGAGAAACCACCTGTTAACGAGGCACCTATTCTCCATGTCGTCGTCGTTGGATTTCACCACATCAAAGGGTACCAGGTAAGCTGGCTCTGGCGCGACGCGCGGTTGTCAGTGAGATTACGCGTACAGGGACTGCACATAATTGGCATTGTTCGAGTGGCCCTAGTTCATCTTTCTTCTGCTATTTCATCACTGAGCAGAAAAGAAAGACAAGACCTCTGTTGTGGAGCGAAATCCGTACTTCTCTAGCCCGCACGACAAACGGCATCAGATTTGTTGCTTTCACTGTTGCTAACTCGTGGGTGGAGATACCAACATCTGACCGCTGTACTCGCGGTATCGTGGACTATCTGGCAAATCCGCACAAAACCAGACCACACCGTGATTTTCCAGGACCGTGTCTTATGTCGGAGGTTTTCAGCTCAGTAGTTCAGCAAGTACACAAGCAGTGGGAGTTAGAATATCGTGAATCCGTCGTCAACCTCAAACGGAAACACTGGTACATAGTGACGATGTAAGAATTCTTACACCGTGGTGGTACTACTTTCTCCAAATCAGTACGTTTTGTCGCTTGAGTACTGAACTATTCTAGTAAAACTTAAGCACGGTTAAGTGCATCATGTTCGAAGCTGGATGTGCTATGAAAAATGAAGTGTAGCAGTGCTCAGTGTCCACACAGGCACTCCCGAATACTACCATGTGACAATGGTATTACCGTCAAGTGCATGAAATGATAGCAACTTCCCCAAGAAGGGTACGAGGCTCTGCTCTCCTTGTTCTGTGTACCCTGTTTTGTTTCTGCACTGTTGCATCAGCAAGCATTAATTGATGCTGTTTTTCTGGTGATGCTTCAAGTCTTGAGGGCTACAAGCATGAATTTTAGGGCTTGTATAGCACGTCATTGTTTTTCGAGCTCTTGGAATGAGAATTGTTTACCCAAAAACTGCTGCTGAATGCTGTCAGCACTTTGATGCTTAACTCTAGCCATGTTTCATTTCTGTGCATGCTCATGTTCTAGCTGGAGTACGCATATCCTCCAATACTTGGAAAAGGAGAGGTGGAAGCCCAGGAGAACCAAGATCTTCCTGAGCCGTGGAAGCACCTTCCATCCCTTGCATTGCCTGATGGTGCTCATAATTATGAAGAAGGTAACACAGCATGTATTCATACAGAAAACGTTATCAGTGCATGTTGGGCATAGACTAAAATAGATTGTACAACTGTCGAGATAACTCAACCAGAGGTAACTTAATTTCCAACACACTAGGAGGATTATGGTAACACCATTTCATATGTGAAACATTGAATGGCTCGTAGAACATTTAGTTCAATCTACTCATTATTTACTTTACATGTTTAATTGTTGTTCATGTTTTTTTCTTGTCACCCAGTGCACTGTCACCCATGATTGATTGATGTGTGGGGTTTAACGTCCCGAAACCATCATATGATTATGAGAGACGCCGTAGTGGAGGGCTCCGGAAATTTAGACCACCTGGGGTTCTTTAACGTGCTCTCAAATCTGAGCACACGGGCCTACAACATTTCCGCTTCCATCAAAAAATGCAGCCCCCGCAGCCGGGATTTAATTCGCGACCTGCGGGTCAGCAGCCTTAGCCACTAGACCCCCGCGGCGGGGCCACTGCCACCCATAGGAATACCTTAGCAGCCAAGGTATTGCGCTCCTAGACTTGAGGATGTAGGTTGAATTACCAACCATAATAACCGGATTTTTATGCGAGCTGCATTTCTGTTAGTGCAAAAGGCAGAAACGGCCGTGCACTCAACTTTGGGCACATATTAAAGGACACCCACTGACCAAATTTAATCTGGAGTTCTCCGTTGTGGCATGCTGCATAATCATATTGTGGTTTGGCATCTAAAAAGCTTTTGCCCCATATGTTAGTAGTGGAAAAAGGTGATGACTGTAAACTTTTTGGTTTAGGGGTAGCCGTAAATTGCTTGTAATTATTTGGGAATGTCTGTTGTAAGCACTTCAGCCCATCCTTATTCTTCATTAAATTTCCTTTGCGTGGAAAGGCTCCCCTGTTAATCATTGAACAAGATGTACATACTTGTTAGTTTTATTTTGTTGTAATTTATTGTAAGGTTTTGAACATGCACAATGCTACAGATTGCACCCCACAGTCATGCTGAGTGTTCATCACTCTTGCGACCAATTCAGTTGGCTTCATAGTATTTGTACGCTGGGAGAAAATAGAAGTGACCCAATTGTGGGGGCATCTAAGGTCAACCAGAAAAGTATGAAGCTGTGCCTCCACGATCTGCGGCCCTCTAGCGAAGGATCGCAGAAGGCGGGGCTTTGTCCCCAGTGCTCTGCAAAGAGATTGAGAAAAAGCATGGCTTGACAGTAGGGTAACCTCCACTCATTCATAGCTCTTCTGATACAGAGTGCATAGCTTAAATTTTGGTGTGAAGGGTTTATTATAGTTGTCACTTAACTGCTTAAATAATAAAAAAAGAACATTTCTGCGACCTTTTTAAATGCTGTAGAATAGTTATGCTGCATCATTTTGAATACAAAGATGTTGAGAGTGGTGAAGCAGTAAATTGCTTTGTCTCTTGAGAAAGCCAGTTCATAGGCATGTGGAGCTGAGACAATGCATTTTCAATGTGGGTTAGCTATTTGGCATAAATTACCTTCCTTATGTGTTTTTTTTTGGAACATGATTGCCTAAGGTATCACAGCTATACATCAGAATCATTCGAATGAATCTCCATCTGAATCAGCCTCCCCATTAAGACTACAACATTCATTGTCATTTATACTTTGAACCAGCACGTTTCTCACCAATAACTGATATTATTTTTTTCAGTTCAGCTTTGGATTAGTTTCAGGCATGTACTGAAGATATCACTTGGTTTCATTTCTGGCCAAAATTTGAGCTTGGGTTCTGTTTTTGCTTTGGGTTGAGTTCAACACCCTGGAAATAATTGAAAGGAGCAAAATGGATCGATGCGCACATTCGTAGCAGATTTCTACCAACTGAACTATGGTGGCGGCTTTTGCCTTTCCACTTTTTTGGATTCATTGTTTCTGTAACCCTGAAAGTGTTAGCAACATTGTTTCATTTTGTGCCGTGCTTCCCCTCAAAATATTGTTTTACTTGGTTTATTGACTATCTGTAATGAACCATTTTATTACGCCCTAGATGCACAAACATTTTTCACCTTTACTGACTTTTCCACTTGGTACTTGTGGTAGCAGAAGGAGGCTAGAACTATAACAAGAGAACAGGCTCAACAGGATAACTCTTATTGCTCCTGTACCCTTCTCTTTCTACTGCCTCATGTTATATTCGACTGAAACTATCCAAATCAAGTTTATGAATATGCAGGCACACATAGCAGGAAATTTTGGTTTTGTTCACTTTCATTGGGTGGAAAAGCTGAAACTGATCTAGCAAACTGCATGATAAAAGCAGCATTTACGTTGGCTTATGACAGGTTTGTACCTAGACCATTTGACAATATATCATTGGGGGCTGTCTTGACAAGCACCTGAAAGATTGTCGTCATCATCAGCCCTACGTTATGTCCCTTTCATGACTAAGGCCTGTTCCAGTGATCTCCAACCCACGCTGCCCTGCGAGTGCTGGTTCTATTTTATGCGTGCGAATGTCTTGACTTTGCTGTTCCACCCTACTGTTCGCCATCGTCAGCTGTTTCCCATCTGTTCTCCTGATGTGACCTGCCCAGTCCCATCTTTTTCTCTTAGTGTCTACTGCAGTGGTTCTCAGCCATGAATGTTTCGGAGTCCCCTTATAGACCAGTGGAAGGGATGAGGGACTCCTTGCAGGGAGGGAAAAAAATATGGGGGCAGGACACAGCGGTGAAGGTTATCAAAGGGTAACACAGCATGCAGCATGAAATAGATGCCTTCTGTTACTTCCTGGCAAAGAATGATCAAACTAAAAGGCCAAACCAATTCGATTTCAAGAGCTTGTCAATAAGCTGTGTTGTGTGCAGCCACGTTTAACCCTTTTCTAGCTATGATTGCTCTTCAAATATGCAAACCTAGAAAAAGCATGCACAGGTGCATGTGTCGTGTGTGTGTATATATATATATTGTAGTGAAGAAGATGAGTGCTACTCAGAAAGGCAGGGGGTATGACTCAGTCGGTGAAGAAGACGACGTTTGGTTGGCTGGGTACTCAGGCTAGTTCCGCCCATACCACTTGACGTGTCGTGACCGCTTTCCTGCTTTATAAAAGAGTGCCACTCTAAAACGCCTCATTATAATTGGTGGAGAGTGCTGGGTAACGCCTAATCCTAGAACTTTGAAACCGTACGTTGCCTCCAGTTGCTACGATGTCCACGAACGACGATCAGCAGGCGGCCGCCTCGGCTCCAACTACTGCAGCTCCTGTCTGTCTCGGCTCCTTTCGGCAACGCGATCCGCCTACCTTCAGTGGAACCGATGACAAAGACGTGGAAGACTGGATCGACGAATACGACTGGGTGAGCAAGCACAATAAGTGGGACGATGCGCACAAGCTTACTGTCATCCAATTTTATTTGACCGACGTCGCTAGTCTGTGGTACTGTAATCACGAGAGAGACCTCCCCACCTGGTCGGCCTTCCGAACGGCGTTTGCGAACTTGTTTGGCCATCCGGCGCTTCGCAAACTACGGGCCGAACAGCGCTTGCGTTCTAGGGCTCAGCAGAATGGTGAGAATCACACAAGTTATATCGAAGATGTGGTCGACCTTTGCCGGCGTGTCAACTCGGCCATGACAGAAGCCGAGAAGATCAAACACATCTTGAAAGGCGTGACTGACGATGCATTTCAGATGCTTGTCACCAAAAGCCCGCAAACGGTAGCGGAAGGGATTCACCTTTGTCAGAGCTATGATGAGCTCTGGAAACAGCGTGACACCACTCGTCGTGCCAACGCGCCATGTGCAACAATCTCCGCTTTAACGTCGGCTGGCACTGCTATAGACCAAACCCTCTGCTTCTCAAGATCAAGCAATTTGTACGAGAGGAGGTCGCACGCCAGTTGTCCCTCGTGCCTTATACCTCCGAAGGTGCCCCATCTACTTTAGCGCCATCAATACAGCGAGTAGTCCAGGAGCAAGTGTCCGGGGTGCTACCAACAGCTCATGCACCACCTGTGGCTGCTCCATTGACCTATGCCGAAGCACTGAACGGAAGCCGACGTCCGCCTGTCGCGAACGGCCACGTTTCTTTGTCCCGAATGCCAACGTCCACACGCCCCTTTGTCGTACCGACTGAGCCTATATACCAGGCTGCCCGTCCTTTCTCCCGACCATCATCTCCACGCTTTCAGAACCCTTGGCGCACTCAAGACAACCGCCCCATATGCTTCGCCTGTGGAATTGCGGGTCACGTGGCACGATTTTGTCGACGGCGCGAGTTTTTCCTGCGTGACGACGTCAGGCCCAACAATTATGATTTCCCACCACGACCGGAGCCTTCTGTATATGGCGAGACTGCCACCATGGACACATTTTCACCTCGCCGGAACTTCAATAGACACCGGTCGCCTTCACCCCAACGCCGTTTCCTTTCCCCTATGCTACGTCGACCTCGCCCTGTCCCTGAGGAAAACTATGAGCCGCAGTTCCGGGGGCAAGAACTGCGGATCTTTCGAACTCCACAAGACCTTGTTTTTTGCCGTCCAACGTCGTTGCTGTCTCCGTTGAAGGTATACCTGTTTTTGCATTGGTCGATACTGGCGCTGCAGTGTCTTTCCCGACATCTGAACAAGATTACTTAGAAGGACGTCTACCCGCTACCGCGCATAGACGACGCCCTGGATTGTCTTCACGGCGCTAAGTATTTTTCATCCACTGATCTAAGATCAGGGTACTGGCAAATTGCTGTTGACAATATGGACCGTGAAAAGACCGCTTTTGTCACGCCCGATGATCTTTAGCAGTTTATGGTCTCGCCCTTCGGTTTATGCAACGCTCCGGCCACCTTCGAGCGGATGATGGACTTTTGCATGGGTTCAAATGGTCAATTTGTCTATGTTACCTTGACGACGTTATCATCTTTTCTCGACCTTTGAGACCCACCTCGACTTCCTATCCTCAATACTGGCTGTTTTTCGCAATGTTGGTCTCCAACTGAACTCGTCAAAGTGCCACTTCGGACGCCAGCAACTAACCATGTTGGGCCACCTTGTCGACTCCTCTGGTGTACACCCTGATCCCGATAAAGTGCGCGCCGTGCGGAACTTCCCCGTTCAGACCTGCACTAAGGAAGTCCATGCTTTCTCGGTCTGTGCTCGTACTTTCGGCGTCTTGTGAACAACTTTGCGAAGTAGCCCGTCCTCTCTCAAACTTACTGAGAAAAGATGTCTCATTCACGTGGGGTACAGCACAGGCTACGGCATTCACTACACTTTTAAGATTGCTAATACAACCACCTGTTCTGGCCCATTTTGACAATGCCACCCCTACAAAAGTCCGCACCGATGCCAGTGGCCACGGAATTGGTGCTGTTTTGATCCAGCATCAAAGTGGCTGCGCCAGCGTTATTGCCTATGCCAGCCGTCTCCTCTCGCAGGCGGAAAAGAACTAGTCAATCACCGAAAGGGAGTGCCTTGCTCTCGTTTGGGCAGTAGCGAAATTTCGGCCCTATTTACATGGTCGCCATTTCACCGTCACAATCGATCACCATGCACTTTGCTGGCTCGCATACTTGAAGGACCCCACTAGGCGCCTTGGTCGATGGGCACTATAACTCCAAGAGTATAACTACTCGGTTTCCTACAAATCTGGCCGTTTACACCATGACGCTGACTGCTTATCTCGGAATCCAGTGGACCCACTTGAGGCGTTCCTTGAAGCACCATGTGGGCTGTCTTTCTTCGCTGTAAGCAATATCCATGACCAACAGCGCCGTGATCTTGTCTTGCGGAACATCATTGAGAATCTTCATTCTGCGGCACCTGATCCGTCTACTCAATTGTTCGTGCTCAAGGATGGAACATTGTACCGTTACAACATCCGCCCTGATGGACCCGAACAGTTCCTTAAGGTACCTTCCCACTTACGTGTGAGCGTGATCAGCCAGCTCCACGACGCTCCCACTGCCGGCCACCTCGGACTGTCTCGGACGTATAACCGTGTACTGCATCGATTTTACCGGCCTAGTCTTTATCGCTCGGTTCACAACTATGTCGCCTCGTGCGACCAATGTCAATGCCGAAAATAATTTTCTATGAGTCCTGCCGGGTTCCTCCAACCACTTGACGTTCCCTTTGATCCCTTCTTTCGGCTTGGTCTTGACTTCCTGGGCCCTTTCCCTGCGTCCACTTCTGGGAATAAGGGGATAGCTGTTGCGACGGATCACACAACCTGGTACGCCATTGCACGGGCTCTGCCAACCAGCTGTGTCACGGACGTTGCCGATTTTCTCCTGCACGACGTCATACTTCATCATGGCGCCCCATGCCAACTCCTCACAGATCATGGGCGCTATTTCCTATCCTGAGTTATCGATGACCTGCTTCGCTCCTGTGAGACAAAACATAAATTTACGATAGCCTACCGCCCGCAAACTAAAGGACTGGCTGAGCGATTCAACCGGACTCTAACTGATATGCTCGCCATGTACGTATCGTCCTACCACCAGGACTGGGACGTTGCACTGCCCTTCGTTACGTTCGCCTATAATTCCTCACGCCACGATGTAGCTGGTTTTTCACGTATCTATCTCGTGTTTGGCCGTGATCCAACTTTACCGTTTGGCACCATCTTTCCGACAGCCGTCGACTCGACGACCGAATACACCGGCGATGCTATCACCAGAGCTCGCAAAGCACGAGAAGTTGCCCGTCAGCGCCTTTTAGCATCCCAAGATCAGCAGCGGCAGCGTTACAACTCCCATCATCGCCAAGTTTCCTTTACTCCAGGCTCTCTTGTGCTATTGTGGATTCCAACTAGGCGCATTGGACTTTCTGAAAAACTGCTTTCCCGCTACTTGGGACCCTACCGCGTATTGCGCCAGGTGACAAATGTGACCTACAAGATAGCCCCGCTCGAGTCTTCCTCCCCCTCCCCTTCACTGTCTACAGACATTGTTCATGTATCTCGCTTTAAGCTTTACCACTCGGCAACATCGCAGAAAGCACCGAGACGGTGCTTCAGCATCCGGGGGTTATGTTATGAGACAATGTCCCACTAAAGTGGTTAGACAGGCGCCGAGAAAGTTGACATGATTTTGGTGTAGGGCACAGCTCTTGTTCTCCATCTTGGCTTGCGCGTTGGCGCTGTGTAAATATATCTTCAAACACCTAGTTCCCCGTGTGCCTTCACGTAGTAACAACACACACACACATGCACGCACACATGCGCACACACACGCATGCACGCACACACAATGTCCCCTTTTTTGTATCACAGTCAGGTATATTGTATATTAGGACACCGCATTGTAAGGTGTTGAATTGGGTTGCATTTTTTGTTTTTGCTTCTATATAGCTGGCTGCTAAGATTTAGTGGCATGTCTGCTGTTAGTGTTATACTTGGAGTCCTCTATGATTTTATTAGCTCAACATATGTTTTGATACTATGTTTGGGGATTTACAGATGTGCTGGTAAAATGGCCTTTGACTTTGGCTATCAGATTGTGATGGTTTCTTCTCAATTTCTATCTGCTCTTCTCACTTGCTCATCATAAACATTTATTTGTCTCACCTTTTTGCCTGTCTTATTTTTTCATCCTCAGTTTTCGTAACTATATGAACACATTCAAACATTATGCTTACTTGAGTAGCCACATCAGCTTTGTTTTCAGCCGTTGCCTCTAAAAAGCTATTCTTCATTCCAAAAACATTCTTTGTCTTATTGTCGGAAATTTCAGTGTGTAGGTAGCTGCCCTTCAAGAAATGACTAACCGTGCTTGTTTTCCTGCTTTTCAGATACTGTATATTTTCACTTGCCAGCTTTGGACAACCCGAAGCGAACTGTTTTCGGGATATCATGCTATCGACAGATCAGTGCAGAGGCAGGTGTAGCATTTGATTTTTTAATAATGTTATAGTTGCTGTAACAAAATTAACTTTTTTACAGCTCAGCATCTGTTCCACTTATAAGACACCATGTCAGGTGTCTTAAACTCTCATCAGCTACCGAGTCGTAGTAAAAAAAAATTTATTCCCACAAAGGGTTGGGGGCGTGGTAATTAAGTGGGAAGCTGGAGAAAGGAGGGGGCTGAACAAAATATTAAAATGTCAGCTAACATTGCCATTTCAAGGAAGGCTTTTCACATATCTCATAGATGGGTCATGCTAAAGGGGATTTGGCATCAGGATTTCAGTCAGAAACTAGTGCAGAAGTGTATCGGTACTTATCTTCACAATCACTAATTCCTGGACATCAAACCTGAAGTATAGTTGTTTTTTTTTTTTTTCCACACTTATGTTTCAACACAAGGTGACAGCATGGAATGCTTTACTTAAGAAATGCTGAATACGAACAACTCCTGCCTGTGTAGTTTATCAGAAGAAAACATTATTAATCACAATATGTGAGAAAATGATGTGAGCTTCATTTAGCAATATTCCAACCAGTCACAAAGTCATAAAAACAATGTGAGATGAAGGGTGTCGTGTGGACCATGGGCTGTTAGCAAAACTTCAGTGGGCCGCATGTTTGAGACCCATGCACAATGTTTTAGGTACAGGACAGCTGCCTTTAATAATTGCTGTCGCTGCTAACTATTTGTGCCTGGTGTCAAAACTGCAAAAAAAAAAGCAAAAAAAAAAACAGGATAAGTGGAAGAAATTAACAAGATATGACAAGCATGGCTTTGATCATTCCTTTTTACCTGTCCTCACTAACAGTATGAACCAACGAACTTGCAAGAATGTCCTGCTGTGGTTTTGGCTGGTAGATTGGATTTATGTTAATCACGTTTTTTTTTACATGGGCCTTCATTTTTGGACTGCTCTCTGAATTGGTACATTTACTTCATGGTCCCTGGCAACACTTTCACTTGCCTCTAGAACTAATGCTAATGGAAGCTGATATGGCTGAAGTCACCCAGTATACTGCTCAATGTAACAGACATGGTGGCTCCAAATGAAGTCGCCGCCATGTCTGATTTGCCGTAAACTGCAACTGTCATTGACATTTCTGGACAAGTTGGACAAAGGTAACTTCGTCATACATGGAGTTACTTAAGAGTTAAGACTCGGGTGTTGATGAGTAAGTGACATCTGAAAAGCATGTGCAGTGAGACGATGCTGACTAGATCAAATGTGGCTTTTCTCACTTCTAGTTTCTGCTTAAACTTCATGCAGTTATTTTTTTGTACATCTGTGAACTACACTGACATCTCTTTCTATGTATATTTTTTAACAGTCGTGTAAGTTTAAAAAAAAAAGTTTTTGAATTTATATTTCTGTTACTCGCAAATAAACAGTGTCTGTGTAAAAACACAAATATTTTTTTTTGTCTTTTTGACGTCCCCAAAAAAATTCTGGACAATTTTCTTTCTGAAATAGATTTGTCTGCAGAATCTAAATTAGTAATAAAAAGGGGCACTTTTCTAGAACCCATTTCATGGAACAAAAGTCAACCCTCAAAGGGTCAATATTCCTATTTTTGTAAGCCTTGACAAAAATGTTGACAATTAATCACTTATTGTCAAGCTTAAAAACACAGACATCGTAATATTTCTTACTGCCATTATGCTAAAGGCCTACACCTGTGCTTTTGATGGGTGTTGCTGGAGCAGAATTGAAAGGAAAGAAAGCAGCGATGCTAGAGAAGGTTTGAAACCCATGAAATAATACTAAAAATTGAGTTTTATCATCAAGAACGTGAATGAAATATCTATTCCGTGTTTCCTTTTGTTTAGCCAGCCTCACTTTTTTTATTGTTTGCAGTGTTTTGCTTTGATCATACCAGATGTCGTCGACATCTTGATTTTATTGATGTGGAAGCTAACTTATTTTTTCCATTTTCTTGTACACAGATGCTACTGCGGCGGGGCTCAGACGTCACGCGCAGCTCTGTGCAGAAGAGTGTATGTGTGCTGAGCCGATTGCCGCTGTACGGAGTTATACAGGCCAAATTGCAGTTGGTGACTCATGCCTACTTTGACGAGCGAGACTTCAGCCAAGTAGCACTCCTTAAGGAAACATACCAAAACTTGAATGCCTTGCTGTCATCTGACATGATGCACGGAGGACAGCCATACCTAGGTGAGCCGATGTCCATTTGATTTGATCTTCTTGGGTTATGGCTGGGCCTCCATGTTTTCGTAGCTTATTTTTCTTGAAATTCGGGGGCTGTTTTGGGGGCTTCGTTTCTCTGCCAGAAATGTTTGCGTTTATTGTGGTTTATTTTCAGAAATCCTCAGTGTTTTTCATATTACAGAGTTTGCGTTATTCGGAATGCGCCAATATCTTAGATGAAGTGATCTGAACACAAAAACATCAGAACACATAAAGCGTATTTTAGTCATCTGAAAGGTTTGCATGCACATACACACATAGATACAAGCATACTTTACAAGTTTTGCATATTTGACGACGTGTGGCACACTTAAGGGCCACCAGAGAAACATAAGTCGTTTCGCACTTTCAGAGGCCCTGCATACGTTGACGTCTTTTGCGTCATATTCGACAAGCCCTTTGTTGAATGTGCAGTGCTTGTGATCAACGAGATACTGTTGATGTGAGATAAATGGACATAAGCAGGGTACGTAGTGCATAAGCAAAATAACAGCAGGTCAGTAAAGGTTATTGACTGGATTCCAAGAGAAGGCAAATGCGCAAAAAGAATACAGAAAGTTAGGCGGCCAAATGAGATTAAGAAGTTTGCGGGTATAACTCGGCAGCAGCAAGGACAGGACTGGGTCGATTTGCAGAACAGGGGAGCATTGCAGTCTTTGCACTCCAGTCTGATGATAATGCAGGCTGATGATGATGATGAAAGTTACATTGACGTGAAGTCGAAATGCATCGGTATCATTGGCCGATGTGTCAAGAAGTGCTTAGAGTATGTCCTTGTGATGAGGAGCGGAACAGGGTCATTTGGCCGTTACAATTGCAGTTTTTCAGATAAATCCGAATTGTCAAAAATTTTACCGGCAAGTGTTTATTGCATTTTTTGGGGTTTATCCGAAAACACAAAGCCCTACATAAGGCACATCTTTACATTGTGTGTGGTAACATCATGTGTGAGCATCAGCTCGCATATTTTTTTAGTTTGTGATTTTTGTGTTCTGTTGTAACATTGTGTATTCTGCAGGGCTGTCCTCACGTGACTTGGTTTTGCATTTCAAGCACAAGGCGGTGCTGCTTTTTAAACTGCTCTTGTTGGAGCGCAAGGTGAGTTTGCAGCAAGGGAATGCACTTGCCACAAATCTTTTTGGTTTCTGTAGAATTATTTTGTCTAAAGGAACCCACGATTTCAATTCCTAGAGTAGGAGTAAGAGCAGCAGCTATGAGGTTAGCCCTGATGCATGATTGGTGCACATGGTCTTGAATCGATTGCAAATACCAGACAACAGCAACAGATTTCGAAACTACTCTTGCATTTTAGACAGCTGTCCAAGCATTAGTGCATGTGTGAGTTAACATGACTGATAAATTTAATACTTGAAAGGCGCAAGCCACGTTGTCTCAACTGAATCGGCGGGTGACCCTTGATGCATGAATGTTGCTTTGCAAGATCTCATTTAGCCTGGCTATATTCAGCATTTTGGGTGCATAATGCTGTCAACATTTTTTTTTTCTTCTCCAGGTGTTGTTTTACAAGACACCTGTCAAAGATCTGTGCTCCACTATTCTCACTCTCTGTTCTCTGTTTCCTGGTGAGTGTTCAGTATTTTATTTGAAGTTGTAGAATTTTTTGTTTTGCCGGCCTTGATTGTAAGCAATGGAACAAAAATGTAGGGTTGTTTAGTTGTGTTATTGAGGAAATATGAAGCAATAACGCCACTTTTTTTTTCCAAAAAGTAGGGGTGAGAGAAATAGAAAAGGGTGTAACCAGCTACTTTTCGTCTTCTGTCTGGCCACGTGTGCATGCAGGGATGTTAGAGCAGGGCCTGGAGGAGTGTGCCTGCACAGCCGGCCTGCGACAACTGAGCTCCGAACTGCGCCCTGAGGAACATGACTTCCTCGAGGTCCACTTGAGTCACTCGCCTAGTGAGCTCAAGCAGAGCCTTGACACGCTTGCCTCGGAGAAGAACAGGCAAGATTCATCCTAGTCCTGTTTTGTGTCAAGCTTTTTGTTGGCTTCATTCTGCCTTTTTAACTTACATGCAGAGTGAACATGTTCTCCGTTGCTGACGACAAACTTGCTTAGTGAAATTTTTTTGTTTCAACACACCTCTACATTCGCACTCAATGTGACTCACAACGAGGGAGCGTGTGGCCTCACAAGCTATAAGATTGTGCGTGGTGTCAGTGCGCTCTTATTTTCGCAACCAAAATATGTTTTTTGTTTGTGACGATCGGGAAAAGTAGGCTCGTGGAAGACATGGGTGATACTGAAGCCCATGAGGCCTTGTACTCCCCTGTTGCAAGTCGTATTGTGTGCCACTGAATCGAACACATAGATTAAAACACGAAACTGTAGGACTAAGTAAATGTGTATATTTTCATTTCTAGCATCTACAGTGTCTCATATTGGTGTAGTTTTGATTTGAACCTGTACAACAAAGCCACATTACCTTTAGTGGCCTGATCGGAAATGACATGATGCAGTTATCATGAGCACCTGCTCGTAGCATTTGTTAAAGAAAAAAAAAGGTCATGCTTAAATTCATGAGTACTGTACTTCTCAGTTGTTGTTTTTTTTTGTCGGTTAGTTATGCCATTCATTTTAAAGCTCTTTTTTTAAATCTTACAAATTTAAACTATTACCTATACTAATACCTAATGAATTAAACTCTTTTCTTCAAGAAGTGAATTAGTTTAATAAGCAAGACACCGTCCGATTCATGGCCTACCTCCTTGGCTGGGTTGCGCCAAGCTGTTGAGGAACCAACCAACCAACCAACTTCTCAGTTTGCATCTTTCTGAAGGATAATTTCCTTAGACTGAACTAAATGCTGATACGCTTCTCATACTAAGCCCATGTTGCCTGAGCAATCTCCTGATCAGATCTGGGCAATGTCAAGCTGTGGTATCTTGGTCAAGGCCTTTGCCTCATAAGCTTAATTGTACCTTGAAGAATCAAGGCCACACCAAAAAGTCCTGTGCAACACCTGCTAGATACAGCAATTGGCCGTTGAAGACTACTTAGTTGTTTCATTGCTATGCTGCCACTCGTCTTCTTCTACATAGTTTGTTGCTCAAACATTTGCTACAAAATCTGGAACAATATTGACAGTGTTTAGGTTTAAACCTATACACAGTAACTATGATATATACGAAGTGCTAAGTTATACTGTCTGGCATCGTTGTGTCACCTTTATGCTTTCAGTCCTGTTAGTTTTTGTTCTGCCCTCAAAACTTTGAGAAGTGCGACTGCTAAATAAACTAAAATGTGGCAGTATCCACTTGAAAAGCTTTAAAATTATAGTTTACTTGATTAGCGATGACACTGTGTGGTTACAATGCTCAGTTGAATGCTTTGGTGCTGATTTGCTGCACTTTCACTGGTGTACATTATTGGTCTGTACATGATAATGGCTACGCAGAAGGTAGCAAACTCCAACTCTCTGCCTTTTTATCTCTCTCTATCTCTTCCACCTAAATTGTAGGCTGTCTGGTGTGCTGACTAGGAAATTCGACTCTTTTAGGCATTCTGTGTCACTTGCAATCAGCTGTGTGTGTGGTACTCTGCGCTTCCACAGCATACTATTGATTGTGTGGGTGACAGGGTCTGCCATACGTCCAATATAGAAAGTGTGTGGTGTGATAGGGGCAGTGCTGCAGCGTGCGAAATGATGACATCTGTCAATAATATTATTGCAGCCAATGCACAGTGAAGCACTCTGTAGTATGAAATAGCAGCTTCATAATATCTCACCTAGCTCTTGTGATGTTACTCACATGAATGTCTTTTAATTTTTTATTTCACATTACTACAAGGAACAATATCATTGAATTTCTCAATGCAAATTTCTTAATCTAGCGTGGTGAATACAAAGCGCACTGCATAAGGTGTGTACATTTGTTGACATTGTAGTGCCTCAATGTGTTCATTTCTTACGTCATCACGGCTTGCCTTGTGACATTGAGTCAAAATGTGAATCACTTAGGCCAAATTTTTTAGACATCTATTTCATTGCTCTCGCCACTAGCAATTTCTTACCTGACATATGCTATACTCTGCGGGAGTTATTTAGGTTTACTTCCTTGTCTTTAATATCTCAGTTTTAAAAGTGATGCTTGTCAGTGGCAATGGGTGAAAGAAAAATAAGAAAAAGAAATGGTAACTATTTTTAAACTAATGTCAAGTGCAACTCAAATCGTTCGTAAACCTAAATGTTTTTTTTTTTCATTTTTACTATATGTTTTTTGTATGACTACTAGCTGTTACAAGTTACATGTTCAGGCAGAATGAGATTCATGATACTACATGGTTTCAAATTAATTTTTTTAACATCAAATTTTATTGGGGCTACACTACTGTTTGTGCCTGTATGCATTGAAATTGGTTTAATTTATTTTATTGTGATTCCTAATAATCTCTTAAAACCTATGTTTTTCCAAGATCACCTTCGAGAAAAAGATGTGTTAATTGGTTGCAGCACCCACTTTTATGTTGGCATCCGCATTTTGCAGTCTGCTGCCTGTTAGGTTGCTTGGTACAAGTTCTCATATTATTTTTTCACATAAATTCATGACTGTTTTACTTCTTTCATTGAAATTTGCCTGGAATGGCAGTTTTATGCATGCATACCAGAAGCTGTCTTTACTTATGTTTTGGCAGTATTGAACATTGCTTAACGTGGGTGAACAATGGGGAAATTTTATTACTGCTGCTGTATTGTTCTAAAGCCAGCAAAGTGAAAAGCTTCTCCTTATCGTGATCTGCTTGTGTACTATCTCCGGACGCACAGCACATGCCACGAATCATACCATATGGTTTACATTAATTAACATCACAGGAATTTTTTCTGCCGGTACTACGCTTGAGATCTTTAGAATACTATTGAACTAGTATTGATGTTGCATCTGAAGTGGCTGTTTACTCTATCTTTAGGAAAAAGGAGCTCAGCTCAGAAGATGCAGCGAGGGAAGAAGCAGTGCACTCACCGGAAGATTTGAGCTTGCTATCCAAGACAATCCGGAACTCAGAGTCTAAAAGTCTGGCCAAGCGAGCTGAGTCATTTGAAAATGCAACAGATGATGTTAAGTCCATCACAGTCCCTCGAAAAGATTCAGAGGAGAAGAAAGATAAGACGGAAACACCACGTCTTTCCCTCGGTTCTGTTGGTAAAGAGTTCATCAGCAAGATTCTGCCAGTGAGCCTTGGAGACATCCCGTACCTTAACAGGGTCACTGATGATGCTGTGTTTGAAGAAGAGGACAAACTTGTCTCTGAAATAGACGAGCTGCTAGACTCGGATCCTAAAGAAAAAACTGAAATGAGGCAAGTGATTGAATGTCTGGTGGCCATGTTCACACCAAACTCCCATGTGCATGCAAGTTTGCTCAGTAAAAGGCCTCTGTTTTAATAATTCATTACTTGTAAAATAAGTTTTTCTTCTCATTTTTAGCAGGTATGTCTTTATAATAGCTGTTTTTAAGTGGAACAAGGAGCAAGGTTTCCTATCAACAAGCAAGTCTAATCGGGCATTATATCTCAAGATCCCTCTCAGAGTTTGGTGCAGACAAGTGTAGTGTTAACACCAAAATTTATGTTTGCAATTCTGTGGCAGCATTTCTTCACTGCTGAAATACATACTGTCAATTGCTTGTTCTCTCAACACTTTGTTCTGACATTGGTTCTGTATACAATATTTTGGCACACATAATTATTGTCCTGCAACAAGTGAACTCCTACTCTCATTTTCAACTTAATTAACTGCCCACGACCAAAGATAGTGGCACTTCCTATTATTCTTGAAAATTGGTGGGACCAAAGTATAGAAGCAGCATTTTTGTGCTGAAAATTCATTGCCATTTATGATGAATCTGGCCAGACGGTTTCCAGAGAAATAAGGTTTTAGAGAATGCTACTTTTCAATACTATGGCAGTGCAGAATATTGCTGGCTTTTTAAGCCACAAATGCAGCCGAAAGTGTGCTGTTGTGCTTAAGAGCAGCTTGGAATGTTGACGAGAATTATTTCCTGTTTACAGGTCTAAATTGGAATTTGTAGAAAGAGAAGAATGTGATGCGATGAAATCGCCTACAGCACATGTTGCCAGCAAAGAGAGTGCCAGCTTTCTTGGCAATCGGGGATTCATTTGGAGCAAACTTCCATCTGCCATCTACAGTCTCACATCGCGAGTATGTAACTGGTTGTTTTACACTTTGCGTTACTGGAGTTTGCATGGTTGTTTTTCTCTATGTTATGCCCATTGTTTTTAAGTTTTAGAAATACTAGATTGAATGCCATGTCTCCAATGTTAGCATATGCCCTAGATTGTGGATGCTTCTTCAGGTAACCTTAGCCCTTTACGGTCTGTTGTTGCGCCCCTCCCGGCAGCGCAACATGACCACAGAGGCTCGTGGACGAGCATTGCTTGGCAATTTCCTTTAAGGTTGATTCAAGTGTGTGTTTTTTTTATTGCATAATGTGTCGTTAAGTGAGTGAGTAAACTTCTTTACTCACTCGCAAGGTGCATAAAGGTTTCAGAAGGCAAAGGTATAAGGTAAGGGCACAGAAAATGAAGGGCATTGCCTTACACACACATGCCCACACACAAACACACATGTATGTACACACACGCATGCACGTACATACATACATCTGCCAAAATAAAAACCATTTCACTTGTCATCTTTCAATGGCAATGCCATAGCAGTTTCAATTTCACCTTAATTATTTCATTCTTGCCTGTGCTGCTTCATCTTTTTGTCTATATATTGTTACGTGAAGGTAAATGCGAAACTAGGCGTTTGAAAATATATATACACAGTGCCAACGCGCAAGCCAAGATGGAGAACAAGTGCTGTGCCCTACACCAAAATCACGTCGTCTTCCTCGGTGCCTGTCTAACCTCTTTAGTTGGACACTGTCTCATAACATAACCCCCGGGTGCTGAAGCACCGTCTCGATGCTTTCTGTAATGTTGCCGAGTAGTAAAGCTTAAGGCGAGATACATGAACAATCTCTGTAGACAGTGAAAGCGAGGGGGAGGAAGACTCGAGCGGGGCTATCTCGTAGGTCACATCTGTCACCTGGCGCAATACGCGGTAGGGTCCCGAGTAGCGGGAAAGCAGTCTTTCAAAAGTCTAACGCGCCTAGTTGGAGTCCACAATAGCACAAGAGAACCCGAAGTAAAGGAAACTTGGCGATGATAGAAGTTGTAACGCTTCCGCTACTGATATTGCTATACTAAGAGGCGCTGACGGGCAACCTCTCGTGCTTTTGGAGCTCTGGTGATGGCATCGCCGGCGTATTCGGTCGTCAAGTTGACAGCTGTCGGAAAGATGGTGCAAAACGGTAAAGTTGGATCTAGGCCAAACACGAGATAGAAAGGTGAAAAACCAGCTGCATCGTGGCGTGAGGAATTATAGGAGAACGTAACGAAGGGCGGTGCAACGTCCCAGTCCTGGTGGTCGGACGATACGAACATGGCGAGCTTATTGGTTAAAGTCCGGTTGAATCGCTCAGTCAGTCAGTTAGTTTGCGGGTGGTAGGCTGTCGTAAATTTATCTTTTGTCTTGCAGGAGCGAAGCAGGTCGTCGATAACTCGGGAAAGGAAATAGCGCCCACGATCTGTGAGAAGTTGGCGTGGTGCGCCTTGCTGAAGTATGACGTTGTGCAGGAGAAAATCGGCAACGTCCACGGCACAGCTGGTTGGTAGAGCCCGTGCAATGGCGTACCGGGTTGTGTGACCCGTCGCAACAGCTATCCACTTATTCCCAGAAGTGAACGCAGGGTAAGGGCCTAGAAGGTCAAGACCAAGTCGAAAGAACGGATCAAAGGGAACGTCAAGAGGTTGGAGGAACCCAGCAGGACTCACCGAAGGTTTTTTTCGGCGTTGACACTGCTCGCACGAGGCGACGTAACTGCGGACAGAGCGATAAAGACTGAGCCAGTAAAATCGACGCTGTACACGATCATACGTTCGAGACAGTCCGAGGTGACCGGCAGTGGGAGCGCCATGGAGCTGGCCGATCACGCTCGCACGTAAGTGGGAAGGTACCACAAGGAGCAGTTCATGTTCATCAGGGCGGACGTTGTAACGGTACAATGTGCCATCCTTGAGCACGAACAATTAAGTAGACGGATCGGGTGCCGCAAAATGAAGCGTCTCGATGATGTTACGTAAGACAGGGTCTTGGCGCTGTTCTTCACAGATGTTGCTTAAAGCGGAGAGAGACAGGACACATGGCGCTTCATCGAACGCCTCAGGTGGGTCCACTGGATTCCGAGATAAGCAGTCAGCGTCATGGTGTAAGCGGCCAGATTTGTAGAACACCGAGTAGTTATACTCTTGGAGTCGTGATGCCCATCGGCCAAGGCGCCCAGAGGAATCCTTCAAGCATGCGAGCCAGCAAAGTGTGTGGTGATCGGATGTGACGGTGAAATGTCGACCGTGTAAATAGGGCCGAAATTTCGCTACTGCTCAAACGAGAGCAAGGCATTCCCTTTCGGTGATTGAGTAGTTATTTTCCGCCTGCGAGAGGAGACGGCTGGCATAGGCGATAACGCAGGGGCAGCCACTTTGATGCTGGACTAAAACAGCACCGATTCTGTGGCCACTGGCATCAGTGCAGACTTCTGTAGGCGGCATTGTCAAAATGGGCCTGAACAGGTGGTTCCGTTAGCAATGCAATAAGTGTAGAGAATGCCGTAGCCTGTGTAGCACCCCATGTGAATGAGACATCTTTTCTCAGTAAGTTTGTGAGAGGACGGGCTACTTCCGCATAGTTGTTCACAAAACGTCGAAAGTACGAGCACAGACTGAGAAAGCTGCGGACTTTCTTGGTGCAGGTCGGAATGGGGAAGTTCCGCACGGCTCGCACTTTATCGGGATCAGGGCTTACACCAGAGGAGTCGACAAGGTGGCCAAACATGGTTAGTTGCTGGCGTCCGAAGTGGCACTTTGACGAGTTCAGTTGGAGACCGGCATTGCGAAAAACAGCCAGTATTGAGGATAGGCGGTCGAGGTGGGTCCCAAAGGTCGGAGAAAAGATGATAACGTCGTCAAGGTAACATAGACAAATGGACCATTTGAACCCACGCAAGAAAGTCTATCATCCGCTCGAAAGTTGCCGGAGCGTTGCGTAACCCGACGGGCATGAGCTTAAACTGGTAAAGACCATCGGGCATGACAAAAGCGGTCTTTTCACAGTCCATATCTTCAACAGCAATTTGCCAGTACCCTGATCCTAAATCAGTGGACAAAAAAATACTTAGCGGCGTGAAGACAATCCAGGGCGTCGTCTATGCGCGGTAGCTGGTAGACATCCTTTTTAGTAATCTTGTTCAGATGTCGATAGTCAACACAGAATCGCCAAGTGTTGTCTTTCTTTTCGACAAGAACTACAGGGGAAGCCCATGGACTACATGATGGCTCAATTATGTCTCTGGCGAGCATTTTGTCGACTTCTGCTTGACTTATGTGACGCTCGGTTGGAGATATGCGGTATGGCTGTCGATGGACAGGGGAGGCATCGCCGGTGTCAATGTGGTGCTTTAAAGCAGTGGTTTGACCTAGCGGACGATCACAAAAGTCAAATACGTCCCAGTATGACTCAAGGACGTGAAGGAGTGCATCAGCTTGATGCGGCAAAAGGTCTGACGCGATCATTTTTTAAACGTCAGCAGATGAGCTTGCTTGCGAAGATCGAGCATGCGTGTAGCTACAGTGTCCAGCATCGTTCGAAGACAGAGCTGAGATGAGGCCTTCGTCAGAGGGAGTCAGCATGGCGAGGGCAATTCCACGCGGGAGCACTTGTGGACACAGAGCAAAGTTGAGCTCAGGAATGGAGGCGCGGTTTGCACGTAACTGACTAACAGTGTGTGGTAAGGTAACACTGTGAGTCAAAAGAATGGATGTGATGGGCGCGAGCACGTAGTCGCCATCAGATACAGGTGGTGAGGGCATTATGGTGATGCAGGTCACAGTTTACGGTGACAAACGGACATGCTCAGCAGAGCACATACGAGCTTGGGGTGGACTGGGCGGATCAATCAGACACGGTAGGTTAAGTTCAACAGTACCAGCTGAGAAGTTGATGAGGGTGGAATGAGTGGACAAAAAGTCAAGACCGAGGATCACATCATTGGTGCAGTGAGAGAGAACAGGGAAAAGAACTGAAGTTTGTCGGCCGGCGATAGTGACGTGTGCAGTACAGACGCCAATAACCGAAGCCGTACCACCATTAGCAACACGAGCACTGCGTGAAGGGGCTGGAGTAAGAACTTTCTTTAAGCGGTCACGAATGTGTAAGCTCATCACAGGAATATGGGCGCCAGTGCCCGCCAAGGCTTTAACAGATAAACCGTCCACTTCAACGTCGATCAGGTTCTGATTGGTCGGCAGCGTCAATAGAGGAATTGGAGAGCAAATAGTATCAGCAGTGTCACCTCCAGGTGCTGCAGCCGTTAGTTTTCTGAAGAAAACCGCCGGGCAGAGGATGGGGACGGGGAACGGAGTGGCGGCGGACACCAAGAAGATCTACGTCGAGGTGAAGGTGAGCGACTGTACTGGGCAGTGGTCGTAGTGGTTGGGTCGTAATTAGCTGAGCCATCACGTGTGGTAGTTCCTGGCCACAGAGATGGGCAGGTGAGTGGAGGTTGGGAAAGCTTAAGTTTGCCCGATACGGCGAGGTCCACGTGCTTCGGCAATGGCAGGAAATGTGTCCCACTCGTTCACATCGAAAGCAAATCGGCCTGTCGTCAGGTGTCCTCCACGCATTTGGGTCACGGTTATGAGTAGCAGGGCGGTGATAATGCTGTGGGTGGCTGGAGGTAGATGAACTGACAGCGTCGAGACGGTGCACAGAACAGACCGTGTGAATACCCACGTTGGCTAGTTCTTGGTGAACAATGGTCTGTATTAGCGAAATGGTCAAATGAGGATCACTCGGTGCTAGTGCTCTCAAGGGCGCGGTTATGATATGGCCCCGATTTCTGCATCGTCTGCAATGCATCTTCTGCGATGCCCTTGAGCACGTGCGCTACCTTGTCTGCTTCAGCTATGATTTGGTCAATTTTATTGTAAAGGGTCAGTACATCTTGTATATACGCCAGGTAAGACTCCGTGGACATCTGAACACGCGTGCCAAGTTCTTTCCTAGCGGCCTGCTTGCAGCCGGCAGATTGACCAAACAACTCGCGTAACTTGGTCTTGCATACGTCCCAGCTCGTGATCGCGCCCACATTGTTATTAAACCATGCCTTGGCCGTTCCTTGCAAATAAAAGATGATGTTTGCCAGCATCGAGGTTGGGTCCCACCTCTGGTTTTCGCTGACAAGCTCATAGAGTTTAAGTCACTCATCCGCGTCCTCGCCTTCTGTTCCCGAAAAGTTGCCGGGATCACGGGGTGGAGCGGCCACGAGAAAAACAGGGGCGGTAGGCGCTGTTGATGCATTGGGCGTGGCAGTTGACGAAGCGTTGCTGCCGGTGGACATGTCGGAAGCAGCGGGCGTCCGCTGCGTAACTTTGTCGTGTGTTGTAACCCAGCACCTTCCTCCAAAATGTTACATAAAGGTAAGCGTGAAACTAGACGTTTGAAGATATATTTACACAGCGCCAACGCGCAAGCCAAGATGGAGAACAAGTGCTGTGCCTTACACCAAAATCATGTCGTCTTTCTCCGCACCTATCTAACCGTTTTTGTGGGACATTGTCTCATAACAATATTTATGTGATAGCAATAAAGATCTCATTTCACAGAAATGCTATGACATGCGAAGCTCAAGTGTGCTCCAAGTTTTTCTCACCTTCTTCCTTTTATTTGACCATCAGCAAGACACATGCCTGTGGGAAGGCCAAAGCATTTACACATACCAGGCGTGGAGTGTATGGAGTATGTAATGGTTACAATTAATCTCGCCAACTTCTGGTCAGTGAGGTTGCAACAAAAATGAAAATGTCATCATTACAACAAAAACAAAAAATGTTTGTTCCAATGGTAATTTTAGCCCTTGAAAGCCTGGCACTTGGATCATCAAAACTGTGGTTGATTAAAATTGATGTTTAGCCTGCATGGTCTGCTTGCATGCTTGTGCAGCAGCTTCACTCCCATTGCTTTTGCAGATAATAAGTGAAAGCTAACGCATTGCTCATGATTCCTGTCTGCTATCTTTGAGGGCATGCTGTGACCTGTGAGCTCGCCCTCTTGTCTGTTGGCCATAGAACACTGGCCATAGAACATTTTATCCAGGATGAACAACAACAAGTACGTTGGATGTCCTGTGCCAGCAATTGTGCTGCTTAACAGATCATGGTGTCTTTTTTTTCTTTGTTGCTTGTTTCTTTCAGACTTCACAGTTATCTTTCTTCATTTTTTAACACTGCTGCTCTCTGCTTCTGTGCTCTCAGCAGACTTGTACACCTTAGAGAAAATAAGCAACCGATTGCAATTAATTCCTTTAAAATGTAACTTATTACAGTTGTCAGTTACAGCACCAGGAAAGTAACTGATCTTTTGCAGAAATTTAATGAGTTTTTTTTTTCATTACTTTCCTTCAAAATTTTATTGCTGTGACATCACAGCACAATATTACTCAAACTACAACGAACTATTGTGGCTTGTATGCTAGAGAGCAGGTACAAAACTTGCATGAAAGCTTAGGGGCCTTCTGTGATATAGTGTTACACATTATTTTTCAAGAGTTGTTTTTCAAAATTGTGTCACTGATTATTCAATGTTTCCTTGCTAAGAGGTCGGTGGCTACACTGAAAACTTTCTCATTTCAGTGCATGCACTTGAGAAAAGGGCAGTATTATTATGTAAGCACTTGCGCTCCAGCTCATACTTACGTTCTGCTTCAGTGCTAGTGTTGATGTCCTTATGAAATTGTGCTTCGCTGTTACTGGCGGTCAGTTAAGGCATTGCAGTTCAGACCAAGAAGAGGGTGAAAAAATAGTCTGTGTGGTCATTCCCCGTCTAACCGAATGGTGGTCCCTACAAAGTGGTGGCTTATTTTTAGTACATGAACTGCTGTAGAAGTGTGGCTACAACTTGATTTTGGAAGAAAAGGCAATTGATTACTGGTAATCAATTACAAGAAAATGTAATTGAATTAGCCAGAACATTACAGTTTTACTAAAGTGATCGGTTATGTTGCAGAATTACTAGGAAATGTGATTGATTACAAGTTATCATTTACTTGTAATGTGCCAAAAACTGTGAACCCTGGTTGTCAGTTTTTTTGCAGTAAAGTTCTATAGCTTTGTATACAGGTCTGGTGAGCTTGTAAAGCACCCTTAAAACCTCTTATAAGGAACACTAGACGATGTTACAGCATTTGGCTTATTGTATTGCATAGACAGTAGTTAAAAAAAAAAGAGTGGAAATTTCTTTCTCTTACGAGGTGTGTTCAAAAAGAAACCAAACTTTTTCCAATACACCTTTACTACTTGTGGTACAACCTTTTAAGCACTTCCCCCCTGAGACTACCCCCCTCTATTGGCAGTGCACTGTTCCCATCTTTTTTTTTTTTTTTCATTTTTGGGAAGCCTTCTGGAATGCACTTTCTGGAATGGCCCACAGGTCTCTTCTCATATTGTCCTGGGTTTTCTTTACGGCTTGGAAATGGCATCCTTTCAATGTGGTTTTGTGTTCGAGATAGAGGAAAAGGAAAGCAATTTTATTGTATTATCCTATGCTATAATACTCACTTGATCAGAAAATTTTCGAACAGTCTAGCGAAGGTTCCCTCGAATTCCAGAACGAACTCTCGGTGTGGTCATAATCTGCTGTTGTGGAAGGTCGTCCAGGCTTTGGACAGACCACTCACAGCACTGCGTCTGCGTGTGACTCGTACAGTCTTTCTCGTATGCTTGGTTAAGCAAAGGAAATTTTCCTTTGAAAGTTTTCCCGAGTTTGCTGCAGAACCTCACACACATGTTGTTCTTCCAGCTCTCATTGTTACATTGATACTAATTCGAAGAACAGCTTGTCCATGTGCTCACTTTAATGGCTGCAGCACGCAAACTAATGGTCAGAGGGAATCGCGGCAAATGACAGTTTCTTTTTTAAGCTTGCCGCTATGTGCGGTTAGTAGCCGCAGCATGCTCCATCTGGTGGCTGGCGCCCTACTGGAAAAGTTTGGTTTCTTTTCGAACAAACCTCTTATTTTATGTATTTGTGCTGTTACCAACTTTCCATTTGTGTCAACGGCAGAAGGATGGGCCTTACATGTATACACACATGCAGGAATCGCCATCTGGTGTCACAAAGGGCGGTGTACCTGGAGCAGGTGATGACAGTGATTTTAATTGTGAGCTGGACGGATCAACAACACCTTGTGAAGACAGCTCTGGTTTGGTGACTTTCAACCTCGCCGGTGAAGGCGGTGAATTGGGTAGTATGTCGGGCTTGAACAGTCGGGACCAGGAGGACTTGCTGCTTCTGCAGAGCATTCCCAAAGTCATCGCCCTGCCAAATGAAGACTGTGGCCTGCCACTTTGCATATTTTCAAAGGCAAGCAGGCACCCTCTTCGCAAAAGAAGGCAGTCTTGGTGCTAAGGCATATTTAATGGCTTTGGCATGTTTGCTTTTTCATTTTCTAAAATACATTTTTTCTGTGCTTTTATAGTGGGCCAATGTTGAACTACATATTGAGATTTTAAAGGGCCAAGTTACTGAAAAACGACTGTAATTTAAGGGGACTTAGTCGACAGTACTCATACTACATATGTTTTGTCACCAGAAAGGCCATGTGGCCTCCCTTTTGAAGAAGCAACTTTTTAGAGAGCATGAAAGTTGCATGCACTCATAGTTTCTGCAAGTGACTCAGTCCCTGTCGTGAAGCAAAATAGAAAGTGAACCTGAGTGGGCAGGGCCATACCCAGGAATTTTTTTTTTTTTTTTTTGGGGGGGGGGGGGGGTTGCGTGTAGAACGGCTGCCATTTTTCAAGATTTATACTGGCTTATTTTCGTGAATAAAACAAGTACATCACTTACTTGTAATAATTCGATGGTACTTTTCAATTATTTGTACCCAAATAAAGAAATTGGCACGTCAACCTCAAATTCTGGTTAAAGCAAGAAATAAGTTTGGATAATAGCACCACCAAAGCCAAGGACACCGCGACCAACAGCTCCTGATGAAGTAACACAATGTAACCGCGGTACAAAAACGGTATGTATGTGTTACAAGCTGCCACTCTAGCGTCGCCAGCGCGAAGTCGGCGACGGGAATGGCAGCAGGTTAGGTCGTTCCGTACGTAAGCAGAGACAGTGAAGAGATCAGAGATGTATGTGGGGAAAAACAAAACTCTAGTGATATTGCAGCACTGCAGAGGAATCTAGGAATATTGCAGAGGAATCTAGTACAACACTTAATACCACCTAACAAAATACATATAAAATCAATAAATCAGCTTACAAGAGAGAAGTATTACAAACTACACAAAACTAACCAACAATAAAACTACAGATAAGAAAGTCTGAAGGTATAAACAGGTGAAGGGATACCTGTGATGACCGGCAGCGTTGAGTCCACGACGATCGGATGCGAGAAGTCGGAGAGAGTTCTGGCACAACTGCGATGTCGGCGGTGTTGCAGCGCTGGTGTTTCTGAGAGGCTAGTGTTTGAAGCCGATCTCGGGCAGGTTGAGCTTACTCGAGATTCAAGTACCGATGCCTACGTTACAGACGTTAATTTCGCGTCACAACTAGGCGAATGGCTAAGTTTAGGTGGCCAGCCGACACGGAGCCACAACCACTTAAGGGATACTTCTTGATCTCCTTCTACACCATGTTGGTCAGCAACTAGACTGCTTAGCAAGGCGAAATCCTGCTCTTAAATCGACCTCCGTGTTTCTTGATTCTCGTCCTAAGGGAAAAGAGACCTCTACATGGGTCCAATCATGCACGTTTCATTGTTAGAAACTCCACCCTAAAAATATATTGACCACGTCCCTTTTTAATTAAGAGAGGGTCCTCAACTGAGCGAGAGTGACAACCTGTTGGGGTTCTCTCATACGGCTTGTCCACAAGCAGTTTTGCCCAAGGGAATGGTCAGTTTCCTTGGTTTCAGCCGGTGCGTCTTGCAGTCTACAGCTAGTTCGGGGTGCATCGCGGCCTTTGACGACCCTGCGGACGCCGCCGTAGGTACAAAGGATCAAACATCGGCGACCAACGTTTTCTTCATGAAGAACACGCCATTCAGTACTTCCCTGCAGTAAAGGCCAGTCTTTTCATGAGCGAACGGTTCCACCGGTCAGCGGGGGAGTGTAGCGCCCGTTAATTTGCCGTTACGCCGGGTCGCAAAAACGGCAGTCCGTGACAGCATGTATGCAACAAACAAACAAGTCGCCCTACATTCCGATCTTTTTGTTACCATTCGCACATTCTGCTTGCTGGATAGTTTCCTCGTAATTGCGAAAGGATAAAAGGGTTGAAGCTTGGGCTAGCTGGGTTTAGCTTTTAATCGACTCTTGAAACATGGAGGGAAGTTTAAACGAGGAAGTTTTTCCTTCTCGGCAACTTGCGAAATTCTGTGAGGACTTGTTCTGGGGTCACTTGAAGTTCTCGATGGATGCTGAGCAGTGCTAGTCCGGTCAATTTGTCGTTGTTCATATGATTTCGAAGGTAGCTCTTCAGCCTTCTCAGTGTGGAAAAAGTCCGTTCCGGGGCGACGTCGACAGGGGTAAAGTCGTCAGGATAGAAAGTAGGCTGTGGATGTTCGGAAAAAAGTCGCGGTTGCACATCTCTAAGGCCTGTAAAGCACAAGCTGGGCGATTCTTTTCTTCGATCTGGCAGCATTTGTTCACTCACAGTGTGAACTCTGCTTCGATGACATTAGCCAAAGGAATGTCGCCAAGGTAAAACTGCACTGCATCATCAATATCAGAAAGGCTAGCCGATGCGCAGAATTTCGGCAGCAGCATGTTAAGGCCAACCACGACCTTCTTATGGGCATCGAACCGGTCTCTTAATTGATTTTCGAAGTCAGCCAGCAAAGGCTAATACACATTCTTCCGGTAGTACTCTTCGGGAGTAGCAGAAGGTACGTTGCTTCTTTGCATCTGCCTTCCAGTGATGCGTGGTAGGGCCATCTCAACATTTGTGATCTTCAGCAAAGAGAGCGACTTCAGAAAAATCTTATTAAATTCCGTTTGCGCACTAGCCCTTTTTGTGGAGAGAACGTCTATAACATTCTTTACGTGAACGCACGCTTGAGCCAAGTAACAGTCAATTTTTTGAAGAAACTTGCAAAGTGGCAGTGTCAAAGAGAAGAGGTCGCTACAGATCTGAAGCGAAACGACAAACTCGGGCTTCGTAATGGCATTGAGCAGTTGAGAAGCTTTTGATGAAGTATCAGATGACGCGGCCTCTTCTTCCAAATATTCGAGGAATTGTACAATAGGCAAGTACAGTTCAAGGAAACGCTGAAGTGCATCGTGACTCTCTACCCACCTTGTTTGGCAAAAGGAGAGAACTGATTTTCTTTTTTCTTGTGCTAAATCTTCTACTTTGTCTCGCAGTTGGTTCGTCCTCTGTGGCGAAGCTCTCACAAACGTACAGGTTGAGGATACAGTTCCCAAACAGTTGCGGATGCTGGGGAGTTTGCATGCGTGAAGCAGAGCAAGGTTCAAAGAGTGGGCACTACAATGCACGTACAACGCTTTTAGGCGCTGTTTGACGAATGAAGGCTTGAACACCGTTAAGGTGGCAGCTCATTGATGCCGCGCCGTCGTATCCTTGCCCGCGAAGTAGGTTCAAGGCAAAGCCATGACCTCTAAGGCTGTTCAGGATTGTGCTCGCCAGCGCCTTGCCAGTGAGATCGTACACGGGAACGAAATCTACAAAATCTTCTTTAAGAATGGGCATTCCCGACGTGTCGTGTCCAACGTACCTTACACATAGGGAAATGTGGGCGGTGCGAGATATATCAGTGGCCTCGTCAGCTAGAACTGAAAAACACAAACCTGAGTTGACGTTTTCCGCTATCT
Source organism: Rhipicephalus microplus (assembly GCF_043290135.1). Lineage (NCBI taxonomy): Eukaryota > Metazoa > Arthropoda > Arachnida > Ixodida > Ixodidae > Rhipicephalus > Rhipicephalus microplus. The sequence continues at coordinate 248,095,902 of NC_134700.1, read as the reverse complement.
TTCTTTGTATGATTTTACCACAGAGGGTGATCAACTCATTTTGAATTTTTGGGCTCGTGTACAGCGCATTCGCCGGAGATGTTTCCATGTGAGCTCTCAAGGCGGCTTCTCCACATTTTGCTCTCATCCTAAGCAGTGCGCGGAAATTTCCATCATTTTTGAATGGCAGCACTTCAGACATATTTATCGGACCAGAGTCGTCTGTGCCGCGAAGCGGTACTTCTTGCCTGCCACAGAAAAGGATTGTTTCTATTATTGGCAGCAAGTTCTTGCGGTTTTCTTCCGCCTGCTTTTTATGGCCGTGGTCAAGTTGTGTTAAGATATCATGCTGTGAGCGGGACCGGACTGCTAAAAAGTTCTCCGATAGCGTTGTTGACATGGCGTGATAACTGCTGGATGCGTGGCTCTTAAAGGCATCCATGGCTTTCTTGTAATTGGTGAACTCCTTAGTTACAAAACAGCCCAAGCGCTGGTGCTCCCCTTTTCCTGCAACCTCGCTTGCGAAGACTACGCAATATTTGCATAATGCTCCTTGAAGCTTCTCTGAATAAACAAGCCATGGGTAACGATCTACCCAGTGAGGTTGGAACTTCAGATTCCTTTTCCCTGTGGCTGGATAATCATAGTTAGCCAGAGGGCTCCACGGATTGAGCAGCAGCTTCTCCATCGTCTCTGGATCATTTACATTATTGCTTTTCGAGATAAACAGTCCCAAGTCGAAAATATTCGCACTCGTCGCACAGAGGGGAGGCGAACCAGAATGTGTAGGTGCCATGCCACTCACCTTCCTTGGGCATTGCCCAGTGGTAAAGGCGTCACTTTGCCCAGCGTTGACTGTAGAACAAAGATCACTTGGAGTTGCACTGCGGCCACCATCATTTCCCGGCGGCGCATGGCTATCCTGCTTGTGTTCGTTCTCAGGTGATTCATATAAACCGGTGCATTCTCCTGAGTCGCTACAGAAGTTCGGACGCGCTTGGCTTTCCACCAGTGCTGAGGAGGGCGAAGTTTTATCGTTCGAAGGAGGCGGTTCTTCTCCGTCCGCTTCATCGGTTCGAACTTTCTTGAAGTAAGACGCAAGACTCCTTTGCTTCGTTGTTGCAGAGTGTCTTTTCATTTTGCTGCCGCAATCCTGTGCACGCACACAGAAGTGGCCAGTGGCTCCAAAAAGACGTTTGCGACTGCTTCGACTACCTGGCGTGAACGGCGGGCGATGTTTGCTTCCTCTCATATCCACTTTACAGTGGCTAGAATGCAGAAGTGTGATGAACGCGTCGGCTCCTGTGTGGCGCATGTGTTTTCTGATCGCCGCTACAGCTGGTGTGCATGCAGGCCCATTATTGTACTCCAGCTGCAGCAAACTGGATTAACGCTACTTAAAGACCTTTTCACAGAAGACTCCATGGGCACTGCATACTCTCCTTAATATACGTGAACCCCCAAGAATGCACTGCCGAGACATTTGCACTCCCGTGGTACAGTCCAGAAAGGAGGTGTTGCTCCGTTCCTGTGAAAAAGTCACCTTTTCACAGACGGCTCCCTGGGCGCCTGCATAATTCTCTTTGGGCTGCGCTAATTAAATAGCCGTGACCTCCCAAAAATGCACTTTGTAGGCTGTGACGTCAACCTCTGTACTCCCGCGCGCAGCCCAGCTTGGCGGCGTTTTTTTTCTCCTGTGAAAGTTGACCGCTGGTGTCGGATTGTGTGCCGGCTGTATCCTCGCTTTGTGCGCTTTGTAGGGAGGCGCATATACCTTCTGTGTACAGAAGAGGTAGATTTCCTTGCGTGTGGTTAAGGCTGTTCGAAGTTGCTCGGATATGCCAGTCTTTCAGTAGATGTCATCTTCGATAGTTCGTTTCGGTGGCGAGGACTACAGTTTGAGAAAAGTTTGCCCTGCAGCCTGCGTCCTCGGAATGCGCTGCTGAGTTTTTCCGCTTAGGGGTTTCGTTCCCTGGCAAATTTGCGCACGTCGTGTTGGTGTTGCCGTTGCTGTCGAACTGTTTTCCTTCACAGAAGTAGACACGCTTTTCGTAGGAACCCAAAGCCGACACGTGCGGTCCGCACAGACGGATAACTTCTCCAGCGGCAATGCACAAGGGAAGCATCTGGAATCAATAAAGGAGCTGCTACGGTGTGAAAGACGAAAAAAAAAAGACTCGAAGGAATGCGAGGGCGAAGTGCAAAGCTGTACAAATAGGGCAGGTGCGTGTGCGGGGGAAGGAGCGCTGAGGTGTTCTGGTAAAAGGGTAGGTTTGAAGAAAGGAAGAGGGAAGCAATGCCAGGAAAGTTGCAGTGTAACTTTGGCAGCTGGTGGTCGCTGTGAAGGCGTGTAAATATTTTAGTATCACCCGAAAAGTTAAAGCATCAAAAAAATTTCGGGGGGGGGGGGGGTTCAGAACCCCCTCAACCCCCCCTTAGTTACGGGCCTGTGAGTGGGCACCATAGTATACATGTAAAGCGGCAGAGGATGTTGTCGGGAAGTAAGAATTGTTTGAATGGATTTCTATGAAATCATCTTGATTGGTGACAGTCACCACTAACTATGGGAGGTTAATTACAGTCCAACCGAAATATATCAAGCTCAGCTAACTAGAATCATTTTTTATATTGAACTATTTTCGAACTCGACAGTGCTTTAATGCCATTTCATAGGAAAAGCTATGGATACACTAACAATAACAGCTGGAACAGTTCATACATTGGACTTCGTTCTGCATGAAATGCCTCGAGTGAGTTGCCAGGGGTACACTTTTTCTTGCAGAAGAGAGCTTTCACTATCCAAGTGGTGCCAAAAGGTACTAGAGGCTTTGGGCACCCATCGAGTACACTTATTTGCATGTGAGATGTAAGATGTTGAGGCAGTATTTACATTAACACTGTATTTTGTCGCGCATACCTAACTCGCTTCTGCATGTTACCTGCACACCAAACTGGAGAAAATAATAACCAACGCAGAAAATTCCCACGGATCGCCCTGAAACTACCCTCTTTGCATTATCTTTAAGCAGTGCTGTGAAGCCAAATTCACACCGAAGTTCACGTCAAATATGCCATTAATCTTTAAAGGAGCAGTGACACCAAATTTCAACCTCAAGATAAACCTCGAGATGCAATGTTAATTAGATTGCTTGGTATACATGAGTTTTTTTTAGCAATGTGTGAATGGCATCCGTCACGTAGAAGTTGTTCTATTTTGAGCGCAAAGAGCATCCAAAGGCTCAACGGCGCGTTCCTGGCCATGAGACATCGACAGTATGAATGTGTTCAGCAAGCTCCTAGACCAAGCCCCGAGCGCTGAGTGACGATGAGAGAGCAGCGATGACGTCGACAGTTTTAGTGTTGTCATCACGGTGTCTACATGTGATGTTTTCTGTCTGGCGGCGACGCCTGGCTGCCTGACAACAGCTTCACTTGCTTTGATTTGCTTCATTCTTGCAGCGCATTCGTGTGAATGCTGCATTTTCGTTGTGCCGCTTGGGGTGATTTGTCGAAGAGCCATGCGCGCAAATGTGAATATTTGAAGCTAGGGTCATCACAAACTAGTAACACGTACACAGCGTTCATATGTCATACCAGCTAGCAGGGCCCAAGTGTGCATCTCCAGCTGCCTCGTCGCTGCTCGGTCCGGTATCGATTTCAGAATCACTGCTCTGAAAGGGATAGAACCATAAAGTACTCGCCACACCATGAATCTCCGCGATTCCATATTCCTCAGTGTTTTCATTGTCGCTTGTGGATGCTGATGATGGCGGCAAGGACAATGGGAGTGGTGAAGACATACCTATACAAGTGTGCACTTAGCAGATGAAATGTCCTCTGAAACTCGCGTCACTGTTTTCTGTGGCCAGATAATCAGACAAGATGTGACTGCGGAAAATGACGGCTCGGCGGCGCCGAAAATTAATAGGCTTTGCAGCCATTTTGAATTGGGTTTGATGCTGGTCATACTAATCGATATTACATATATTATTTTGTCTCTCTGTTGGATTATTAGTACCGAATCGTTACTAGGGGATTGATAACTACGCGCTGACACAAGAAATTTGACATGCATCAGGTTGATGTCACTGCTCTTTTAAAAAAGTTTTGTATCGAGTTACTATGAGCTATATCAAACTAATGCACATTTTTCTGCTAGTTCTGTATGTGCTGGTTTGAGTGTACACACTTTCTTGACCACACATGCTTGACCACACTTAGTCCTATTTTCTCCATCTTGAAGAGTCCCGTTTCTTAGTCCCATTTTCTACCATCTTGAAGAGGTCTAATATTTTTGCACGCAGCAGTGGTTAGCTCTGCTGAAAGCGATGACCTGATGTTGCGGAACTGAATCTTAAACAGGCATTCATGTGGAACAAAATTCTGTTTTATGTTTTAGTATTTGTAGAGTAGTTTTTCTAAGGAAGATAAGGGGCTGGGCTTGTCACATGGCACGCACCCTTTTCTCTCACACTTATGAAAATGTAGAGAAGGTACATCACCTGTGGACCACCCAGACAAAAAAAAAAGAGTGTCGACATTGATAGTGAAGCTTGCCTCCTGGAGGCATGGCATTAAATCAGTTTAATACCTCCTGGCTTGTTCGATTAGGAATGGATTTAAAAAATTATTTTAGTAATACTTTTACAATTTCTAGTGTGTTCATAATCAGAATTCCTGTCCCGCATAGGGGCTTCAAAGAAAGTTTAGAGTGAGATAATATCATTCGTGGTGCCTAGCACTCAGTGATAGGCTAGTGTTCAGTGGTATAAGGCAGTGCTAATCTCTTTAAATATGTATGCATGTGAATGCTCATTTTAAAAATAAATTCACATTATTGCAGGCCTACCAAGACTGTTAAAATTTTTGCCACTAAAATTTCAAAACTACTATGTATGTTCTGAAATGTCCATGCTAATTTCAATTCTGGTCAGTTTATTTGTGAATTTGTATACTTTCATATGTCATCATAACGCACTTTTTTTTTTTTTTTAGGGTTCACTATGCCTGCCATATGTATCTCTGCCTACCATAGACCTGCTCAGTGACATTAGCATACGAAGCTGCGTCGTGGGAGCGACAAATGACCTGTTTAAGCAAAAAAAGCACCTCTTTGATGTCATTGTTGAGGTATGTCAGCAACAACATCATTATGCATTCTTGACTTGTGTGCACGCTTTCTATAATATAATGAATAAATGGCTTTATTAGCATCGGTCGTATTGTCAATATGCACTGATCTCGTCACGGCTTCCATATTGTTAATAAAACAGGTGGAATGGTAGCTTTGATCAGGACAAAACTACATATCTGATGTCACATGAATATTCGCTGTATGCACACTTAGGCAACTGACTGTCTTTCATATTATTACAGTTTTTGTAAGGTGCTACCACCTAGTGACATTGTCTTCCTTGCAGAGAAGCCCAATTTCATCATCGAGTGGGGTTGTCCACATAGTCTGAAAAAATAAAACTACATAAAGAAAGAAGGTGTTAAGGATTGTATATGGTAGATATGATGCAGGAGCTCAATTTCACTGCAGGAAATGGTCATTTAACTGCCATGGTAACTAACAATGATTGAATGGTAATAACTGCCCTTGGAAACTACTGGAACTAACAGATTGGCTTGTCCCTAGTGAACATGGGAAATTGACATTTGTTTGATGCATAGTACTTAAGCATAGGTCTAAGTTACACACAGTATGTAGTTAACATGAATTAAGGACCTAATTAGACCATATCAATCCCATAGCCAATTTTTCTATGTTTGTTAGGAGGATGGTTATGGGAGTGCTGACACATTTGTAATAGTTGGCTTTTCAGTTGTCAAAGCTGATGTGCAGTAAAGGGTGACAGAAGTGCTGACGCCACTTCCATCGTGTTTGGTGTGCCTCCTCCTTTCTGTGTGGCGCTCGTTTTGTATCCCACTTGTTTCCTGGGGGCATCACGCCGTGATTTCTCAGTGGCACGCCACTCTCCCTGCACTTCTTCGTGCCCAAAATGTCGATGAGCCAGCAGCATCATTCAAGATGCCTAAACGAACATTAAGGTCACCTAAAATTTCTCTCTTCAAGGAGCTTAAACTCTTGGGGTTGTGTGCTAGTACGTGCTTGCGTAAATCAATCAGTACCTAAGTTTTCAGCTTAAGAATTTAACCTTAAGACTGTTAAGAATTTGAGGCATTATTTTCGGTTCTGTTTTCAAGAATGGTACGAGGCTCCAAGTGAGTGTGTTCATGTGCACACACAAATGTGTGTGTAATTAAAAGGTAATGAATTGAATGTTTTAAAATTTCATGCTGGCAAGCTGTAGTTCTTTTCTGAGAGTCTTAGAACACTTGGTATCATACATTAGAAGTCGCATTAAATCGAAGACCCCCCCCCCCTTTTTTTTGTCTGTATTTTCTGCAGGTAGATGAGTGCAAAATCACGATCTTAGACAATGACCTTCGGCGGCAGCTTTACCTCACCATGGAAGACCTTCGTTTTGCTGACTACTTAGTCAAGAATGTCCTTGATGACTCACGGGACCTATTCCTTGATGGCACATGTCAGTACAACAGTCCTAAACCTGTTGCTTTGTGATAAACCAGTTACAACATGTTTCGTATGACCGACCAGTTAGAGGTTCAGCTCTTGCAACAACTTTTTATTGTGTCTGTGCACCCTTATATCTTTCTTGTGTACCCTTGTACAGTCACACAAAATGCCCTTTCTTAAATTTGTATTTTGGTTACAGTCAATATTTTGCACAAGTAGCTCCTTCTCACATAGCTTCAAGACATCCTCGTGCTTTACACTCAATGGTCAGTTTATTCTACCTAAAGGTGAACTTTGAACTTGCCTTGCAAGCTGCGTGCATAAGGCCTTTCTTCAGACCTCGACATCACCATGTTCTCATTGATTAAAGGAGGCATTTAACTTTTTATTTTGTATGGTAGAACTCTATTTAATGACTTCATAGATTATAGAAGCATTTCCCATTTATTGGGAGTTCTTTTTTTCTACTGAAAACCTTTATTAAAAAACACGTGTATGTATTGCCACCAGCACGTAGTGGGTCGACAGCAAGAGCGGCTCTCAATCTGGAGGAAAAAGAAGATCGCGTGCTTCTTCTCTGCTTGAGAGCCAGCCATGACGGACGCATTGTCCTAGAGATTGCTACCCGGTGGTTTAATAAATCCCCCAGTACTTGTGACTCATCGTGACAAACTGGTGGAAGTGCTGGGTAGTCTCACGGATGCTGCAGACCCCCCCAGGAAGCCGTGATACGAGTCCAGTGCCAATCAATACTCCCGTGCATCGGACCAGCCGTCGAATCAGAGGATTGCCTCAGAAAATCGACGATACTGCTCCAACCACGTCGACAAACATGACCAGCGCTTCGGTGCAAACCTCGTCAACAGGCACGGGAAGCACGACGTCGAACCGCTATACGTTGGAAAGCCCACGGGCACCGGCGACGTTCTATGGCACGGAGCATGAGGACGTTGAGGACTGGTTGGCGGACTTCGAGCGTGTAGCCATCTTGAATCAGTGAGACGACGCGGCAAAACTGGGTCGTGTCTATTTCTATCTCGAAGACGGGGCACGTACGTGGTATCAAAACCGAGAGGAGCAGCTGACGACGTGGCCCGAATTCTCTCGTAGACTTTTGCAGACCTATGCCAGTGCTGACCCGCGTCCAGTTGGCCCGCGTCCAGTTGCCAAACGAAACTGTGACCGCGTACGTAGAAGACATGACGCGCCTCTTCCGACAGGCCGATTCAAGAATGACGGAGGACAAGAAGTTGCGTCACTTGATGCGCGGTGTCAAGGACCAGCTTTTTGCCAGCCTCGTGTGCAGCCCTCCGAAGACGGTCGCGGAGTTCTTGTCCGAGGCCGTGACAATGGAAAAAATGCTGCAGCAGCGATCCAACCAATACGACAGGCAAGTCAGTGGCATGTCTACTGCCGACATTTTCACCGCCACTAGAACCAGCAAGGACCGTCTACGTGAACTCATCCGTGATATAGTACGTGAAGAGTTGCAAAAGGCTGGTGTAATACCTCATCCTACGGTTAGCTCAATTGCAACTGTGATCAAGGATGAGCTGCACCAGACCCTCCGGAACACCTTGCCACCAGCTCTTGCTGAATACCGCCGTGAGACAACCTACGCGGAAGCCTTGAAACGCCCTGCTGCATCGCCGCCATTACTCGTCCATCCTGTTCCTGCTGTTGCACTCCAGTCAGCACAGCACATACCATGCTACGAAGGCACGCCATGCCACCGCCTTTGTCCTTAGTCCCTGGCGCTCCTGTCGCCCATAGTTCGGTGCCACCAGTTCAGTACATCGACGATCGGCGCACGTCTCCTCAGAAGTCTGATGTTTGGCGCACACCTGATCGCCGGCCTCTGTGCTTTCACTGTGGAGAAGCTGATCACTTGTACCGCCAGTGCTGATATCGCCGTCTTGGGCTTCGCGGCTTCTCTGCGTACTCACCGCCATCCCGTTACGGCCAGAGACCACGCGAAATCGAAAACTACCTCGCCGAGCAGCATGCACCACCGTCTGCCGGGCGCCAGTCGCGCTCGTCATCACCGAGGCGATTTTCATCAACGCCCCAGCGGTATTCTACCACACGATCTCCCAGCCTCCGCCGGGAAAACTAGCCCAAGCGACCTCTGGGGGCGGGGTCGCTGAACGTCGAAGCGCTGAAGACCTCCTATTAACGCAGAACCGTACAGAAACCGGTCCGACATCACATACTGCTGCAAAAGATGGCCAACTTTCACTCGACATAGCAGTGACAATTGATGGTTGTGCAGTTAATGCGTTAGTGGACACCGGCGCCGACTATTCCATACTGAGCGGGAAACTGACAACGCAGCTGAAGAAAGTCATCACGCCGTGGCACAACTCGCAGATTCGGACAGTTGGTGGCCACGTCATTACTCCACTGGGTGCCTGCACAACTAGAGTGCAGATCCAAGGGTATACATTCGTAGCAAGCTGCCTCGTTCTACGCGAATGTTCCCGTGACGTCATCCTGGGAGTTGACTTTCTACAGGAAAATGGAGCTATCATTGATCTGCAAGAGCGCCGCGTCACGTTCTCAGCCCAGCGAGCAATCAACGTGCAGGATGACGGAAAGCGTGTCGACGTACTCCGTATTTCTGAAAAGAGCGTGACGCTTCCTCCAGGAACAAGTGTTCTAGTCGACGTAACATGCTGTGGTTTGGGTGATGGCGATGTGGTGGCCAAGACAAATTTAGAACACCTCCTGCAGCAAGGCATTTGTGTAGCTAGAAGTGTAATACGCCTTCGTGATGGCCAATCTGAATTGCTCGTAACCAACTTTAGCAACGAGCATCGACATCTGTTCCGTGGCACTTCGATAGCGTTTGCCCACAAAGTAGCAAACGTCACCAGCTGTCTCACGTCAGAACTAGTGGATACCACCGTTACGTCAATGAGTAATATTGACATCAATCCTGATCTGTCCACTGATAACCAGACTGGGCAATGAGCGCTCTTGTTCGAGTTCAGGTCTTGCTTCGCAAGTTGCTCAAAGATCCGCCAGACGTCTATCACTCAACACAGGATCATCACGTACGAGGACGCACGCCCGATACACCAGAACCCCTACCGCGTGTCGGCTCACAAGGGACGACACGCTGTTTGGCTGGGAAAACGAGCAACAAGCAGCTTTTGATGAGCTGCGACAGCGCGTGCAATCAGCACCCATTCTCGCTCATTTTGATGATAATGCTGACACGGAGGTCCATACCGACGCTAGTAACGTTGCGCTCAGTGCAGTGCTCATTCATCGTCAAGAGGACGCCGAAAGAGTCATAGCCTACGCCAGCCGCTCTCTATCCCGTGCCGAGGCGAATTATTCCACTACGGAGAAAGAGTGCCTCGCAGTCGTGTGGGCAATCACAAAGTTTCGCCCGTACCTTTATGGTCGTCCCTTCAAGATAGTGACGGACCATCACTCGCTCTGTTGGTTGGCAAGCCTGCGTGACCCTTCAGGACGGCTAGCACGGTGGAGCTTGAGGCTGCAGGAATTTGGCTGCAGGAATTTGGTGTCACCATCGTCCATAAGTCCGGCCGTAAGCATGAAGACGCTGACACACTGTCACGCGCACCCCTTTATGTCGTCAGTCAGGAAGCAGAGGAAGACGAAGGCTTCCTGGGCGCCGTTAGCGCATCAGACTTGAGCAAACGGTAGCGAGATGACGCAGAGATTCGTCCAATCATTGATCATTTAGAGGGCCAGGGCGCTATCATACCACGTCATTTATCCCGCTCGTTGACGTCGTTCTGCCTGCGAGACGGTGTGCTGTACAAGAAGAACGCTCGTTCGAACCGCCATGCTTACTTCCTGGTGGTTCCTAGAGACATGCGAGACGACGTTCTCTTCGCTTGCAATGACGAACCCACATCCGGTCATCTGGGCTACTCAAGGACACTTGCTAGAGTGAGCGAGAGGTACTATTGGCCTGGACTTTCAGCAAGCATCAAGAAGTACATGAAGAGCTGTCGGGAATGTCAGCGCCGAAAGCAATCATCTGTTAAACCAGCCGGTTTGCTTCAGCCCATCGAAGCACCCTGCACGTCGTTCGACCAAGTCGGCATGGACATTCTCGGGCCATTTCTCTTGTCTGCGGACAGCAACAAATGAGTGATCGTCGCGATTGACTATTTGACACGCTACGTTGAGACGCAGGCGATCCCACGAGCCACGGCTTCTGAGGTAGCATAATTTTTCGTGCGCCACATCGTGTTACGACACGGTGCTTCTTCCAGTGTAATAACGGACAGAGGGACGGCATTCACGGCGCAGATTACGGACGAAGTTTTCAAACTGAGCAACACCAGACACCGAAGGGCAACTGCGTACCACCCGCAAACCAACGGACTTACCGAGCGACTGAATAAGACCCTCGCAGACATGATCTCAATGTACATCGACGTACAGCACAAAACATAAGACCGGATCTTATCTTACGTGACCTTCACGTATAATACTGCCGTGCAAGAGACCATGCGACTCGCGCCATTTCGGCTTCTCTACGGCCGCGAAGTGCAGACCATGCTAGACTCTATGCTACCGTGTCAAGACGAAGACGAGTTGGCAACTGACGCCGAAGAATTCGCAGAGCGTGCTGAGGAAGCCCGGCAACTCGTGCGATTGCACATGGCCAGCAACAGCAGGCAGACGCACGACGCTATAACACCCGCCACAGAGAAGTGTTTTACAACCCCGGAGATCAAGTTTGGGTGTGGACGCCCGTCCGCCGCCGTGGCCTTAGTGAAAAGTTACTGAGCCGGTACTTTGGCCCATATAAAGTGTTACGCCGCGTCAATGACGTGAACTACGCAGTGGTTCCGGACTCAACACCCCATGCACGGAGCAGGACACGACTGGGGCCGGACGTCGTTCATGTGTTGCGCATGAAACCATTTATTGCGCGTTGCTCGTAACTTTTCCTTTACCGTACAGCATTCCTTGTGTTTTTTGTTTATTTGTGTGAACCTGCTTTCTCGTTCATTGACATTTCTTATATTAACACGCTCTTCAATTTTTACTTTCACTTTATCCGAATTTCCAATTTCTTTTTCACGTGCCTATGTAGTAGCATAGCGGTGATGCTATGTACTTTTCTTTCCTCTTTTTGGGACTTGTTTTTTTTTTTTTTTCGGAAGGGGGGATAATGCCACCAGCACGTAGTGGGTCGACAGCAAGAGCGGCTCTCACTCTGGAGGAAAAAGAAGATCGCGTGCTTCTTCTCTGCTCGAGAGCCAGCCACGACTGACGCATTGTCCGAGATTGCTACCTGGTGGTTTAATAAATCCCCCAGTACTTGTGACTCATCGTGACAGTATTTTAAAGCAACCATGTCATGTGTACCTTCTTCCTTTTTATGCCTCTGTCATTCCATTTTCTGCTTGATGGAGCCATCCTAAATAAAGTGTTGATCTGTTCATTCATTCATGCATTAACTTCAGGCAGTACTCCTGAGTAATTTCAGTTAGATCTAGTTTGCTCTCGTCGGTACTGTAGAAACAGGTTGCAGCTGTCACTACCAAGCATAACCACTCATCTAAGTGAAATGATTGCTTCAAATGACTCATAAGATTTGATTTCTCAATGGGTGTTTTATGCACTGACTGAAGAAAGTACTGCATGCCTATACATTGCACCTTTGAGTTCTATTGCATGTGAAAGAAGTTGTACTATTTTGCTTGAGTCCTCTTTTTTCCAAGCATTGTTTAGGGGAATGTAATTTCTGCTCTGTACAAGTATGATATATGCATTTTAACCTTAGCAGTCAGAGAAATGTGTCCTACCAAAAGCTGCCTCAGTTCAGGACACGTATCGGCATGACATGTGAAAAGACAGGCAGAGAAGGGTACATTGGTGTTTTATGTCAGCGTTACTTTAAAATACTGGTGTTAGTTTAGTTTACTGCATTGTTTAGTCTCTGCTTCGTTAGCTTTGATGCCATGTGGTAGCATGCAAGGTTTTGTTGTTCTGTTCATCCTGTTAAATTAATTTGTGATATGATGTGTCTTGGAAGAATTAAGGCCAAAACTTAGGCTAGCTGGGACATAACAAAGATGTGAACATTGCTTCGGACTGCTAAAGGAGCACAAACAACTGCATTGTTCTCATCATTGCCTAGTGTGTACATTGGCATCACAATTTTTCTTGCTTATACTGTAAAGTGTGGAATGTCAAGTGCAGTTTGACAAGGCTTTCTTTCATTGTTACCAGTGAGTAAGGAAGTTGTTGCGAAGCTGTTGTTCAAAGTTCTTCTTCCATTGCAGTCTGGTTGACCAGTGTTTATTTTTATTCATAGGCTGGCAGGGAGGTGAGGAATGGCTAAGGTCAGAGTTCAAGGTGTACCTAATAAGTCTGTTGAAGACTGCTCAGTTGGAAGGTGCGTACAATTTTACACTTACTGCACACATGCTGCTCTAGCCATGCCGAATGTAATACACTTTACCTTCGTATGAATTTCACTGGGGCATGTTTTGCATGAGAAGCCTTGACTGAAACTCTGCTTTTTCATTGGACTGCTCCTTGTTGTTTGATATAATTGAAGTTAAAAACATTGATGAAGCTAGTTCTTCAAAAGTGAGATGTGTTCATTGTTGTGAAGCAGAAGCATGTTATTAGCCATTGTTTCGTGATGATGTAACTGCAGTCAGTGCTGCTGCGTGGTCAGGTAATAGTTTTTTTTTACTATTTACTGTAAAATTTTGAGAAAGTGCTCCCCCTTCGGCAACTCAAAATTACTGGTGAAGTGAAATGTGGTAGGTTACCGAATGGCTCCAAACTTCAAGATGGTCGTGGCGAAGCCTTCTCACGAGAGTAAGAGTTATCACCAGTGATACAATGCCTGTAGGACGAGTGGAGCTGGGTTGTTTTCATTTTCTGGTTTTCATCTTTATTTCATTCATCTTTCCTTTCTCTCTCTCCCACTTTCTTGTATCTCTTTTTTGTATCTGTCTCTTTTCATTTCTTTCTTTCTCTCTTACCTACTGCTTTCTTTCTCTAGCTCTTTCCATATTTCTTTCTCTCTCTGTCACTTCCTTTCTCTTTTTATTTTTCTCTGTCTGTCTGTTTTTTTCTGGTTTGATTCTTTCTCTTTTGCTGTCTTGCTCTTTCTTTATCTCTTTTTTGTGTATGTTTCTTTCTGTCTTTTCATGTCCTTCTTTGTCTTTCTGTCTGTTTGTGTCTTTATTCCCCTAATTCCTCTTAAGTTTTCTCTTTCTATTTCCCTCTATTGCTTTTTTCTTTCTCTTTTGTATCTTTCTTTCTCACACTTGACTTTTTTTCAATTTATATCTCTCTCTCTATTTCACATGCTCAGTTTGTTTAATGCTCACTTCTTTTGCTTTTTGGTAGTAGGGCTTGCTCAATCCCCATTGCGCATTCCACCTTAAGGTTTTCTGTTTGCTCTGGCCAAATTACGATGGAATCCACCACGGTGGTCTAGTTGTTAGGTTAGGTGCTCGACTGCAGACTTGAAGCTCGCGGGATGGAATCTCAGCTGAGCCAGCCACATTTTCGATGGAGGCAAAAATGTCTAAGGCCCATGTACTACTTATGTTAAGGCTTAAACGTAAACATTTTGACAGCAAACATATTAAGGCGCACGTTAAGAAGCCCAGGTTGTTGAAATTTCCGGAGCCCTCCACTACAGCGTCCCACGTAATCATATAGTGATTTTGGGACGTCGAATGCCAACAACTATTATTATCATTGTCAGATTACGACCAGCTTAAACAAGGCACGTAGTCCAGAGTTTGGCGGACATAGACGAATTAACATTGTGCCGATCAAGGTAAAAATAGAAAACAACAAGGCACATTACAATGATTCAGAAACAGAAAGGCAGCATGATCAGACTAGGGAAGTATGGCATGTTAAGAACTCTGACAATGAGCTGGCACAAATGCAAAAGACACAGATCTCGAAGGCCCTACCTTTGTTAACTAGTGCATCATAGACACAGTCATTGAATTACAAATGCAGATCTCGAAGGCCATGCTTTTGCTCACAGGGACCTGGAAATAGCCATGAGTGTTTTGTGCCACATTGTGGGGGCTATCGCTGTGTGGGGTACAAAAAAATCAAATTTTGCTGAGATACGTCAGGTGCAGGCGCATGGATGCAATGCGTGATAAGGGATCAGAGCGTGAGGGGGCTTTCTTGAAACAACATGCAAACTTAAATTTAGCAGTGACATTGTAGTAAGCGTGTGCTCGGAATTTTACTGTAATGCTAGTTGCAGACAAATCATTTCTCAAAGTGAGATACTTTGTTCAAATGCCTCTTTAATCTTCAATGTATGTGCTTATTGGATGTTGCATATTCAAAATTACTGAATTAACCTTTGTGGAAATGACAACAATTATGATGTGTGCTATAAAGGAAAAAAAAGTGTTACTAACGCCACGACCCTTTCGTCGAAACTCCACGAGGCTCTGCAGAGCCCTGCTCTTGGCGACCAAATCTGGGCGACACAGCACGCCAGTGAGACGACGTCGAGGCAAGCCCTTGACGTCCCCTCATAGGAGGCCTAGGCCCGGCTTCCTTGGTTTCTTTATTACAAAATAAAGTTTATTCCTCCATCTCCTTCTAGTCACATTTGGTCAAAACTTATGAACTTCTTGCCAGAAAGTGCATTATTGTGTCGCAGCTTAGCTGCATGCTGTGGCCATAATGTGTTGCTAGAATTTTGTCAAGTTTAAATAGAATGTAAATTTTCAAAGTATGTGACTAATTGGTTATAGTTTTATAATAATTTATTTTTTATTGATTCATTGATAGCATGATATTTTTATGCTGTGGTTGGGTTTTGTATTAAATTCCAAGCAAATATCTAAAGCTCTCCACTTTTTACCCTGTGCTACGGTGCAACCAGATGCTGTCAGCAGTAAGGACCAGGAAGCATTTAATACTGCCTTCCTGAGTGCCTGGAAAACAACGCATAACTTCAAGATGTGGAACAGTGTGGAGCACCCTTGCCTTGCAGATATTCCCATGGGGTGAGCCGGCACTTGACTCACCGTTTGGCATACGAGTTGTTTGCTGATATATGCATGTAATTAAAGACACTGTGCGAGTCACATTCAGTACTTGTCTCGACATCAGAGAGATAACTTCCAGCACATTGTAGCTGAGACGTTACCTGGTTGCTGCCACCGATGTAGTATTTCTGGCCAGTTGCTCTAGTCCTTCCTTTCTTGGAGAAGTCAAATCCACAGTTGAACCCCTAGTGACACCTTATCCAAATGAGTGCCTTTCAGCCACTCACTCGGAGCCGTGAAAGTGTTGAGTATGAGCACTCTACTCCAGGGGCACAGCCAGAAATTTTTTTTGGGGGGGGGGAGGGGGAGCTCTTTTTAATTTTAGGGAGGGCACCCCCTTGAAGTGGTCATTTCTTGCTCTGTATGTCATGGCAAAAAATTTTTTCGATGGGAGGGGTGAGCTCAGGCCCAGTGTCCCACCCCCTGGCTACGCCCCTGCTCTACTTTACAAGTGCTTGCCCCTCCAAAGTAAAAAAGAAAAAAACCTGAGGAACTGAACTGGTCAATGCCACATGACTGCTTTGTATGATTTCACTATGTCACAAAATGTTAAAGTGCCTTGGAAGATTTTAGTGGAGCCAAATCAAACTAGCTGAAGGCATCTGTGTTACTCAATTTTGGCCAGCTGAGTATGGACTTACATTTATTCGCACACTATCCATCACACATAAAAGCGACCAAGGGTACGCGTAAATGTGTATCTAACCAATACATATCAGCATTCAGCACAATATTGTCTTTATTTTGTAGGTTGTTTATAGCAAACGCTTGTGTACCATGCTATGTCTGTTTAATCTTGCTTGAGCCATATCATCTATGCCTTTAAAACTTTAGTTAAGCAAATTATCATATTAGTATCCAGTTAATTTGCATGACCTGAGTACATTTCCTCCAGCTTCAGCATCATTTTCATTCATTTTTTTTTTTAGTCATTACTACAAGGGCCAGCTGACTGTTGCTGACATGAAGTTACGGATTTCTCAGTAAGTTTTTGAAAACAGATGCTCATATGCACAAAGTTAGATTGAAGGGGACTTTATGTGTCAATTTATTGTGTCATTTCAATTTTGGGTTATATATATATATAGTAATTTCATAATTTTATGTTGTTGCTTACTTTGAAAGCCCAAAGATCTGTATATTTACTGCTTTGGTTCATCACTCAGCAGAAAGCAAACGTATTAAAAATAAATTTAGTTTGAACTTGTCGTTATGCCGTGCTTTAATTTTTAGTGCATTCAATCCCCGTATAACAAAATGAGTTACATAATAGAAGAATAGTAGTTCTTGAAATTTGTGAAAATATTGACTAAAGTAAAATTTGTTCTCAAATGGATGCTGATTGAACCTTCCTTCTTAGTACAAAATGAATAGTTTTTTATCATTTTTTGGCCTAAAGATGCAGCTGTAGCATCTATGGTAGGTTCTATACTTTTCCATCTTTGCGGCATTGCAAACGACCAGTCGTGCACCCAAGGAGCAGCAGTGACGAGAAAGGCCTCTTAGTGAAGTCCAATAGTTCTCTCATTTTATATCAATAGCGTTAAAGAGCTCGTTTCGCAAAGATTATGGTGTCGGTGTCGACATCACTGGTTGTGAGCGAGAAATCATCATCTTCTCTGTGACCAAAAAATCGAGAAAGATAAAAATAAAATAAATAATAAAAACTTCTGGGCCCGGGTGAGAATCGAACCCAGGCCATTTGCGTGGCAAGGGGTTGTTCTACCACACAGCCATGCATCTGCTTCGAAATACAGTGAAAGGAACTTTCTCTTCTTGAAAATGCATTGAAAGTAACTGCTGCTTCACAAACACACGTGTCCTGTATGCAGGCTTTGCAATACAACATTTAATATCAGAGCAATAACGTGTGTTACAAGTGTACATTGCCATCAGGCATCAGCATATGTGATTATCATTACGACTTCGTAGTTTAAAGCCAGCCACCCATTACAAAAAGCACAGACCTTATTGTGTGTATTCCCTTAAGATAAAGTAGTGGGTGCATAGCAAGTATGAAAACATTTCACACGCATAAAATGCTCATAACTTAAAGCATGCTAATCATTACACAGAATGCAGCCATATGCGAAAGCTTCACTGATAAGCCACTTTCAACTATACTGATTGTGTTGCAGAAATCAAGAATATATAAACTTCTCACCTAACATCATGTAATAAAATGTATGCACTAAGTGTTTGAAGTATGCACTGGAGACAGTATATCGCTGTTGTGTTCAACTCTTAAAAACGTGAAGCTTATGGTTCCCCCAATTTTTTCATTTCAGTACAACACACACACAATAAATTACTTAAGGTGGCAGTATCTGTTAGCTCTTACAGAAAATGAACACGATTGTTGCATCACAAATGTTCTCATCACAGCTTGCTGCAAAATGCTGGATAGCCATGCTATACCTACAGGAAACAGGAGTGCTCATTCCTACTGTCCTACATTTGTCTCTATTTTTCTGATGTGAAGCTCCATCCAGAACTCTGAAAGGGGCCGCAAACTCAACCAAGCCGTGGTGTCCACTGGAAGAGCAATGGCACAAACGACAGGGAAGGTCGTTGGTGAGTCTTTGTTCCTTGTCTTTAAATCACTGGAGTCTGTTGCCCTGCCATTAGGGAGCGCAATGCTTTCCTTTCAGAAGGCAAAGGGGAATATTTTCAGCCATGTACATTGTTGGTTTAACAGTAATTATCAACAATTCTTTTCCAGGAACAAAAGAGAACAGGATGGTGCTAACGAAATTTGTTTGTGCACACATTTAGGTGATTTCTTGCATGGAATGTGCTGAATTGTATCATCATTTTCTGTCATTGCATAGCTTTATGCTAGTTAGCAAATCTTTATCCATGGTACTTGTACACCTCTAGCCATATTTAATTTGCCCACTCTTTCATGCTTCTTCACAATAAAATCTCTAGCAGGGTAGTTCATCTCTCGCGAAGTACAAAATGGGACGCTTCACCTCCCATTCTCAAAGATATCACATGTATTTTTGAAACTGTGCAGTGTGTCAATATTTTTTACTAAGCTCGTTTGAATAGTAGTTGGAGAGGAGAGGTGCATTGCAAGTTTTGTGTTGGAGTCTTTCACTCTTGGCCTCCTCTTGGCTTCGCCTGTGCATGTCATGCGGAGTACATTAGCTCTGTCACATTACAAGTGTTAATTCAAGAAAAACTGGTATGCGGTAAATCATAAGCAGGGACACCGTAACCCCTGTATTTATAAATGATCCTTGACTTGAACTTGACTTAAAGGGCCCCTAAACCACCCAGCGTTCGAAATTTAGTTGAGGTGAGGAAATTGTGCTTGAGTTTACAACGGACACGTAGTCGTGAGAATTTTTCAAAACAGTGCCGTAATAGCGAAGTTACATGCGTTTGATGATCAAACGCGGCGATCGCTTGTTTTCCTCTTTCCTACGCTGCTCTCTTCCAAAACTGCTTGGCCCCTCCTCGCTGAGTCAGCTGAGTGCCCCCCCACTTCTCCCGTGGCATACGTCACCGCTGACGGGCTGTTCGAGACGGCGTCTACTTCCGGTTGCCGCGATCCGCCACTCCGATGCCCCAGCTCGCCATCAACTGTGTTGTGTGTGTCATCTTGGCACACTGATCGTTGACTAACCGCTGTTGCTGTCGTGCCGGCCCGTGCCCCTACGCTAGCGACTTGGCGGTTGCGTTACGGGCCGCAGATGTCGATTTGCGAGCGGCAACATGACCAAGAACAGCAAGGTGCGCGCAAACAGCTGTTTGCAAAGTGACCGGAAGTCGGCAGTTGTCGTTTGGCCAATCGCAAGCATCGAAATCAATAACCTCATCGAGTTTAACTGGTGATGTCACACATGTCGGTGGCGGGAACGGCGGGGACCGGAAAGGAGAAGCTATTGTTTTTTCGAAATTGTGGCGCGCCCGCTACCAGTAGCGCTGAGGCGTGTGGCATCTTTGATCGCGACTGCATTCTGCATGCGATGTACTTCTTTACTTGAAATGTTTAGGAAAATATCTGAGGGGGTTTAGGGGTCCTTTAAAACCGCCTTCAATGTAGTATGCTTGTAATGCTTCTGTGGGTTTGTGCTGCCTTGGCCACGCCTAAAGACAGCGCGTTCGAAGCGCGTTGGTGCTGCATTGAGGTCGTTGGCAAGTCAAGTCAAGCAGTGTTTCTGAATACAAGGGTAAGACAAACACAAATGAGTGCATTTCGTCTGCGCTCGTCCGTGTTTGTCCTACAGTGTCTTTCTTTATAATTTACCTCCACTTGCCCCCCCCCCCCCCCCTCGCCCAAAGAGAAAAGCATATTCAAAATACGACGCATATGTTCCCAGCATCTTTGCCCCCCTTCTCCGCCTCCTTAAGGAACTCTCTTAAGGAACTCTCTTGTCGTGGGTGTCCCCCCAGCAAAAAATCCTGGTGCTGCCCCTGGTTTCTTCAAGTACAAGTGTTACTTCATCATTCTTTAATCGGGCTACAAGAACAGGTACAAAAGAGGACACTGGGATAGCTAATGCTAAGTAGTGACAGGCTCTTTCAGTTTATGTGGAAAGATAGTCTAACAGCTGAAGCGAAATCGTTAGTTGGGCTAGTTGGGTTGATGTACATCGTATAATACGTACCTAATAGCACAGCAGGGTTAAATTACGAACTGGTAGAAGAAATGGACACAATGCTGAACACAAAGTCTGGCCCTGCATACCACCACTTTTTAAAATGGGTATGTCCGGTTAAGGACGAACACGAAATCGAAGTCATCATTTTAGATTTTGATGAGATTTGCATTGGGCACAGTGTATAGACTCAGAACAATGACTTCGTTTGTAAAAAAAAATTTATTTGCCTAAAGAAATACAAATTTTGGCCTGAGAGAGATTCTTTTTTGCCAATGTTGTAATTTCCCAACTTTTAGCGCACCTAGTGAGAAAATGGTGAGAGCACTATTTTCAAATGGTGGCATTTTTACTAAACCACGTATGTTTCAGTACAATTTTGAAGTTTAATGGTGAGTGCAAAAACCACAGAAATTATTTTAAAAGGAAGTGTAAATGTTATCAGAGTTAATATGTACCGACTTTTATGATATGTACCGACTTCTACATCAGTAAATTCCTGAAACACAAGTATCTTGTACCACTTACCATGTTTGTTGTCTTCTTCTCAGACAGTCCTTTTACAGCAGAGGGAAATGAAAAACCTATGAGATTCCATATCAATTGTTCTTTGTTGTAAAGAGCATCGTTTTTTTTCTAAATATCTTAAAGTTCAGGGCTGGAAAGTGCTGTTTGGTGTCGAAATGTGCATATTTTTTAGATGAACCAATTTTTCTTCTACAAATCTAACTTACCTAATGTTATTGTTTTGTGTAAAAAACTTACACCTAGAGTAAATTAATCAAAATTGGGAATGATGACAGGGACCACTTGTTTCTTTTTGTCTGGATACTCCTGGGTGGTCAAATAAATTCTAGTATCCAGCTCAATGTATGGAGTGGGGAGTTTGCGTCAGTCAGGTACTCGATACGGAAAGCCTGCAATCGCATTCATTTTCTCTTTTTTTTTAAAGAACCAAAGCCACATAGTGCTTGAAACATGTTGACATGAGAGAAAACATGACTGAATATTGAACAATCTTATCAGTGATGCCAGTTCAATTTTAAGTTGCTTGGTTGTTTTAATGTTGCCTATTGGCTCACGCAGGCGGTGCCTTGACGTCTGCAAAATCTGTTGTCTCGTCTTTGTGGTCTCACTTCAGCCCTCCAATGCCTTCATCATCCACCGAATTTGTTCCTCCTGCATTGCCCAAAGAAGAGAGTGTCGAAACAATTTTAAGTCCTACGGAGTGACTCATTTGCACCTTACACTCTTTTCTGCACCCGAGATATTTATTTTAAGACAATAGCCGAGCTGTAATCCAGTTCATTCCACACAGTGGTGACTTTCGTGCTCCACTTGCTGACTTGGCTTCGTTTCCCTCTTTAAAGTTTACGTGCCCTTGTGTACACGTGTGTACATATGCTTGCCTCAACAGAGGTTGGGCAGTGAAAAAAAGAAAAGGCTGTGGCAGCATGGAAGACATATACTATACTCTTATACTTTGAGTCTCTACTGTGTGTGCCACAAGATCCAAGTGTTTACATTTTGTCAGCATAATGTTCATGCGTTGATGGGCTGGCCTACCAACATGTGAGATGATTCTCTTTTTGTTTAATCTTTAATTACATTTTTGTATATATTTTTGTGAAGAATTGAGGGGTGGTGTTTCTGCCACTCATGGGTGGACTATCAGTTGCTCTGTGCTTTTGTTCATTTCAGTTAGTCTGCATTGCTGGCCTTCCTCAGCATGTGTTGCATTGTAATGATGATGCTAGAACTGACTTTTGGTTCAGCATTAAAAAGTATTATCTGTGGCCACATCATGATTTATTCTAAAACTTGTTATTAATTGAAATAAATAAATATATATATATAAGAATGCATGTAGTGCTAATTTAATTTTTATATACTTCGGTGATTGCTGTGCAAGCTATTTGCTCACAAACTTTACATTTAGGATCTTCGGCTGAATAGATTGATCAATAAATATTTGCAGGGTTAGGGTTTCTTTTTTTTGTTTCAGAGGAAATAGACTGTTGTTCATGTTATGTGATTAGCAATATTGCTTTTCATTCTTATTTTCTGATCATTTGTCACATTAATTGGTCTATGTTGAGACTCCCTGTGATGTTGACATGCAGCACCAAAGCCAGCGGTGTATGGTGGAAAGTACGGGGAATAAAAAATATTGTTTGAGATTATGGCCTTGGGTCTCTATTCTGATAAGCATTAAGTTTTTTTTTTTTTTTTTCATTTTGCAAGAGTAACATTTACAACCTTTGCACTGGGGAATTCACAAATTCATTCAAATTACTAGGTTGTTTCAAAAATTAACTCATGGTAAGTGGCACAATTAGACAACTGCCTGAACTTTTTTTAAATGTTAAGCAAGACAAACATTTTGCACTAACTCCCAGATGTGTACATGAATAACCCTACTTTCCATCTTTGTTTAGATTAAGATTTTTTTTTATTGAGAAACATGTGATGTGAAATGCATGCATAACTTTACTAATTTTCACCTGATTGTAGTTCATGATTGTAGTTTGTAGGAGTAATCAGTTTGCAGAATCAATTGCATGTGACGACTTGACTAGGTGAACAGGTTATGTAGAAGCTCAGACTGTTGACAGTTCTGTATTGCTTTGTTTTCATAGCTAAGTTTATGTCAAAAGCCTGGAAGCAACTTGAGAGATCACAAAGTTTAATAAACTGTAAAGTACGACGATAATGTGGAGCAATAATGCAGTTAAAACTCAGTCTAGCCAAACTCGATTTCGCAAAGTTCTGGATTTATAAAGTTTACAAAGAACAGTTCACCATTCGCGTAACTTGGCAAAAGAAACTGATAGGATTTTTTTTTTAATGTGTCAAAATGTTGGAAGTGGAAATACAATGTATTGCAAAAGCCTTTCTACTCTACTGTTCTGGAGGACAAAAATAAAGTCCTTTTGTGTTTCGTTTTCCCTTCTGCTCTAGCATTTTGTTGATTCAACTTCTTTAATGTTATCAAACATTAATTAACAATAACAGTGTAAGGGTTTGACTCCATTGACATTTACCTTTCTATCGACAGCACATTACTCTATATCTGCTTTTGCGGTGAAGTGTACCATATAAAGTTCTTGAGTAACTTTCTGAGCCATTTAAAATTGTGTTGCTCAGCTTTAATAATGTCAAATAACATTAGAAACAGCTTTTATAACTTGGTCACCACTACTTCTCTCCTATTTCTTTTTCTATTTTATTCAACAACCTTCATGTTGTAGAACGATTTCTTAGCTAATGACTATGTTTCAGTTTTGAATGTAATTAGAGAGGGAATATATGAGCTAAAACCTTTACGTTAGTGAAACACTCATCTCGCAAATGTCTGCATTGTGTTCCTAAGGCAATCATTTAGCTTTTTGTGCAGAGACATTTTCCAGCAGGAAAGTCTCTAGTAAACAGTGAGGTTACAAAATGTGATAAGTTTTGTCTAGTCCGAGGTACTGCACCATGTGATACATATGTTAGATGTGAACACACTAGTTTGGCTCAAGTGCTGAGCTCTAATTTCTCAGTGCGCTGCTTTTCGATTTTGCTGTGCGAGTGCTCCAGTGTTGCTGGCATGTTTAGCTGTACAATGCGGAGTCAGTTGTGCGAGCGTTAAATCACAAACGTTTGGTAATACATAGTAATTTGTCATCACTCAAACTGTGGCCACTGTTTCTGTTTGTTCAAGTGTAGCTTTCCTCTTTCCTTTTTTGTGTGTGTGAACAAGGATAATAATAAAGGTTATGCTGATGCAAGATCAAACTAACTTTGTCGCAGTAGTGAGCGGTAAACATTTAACCCAATGCACTCATACTTTTTGGTGCAAGGACAAAAAAATGTCAGCTGTCTTACCAAAGAGCTTTCAGTTCTTTGATAAGACAGCTGACTTTCTTATGGTTGGAAGTTGTTTGTTAGGAAATGACACATTAACTTTTCTGAACCATGGCAGAATTCAATGGCGGCTAAGGATACACGGGCCTTTAATGTGGGGCCATGCTCTACATTTATACCACTTTCTGTATCATAACTAGAGACTGCATTTTAAGTAAACACCTATTTTGTTCCTTGTGTTCCTATCATGCCATTTTGATATATGAGCATGAATTATAAGTTAATAAGCGGCTTGATAGTGTTTTTAGAGTGCCAATAAATACCTATTTTTGATGCTTGTGCCTAAATGCCTATAAGGGCCTATAAATGCTTAATTAGAAATTCGCACCTATACGAATGCTATTTAAGCACAAATTTCTTTTTAGAGTGTAGTTTAAGACTGTTATGTTTCAGGGCAGCAACATTGAGTGTTCAGAACTCTATGTTGTTCGTCGTAGTCCTCTAGTTCAACCAACTTCTGGATACCAACCGCTGGCAGTAGCAAAATGAGATGTGTCGGCCACCATCAGTCGCCGCGCCGCCATGGCATGAGCAGTTTGCGAATACGAAACAAAGAGGCGTCAGGGAAAAATAGTGTGAAGATCAAAAGAAAAAAAAATGCTGTGGACATGAGGTTTTTCTTTTGTTTGGAGTTTATATCTCAAGGTGTACACTGTTAGAGGAGAAATTGACCCTACGTGATTGGACACGGCCGATTCGAGGCTATATTCCCATCTGCTTTTTTAGCGGTCTGACTATTTATTTATTTCAGAAATAAATAAATAAATGCGACGTATTGCCAGCCTCACACATGAGCCCTTAGGCCGGGGGGTGATACATAAAATGTAACAAAAAGAAATACAACAAAAATGGAAAACATACCATGCATAGCCAGAACATGGAGCACCCTTGTGCCACGGTAAACAATAATTTTTTTTTACAGTGGAGTTGTTCGAGCCAAACATAGCTCTGTGATGAGTAAACAGAAATTATCATTATTATGAAACAATACGTGTTTTTTTTTTTCGGCCTCCTTTTTTCCCTTCGTCGTTTTATTTTCTGCTCGCCTCTCTGAGCACAAGCGACAGCGACTACATAACTCTGATGAGTGAGACAAGTGGAGAAACGAGAAAAAAATATATAGAAAGAAAAAGATATCCTGGGTGAAAAATTTTTTGGCAAGGCGGGTTTGAAACCGCGTAAACCCACTATCCGAACGCGAGCGTCGTAACCACTCGGCTGTCCCTGCACGCTAGCCGAGCATAACATAGTGTTGCATAGTGTAGCATGCCAAAGCGGTGAGAAAGTAGCGTTGAGAAGGAGAGCAGTGAGGGGCAGCAGAAAAGAGAGAGGTGGGCCGGAGGGAGTAAAGCATGACCCAGAAAGAGATAAATAGAAAGGAGGAGAGACAGGAAGAGCAGAAAGAGAAATATTCAGAGATAGAAAGCAATATACGCACAGAGAAAGAAAGGCAGAAATAACCGAAAGATGAGAGGAAGAGAAAGAAAGACGAAAAAATACTGCGAACGATACAGAGAAACAAAGAAGGCCGCCCAGCTTCACCATTCCTTCGTGCTTGGCACCCGTACTACAAAGTTGCTTTCTTTTTATTTTCTGTTTTTGCTTTCCTGTTGTGTATAGGTTACTCACGTCTTTGTTTTTAACTGATGTGTGTTTATGTGAAAATTTATTGTGCCTACATTTTAAACATTTGAGGTATAGAATGTGTTTTGTCAGGTTATTTTCGGTGCCTAAAATATTGTTTTGCCTGCCCATTTTTGGCCATTTTGTGCCTAAACATTCGGCTTCTAATCATGACATTGAGTTAAATTAATTAATTGTCTTCGGAAATCACTAAAAAAGCACACGAGTATCACAAAACGTTCTCTGATCCGCGATCTGTCTCGACAACTAAAAGATAAGATGAAGATCGAACAATGCAGTTTTTACGATGTAAAGTTAACTCACATGATGAAGGAATCGCCGTCTCATTTTTGGCATTTTATAAGGCCAAAGTCATCCAATAGAGACACGTTTGTTATAAATAACGTTTTCACATCAGATGAAACAGAAATAGCCAATGCATTTAACGAACACTTCGCATCCGTTTTTACTTGTGATGACAAAACCACCCCCACTTTTAGCAAGTTTAAAGACCTGCCTCCCATTGAAAATCTGGAAGTCACAGAAGCTGGCGTATTTGAATTATTACTGAATTTGAATGTAAGAAAATCTTATGGCCCAGATGACTTACCAAATGCCTTTTTAAAAAGATATGCTGAATGGTCCTCAAAATTTTTGACAATTATTTTTAATGAATCGTTATCCAGAGGTGTCCTGCCTGAGGATTGGAAATTCTCTAAATTTAAGCCTTTATTCAAACATGGAGATAAACAGTTGGTTTGTAATTATCGCCCAATAGCTTTGACTTGCACATGCTGCAAGTTATTGGAACACATAATACATAAACACATTTCCTGCTTTTTGGAGTCGCACTCAGTACTTTCACCAGCTCAGCATAGTTTTAGGCGTGGGTTTTCCACAGTAACACAATTGGTTGAAATTGTCCATGACTTCGCACTAGCCATATATAACCAGTCACAGATAGATGCTGTTTTTTTAGACTTCGCGAAGGCCTTCGACAAAATCTCTCATTCCAGACTACTTATGAAACTTTGGGCAGTATTAAAAAACCCACAGCTTTGTCAATGGATACAAGCATACTTGGGATCTCGAAAACAGTATGTTGTTTTTAATGAACATTTCTCACAAAAGCTGCCTGTAGATTTGGGTGTCCCCCACGGATCAGTTTTAGGACCGTTATTGTTCCTTCTTTTTATAAATGACATGGTGGATGACTGTGGCGTTAAAATAAGACTATATGCCGACGATTGTGTTTTGTATAGTGAGATAAATTCAACTTCAGATCAAAATAAACTGAATTTTGAATTAGATAAAGTGATGTGTTGGTGCAGGACGTGGAAGATGGCTGTGAATTACGACAAATGCGCTGTAATGACCATAAGTAACAAGAAAAATCCTCTTTTATATACATATACGGTTGATCGTAAATCATTAAATCATGTCAATGAGTTCAAATATCTAGGTCTTATTATAACTGATAACATTCACTGAGATAGTCATATCACAGCTATTTCTAATAAGGCATTGTCTAAACTTCATTTTTTAAGGAGGTCTCTCAAGAGGGCATCTACCATCTGTAAGCTCGCCACTTTCAAAGCATTAATCCTGCCAATTTTAGAATATGCAAATATTATTTACGACCCGTTTACACAGACGAACACAGGTAAATTGGATAGAGTTCAGAGTAAGGCTGTACGATTTATTTTTAACAGTTACGGTCCATCATCTATTACTCAGTTACTTCACCAAGCAGACTTAAAAAGCATTACAGTTAGAAATAAAATCGCTCGCCTTAAGTTCATGTTTAAAATTGTCAAGGGTAAGTTACAGAGCCGAACGTGTGACTACATTTCTTTTTCCAGCGGTTATTCTACAAGGCTATGACATCCATACTCATTAGTGCCATTTAAATGCAAGAACAATGTTTTTAAATATTTTTTTTTCCCCAAACTGTAACAGAATAGAACGAACTCGATAAAGACGTAGTAACGGTAGTTGACTGTGATACATTTCAGGCTCTCCTTCAATTGTAACCCTGATGTATTTTGTATTACGAAAGGCTTGTCTGCATTGTCAGTTGAATTTTGTATTGTCTGAATTGGTTGTATTTGTTAAGAAACCTTGTTATATGTTTTGTACCACCCTGCTAGAGCCCCTATCATTGGGATTAGCAGTATTGGAAATAAATAAATAAAATAAATAAATAAATGACCTTTAGTGGCCACAGATTGGCTTAGCTGTTAGATAGAACACCTATTGACTTAGCTGGAGCTCACATTGCAGCCTAGCTAGGTCGTACAAAAAGTAGACGTGTATATAAAATCCGTGCATGGTAAATGCAATGGGTATAGAGGTTAAAAAATAAGGGCTGCCTCCAACAAGCAGGAAGTTATTGAAAAGTGATGGTTGGAATAAATACAAAGGATATATATTTGCAAGCGACCGAGAGAAGTTATAGTTGCAGAAATCCGAAAACTGAGGTCCTCTGACCACTTTTGTATCGTCCTTCACCTTGTATCGAGTCTCGGAACATAATTGCGTACAGTGACAAAATGTAGTTTCGGTCAAACTTCACGGTCTACTAATGCTGCTGCCAATCTGTTGCGGTAGTTGTACATGCAAACTACTCTTGCAAACAGTATTTCATCATCTGGCGTCAACATTTTAATGAATGCTCGGGAACATGATAGAAAAACCTCGAGTCTTTACACATCTAAGTACTAGGTTTTTGCAAACATTGCTTCATCCTGTATGCCTGCTTACTCTACTCAGCCTCAGTACCTCATAAGCTTCGAATACTCATGATGCAATGCAAAAAAATAAAGATTTTGCTTTGGCAATATTTAAGTCGTAGAGTGGCATACATTTCATACATGTTTTATTGATGTACGCAAGAACTGTTCTAGTCGACATCGTATATGCTTATGAATTATTTGTCATGAACTACTGATATTAGTTTGGGATAATAATCTGCTAGGTGTATGCATAGAGTGAAGATTACTTGTCAGAATCTGTCGAAGTTCATCTTGCTTCCCTGTAACTTCAAGAAGCCCCACGGCACCTTGAAGTCCTGCACCTAAAATTTTGCTAGAAGAAAGATTAGAGTTTGTCGGTGTGAGTAACTGACCAAGCTTTTTATGCACACTGTGGAATATATTGTAGCAAGCACTGTTTCTTGCTTTTTATTATACGTATCACAAGTGAACCTTGCACATTTATGGGGGGGGGGGGGGGGGGGTGAGACACTTAATGTGTGTTATAAAATTGGGTTGTGTTAATAAAAACTGGCTATAGAACTTGCAAGCTATATTTTATACAGACGCAGGATGCACTGGAGCATAAAATTATTTTTAAATTGTATTAATTGCTTTTTCCTTTCAGTTTGCTCAACATATGTACTTTTTGTTAAGATCTGCAATTTGCACAGCTACGCAGTTTTGCACAACTATAGCTATTAACACCCCCCCCCCCCCCACTTAAGTTTAACTAAAATTGTGAGTGCACAACAAAAACTGGATTTGTAATGTTTTTGTTTGTCAATGCAAGAAAATTACCTCCTATGAATGTTTTCATTTTATAAAAAAAAGGAGACAATACACCTAGGCTGCCTATTCTAGTTCCAGTTATGTAAATATCACTAGTCCACACACGTGAAAAATTTTATTGTTTGCATGCACCCAATAGTTCTTGAAAGGTAGACAAACTGCAAAAATGTAGTTTTTAGAGAAACACAGAAATTACTGGTAGTACGCTTACATTTGTTGTCAACATGTCACAGAAGAAGTGCCAAAAATTATTTTTGGAACCATGAGTGTTCAAGTGTTATGTATTTTCTGAAAGGTAATGAAATTCTCCATCAGTGGATTGCATAATTGCAAAATTGAATACTTTTGCCAAAGCAAGTTTTACCCCACCTTAGCATTGCACTCATATTGCTGACATGCAAATATTTATAACATGTTTTCATGTGCAGCTTGTGTGCTACACATTGAAAGCAGCTGCAGCAGTCAGTTCTTTTCCTTTACGTGTCTACTTTCCAGACAATCTGTTGTATTGGATATTTACATACTACAGACCCAAAGGTCGCGTCTGACCCTGGCCATGGCAGCCCATTTCGATTGAAGTGAAATGGTGGAGGCCCATGTATTGTGCAATGTCAGCGCACACTAAAGAACAGACGGTCAAAATTTCCGGAGCCCTTTACTAAGGCATCCCCCATAATCATATCGTGGTTTTGAGGTGTAAAACCCCACATATTATGATTAACCATTACATACAGTCACTTTTACAAAGAGCAAAGACATAGAAAGCAACAAATGCATGGTTAAGTTGAGAGTTTATGTTTAATTGAATACTAAAACATCTGAGCCAAGTTCACCGTATTCCTCTCATCATACGCACTGTTTGCACTAGCTGGTTAGGTTTTCCAACTGCAGTGGCTGCAAACTTTTCGGGTGGGCATTTCAAAAGGGCCACTAAGTGCTGAAGGCTCTCAAGTGGTGGCAAACCAAGGTCATCCAGCACATTGCACAGGTAACTGATATCGGTAGCCAGCTGCGCTGATGCTTGCCGTGTCAGCTTCTCAATCTGCATCACTGTGTCAATGTATGTATACATTGTGGCCTGGGCTACGCAACCAAGGAGGTAGTCTGCCACGTGGTCAGTGCTAATCCCTTCAATTACATGAGGAAGACTGCTGTGCTTCAACGCCGTAGACAAAGCTTCATTCTCTTCGACAATGAATGGCTCAATGTGCTGTGGTATGGTTAGCAGGTATTGCCCGATCTGTGTGATGTACTCCATGGGAGAAATGCTGAACGCCGGCAAGTCTGTTGCCAGAACACCATCTGGGTTCTCGAGAGACCACACCTTTAGGGAAGGCACACTGCTGAAGTGACGCTGCACTTCGGCAAAGACAGTGTCAAATGTGAACTTTGTAAACTCTGAGCATAGCTTTGCAATGGCCCGCGAGCTTTCAGGGAATGCAACAAAGTCTTCTAGGTGCACCTGCGTAGAAAAGTCCCTCAAACTGCACTGCATGACGGTTGGGAGCAGCAGTGTGCAGTGATCATTCAGTATGTTACCCTTTTTTTCTTCAGTGGCCTCGTCAGACCCATCAAATGTGCTTTTTTGAATATGGAGCTGCTTCAGTGCTGTTTTGATGTTTGCCGTAACGCTCTTATCGAAAGCAGCAAGTTGAATTGAGATTTCGCCTGCTGTCTGCATGCACTTCAGAGCATACTGAAACATTGTCCAACTGTCCAGTTCATCTAGCTTTGATGACGTCTTCAGCTGCATCAGGACAGCGTGGCAACGCTCACAATAAGTTCGAAAAAGTGCCTTTATGGACCTCAACAGTTCTGGATATGAACATCCATAAAGAAGACGACTGCAACGTTTCTCGGCTTCCTTTGCCAGCCCAAACACCTTGGTAACCGAGTCTGACAGCAGCGTTACTGAATCTCGTGTGTCATCGCTTTGTGTTGGTATAAGTGACAATTCTCCCAGCAAGCACTTTTCTTCCAATTTGTCATAATTTTCCAGGTGCGGATGAAACATTGAAAACGCGGACTTCATCAAAGCCACAACATGGGGACTGGACATGAAGTCCGGATTAGCAGTTGATATCGAGTGACCAAGGCTTTTACAAAGCTGTTCAGAGACTTGAAGAACTTCAGTTAAATAAACAGTCGAGCATTTTTGCTGTTTCATTGCGGCCTCTAGACAGAACTGCAAGCTTGGGTCCAGGTTTGCAAGGGCGTCGACGACGACATCCGACAGGATGAATACGGCTGGCGGGTCAGGGAACACCTGATTGCACCACGTCACCTGGGAATGCCAAGACGCTACCAGAACGTCGTAGAAGTTGTTCAGCCACTCAAGAAACGTGTCATCGACTTCACTGTTCACGATCTTGCGCCAAGCGTCCACAAGTTTATTTCTGTGGCAGTTGTGGTAGTACTTCAGAAGCTGAGGCATTCGTCTCATGTCAGAAAAGACGCGCACGTAAGACTTCGCAGCTTCGATGGATTGAGTCGTGAACGCCTGAATCAGGAGCGGGCTAAGCATGGCCTCTAGCTGGTTTTTGAGCGACTCCAGCTTTTGCAAGCGTTGTTCGTAGTCGGGAACATCTACGAGTATCTCCAGGCTCGTCTGCAGACCAACGAGCCTCTCGGTGATCGCCTGCATGTCGCCACTCTGGAAGACCTGGTCGACGTCAGCCGACAAAGTCGTCCAGTTATCAGCCTCTCGCAGCGCCTTGTTGGCATCCAACATGCGCAGCTTGATCGTGTCCAGTTCGAGGAGCGTTTTCATCGACGTCGATGAATCTTGCTCCACCTTAGCTATGTCCTTCTGCACTGAAGCCATCTGCAATTTCAGCAGTGCCGCTTCCTGTTGCATTGTCTCCACTTCACGGAGCACCCTTGGTAGGTTCTGTTGCACTTGTTGGGCGGTTTCCTCCAAAGCTCTGTTCATTTTTTGAATGAACAGTTGGAGCTTGAAAGCCACTTCAGACGCGTATGCTTCCTTGTTTTCTTGTGCCTCTGGCGCCTGGAAAGCATGGTTGATCCACTCTTTCGCGTCAAAATTTTCGTTAGAAAACGCCGAAAGGTTCATACTTGAACCAGCGGTGCTGCTATCCACGTCAAGCTTTGTTTACAACGCAACTACCAGCCACTACTGTGTGTGCCGTAGTACCGCACGACGGACAGTAATCATTGTTTTGTAAGGAGCAAATAACATTAGCATTAGTTAGTGTTTTCTTTCCAAAATAACACCTTCAAGTTTATGTTATAGCAGGCTCTAACAAATACTTGCACATTTACCGGGAACCTGAGAACAAAACTACTTTTTAAAAGGCAGTCAACTAACCGGTTCCGGCGTTTTGCGCACGGTTGAACTCCCTACTTCCGGTACCGTTGTTGTATTCGTGCGCTTAATGAAAGGACCATGATGAAACTTTGCTGCAATGGCGTCTGTGCGAGTCCGTGCGATGTGAAGCGGTTTGTTGAGTGGAGCTGAGTGCGTATTTTTTCTGCCTTGGGTATCGTGCGCCATGAGCCGTAGCAGCAGGAGCGCGTAAGTGCTCATGTCCTAGTGCGCCAAACCTTTTCAGCTGTTCTTGACAGTGAAAGATTTAATTCGAAGGCAAACCGCGGCTGCCGGGTGATCGCGTATATTTTGTTAGGCTTATCTAGTACCCGCATCTTGGCGTTTTCTTTCGCGTCGCATCGATTCTAGCTTCTGTCAAGGCTCAGGAACAGTCGAAGCGGACCTCACTGCAGTGCCCAAATTGCGGAGTGACACCTCAGCGCAACAGTTGGCCACGAACGGACACAACACGGATTTGCGAAGTGCTCGGTAGGAGTGACCGAATCCTCAGGTGAAATCTGTTGGGGTCGCTCAGGTGGGCCTGTGTCTGTGCCGACGCTCCCTCGCAAATGACCTCTGGAACTTAGGGGTGCGTGTTCGTCGATGTGTTTACGCCAGTCTTAGCACCGACATGGCGTTCAACGAGGTGAGTGTGCTTTATTATCCTCGTTTTTCATCTTCCTCCACTGTCTGGTTGCTGGCCCTGCCGTGTTGTCGTGCGTGGCGCCAGCGAATTCCAACGTTTATCGTAAAATTGCCTAATCGCTGCGCACGCTGCGTCGTAAATACTGCTAGTTGAGACAGAACCGGCCTCCGTGGCCGCTTTCTGTGAGCGCTTGTTGAAGGTGTGAGCGCCGATCTGCGCCGGTGCCGCGTCGTGCCAGAACTCGGTCGCTTCCGATGGCATCTTTCGTTCCAGCGCTTTCAGGAAAACGCTGTACTACGACTTTGTTTGGCTTAGGCAAAGAAAGCCATACGTGGTTTGTGATCCCTGAGGATTGTTACGTGCATTTTGCCTTACCCTTCGGCGTTTCGTTGCGTATGAAGGAGCGAATAGTCGCAAGTGGCACAGTCATTGGTGTAGGTGCGGTATAGGAATTTTTTTTTTTCATTCAGTACACAATTGTGGCCAGTACGTCGTGCCCATGTGGTTCACTGCGAAAATTTGTCTTATGTTCAGTGTCTTTTAAATCATGCCGTGAGAATAGCTGCTTTTTTTTCATGGTGCTAAACCTCTGCAGTCCTGTCGAAAAATTGACTGGTCTCAAATAATCACTTGACACTTGTGTAATAATTGTAAGCTCCTATCAACAGTTATAATGAGTGTTATCTTGAGCGTATTTGTGGCAGTTTGATGTCAGCGTTGCCAAAGAAAATCAGAGTTGATACCTAAGGAGCTTCGGTGCGGAAGTCTTAAAGTAGGACTAGCCATTTCTTATCCTTTGGTGATTTTCGAGCCCATAAAGTGATGTTTCAGGGCGTCTTGTTAATGTAATCTATCATTTTTTCAATTCAAGTTTATGCTACCAGACTTTGTATAGTGGAAAACTTACTGGAGACTTCAACATATTTAGCGCACAGACACCATCTTGTTTACACCAATTGTTTTGCTGGTGGCAGGTCTTATTCTGGGACTTTTTCAGTACATTTTTCAGGCAAGCATCCTCGGGATAAATGCTTTTCAGGTTCTTTCTCTACAAAAAGGGCAATTAGCTTTTCTGGAACTTTATATACTAGTAATAAGTGCTTGTTCTGTTGCCTTTAGAGGACATGTAATAGCTACATTTAAAATGTTGTAAATTAGCTGGCTTCTGACGGCACAATTTTAATAAGTCCTGTGGCATTTCCTGAAGCTGAATAATCTACAATACATCTCACAGTGTGTGCCTATGCTTTCAGTCAGATTCTAATGCACCTCCCCTATTCTTCCTTATGAGAAACCCTGCACATGCCTATGGTCATAATACAGCAATCTATGGGTAATCATACTGCGGGAAACTTCTAGTCGCCTAAACCACCACGGGAAGAAAGACACACAAAGAAAGAGTGTCAACTCGCAACTGATTTATTTTCGCGCTCCGTTGCTTGATTATATATGCCTTTTGAATGTCCTCAGTTTTTATTTGTGGTCATGTGACTAGGTGAACTAGTGTGCTTTGTGCATGTGTGGTGTGGCTATATATTTCCCGCATTTCTCCTGCAAATAAATCAGTTGCGAGTTGACGCTCTTTCTCTGTGTGTCTTTCTTCCTGTGGTGGCTTTGGCGTCCAGAGGTTTCCCTCAGTATGACGAACCAACTAGCCCAGTAACAAGTACTTCTAAGTATCGGTAATCAGATGCGAGATACTGCGTACAGGCTTACATCACTATGTAAAACAAGTTCTGCAAACCCAGAAAGCCACCAGCAAGCTTGGATTGATATGACATCCAGTGAATTAATTGTATTAAGCCTGAAGTGGCGAATGCACCTACAATATATTGACTCTTTTCTGGGCAATATGGTGAAGAAACCTTCAAAAGGGCACTATGCTCCACTATTGAGGTTCTTAACACGATTCTGACATTAGAATGTATGGTAGGTAGCATTTGGTGAGGCCGCTCTGCAGGCAAAGTTGAAGTGCACATATGTTGAAAACATATCCCAAACCATGCATTTTATGTATTTTACTTATCAGATACTGCCGGCTGGCTTTTGGGAGCCATGGCAGAAGTGGGTACGTCACATTACGGTATTACACATTGCATTGTTTCAGTTGACAAACGGATAAAAAACCACATCAGAACAAAAGCACATATAATCAACAATAGAAACACATCTGGCTAAATGTGAAGAAAAAAGAAAGAGCAAAAAATAGCTTCTTAACACGCCACAGATAAGCTCAGACAGCAGTTGTGAAAGCATCACCTGACAATAGGCTAACTACGTCACATGGAAGCTCATTGCATTCTGCTATAGTTCAAGGAAAAAACGATAAATGGTATACATTCACTTTAAAGCACGGTGTTACGGTGTCTTGCAGCTGCTAATATGATATGTTCCGATACAACCAAGGAAGACACGCTCGAATATCTTAATGCGGAGCTTTCTTGCCAAGGGTGGCTGCATGACGTAGTCCATAATGAGTGTGGGTCCAAGTAAGGTTCAGGGTAATATGGAATCTTGAAGATAAGGAAAATCTTTGGAACATGGGGTGTCACTACAGCTAATGTTCCGATGAACGCAGGAACTCATGAATATGCCTGTGGAAGTACTCAAGAAAAGTGTCACCACAAAACATGTCTCGAATCGCCCACTGTGCACCCGCTGCTGCTCACAGTACCTGCTCATGTGCAGTGTTAATTTTTATGAAAGGGAACTCTGGAGCGCGTGGCCTGCGCGCTCAGGCGGCTGCTGGCAGCGCGTTCAAGTGAGAGCTAGAACAACCACAGCCTCTTTTCGCGTCATCTTGCGGCGAGCAAAACAACCATTCATTGCTTATATAAAACCATTGGCAAGACTGCAACCCCCTCCCTGTTCAGGGCGATAACGCAAGAGGCCGATATTGGCCTTGATGGGGGAGAAGGTAAAAAATGTTGCTGCTGGTTCCATACGGTCAATGACTGCTTGTTTTGCTCGCTGAGAGATGACGCGAAAAGAGGCTCTGGTTTCTCTCGCTTCTAATGCGCTGTCAGCAGCCGCCGAAGTGTGCAGGCCATGCGCTCCTGTGTTCCCTTTCATAAAAATTGACACTGTACATCATCGTATAATTTCTGAATTTGCCTCTATATTGATAAATCAAAAATGTTTAATCAAATGTGGAAAAATTTTATAATGATGTCAGTTTATTACACTGCAGCAGATTTTTCGTTGACTAATCATGTATCAATATTTTCATCCCTATTTTTTATTTAGTCACTTTTTCAACGTGAACGTCACACATTGTGAGTCATGGCACGTGCGCATGCTCTGCCACCAAGTGAACTCCTCAATGTGATGTACATTAGAGGTGTGATATTTCCATTTGTTGCGAACTTCGTTTCTTCCAAATACTGACTGAGCCGTGTGTTACAACTAACTTGCATGCGAACCTCATCTCTGACTAAGCTGTGCGTTTCAGTTGTAGCTAATAAAAAAATTTTAGATTTTCTGTTGACTTACTGTCTGCATTTTTACCGATTAGCACAGCCATTGAGAGTGACGGCATAGAGTTACTGTATATGTTCTATACAGTAACTCTGCGATGGCAGAGCTGGAAGTGTCATCTTGTGTTTTGTCCAACTGCAATACCATTGCAAAAATTTTCACTTCTCAGTAACCTAAAAAATGCTAATAGAAACATGGCGTGAGTCACTGCTTTGCTAGCTTTGCGTGTCTCATCAGGTTCGGATTCTACATAGTCAGCTGTTGCTGTCAGCATTTTCCATCGCATATACTTTTGCGGTAACTGGTAAAAAGGTCAACAGTAAGAATTTCACCGTCAAACCGAAATTCTTTAATACAAGTGCTTGTCCGCCTCCAATCAGCATTCTTTGATGCTGTACAACAGACATTTAAGAACTCAACAAGATACCTAACGTCATTTGCACGAAAGCTACACAATGACGATGATGATGATCAATAGATATTGTATTAGCTCAACTATCGGGTCAGAGCAGCATTACTCATTTGGAATGACATACATTTTTGGGCACATACGGCATATGCTAAAGTTCACTTTGTGACGAATTAGCATTGGAAATCCTTGTATATACCTGCTGCAATACTCCGATCGAGCTGAGAGTCGAGGTGTGCTTGAGTGACTAATGCTTTGTTGAGTTGGAGCCAAATTGAGTCTGGTTGGAAAAAAAAATTAGTGACTGAGTGAGTCCAGCTGAGGTCTATTCTGATGAGTCTTACTGTGAGTGAGCCCCAGGCTCTGAATTTTTTTATTTGTACAATAATGCAAACTTTAATTGGCTCAAAGACCGGTATATAATATCTGGGGTTTTATGTCCCAAAACCACTATATGATTATGGGCGACGCTGTAGTGTAGGACTCGAGAAATCGCGACAACCTAGTGTTCTTTAAAGTGTATTGGCATCGCACAGTACACTGGCTTCTACCATTTCGCCTGTCCGTCAAAATGTGACCACTGCGGCTGGGGTCGAATGCGCGACCTTTGATTCAGCAGCCGAGCACTGTAGCCACTGTTCCACCAAGGTGGACAGGGTCAATAAAGGAGGGCGATACATAGATGCTAGCGCGTATGTAAAAATCACTCACAAAGGGAAAAAAAAAAGAAAGCCACAGCTAAATATAATAAGTTTAAAATGTACCGAAGAAATATAAACTACGAAACATTGCATGCAGATAAAAGTAACAATGAACACATTGCATTAAAAGGAACATTTTCTTATATTTTAAGGAAAATGAAGGGAGCAGGTCCCATTGAAATATGCGATGTAGTAACATTTAAAATGAGGAATAAAGTATTTGCCCTAATAACAATGACAATTACATTAATTAAATATGTGTTCAATGGAACATGTGCTTATTAGGTATGATAACTGAATTGATGTTGGGGGACCGTCCTATGTACGGCTGACGCAGAAGCCTATAGCTAATGTTTCAGCCGCACACAGTCGTTCCGTGCACGGTTAACGTCCCCCAACCGTAGCTTGCCTCATTGCAGCTACTACTACGGGTTCGGGCGAATAAGGCAACTGGCCAGATCAACAACAAACACTTTATTGCTAAGCGTTAGCAATCGCGCGTCACTGTCGCGGGGAGATACTACAGATAACAAAGGTGTTGACGCTTACACCTCGGTCGTGGACGTCCTCGGCTCGCAGGAGGGGTTGCGGGTTCGTCCTCCTGGGATGGTCGCTGGTGTCAGAGCGCGAGCGCCCGTTTGCCCGCTCGTTTTGTTCCCCGACCCGATTTCCCTCTCCCTGACGAGAATGGTACCTTTCCTCGCTGAGGGAGAGGGGAACCTGTTCCTGGCGCCGGGAAAGGGGGGGGAATCGCACGCGCCGGCCGTGGGGGAAGGGGTCCCCGCAACCAGGCGCGTGCGCTGCCCTAAAAGGGAAAGGGAGGCTGGGCGCACCTGCTCCCCACATCTTGCGCTGCCCTAAAAGGGAAAGGGAGGCTGGGCGCACCTGCTCCCCACATCTCCTCCCCCCTTAAGAAGGCCCCCGAACGACAGAGACTGCAAAGAGGGAATAATTCGTTTTATTCGTCCTCTAGATAGGCCAGAAGGGCCTGGTCTACGTCCATGCCCTCGGACCGTTCGGTGTCTGCCGCGGGCACCGCCGGAGCCCCCACCGCTCTCTCACCCGCCTCCAAGGTCATTGACGCCACCTCCGGTGTCAATGCAGCCGCCACCAATGTCTCTCCCGGCCCCGCCGCCCCCCGCTCTACGGTAGCCGTTATTGATAGCGGCGCAGGCGGACTCTCGCTGGACGCGTGGCCTGAGGCAACTCTCAGCAGCCACTGCGCGAAGTCCGCCTCCTGGGCCGCCCGCGCCAGCATGGCCCGAACCGCGGCGCCGGAGCGCTCCTGGGATGATTCGCGGCTGGATGGTTGGGTAGCCTGGGTGCGGTGCCGGTGTAATTTCCCCAATTCGTGGGAGTTATGGATCACCACGGCGCCGCACTCGCAGAACCGCGTCCCTGCGGGCACTGGAAGGCAAGCCCCGTTAGCCCTCCGGTCCGCGTCCTCTACCGTGCGCCCCTGAAAAGGGCGATACAGGTGCGCTGGGGCGACCCCAACTCGGGCCCTTTCCTGCCGGCGCCAGGGCCTCGAGGAGACGTAAGACACCGGAGGGTCGCCTCCATCCTGGCTGGTCCAGGTTGCCACGTCTCGGTGGTTGCGGCCGTGAGGCGATGCGGTCGGCTCGCCGCGTTGGGACCCTGGTCTCGTTCCCTGTGAACCGGCGGGTCGTGATGGTGACGGCGAAGCCGAGAGTTGGTGACCAGGCGGCAGCGCGCGCGGACCCCCTCGGTGGCGGCGGCTCGAGTGGCTCTGCCTCGGCGTTCGCGGCCGGGCCGCAGTGGGGTAGGGCTGCCATGTGGACGTTGGTGGGGGTGGGGGCTGGCCGTAAGGAGGTGGTCTCCTCTCCTTGCTGTTCCGGCGGTGCTGTTCCCAATGGCGCTCCATCTGTTCGGTGAGAGTGATACAGATAAAGAACGACAGGTTAACAATCGCACATGTGTTGCGCGCTAACCCTTGCACCCCGCGTCGAACATATCAAACGCGGCCTACCGTGCATAGTTGCCTCCGACTGTTACGCAGGAAGTAGCGCGGTTCTGGGCTCCTGACCCGGTGTCGAACCATCTCACCCGCCGCGCGCGGCTTGGAGGGGGACTGACCGTAGTCCTCATGCGCCTCCCGTGCTATGTAGCGTTTCAAGTCACATACATGCACCGGTCCGCCGCTCGGTTTGCCTTTCATGTTCGCGAGTCGATAAACGAGCGAAGAAACTTTCTCTCGCACTCGGTACGGCCCGGACCATTTCGGTGCCAGCGAGGCAGCAAACTGTTTGCTAGCATTACTGAGAACATGATGGCGCCGCATCACCAGATCGCCCACTTCGTAGTGTACGTTCCTACGCGTGCGGTCATATTGCGCCTTCTGCTGTGCCCTAGCAGTGCTGAGATTATGTCGAGCTTTATGTAAAGCTTCCGCTAGCTTCTCGCGCAGCTGCGTTGCGTATTCAGCGCGTGCTGATGTCGCCACTGGCACTCCACTGCGGTCCGCGAGTACGGTCTCCATCGGATTCGGCAGTTCTCTCCCCAAGTTCAGAGAAGAAGGCGCATACCCAGTCGATCGGTTTACGGTCGATCGTAATGCAAAACCGATCTCTGGAAGATAGGTATCCCAGTCCTTATGTCTTTCAGAGAACGCGACAAGCATGTGCTTGATGTTG
Organism: Rhipicephalus microplus; assembly: GCF_043290135.1. Lineage (NCBI taxonomy): Eukaryota > Metazoa > Arthropoda > Arachnida > Ixodida > Ixodidae > Rhipicephalus > Rhipicephalus microplus. Next base: position 248,055,424 of record NC_134700.1, on the reverse strand, counting down.
CGATTGACTCGCTCCGTGGGGTTCGACTGAGCATGGTAGGTGGTTGTTTTCTTGTGCTTAATGCCCAACGCGGCGCACGTGTCAACAAACACCTTCGCAGTGAAATAAGACGCGTTGTCTGTAATCAACTGCTCGGGGAACCCGAACCTGGTAAAAACCTCCATCAACTTCTCTAAAATCACTCGAGCCGTCAGCTTCCTAAGGGGAAAAAGTTCTACCCATTTAGTGAAGTGATCCGTGATCACCAGCAAGAACTTATTTCTGCTAGGAGTTGAGGGGTACGGGCCCATTACGTCACACGCTGCGATTTGCCAGGGAGTCTGACTGTTAATCGGTTGCATGAGGCCGGGCGGACGTCCTCCTCGCGGCTTGACGCTTTGGCACACACGACATGAACGGGCGTAGCGAATCACATCCCGCTTCATACCTGGCCAGGTAGCGAGGCGACACAACTTAGCGTAAGTCTTAGGGCCGCTCGCATGCCCACCAATGCACGAGTCATGAAAGTAGCGAAGAAGCGCTCCTCTCAACGCGCGCGGTATCACGACTTTAAATGACTCACTTGTGTCATCGTCGGATGGAATGTACCTCAGCAGGACGCCGTCAGAATCTAGCAGATATGAATCCAGCGCGCTCACAGCACTACCAGCTGTTGCCGAGCGCTCCGCACCGACAGCAATACCAGCTGCCCCCTTGTGCGCGGTGGCCTCACTACCACCCGGCTCCCGGAGCCCGTCGAACACCTTTCGACAAAATGGATCTTTCTGCTGAGCTTCTAACAGCTCCCTTCTGCTGAAAACAATCCCTGCGCTAACGACAGCCTCTACGTGGTTCACGCTCTTAGCTCGAACTAACGTTTGCTCCGCTGTTTGCGTTAGCGCGAGTGTCTCGCTCTCAGTTCGTTCCGAATTAGTCGCGTGACTTGCCTCGTGTCGAACTGGAGCACGCGATAGTGCGTCGGCCGCGGCATTGTTCTTACCCTTGCGGTAGCGGACGGTGAAGTCATAACGCTGCAGCAACAATGCCCAACGCGCCAATCGGCCACTTGGTTCGTTCAAACGCCTCAACCACGTGAGCGCCATGTGGTCCGTTTCAATCACAAACGCAACTCCGTCTATGTAAAAGTCAAACTTACGGAGAGCAAAAACTATCGCCAGACACTCTTTCTCGGTTACTGAGTAGTTCTTCTCCGCCGGTGTCAACGTACGGCTCGCGAACGCAATCGGTCGGAGGGAACCTCCATGCTCCTGAAGCAAAATTGCTCCTAAGCCCAGGTCGCTTGCATCGGTGTGAATAACAAACTCCCTGTTCAAATCGGGTAGCTGCAGCTGAGCCGTGTTGGCCAGCAACTTCGTGAGGCGACGCAGTGCGGCCTCTTGCTCTTGGCTCCAAGCCCAACGCTCACCATTCCTCAAGAGCTTCGTTAAAGGCGCCTGCACTGCCGCGCAATCTGGAATGAATTGGCGATAAAAATTCACCATCCCCAAAAAGCGCCTCAGCTCACCGACATTGTTCGGCGATGGATAGCTCACTATCGCTTCAAGCTTACCCTTATCCGGCAAAATGCGACCCTCGTCAAGCGTAAATCCCAATAATGTTATTCGGGTCGCCGCTATCTGAGCTTTGTTTGGGTTCAAAGTGATGCCCGCAGACCTCAGCCGTTCTAGAACGTCTCTCAAGTGGCGCACGTGCTCTTCGAACGTTTTCGAGTAAACCACTATGTCGTCTAGATATGCGAGTGCGTGCTGCCACTTTGCATCTCCCAAAACACGGTCCATTAGCCTCTGATACGTAGCGGGAGCGCCCACCAAGCCAAACGACATTCTCCTGAATTGGAAAAGTCCTCTGTGGCACGTGAAAGCTGACTTCTCTTTATCCCGCTCGTCCATCTCAACCTGAAAATATCCGCGGCTAGCATCGAGCGTTGTGAAGTACTTCGCCCCGCCTAGATTGGATACTAACGATGAAATGGAGGGAAGAGGATACGCGTCCTTCTTCGTAATTTCATTCAGCCTGCGGTAGTCTACACAAAGGCGATACGTATCATCTTTCTTTGGAACTAGAACTACCGGGAAACCCCATGGGCTGTTTGACCTCTCAACTACGCCTGTTTCGATGAGTTCGTCCAAGGCGGCGTCTAGTGCTTTCCGCTTAGCTGAGCTGATTGGTCGGGGATTGCATTTCCAAGGGCGTGCATCACCCGTGTCAATTCTATGCTTAACCAGCGTAGTGCGGCCGGGACAGTCAGTAAACATCGCGTCATATTCGTACAACAGCGACGACAGCTGCGCTCGTTCCCCCTCTAGTAGGCTCTGTGCCTGTACCAAAAGCGGGTGCACTGCCCTTTCCTGCAGCGCAGCACATTGCTCCGGCGGGGCGTTTACTCGCTTTCTCGGCGCGCTTTCCTCCTCGCGTACTCGCGCCTCTCCCTGCGATTGGCATGCTTTTGTCAATGCGGAGGCCTTCGAGAAAAGCTTCAGCGCGTCTCCGTCGCGCTCTCGGTAACCACCGTTTGCAATGTCAATGACAATACCCGACTTAGCGAGGAAGTCTCGACCCAGGATTAGAGACATTGACAGCCCTGGAAGATGCACGAAACGTTGTCGCCTCACGCGTCTGTCCCAGCGGATCACTAGCCTAGCCGCGCCGCTCGATTGTGCTGTGCCCGTAGCTAGACGGAAGATGGTGTTGCTTTGCCTCAAGCGGATGTTGTTCTCGCGGAGATGGTGCAACACATCGTCACCGAATAAAGAAGCGCTTGCCCCAGTATCCAAAAGTGCTACGAACTTTTTCCGAGCTATCGTTAACTCGATTAGCGGCGCGGGCGAGTCTACGGCATCACCTGCGCGACAGACCGACGGTGCAAGTGATCCGAACGCATCGGTAGGATTACTAATCGCCGCGCGGGGTCCCATGTGAATCACCGGCGGCGCCGTCCGTTTCCCGAACCGCGCGTTTGCTCCTGACCCGGCGTGCGGTCGCACTCGCGAGCGATGTGCCCTGGCGCGCCGCACCGATAGCAAGGACCGCGGACACCACGCCGGTTCGCTCGTAACTCGCCTCGATCAGGTGGTCCTCGCTCTGGATTGCGCCGCTCGTTAGGCCTCGCGTCAACCCCGTGCTCCTGCCTTGGAATGTCACGCGCAGGGGCGGCGTGTGCCGTACGGAGCGCGTAAGCGTAGGGGTCTAAAGCGCGGTTTGACAGCTCCCAACCGCGTGACACGTGCTCATCAGCGTACGATGCTGATGCGTTACCCCTAAACGCTTCTGAAGTCACTGCGCCGCCGTTCCATGCACAGCGAGGCTCGATTGACTGCGCGGCGGGCGGAGGGGGGCGATACGAACGCGCTGCGAGGATGTCCCCTTGTATGCGCTTCGCCTCGGTGGCGAGCTCTTCGAGGTCTGCGAACCTGCATCCCCTGAAGTGCGCCGCGAAAGTCGGGTGCGCCTGTCGGGTAACACGCTCGACCTTTTCCGCGTTGGTGGCGTGAGGGTTCGCGAGACGATACAATTCGTCCATCGCCCGTACGTATTCCAGCAAGGATTCGTCCGGATGCTGGGTGCGCAGCTCCAACTCCCTCCGCAAACGCCACTCATAATTAGCCGGTAGGAATTCGCCGCGAAAGCTTTCGCGGAACTCTTCTACCGTACGGGCGCGATGTCCGGTTAGTCGGAACCACCGAGCCGCTTGCTCCGTGAGCGACACCGGGACCACGCGCTCGAGAAGTTCGGCATCAGAAAGACCCGTCGCCTGCTGATAATGGAGCAACCGGTCGAGATACTCGTTGGCGCTCTTGCAGTCGTGGTAACCCGTGTAGGTCGGAACGTCTACCTTGACACGTGGTCGCACATTTTGCACGGGGGCCTGCGCTGTGTTCTGCAGGGCGCTCGCGAGGCTTTGCATAACTGACAGCGCATTCTGTAAGAGTACCTCGCTCGAGGGCAAACTGTTGCCCGAAGACTCGCCTATAGTTGAGGCGCGTGTCGTAACTTGTGGCGGCGCCTCTCTGTTCGCGTCGCGAGATGCCGGAGCGCCATGCGGGCCGCTCTCCGTCGTAGGCCTACTCTCTGCTAACGCGGTCTCTGCACCCTCCTGATCATCCCGCGTGAAACGACCAAGCTCTACGCTGTCGGAAAGTCCTAACAGTACCCCCGCGTTAGCCAAAGGATCGCCACTCTGCGACGCGACATCCGACAACATTGACAAATCTTGGAATTCCGACATGCCTATTATCCTACGTGTGGAAGAGCGCCCTGGCACTTGCTCGCGTCCACAGAACTAGCCGCGTTGCCAAATTCGTTACGTTGGGCGCCAGATGTTGGGGGACCGTCCTATGTACGGCTGACGCAGAAGCCTATAGCTAATGTTTCAGCCGCACACAGTCGTTCCGTGCACGGTTAACGTCCCCCAACCGTAGCTTGCCTCATTGCAGCTACTACTACGGGTTCGGGCGAATAAGGCAACTGGCCAGATCAACAACAAACACTTTATTGCTAAGCGTTAGCAATCGCGCGTCACTGTCGCGGGGAGATACTACAGATAACAAAGGTGTTGACGCTTACACCTCGGTCGTGGACGTCCTCGGCTCGCAGGAGGGGTTGCGGGTTCGTCCTCCTGGGATGGTCGCTGGTGTCAGAGCGCGAGCGCCCGTTTGCCCGCTCGTTTTGTTCCCCGACCCGATTTCCCTCTCCCTGACGAGAATGGTACCTTTCCTCGCTGAGGGAGAGGGGAACCTGTTCCTGGCGCCGGGAAAGGGGGGGGAATCGCACGCGCCGGCCGTGGGGGAAGGGGTCCCCGCAACCAGGCGCGTGCGCTGCCCTAAAAGGGAAAGGGAGGCTGGGCGCACCTGCTCCCCACATCTTGCGCTGCCCTAAAAGGGAAAGGGAGGCTGGGCGCACCTGCTCCCCACAAAGGGTACTGACACAAAAACATTGGCCTCGCGTTTTTCTAACAAGATGCGTTGCTGGGAGCCTGTTAGTGATGACACGACACGTCGTTTGCTACGGCACGTGACAGATAATTAATTACAGGCCCATCATTATCGACCAATGTCAGTTTCTGTTTGAGAGAGCTCCAAAAATTGTGTGCAACGGTCGCCACCTGGCGTGTATAGCTCTTGAGCACGTCAGCACACAGAACTGTGGCACGCTTTCGCTCGGTCCGCATCAGGAATTACTTTAGAACAGGAAACGGGACTGAAATGTCGCCAAACACAAAGCTGTATAAGCGTGCGCCACGACCATGCACTCGCAACCAGCCACCGAAAAACAGACTGCGGGAACAAACATTACAGATATGACGTCATCATAACTTGTTTTGTTGACAGCAGCGTGGTGACGTGAGGGAAGTAGGGGGTCACCTAAGGGTCCCCTTCGAGCGTGTCAATGGCGCGATAAAGTTGAGGGCTAACGGAAACTTCGAAATTATTTTTAAATACCTTCCCAGCTACAATCGCTGTCGATGTTACTGCGAATCAACACCACAGGCCATCTCGGCCGCGAAATTTTGTGTCGGTGTCCCTTTAAAGAAAAGATAGTGACGATGCCGTATTTTATGTGTTGCTAGAGTTGTCACATGAGCCTGCTAAAGTTGTCACGCGCCCTCCTTGCCCCCCCCCCCCCCCCCCAGCTCGACTGGTACGCATATGCCATGATCGAAAAAACTGTTTGAACCAATGGACTAATAGTCGATTAACTGAAGATCAGGTGAGTAAGTGAGTCCGGCTTTGTAATATGCTGGTGAGTTTGAGTCTGAATTATTTCGGTTGAAAAAACAGAAGAGGTTAGCGAGCCCGATTTCCAATGGGTACAGTTATCGAAAATATTGGTGGGTCTCAAACCGAGTGTGCTACAATTTTCGGGGTCGCCGATCTAAACACGGTACACGAAGTCAAAAGAGGAGGTTGCGCGTAAGTTTTGAGTATTGAACCGACTTTTTTTTTTTTTTTTTTGCTGAAAGTGAGGGTGGTTGTGTCACAAATGCAATGCGGCCAGTGTTATCAGAGGTTACGTTTCCCCGGACCCCGTGTTCTCTTGTGCGATTTCTCCGCAGTCTTTGCGTATCTCTCGGTACACGTGCAAGGGAAAGGACGGGATTGCGTCTCGTCTTCACGAGGTGGAATGGAGGAGCGTCGTAAACCGGAAAGACCACCGGCGTGCCGTTGTCGTCGTATTGCCGGCGGCCAGGCTTCCTCGTCGTCCCTGGCCTCTCAAACCCGCCATACGATACTACGCCCCCTTTTGTCAGTGCCGCTCCTCCGGCGATGTGTGCGCGCGTGATGCGCCAGGCCGCAACTTTCTCCTGGGCCGGCAGGCACACCGCGATCAGATCGGAGGTGCGCAATGAACGGCGACAGCCACTCGGTTTGTTGCTATCTCCGAGTGAGGATCTTGCGTGCGTGTATCCAGTTAGTTTATGCGGAGTGGCAGCTTGGACGGTGCTTCCGCCTCATCATTGTGCCCCCCCCCCCCCACTTTTTTTTTCGCTGTCGATTTTTTTACTTCTCTCGAGGACTTGAAACGCTGCTGATATGGCCCGCCTGTGAACTTACACGACTTGCTTTCGCCTGAGAGAGAGAGAGAGACAACTGCGGCTTGTCGCATTGCTGAACTTCAGAGTGAAAGTTGTGGCTATCTCTAATTCGAATATATCGAGCCACTAACCGAGGGAGGCAAGGTGGGAAGAATTGTTTAGGAGGCGTGTTGTCATCGTGCCGTTCGACCACTTGTTTTGCTGGGCGGTTGCTGCAACAGAGAAGCTCTCCGCCCCCCCCCCCCCCCCCTTCAGTCTTGATCCGTCTCTGGCCTGCCTGTGCCTGGTGGAGACGGCAGCTGTTGTAGGCTACGAGCCGAGCGCAAAAAAAAAAAAAAAAAAAAACCGTGCGCGTACTCTCGGCGGCAAGCCGGCGGCTTCTTGGGCGCATAATGAAATCAGGAGGCGTCTGCCGAGGGCGACCGGCACTTTTCCGCGTTCCTCGACGGCCTAAGCGCGGCTTCGTTACGTAGCCGTAAACAGGCTGTCCATCCTGGTCGCCCTCGTCTCGAGGGCAGCGGAGGGACGCAGATGAGTAGCGAGAGGCCCGTTCGCTTCGCCGCCGTGGCTAGCCAGACCGCGCTGGCTCTGGCGGCACGATCTGTCGCGGCGACGACGAGTGATGCTGCACGTTAATGGTTGGGCGGATAACAGGTCCCGGCCACGGGAAGCGGCGAACAAAATACGCGCCAAATGACGTCGGCTGCTTCGGGTGAAGGCTGCGAGAAGAGGACTGGCGATGTCTGGCGGCCGGCGCATCAATGGGATTGCCGCTTTTGTCTGCGCCGGCGACTGGTTCGGATCCGCCGAATCTCTCTCTCGCATCGCCGGACGCTGTGCACCGTCCGAGGGCCCCATTTTGGGCCTTCTAGCCGGACTCGGGCGGGGGATAAAAGGAACTGTGTTGTCGATGAAGATTGCGTGCCGCCAGTGTGGAGGCGTAGGAACACTAAAGTGAAGCAATGAATCGGTTTGTATCGGTAAAATGTACTGTAACGATAAATTGGAGATGATAAAACCAGGGTCAAATATTCGCTTTTACATCTGGCTCCGAAATGCCGTGCGTAACGTCCATATCTGGAAGTTTTTTTTTTTTTTTTTTTTTCTCGCGATCTTGACTCGGCAAAAAATTCTGAACTATGTTAAGTTCACGGCCTCCTTAGGTGACAGCTTTCATTTTCACTGATTAGGAATTGTACCTCCGCGGTGCCGCAGGTCGCGGGTTCGAATCTCGGCTGCGGCGGCTGCATTTTCGGTGGAGGCGAAAATGCTGTTTATTTATTTTATTTATTTATTACATACTGCTGACCTGTTTACCAGGTCTTAAGCAGGAATGGACATACAGAGATGTTTACAACAAAAACATAATTGATATCACACAGCATACGGACAGTGGTTACAATTCAACACTTTTGTATTAATTTACAAAAAACTAAAGAAAAACATTACAACAACGGCATAGCTTTGCTGACTGACACGTACTAAAAAATGGAAGCATGGCGTAACTCTGGGCTGCATGACTGTACAAAAAAACTGTTAGTGGTTAGTGAGAGCATGTAGAAATAAATCAACTGTTCAGCATCGGGTGATAGGCAATTCCACTCACGGATAGTTCTTGAAAAAAAATGAATACCTGAGTGTGTCTGTGTGGTTTACGTAATCTAAAACTTTCTCTGAATGATCTGAGCGCACAGCATATGCACTTATTTGTCTAATGTGTACTGTTTTGTTGATACCGATTTTGTTGTGGAAAATTAGATAAAAAAGCTTCAGCCTCTCCATTCTTCTTCTCTCCTGTAGTTTTTCGAGATCCGCTTTAATTAGTAGAAGTGAAGGGGAAGTACGCCAACTATAACAATTAAAAACAAATCGGATAGATTTTCTTTGGACCATTTCTAATTTTTTTAATATTGGACTCAGTAAAGGGATCCCACACTGCAGCTCCATATTCTAATACTGGTCAAATAAAAGTTTTGTACGCGAGAAGTTTGATGCGTGGTGTGGCATTCACAAGCCTCCTTCGCAAATAGCCAAGCTTTTTCATTGCCTTTCTTTTAATATATTCTATGTGTTCATTCCATTTTAAGTCTGATGTGAGTATGAGTCCTAAATATTTGTGTTTAGTGACTTCGGATAACGCATGGCCATTGACGTGATAGGTAAACAGAAGCGGCTGTTTCTTACGTGTAATTCGCATTGCTACTGTTTTTTTATAATTAATTGTCATCTGCCAATTTTCACACCACGTTTGTAGCGTTGCTAGTGCAGTATTTAAAGATTCTTGATCACTGTAACTAAATTTTCTGATATAGTATACAATCGTCCGCGAAATGCTTTATTTTTACGGGCAAGTTTAGCACAATATCATTAATAAATAACAGAAAAAACAACGGCCCCAAAATTCACCCTTGAGGCACACCCGATTTCACGGAGGCGGAACTCGAGGTGACACCATCAATGGCAACACATTGGCTCCTCATTGAAAGATAAGCAGTTATCCATGCAAATAATTTCTCATTTTTCAGAATTGGTTTGAGCTTAATTAGTAATTTCTGGTGACTCACACGAAAAGCTTTTTCAAAATCCAACAATATAACATCTACTTGACCATTCTTATCGATCGCTGCTGCTAGGTCATGAAACTTCTCAATAAGCTGGGTTACCGTAGAATACCCTTTGCGAAAGCCGTGCTGAAGGGGCGTGATTAGGTTATTTTTTTCGACAAACATAGACAAATGTTTGAATATTATATGCTCTAGAATTTTGACACTAGTGCATAGCAAGGAGATAGGCCTAAACGAGGATACAAGCGAATGGTCATCAGTTTTTGGTACTGGAGTGATCTTAGCGTGCGTCCAATCACTCGGAAGTTCAGCGCGCAGGAGAGATGACTTAAAGATCAAGCATATATGTATTTGGCATTCCATTCAGCATACCTTATCAGAAAGGCGTTCGGTACAGAGTCAATGCTCGGTGACTTTGTAGGTCCGTGTGCTCAGATGTGGGCGCTCGTTAAAGGTGGTCGATTTTTCCGGAGCCTTCAACTGAGGCGTCTTTCATCATCATACCGTGGTTTTGGGATTGCCGCAAATATCTACTGATTATGAACTACGTACGACCTAGTGGATGTCGTATAAACGTATGACGTCACGACGTTTGGTGGGAGACTTAGTTGCGTCGCCAGCCTCTTTTTTTTTTTTTTTGCGCGCGTTTTTTTTTTCCAACACAAGCGTCTTGTCGCCACAAACGCGGCGACTTTGGAATTGTGACAGAGTAGTTTACTGTAGTGTCAGAAAATAGCGGTTGTCGTTCTTTTTTATGGTCTATTCAAGAAAGTAGTCGTCATATGCGGCGCGCGCCTGCCGCCCAATGGTGGCGCGGAGCGCCGGCTGATGATGATGATGATGCCCGGTGTCAACTGCTCCCAACAACCCTGGGGCATTGGCCAAGAAATTACTAACAAATTAGACACACGAGTTTTGACACTTGCGAAATTTCAGAATGTACTGTATATATTGGTTGTGGTGATTTACGAAGTGTGCCTCAAAAGTCTCGATTCTATTAACAAATTCTAGACAGTAGATGGGACATTGATTGGCTCAATGAGGAAGCTTCCAAGGAGAGAACATTTGAAATGTCGAAATTCATTTCAAATAAGTGCTGCTATGGGGGTGTTTCTTGTTGTTTTTTTCTCGTGTAAATGGTAGCGACTGCATGGCATTGGCTCCGTGTTTATTTATGCAAACAGCAGTAGCTTCGGCTGCATGTAGGTGATGGCCTTGTCTGTGTAGGTTTCCTCCGTCCTGCGCTAATGACAGTGTGTGAGCATTCTGCTAGCGCGGCAGTATGAGGCCGAGCTCTTGGCGTCATTCCTTAGTCTCTCCATAAGCGTATTCTACTTTACGAAATGTCTGGTTACTTTAGTCGTTTGCGTGAGTATATCCACAGGGCCGTCGTGCGGTGACTGGGCACCTATTCCTTGATGCGCACAATGTAGTAGTACTGCCATACGCCATAACTAGAAAAATTCGCGCCCTTGAGCGAGAGTGACCGCATATCTAAATCTGAAACATTTCTGCAAGGTGGTATGTTGAAAGTCGGCTGTGTTGCCGTCTACGAGTCTTTTTTTACCCGATATGGCGTTTAATCGTTTACACATGACTAACATTATCTCTCTTATATCGAGGGGCCGTGCTCGTAACCGAGGCCTGCATTGTGCCTTAGGCGCGTTAGTATATGTATAGGTTTGTCAGCTCCCCGCACCGTTGTGAACAGTATTTGTCGAGACCTGTAGCACTCTGGGTGGACCTGTCGTCTGCCATTCGTGTCGTTCGTGACAGACACAATGCATGGGCGGAGAGGAGGTGTCGGCGCCATGGGACGCGCGTTCTGCAGGAAGAGGGCTGGCCGCCGTGCCGTTTTTTGCTTCAGCTTTTTTTTTCCTTCAGCGCTTTCGTGCAGCCGAAAATTGGGACTCGCGGAAGAGCAGTCACCTCGAGGCTGGCGTAAAAGTACGCAACGAGGATGAGCCAGCTTCTGCCGGAACTCGCGCACTCACGTGACACGAGTGCATGACTAGGTCGTCTAAGCGGGCCCAGGTCGACGTTGTACGCACTATAGTTTTTTTTTTTCTTACGGGGCTGGTCAGTATATAGTTTGATGCTTAAAAGTTGAAAGTTGAAATTTATTTAACCACAACTATACACCGTGATTCACACAAACAAGAAACAATTGTGGCATGGAAAGTAGGAAAAAAGCTGCGCTATAGCAGCTTGACTAGCCCCACCTCCCATTTGTACAAGGCAACAGAAACAATGGCACACCAAACTCCATATGGTGCTCACGTATGATTGAAAGAAAAAAGAAAAGAAAATAGCATTCTAGTGGTTGTTTATGAAGTACAGAATAGATGCACACTTGGGTGTTTACAAACAAACAATTATTGGGAAAAAAGGCAACCAAAATAAGACGCTATAACAGAAAGGGGTACACTTAAAATTTCATGCATAAAAGTACTGGGTGCAATTTTTCTGGGTTTATAACTCCTTATACAAACAGGTTTAATGTATCACTACTTGAAAGGGGACGCAATTGCTGTTCTGTGAGCTTGAACTTATTTAGTATATGGGGAACAGAGTGCTTTAGCATTTGGAGTCCGTAATTTGTTCGCGGTCGGGGGATGTGCCAGTGTTCAGAACTCCTCGGATTAGTTTTCTACTATAGCGGGTCGATTTCTAGCTGACCCACGTAGTTTAACTTTTCCGTTTGCGTATATTGCTCTCGTCACGGCTGTTTCGGTGCACCGAGTTCAACGGGAATGTAAAAACACACAGCTGCTCTTTTAGTGCGCACATACGTAGTTGCTGATGCAAAGCATGATGTCCCCCCCCCCCCCCGTCTTTTTCTAACGCCGAAAAAATATCCTGATATTGTCACGTGGTGGAGAAGTTGACGAAGGCAGCAGGCATGTATGTCCGAGGTGTAACTTTATTTGGCCGAACTTGTGACCGGTAAACGGAAATTCATATTGCAGCAATGCACTCTGGCACTGCTAGCGGCGAATGGAGCGTTGGTCGTCGTTCAATTGATCGCCGTTGGAATGTGAGCCTTCTTTTAAACATCGCGCGTCGAACTTTCCACTCTTATCAATGGTGGTCGCGCAATCTCTGGAACAAGCTTGATCACTTACGGAGTCCTTCAATACTTTTGAAGCGTTCTGCTACTACCATTGTGAAGCTTCCCGAACACTGAAGCGCCATCTGCGCCGAGCATTGCTGGCAGTCTTTGTGGGCGCAAACTAAACCGAAACGAGAAACGCGCGTGGCAATACGCTATATACCAATGGGCAGCCACGTCGTCAGCGGGTAGTTCAGTTTTCTGAATACGTTGGCTGCACCAACGCTGTACATACTCTGTAGTACTAATGTTGGTGTGGTGAATAGTACGTGTAGAGATAGCTCTATAGTGCTCTCCGTTTAAAATCGGCATCGCGTGATGTCGCCAACAGCAGTGTCGCTTGTGTCAATGTCGCTCCGGTGTCTTGGTGTCTGGGCAAGCAAGCAAGCAAGCCCTTCTCGGCTCCGGACGGCGCTTTAATCTAAACCAGTCAGTGCCGTCCCGCTCCTCGAGAGATGGATGTGGTCATTGTTTCGGCGACAAAGTGAGGCCCTTCCACGTATACTCACTCTCGTGTTGTCCGTGGCGTGGCATCAAAAAGAAAAACATCGTCGGAGCGAATTTTTCGGGAGTGGCGGCGTGATTGATGCCCAGTGGCAAGTGCGCGTCGGCGTGTCTGTGACCCCGGCCCGGTGCTTTACGAACTGTGGGGGGAGGGCGACGATGCGTGAACGCAGGCCGGCACGCTTTGATTGATGCACAAGCGACGGTTAGGCCCGCCACAGAGCGAGCCTGCAGCGCACGGGCTGACTCGATTTGAGCGTGTACTTGACAGCGCACCTGCCAATGTGCCTCCCACATCCGTTTCGTAATCGCCGATGGGAAATGCTCTTGCTCACTCTTTTTTTTTTTTCAACTGCAAAATCGCGTCATGTTCGACACTAGAATTTCTGCTTTTCCTTCTAGCAACCACCATTATAGCCACCAAAAAAAAAAGGGGGGGGGGGGAGCATTGAATTTGTTTACGACGCTGCCATATACCGAGACCCCCAATTTAACCACTTTACGTATACTGCAGACTGTAATACGAGTGCGTTTTAGTGCCGCCATGTTGGGCTGTTAACCGTTGTCTATTGCGTTTTTGATAGCCAAACAAACAGTTTTACGCTAGACGTTCACACATGAAAATAGTTGGGTTGGTGCATGTCATGTTTCATGACTTGTTTAATTCAGGACGCAATATACGAAAAACAAGATCGCGGCGCTCACATGTGTTTTAGGTAAGATAGTCTATAGCAGGAGCAAGGATGTTATTCAGTGCTAGTAAGGCAAAAAAAGATCAACAAAATACTGCTAGATGCGATTGGGAAAAAATACTCGAAAAGAGCATTTATAGGTGACGATGTGATTGCTACTAATGGTCAGAGGTGAAGATAATAGTGTCAGTTGATGTATTCGGTGTATGGTTTGTAAATAGCATCCGACATCCCCCGCATTGCCCTCTCCGTGAAAACGCCTTCAATGATGAGTTTTAGAGTACCGTTTGCAAGCGCTGCGGGCGTAGCGGGCGCCATATGAGTCTTAGAATAGCGTTTGCCCTGCTGCAAACCGCAAAGCACGATCGCAGGGACACCGTAGCCTCGAATCCAGTGTTTGCGGGCCACGATCGCCGCACGCTATTTCGGATTTCCTACGCGCGGGCCGCGAACGCCGACTCGCATTATGACGCATGAGCAGTGGCAGCGACCGCACCGCAAAGGCTCGCGGTCCGCTATTCTAAAACTCCCTAATGCTGCTCTGTGTTTGCGTCCTGCGCGTGCACGCGATGGGAGAGCGGATATATATATATATATATATATATATATATATATATATATATATATATATATATATATATGAGATCTAACAGACAATAACGCCAAGGAAAGTATATAGAAAAAGCGTTATTCGAAAGTCGCAGGTTCGGTTCCTGCTCACGGCAAGTTGTCTTTTCACTCACTTTTCTTTCTTCACATTTACAATTCGGTCTAATAACTTCCCCTATACTTTCCTTGGCATTATTGTCTATTATATCTCATTAATATTGTGTTAAAACGCGGAAAAACGAGCCCTTATGTATACACTTCGTTCCCTTATATATATCTGCCTGCCGTTACGCATTTTCTGCTGCTACTCGCAGAGAGCACTGCTTCTCGCGCGGAATGTGTGTTGTTGTTGTTGTCCCCGTGCAGCGTCGTCCATCCGTCCCGCTTGCTCATCGCCGCCGTCGATGTCGGCGCGCCTGCGTCACGCCGAGAGAAGCCTTCGATGGCGTGAGAGGATGCGCATTGTGCTGCGTTCCGACGAGGAGGCATCGACTGCGCCGGCCTTTCCGTGGGCGAATACTTCGATGCTGCCGTCTGCGCGATGCCTGCGCCACGTTGCGTTGGAAGTTGGCAGGCGTCGCATTTGCATGCCGTGTACATTTAATCTCTTGTCTTATGTAGCGTATTTTTACAGCGGGACAGGCTATCCTCCAGCTCACTGCGTTGGGGTAGACTTTTTTTTTTAAGCGGCGAAGTTTAGGCTTCTCAGTTGGCGTGCGCCGCAGCCGTGATGGTGAAGATGATCACGGACAGCGACTGGCTTCTGCAGTATATGACGTCTCGAGGTGCTCTACGATGCAATTCGTATGACTGGAAACAACCATGAGGGAAACGTGCACAATCATCTTTTGCCGACTTCAGGCTAGATCTAATATCGGAAAGCTGTAATAATGACGGCAAAACCGAATTGACATTTCAACGCAACATTTGTGACCAATAAACCCTGTACGTAACTGTACACCGCTTTGCCACTCGTTTACGTATACATGCGTGAGTAGTGGTCAGTGTCGCGGGTGATTTACGGTAGCACCGCACGGTCCCTCTGCTTCGCCCACTCATCATCATTCACTTTGCTGGATATGCCGTGGTTTTTGTCGCAGTGCATAGGGCCAGTTGTTACACGGCGTTTCGGAGAGCGCCCGCGCAACGACACTCCGGAAGTCGTGCCTTCTCGTCTCCCTTTCCTTTTCGAGACGAAACCCTGGCGTGGCAGTGCGCGTGCGCCGAAGCAGTCCCAAGCCATGATGTGCACGCGTGTGCGTACGAAGACAAGAAAAGAAGAACTGTCCTCTTGCGTATAGCCCTTCCTTGCTTTTCCTGCCCATTTCGACCGCACCGCTTTTGTTCTGCGGCGATGGGCCATCGTTTCCTGTATTTGTTGCCGAAACTCTGCTTTTATATGCTCTCCAACTCTGCTTTCCACCGAACTACTTGCGCGGGTGCGCAGAAGAATGGCGCGCGTGTGTGCTCGCTGCGGATATAAAGGGGGGGGGGGGAGCGGAATGACCAGGAGGAAGGTCACTGTGTCGTCCCTGGCCGCCGCTCTTATCCACGCTGCTGTGGCCGTTCATTCCGTGACTTCAGCGAGGCGCAGTAGTAGCCCGTCCGAGCACTTAGCTACTTCGCTTGTCCCGCTCGTCCTGCACAGTGCCACGAGGGCCGCCTTGTGCGCGGCTCTCGTCACCAGTGGCGCAGAGCTACTGCAGATGATCCACCCATAAAGGTATAGCACTCGCAGTAGTGACTGCAGTGGTGCGTGCGCCATCGTCGAGTATTGGCTGTTGCTGGCGCAGCATTGATTAACCGGCGAATCGTTTTCACCTGTGCCGAGATATCTTGCTATAATACCTGTCCTCCGCTCTTAAAATCTTGAAGGCGCACGTTGCTTCTACGCGTCTCTTCAGAATTGAACAATGCGCTAACCACATCTTATATCGGAATGACGTTTTGCCCGAAACACGGGCTTATCAATAGAAAATAAAGCGAGTCGCTCACCGGAATCCCCGCCATGACTGCGAGACAGATTCCAGACAAGGGGTCCCTATCCGGGCATTGCATGCATATTCCTCCATATTTCCAAATTGGTCGTCGCCTCAGCTAGCTTCAATAACACGTAGGCGCGCTGACCTTATCAGTTCTAAATTACAGTGTTTGGCAAGTATGGTAGTATTTGATTATGTTCGCTTCCGAAGGTTCTTTCATCGTATCGCGCACGATATCGGCAATGCATTGCTTATGCGACTCGCGAGCGTGCGTATACACTACTGACCTTGCTTGCACGTACGGTGTGCGCCAGATTGGCAGCCGCCAGAGAGATTTCGGCTGGCTGACTTTCTAGCTCATTATTGACCGTTACACGCTGCGCTACACCAATCCACGTCATCGGTGTGCACTGAGCGAACGGGAGTCGCCGTCTGACTGCGCGGCGGCCGTATAAGAAGCTTTTTTTTTACAGCACATTGTCTGGGCTTAGCCGAGTGTCTTTGTCGCATGTCGCAGTGGCCCTGTTCTGTCCCATTTTTGCGTGGCGCGAAATGCTGTGGGAACGGGACCACACCGCGATCCTTGTCGCCGACCGTTTCGCCGCTGTCGGTCGACGGTTGTGCGAAACCCGTGGTCGCCCACTCCTTTCTTCTCTGCGCGTCTTTTCTCGCGGTAGCTCTTCGTATGCTCACACTGCCCCGTCCGCGGTGGTCTAGTGGCTATAGGGTACACGGCTGCTGACCCGCAGGTCGCGGGATCGAATCCCGGCTGTGGTGGCTGCATTCCCGGTGGAGGCGGGAATGTTGTAGGCCCGTGAACTCAGATTTGGGTGCACGTTGAAGAACCCCAGGCGGTCGAAATTTCCGGAGCCCTCCACTACGGCGTCTCTCATAATCATATGGTGGTTTTGGGACGTTAAACCCCACATATCAATCAATCAATCGATCGTATGCGTACACTAGACAGTTATGGTTTACCGTTAGCGTCAGAGCGGGGGTTAAGGGAATGACGTTAGCGTGCAGCTAACGTTCGTTGCAAACAGCGTCTTGGATAGAGTTTACGTGTCCCAACTGGGATGGTGGCGCCACCTGTCAGAGGGTTGATAAGTTCAAGAACAGTGAAAAGAAAAAAAAAAGAAAACGAGAATGTTTGACTGTGTCACCCCGCGAAGCATTGTTACAGGTTTATTTTAGCAATAATAAGAGTAAACAAACATGACCCACGCACAAAACGTGAAAACATTTATGTGTTGCGATGTTGCCGATTCGTTTACGTCAATCTTCTAGTTAGGCCCAGTGGCGTTCGAAATATCTCAAAAATTACGCTAGCTTATCCGTAATACTCGGTCATCGAAGTCAACTGAATGCGAGTGAGGCTATTTTGAACAATCGTTTGCTGCGGAGAACTACGCCAAAATCACTTCGAAACGGTCGTCCGAAAGCGCCGCATTGTTTACGTACTCTGTGAACATTATACGCTAGCACGGTAATGTTAAATCTGAAAAATAGCGCGCGTACGGTAAGCGGTACGAGTAACGTACGTATATGCGCATTTCGATCCCGCTATCACGGTAAGTCCGCTATCCCGCTGATCCCGGTATACTACAACTGTCTACTGTCGCCCCCGTTGTATGGTGGTAGTGCGTGTTGATGCGTGTTGTATGTTGGTAGTGCGTGGTAGTGACAATATGCGTTTGACGATGCTAAGATCCCGCAGGGTGTAAGTTGTGTAATGGCAATGTTTAATCCAGCCGTGGTGGATTCCTGCTGCCGAGCACATTGTCAGGCTCCTTATGGCTACCATGAAAAAAAAAAACTTGTATACAACGCTCCGGGTCAGCGCTAAAGAGCCGATGGCGCGCATAATTATCTCGGGTGTCTGTCCAGGCTTTCCTTTCGCGGTATGCGGCTAAGCAACAGCTACAAAACAGGATGTAATATAAAGACTCTATCGCGAAGCATCCGGTGGCAGCCCGTGTGTTGTGTTGGTCCGCCATCGCGATCGTCGCTTATTTCACGGTTCACTCACTCGTTGGTTCAACGTTTTGAACCGTTTAGCGTTGTGGATGTTTTGAACGGGGCCTCGTTTTTTTTCGTTTACTTGCTTTATACTATACATATAGGAGACATCGGCGTTCGCCTTTTCTCTCCGCTTCCCGAGTGGCTTCCTATTGACCACGCACGTGATGTCGCTGCGAAAAGTGCATATGCGGGCTCCCCGACCCTTCCTCAGATGTTACGTGCGTTTCGTGCGCGACTCGCGCGGCAGAAAGAAACACCGACCGCACCAGACGCCATCTGTCGCAAACCCGTGAACTGTATACGTGCGAGTATATGTATGTATGGTGGTGCCGCGCTGCTCACGTGTATACGCTGAAGGCGGAGTTTGCATTCGTTCGCTTTGCCGGTTCACTAATTATAGGCGCGACCGCGGCGGTTTTCAGAGTCTGTATACGTATACCTTTGGCGACAGCCTCATTGCCGAACGATAGCATTGTTTGCCGACCGCAACTCGGCTCCGTCTCGGTATGCCGTTATCGGACGAATGCGTCCGCGTTCTCTCTTTTTTCCAGTCTCGTTTCTGCCAATTGTGCTCCGACGAGCAGCGCCGTTCGTGAATGCCTCCCTTTCCTCCGCTGCATTCATTAACTCTGGCGCCAACGGCGAACTCGGAGGTGAGACGACCACAGTGCGCCGCTGCAGGACCGCTCTGAATTTTTTTTTCCTCCCTTTTCCCACGCGTTGGCATTCTCGCGACGCCCCCGTGTGTTGAGCGGACGGATTATGTGCCTTGAGGGGAGGACAAGCACTGTGGTTCCCAGTCGGTTTCGTGGCTCACCTCTTGTGGCGATCCCGCTATACTTTCGTTTTGGACCTCTAAACTGCCGCAGCGGCAGTAGTACACTCTAATAAGAGTCGGTGCAGGCATTAAGCGTCCGGCCCTGTGCAGAAGAGGGGGCAAGTGCATATCCATATCTAAGTCAGATCAGCACTTTGGCCAATGTCGATGCAAGCATTCGCTTTATATAGGGAGATTTCACGAGTGGCGGCGGCGCTGTGCAATCTGGGTAATCGTTTATTTTGCCGCCGCATTTCCAGCCGGTCCAGGAAGAGGAGCGTTCGTGCGATGGCGCACTTAGAGCGGTTGTGTGCTTTAACAGTTTTTGACGAAAAAATTATCGCATCCTATCGTATTGCTCCGACACGAAGGAGCGCTGTCAGAGCGGCACCTACGCGAATGACTCGAGCGCATAGACACACGCACAAACCCCGACAGGCATCGCGCGTGTGTGTGAGATGAGTGAGCGGCTGTTTGTTGCGTGTTGTTCGTGCTCCAACACCTATACGTGCTTCCTGCTTGAACCGCTTGCCCTCCTCCAGTCCTTTGTGGCTTGCGAAGCCCTCGGTGACGTACTGCGTGCGCGCTCTCGTTGCCGGAATGGCTGCCGCTGCAGGTCTACTAGAAGCGCTACAGGTGCGCGAGAGCATTGTCCCCCATCCCCGAGGCCGCGTGCTTGATTAAGAGGGAACGGGACGCGTGTTCACTCTGCGGGCGCGGAAGCTGCCGCGACACATTCCGGCTCCCTTCGCGTTTCTGCCGTTCGTGCGTGTACGGTAGTCGGAGTCTTGCACCAGCTGGGTGCCTCGTGAATCGTAGTGGGGGTGGTTACCATTCCGAGCTCACGCCATGGGCACGGCACAAAGCGTACGAGAGAAGTGATCGGAATTCATTCCCTAAAACAACCACTCCAACTACCATTTCTCGCGTCACGCCGCCTGATCTCACGCCTCCTGCACAGTTTCTTTTTCCGCCCGAAATCAAGACATTTACAGCCCTCCCTAACAGAACTTTTCGCACTAAACAATTGTATCGGGCCAGTTGGTAAGGATCCATCTTGCTAGGAAGCGCAGCCGCTATAACAAAGAACACACAACACAAGCGCTTGTATTGTGTGTTCTTTGTTATAGCGGCTGCGCTTCCTAGCAAGATGTTTTCGCACTAACCATTCTATCCCCATTGCACCAATCAACGGCCGTACATCTGCAATGAACGACTCCTTTTTCTCCCAAGCAATTACACCTTGGAATCGCCTCCCCGACTCCATAGTTGCCACGCCTGACCGCACATCATTCCGCGCGAAATGGGAATCCCACTTTGATTCCACCCAATAACCCTTGGCTGTATAGATATATCCTACCAGCGGACTGTATGTATAATTTTTTTGCCATGTTGTCTGTACTCTAATTCCCAGTCAAACGTTTTTTTTGTTTATTGTTTGATTAGTTTTTGTTGCCGTTCTTGAGCAAACTACCATACGCGTATTTAGAACTGTATTGTTTATGATAATTTGTTCACATTGAATTGTACACCCTCATAGCGTATTTGTTGCCCCCCCCCCCCCCTTATGTAGCCCTCTCGGGCCTTTGAGGATGCAATAAATGAAATGAAATAGAATCCATTGTGAATCGTGCGGTCGCTCGTCAAGGGGCAGTAAGTTGCGTGGAGCAGATTCAGGTGACTATATAGGTGAGCGTATTTTGCCTTGAATCATCGCGTTGGAACTCTGCAGGAATTTGAAAGACGCTGACATTCGCTGAACTTCGCACGGAGTATCAGTCGGTCTAATTTTGCGCGTGTACAGGTGGTTTCACGCTTGCAGGAAAGCTCGGGGCGCATTGCAGGGGGCTGCGAGTTTTCCACTAAGTGTGAAACAGTCCATGTAGGTTATCTCTCACGCTTTCGTTAGATAACGCTCGCTTCCTGTAATCATTTTCAAATGATTTATATATAAATGCACGAATTCTTGCCATATAGAGTGCTGAATTGACGTATACAGCAGTGTTACATATGTATGCATAGCGCTCGTTCTGCTGCGACCTTGTACTGCTTCGATTTGCTTAGAAGCACCTCGTCATTCGCCGTTGGCATGCCTTGCCGCTGTGTTCGTGCTATAGGAGTAAGAAGCCCGGCCTGCGGTGTGCGGCCCTGCCGAGAGAGCCGGTTCAGTCTCAGACGAGAGACGTGTTAATCATTGCCCGCAGTGGTGTAGATATATCGCCGAAAAACTGGATTCGGTTCGGAGGGACTTCCTGCAAGTTTGGCGCTGGCCGTCCGCTTCATAGCTGCGTGTTGCGTGTCTTCTAGGGGCTTTGCTACGTAGCGAGGTCCGATAAGCACAGGACAGAGATAACACTGATACATGGTGACGGATGACCTTTTTCTCTCTCTCTCGTCATAATTTTTTTTTTCGGGCATTGATGCGCTGCCTGCCCGCGACATGCTGTGCGATAAGCGCTGAGGTGGTTGCCCTCGGCAGTGAGAAAGAAGACACGCAATATGTGGCACTTGCCACCGGACGTATGTCCTCTCCGGCTATGGATTACCTGTTGAGCTGTATTCACACGCAGACGAAATTGCGATTGAAACCCGCGCATTGAATAATACGTCACCATATTACAGCCGTTCCCACTTTGCGAGGTAAGATTCGGGAAATGACGGAGGCCCAAATCACCGTTGGGGGTCCTCAGGAAGCGATGCCGAAATCCTTGCTTTTAGCGTGAATTCTCCCCTGTCGTATGAAGGCTGGTTGCGGATGGATCAAAATCACGTCACATGTTACATGACTGAGACTGTGTTACATTCGTCAACGACCAAGTCGATTTTGTGACTACAGCTTCAGCAACCGCGCTATTTGTTTTTCTTCTTTGCCATAACCCCCCCCCCCCCCCCATCTCCCTCCCTGCATCGTCATTCGTCCAGTTGCTTTTTCGTCACTCATTCCCATTGAACCACTGGATAAGAGATTTATGCTTAAAATTATTACTAATATGAAGAATATCGAGATTTTTGAACGTAACACATCAACAATTAATATCAAATCCGCCCGCACCATCATATTCTTTGACTACTGCTTGGATGTCAAGTATACGTAATGCTACGTGGCATATACATTAGCAGTTTTGCCTAGGTACAGTATAGGCCTTGTCGCAAAGTAAACTTCGCGAAAAAAAGAAAAGCAAGAGGCGGAGAATAGAGAAGTTGGCAGCTGCTCCGTCGTACGGCAAACAAGCGCCACACACGGTGGAGGTATACCCTCACCGCAGCAGCAGGAATTGCGCATCACGTGACACGACGTCACGGATTAGTGATTGGGTGCTGAAGGGCCACGCCCATTTTCGCTAATCCGTTACGTCGTGTCACGTTAACAGCAATCGGCGCTTCTCCCCTGACATGAGCCGAGTGTCAAACCCCTTCTTATTTCTTTCTTCTAGTGTTTTCAAGGCGGACAAGTATAAACAAATAACTTAACAGCCGTCCCGCCTCCGCGGTTTTGCACAGCTCCCCTGTCATTTCCTCGTTTCCATTGTCTATTTGCCGCTTCGGTGATCTGCAGCCTCCTCAGTAGAGCCGCACTGGACTGCGATTGGTCTTCGTGCCTGCACTCAAGCTCACCGTCTCGGACAACTGCCTGCTTGGTCACCCCCCCCCCCCCCCACGTGAGGAAGGAGACTGTGGGGACGACACACGCTTCTGTATAATGTATACAGAGATGCAAACGCGCGTTACGCGGCGCTCGCTCTAAATCGAGTCCTCGCGATACTCGGGGTTATTCCGGTCCGTATAGCATGGAAACTGCAGCGGAACGGTCGACCGGTGTGGACATGTTTGTCGAGCAGTGTATTGCCGGATGGACACGGCCGCTTAGTCGTGGCCGCTATACTTAGCACAGCCCCAGCTATGCGGCGTTCCGGATGATCGCTCGAGCGCTTTTATTGTGCGGACCTTCCGAGGTGCGCGACGCGGCGGGCCGCGTGGCACCGCAGCGTTGGCTTCACTGTGTCAGTGTGTGTGTCTATCCGTTCGTATTGTTGCGTCCCGCTGCCAGTGACGTCTTCGAGGCGAGCGCGATGTCGCCGCCACTCAGTTCCGCGAACGCAGCGACTGTTGAGGCTGACCATTGTGTCGCGGGACGGTGCGCTGGCGCCACGGCTGGGCCCTGCGGAATGCGGCGGCGGTTTCGGGGAACGAAAGATTCGTCGCTGCTTCTTGGAGGGATGGGTCCACCCGGAACAACTGAGCATAGAGCTGAGGGGAAGTCGGGTTCCGGGTGGACGATTCACCCCCTTGATCCCCCCCTCTTACTGCGGGCCGCCCCTGCCTTTCGTGAAGTGGACTGATGGACCGAGATAGAGGGAGAGGGGCGGCAACGAGAGGGATAAAAAGGACGGAGGAGACGGCGGGCGGAGAAGGGGGAACAACGATGACCAGTTAACTTTTCTTTGAATGCAAATAAATTCCTTTTTTCAAGTTTCCCAAATGGACGTCCTGCTTTCATGACCTGCCTGATCTTGGTCATCCCACCCAATCTACCCCGACGACGCTACAAACTGGGTGGCAGCGGTGGGATAATCAAGAAAAGGCATGCAGAAAACTGCGGACGGAAGATCGACTTCTGTGGATCCGGGATCAGCAGAACGAGACCTCGTGGCTCCGGGAGGCACAACCGTCGCAGTAACGGCATGAAGTTTTGGACGACTCCAGGAAACTAAGGACGAGCAGCAGAAGGCAGACCAGACGATCTGGGATCGGCGGTCCTGTGAACGTGGCTCTGGGAGACACGTCCTTCGCCAGCTCGAGGTTGGAAGTAGCTGCGGACGGAAGATCGACTTCTGCGGATCCGGGATCGGCAGAGCGAGACTTCGTGGCTCCGGGAGGCACAACCGTCGCAGTAACGACTACCGGAAACTAAGGACGAGCAGCAGAAGGCAGACCCGACGATCTGGGATCGGCGGACCTGGGAACGTGGCTCCGGGAGACACGGCCTTCGGCAGCTCGAGGTTAGGTGAGTGCTTGAGCGATCACGTTTTGCCGGACGATAAGAACAGGGTTCTATCGGGCAATTGGCTCTGAAGGGCCGCCACAAGTGTGCGGTGAATATTGCAGAAGTATTGGTTGGCTCTTGTGAAGATATGGATATCGGAGTGTTAAAGAAAGAAGAGCTGTTGCTGTTAGCAGTAGAGCTCAGCTTGGATATCAATAGCAGGTTAAGGAAGCCCGAAATTCGCAGTGCGATAATCGAAGGGGGTTTCGAGGAGGACGAGCTCAGCGAGGCCTGGGAAAAGATATGTGAGGAGAAGAAACAAAGGGAGGAAGAAAAGAGGGAAAGAGCGGAAGAGAAGGAAAGGCAGGAAAGGAGAGAACAAAGACAGGCCGAAATTGAGCTCGAGAGAATAAAGCTAGAGCAGGCGAGATTAGCACGCAGTGCAGATGCGGCGCCGCCGCATACTGAGAACCTGAAGATGACGAGTTTGCTTCAGCCGTACAAAACAGGCGAGGACATTGGTCTCTACCTGATTAATTTTGAACGGATCTGTGAGAAACATTCATTTCACCAGGACACCTGGCCAGAGCGGTTGCTTGCGTTGTTACCGGGTGAGGCCTCGCAGGTCGTGGCCAGACTGAGCGCAGCCGAGGCAGGCGTATACAGTTCAGTGAAGTCGACATTACTCGCAAAATACAGGCTCTCCACAGAGGAATTTCGGAGGAGATTTAGACGGGAAAGAAAGAAGCCTGGTGAAAGCTTTGTTGAGTTTGCGTGTAGCCTGAGTGATAATTTTTCAGAGTGGGTGAAAGGAGCAGGTGCGGATAACTTAAGTAAACTGAGGGATCTAATTTGTTTGGAGCAGTTTTATGACACCCTGCCGGATAACGTGCGCCTGTGGGTCAAGGATAGGCAGGAAGGTGTGTCTGTTAGGAGTGCAGCACAGCTTGCCGACGAGTACGTGGCCAGTCGAGGCTTCAGGACCCCGATCAACAGCGCACATCACTATCAAAGGCCTGCACCACGGCCCCAAGCTTACACTCGAGGACCGCAAAGCGCAACAAAAGAGCGAGAGGAAACTAATCAAAATTCGGCGCGTGCTGAAGGCAAGCTGAAAGAGCAGGAAAAGAACAGAAAGGAGGTCAGAAATCATTTAGAAGAGTTAGAGTCGCGAGCTAAGGCGCTATGTTTCAAGTGCAACGAAACAGGTCACTTTGCCCGAAACTGCTCAAAAGGTAGGCCAGTGTTTGCTTGCGTAAGCGATCACCCGAGTAACCTAGATCTTTTGAAACCTTACACGACAGATTTAATGGTTAATGACAAAAGGTGTAGGGTACTCAGAGACTCCGCGGCCACTATGGACGTAGTCCATCCGAACTACGTAAAAAGTGAAGACTACTTATCCGAATGCGCGTGGATAAGACAGGCCGTCAGCGAAGATTCAGTGTGTTTACCTATGGCAAAGGTACACATTCGGGGTCCTTTTGGAGCGATCGAGACAGTAGCAGCAGTCTCCCGTGGGCTACCAGAGGGCTACCCGTACCTTTTCTCGAACAGCTCGGAGTCACTACTCAACGACAGGGGGTGCACTTTTGCTGATGCCCAGGTCATGGCTTTGACGAGATCGAAAGCACGCGTATTGGCTCAGCAGCTGCGTTACGGGGAAGGGGAAGGTGCCAAAGCGAAAGAGGTAACAACTGAATCCGAAGAAGTTAAGCCCGACGAGGCACTTATCCCTATTCCTCCGACCGAAAATCCGGAAAATGGTCAGATTAAGAAGCCGATAATTGAGAAAAGAAAGAAACCTTCGAAAGGAAAAGATCATAGTTTGCAGGGGTCCGTGTTGGCCCCAATCTCGCACAGCTACGAGCGCATGCTAGGGGTTGACAGGGAAGCGTTACGGCTGTCTCAGAAAACTGACCCTAGTATAGCGGTTATGAACAACGGAAACAGTGAAGGTGTTTCGTCAAGAAACATCTCTTTCGAAGTGAGGAACGGTATCCTATATCGTAAATACCGAGATAGGCGAGGGCAGTGCTACGATCAATTGGTGGTGCCATCACCATACCGCAAGGACCTACTCAGTCTTTGTCACGATCACTCATGGGCAGGACACCTGGGCATAAATAAAACCAAGAAAAGATTGCTACAGGAATTTTATTGGCCGGGGTGTTTCAGGGACGTGCAGAATTTCGTGAAGACTTGTGACGCTTGCCAGAGAGCCGGTAGGTCTAACGACAAATGGAAGGCCCCGATGGTAAAAGTGCCCATTATTTCTGAGCCCTTCCGCAGAGTTGTTGTAGATTTGGTGGGGCCGTTGCCGAAAACAAGTGCGGGGAACAGATACATTCTCACACTATTGTGTCCTGCAACGAAGTTCCCCGAGGCGGTGCCCTTACAGGAGGCAACTTCGGTCGAGGTAGTCGATGCGTTGCTTTCTATATTTTCGCGCCTCGGTTTCCCTGCCGAAATGCAATCGGATCAGGGAACCGTTTTCACGAGTGCTCTCACGACCATGTTTCTCGAGAAATGTGGCGTTAAAATTTTGCATAGCTCGGTTTACCACCCACAAAGCAACAGTGTGGAGAGATGGCATGCTACCCTAAAAAAAGTATTGAGAGCTGTTTGCCATGAAAGGAAGTGTGATTGGGATGGTTGTTTACCGGGCACGCTATTTGCGTTGCGCACAGTGCCACACGAGGGAACCGGGTTCGCACCGGCAGAGCTGGTGTATGGCCGGAATCTTCGAGGTCCGCTGAGGCTAGTCCGCGAACTGTGGGAGGATGATCGGGGGCCTAAATGTGTGATCGAGTATGTGTTGAACCTAATGCAAAGGTTACATAAGTGTCGTGAGATCGTGAAGGGCAACCTAGAGGCGAGGCGAGACGCTTCAAAGCGCTACTATGATAGAAATGCCAGGACGCGATCATTCAACCCGGGCGACAAAGTGATGATATTGAGGCCTAATCGCCAGAATAAACTGGAAGTCCACTGGGATGGACCTGCCGAGGTTATCAGTCGCCTTTCGGAAGTAAACTACACCGTGAGATTACCTGGAAGAAAACGCGAGGACAGGGTCTACCACGTAAACCTAATGAAGCCATTTTTAGAGCGAGCAGCAATTGTTAGCATCGCCATGAATGTTTCAGAAGAGGTTTCTCTAGAGGTACCTTGTTTTCCTGGGAACACGGGCCCTAGTGTAGAAGAGATAATCGCGTGTGCAGTTAACAAAGACGAGTTGGGTACAGCTAAAGTCGAGGATCTGAAGAGCCTTATTCAGGAATATCTGGAATGTTTTGGGGAAAGGCTCGGAAGGACTCATTTGGTACAACATGATATCGAGCTGACTACAGAGGTCCCTTTTAGCTCGAAGGCGTACCGCGTGTCTCCGCGACAGCTGGACTTAATGAAGGCGGAAGTTAAAAGGATGCTTCGCCTTGGCGTGATCAAAGAAGCATATAGTGACTATTGCTCCCCTTTGATGTTGGTCGAGGTGCCGGGGAAAGAACCACGGCCATGCGTCGATTATCGCAGGTTGAATGCGATCACAAAAGACCAGGTGTACCCGTTGCCTAACATAGAGGAAAGGGTGGAGCTGGTAAGCCGGGCTACCTTCATTTCAACCCTAGATTTAGTGAGAGGATATTGGCAGGTGCCCTTAACTGAACGAGCAAGTCGGTATGCAGCATTTGTAACACCCTTTGGCGTTTATCAGCCCGTCACCATGGCCTTTGGTTTGAAAAACGCACCCTTCTGTTTTTCAAGGTTAATGGATCGGGTGCTAGAAGGACTAGAAGAATTTGCGGTGCCATATCTAGACGACGTGGCCGTATTTTCTAATGATTGGGAGTCTCATTTGCAGCACACACGAACGGTGCTTGAAAGAATCAAAGGGGCGGGCCTGACTATTAAAGCCGAGAAGTGTCAGTTCGGCCAAGCCCGTGTCACGTATTTGGGACACGACATAGGGCAGGGAAAACGGGAACCAATGAAAGCCAAAGTAGCTGCGATAGTCAACTTCCCAAGACCCGTAAACAAAAGGGAGGTGCGAACATTTCTAGGAATGACAGGCTATTACCAGCACTACATTCCAAATTATTCGGAGCTCGCCAGCACGCTAACCGACAGCCTGCGAAAACCTGAACCGGAAGTGGTAACTTGGAGCACCGAGAGGGAGGAGGCCTTCCAAAACTTGAAGAAAGCTTTGTCTTCTCGGCCCGTGCTTGTCGCGCCAGACTTTAGCCGAGAATTCATTCTCCAATGCGACGCCAGCAACCGAGGTCTAGGTGTCGTCTTGGCCCAACTTAACGAGGGAGGTGAAGAGCATCCGGTGCTCTATCTCAGTCGGAAGCTGACTCCCCGAGAAGAGGCTTTCAGTGCCTCGGAGAAAGAATGTTTGTCCATTGTGTGGGCCATTCAAAAACTAGGATGCTATATTCAAGGCACAAAATTCACGGTCGAGACTGACCACTGCCCGCTTTCATGGCTGAAGCAAATGTCCAATAAAAACGGGAGGCTGTTGAGATGGAGCCTCATACTACAGGAGTATAACTTCGAGGTCAAATATAGAAAGGGGAACCAGAATAAGAACGCCGATGGACTGAGCCGTGGATTTTAGAGTCGAACACTGATTTTCTTGTTGCTGTTTCTTTTTTACTGATGTGTTTCTATCGCGGCTGAGGTCACGGCATTTAGATTTTTTTCCAAGGGCTGACCACCACAAAAAAAAAAAAAGAAAGAAAGAGAGGGCAATCATGGGGTAAAATTATGGCAGTTTTGGCGTCCGGTGGGCGTGTCGCTCGGGCACGCCGACCAGAGTGTGTGTGCTTGTGTTGTGTATCCCTGGAACAGGGTTATTGGTGATGCGAGTGCTGAGGCCCAGAGAGGCCGAGTGTTTGCACATGTCGTCTCGACGCTTCAGGTGACCCGACAGTTGGCCACCCTCGAGTCGAGTCTTTCGGCGGCGGAGGAGTCTGTTGCGTCCCGCTGCCAGTGACGTCTTCGAGGCGAGCGCGATGTCGCCGCCACTCAGTTCCGCGAACGCAGCGACTGTTGAGGCTGACCATTGTGTCGCGGGACGGTGCGCTGGCGCCACGGCTGGGCCCTGCGGAATGCGGCGGCGGTTTCGGGGAACGAAAGATTCGTCGCTGCTTCTTGGAGGGATGGGTCCACCCGGAACAACTGAGCATAGAGCTGAGGGGAAGTCGGGTTCCGGGTGGACGATTCACCCCCTTGATCCCCCCCTCTTACTGCGGGCCGCCCCTGCCTTTCGTGAAGTGGACTGATGGACCGAGATAGAGGGAGAGGGGCGGCAACGAGAGGGATAAAAAGGACGGAGGAGACGGCGGGCGGAGAAGGGGGAACAACGATGACCAGTTAACTTTTCTTTGAATGCAAATAAATTCCTTTTTTCAAGTTTCCCAAATGGACGTCCTGCTTTCATGACCTGCCTGATCTTGGTCATCCCACCCAATCTACCCCGACGACGCTACAGTATGTGAGTGAGGAAGAGTAGTGGCGCGTGTGGTGCCCTCTTTGAAAGCGAGCGATCGGTCGTGCCTTCACGTGTGGTCTGTCGTCCGCAGGGACTGCGGCGTTCACCTGTCGACTCCGAGGCTGTTGCTTCCATTGCCGGCTGTCTGATAACCTATACTTCCTTGCTCATGCACTGCAACAGCATGCGCGCAAAAGAAGTCCAACGAAGGGGTCGAGTCCGCAGAAGCAGCATTAGGGAGTTTTAGTGCTGGGTACCCAAGCGGCTTGCGTACGCAGGACGTTGGGGCGGCGGTATTGCGCATGCGCGAAACCCCAAACAGATGCGTCGCAAGATCGCTGGGGCGATGGGGGCCATGCGTCCGCGCGGTCCACCTTCGCAAGAACTCACGGTATCCGCACTTATTGCGATTACACGGTTTCAGCCAGATTTCCAAAGCTAGAATGGCCTGGAACATAGAAACTAAAAGGCATATGCCAGCCCCCGACCAGCTGAATAGGTGGCGCCATCTAGCGCGGCCATAGTGACAGACAACCACAAGTTTGTTATTGCAGAAACATTGTGCTTTGTACATATGGTGCAAAAACTGCGCAGCGACAATATTACAAATGAGTAACCTTTTTATTCATTTTCACCTCAAGAACATTACGCGTAAGCTAACATGTTCATGACTGCGGTTGCACGAAGTGTCACAAGATGTCGACACTGTCGTTACAGTAACCTTGTATTTTTCACTTTTTTGCGTATACCAGATTACTGTACACAATAAAAAAAAAGAGTCCTGATCACTACGTGTGTTTAATTTAACATTTTAAATCATAAAAAGACTTAAATAATACGTACGCGACAAGACGCTATAACTCTGCGAGCGCGTGTGAACTTCGTGCGGCTTGCGTTTGCGTGCGTGCCACCGTGGCGCCAACTAAAAGGCATTCCGGTTGGGTATGGGTTGGGCACGCAACGCCGCGCGCTCCCAAGCCCGCAAGGCCCGAAGAGAATGCGTACCCAGCACTAAAACTCCCTATTATTTTGCGCGTGATTGGTTGGCCCGTGTCAGCGAGGCGCACGCGACGTAACCGCTTCGTGGTACGCCTTCGGCGCTTTCACACTTTTGCCATTCGTATATACTGGCAGCGCCAGGCTCTATGTCGGTGCTCCGTACCGATCCAGTGAAGACAAGTGGCTAGCCGCTATCGAGAGCCCCGATGTCGCGGATCAGTTGTGGGCTGTCCATGTCTGTGCGTTGAGTCGTGCACCTCAGGACTAGCAATTGAGTTTCGCATCCATTCATCCGTCCAGCTACGAAAGTACCGCATATATCTTTGGGGGCCTTGGAGAGTACACTTTTTGCAAACACAGGTGCAACCTTTCCGTATTACGTATGACTCGTGTGTTGCTAGGTAGAAAAAAAACTAAAAAATAGCATATCCACAGAGGGAATGATGATGAGTGGGGCGAAGCTTTGGAGGACTTTATCGGCAAACTGTGAATCCTTTGTCTGTCTGTCCGCATCTGCTGAGTGAGTCATAGAACTAGGCGGTCACGCACCCAGAGAGACGTGCATGTATAGACTTACGGCCTAAGCAGCTTCGTCCCCTAAAAAATATATATATACGAATATATGACCGTGTAACTGTCGAAATCGCGCCATATGTATACGGAAAGGCGCGGAATGGTACTTACGGCATGCGAGGTCACGGCCGGCCGGACAAGCGCGTTGTTTTTCCGTCGCCTCCGCGACGAGTCGGCCTTGAGGCCGATCGTTGTCGGCGCATCCGCTCTGACTCAGTGGGCCGCAATAGAACGGGCGAAGCCTGTTTGCATGTGATTTCCACTGCGATGATTGCATGTGTGTGTGACTGCATGCCACGCTCGCTCTCTCCCTCCCTGGACGATAAGTTTCTAATTTTGTTACGCTCAGCAAAAAGCGCTAAAAACTAATGAAAAAAAAGGACATGACGAGTAAGGTTAGACCTACGTGCATTTTGCTCAGCGCAACAACAGATCGCCGCACCAACTGTAGCCCAAGTTGAAGCTTTGCCGAACGATAAGTTTGTCCTCGCTCGCCGCTGTGTGTCGCTCATTGGCTACGATATCGTGCGAGTCTGGAAGCAATAAACGATCGTGTACCACGCTCTGGGTTCGCGCTAAATGGCACATTTTGTTCATTCGAAATACGGCGGAAAGTCCAGCAACTGTACTTTTTGTTTTTCTTCTTCTAACTCACGCGGGCCCACTGGTGTTCTCTCCACCTCTGAGCGCATTGCTTTTTTAACTCTCCCTTTCTCTTTCAACCCACTATTCCCCAACCCCAGTGTAGGGTAGCATACCGGATACTAGCATCTGGTTAACCTCCCTGCCTTCCTTTTTTTTCGTCTCTCTCTCTCTCTCTGAGTGCATAAGCACTCTAAATCTCGGTGCGCAACATTTGGTTTCAACATTTGGTTTCATTCATATCCGCGTTCTTCGCACTGTGTCGTCTCCTGACGCGTGCCTCATTCTTGCGGCTGCTCTGTCCCGCGGAGGAATTGACCGGACGATGACCGAGAGGCACCGTTTAAGGCCGCGTACGCGCGCGCAAGGAGGAGAAGGCGCAGCAGAGCGTCCTCTCGTAACGTAGTGGAATGTTTGTGGCGATTTCGAGGAGTGCTGCTAAGCTCCGTGGCGCATTTACTGGAACGAAGGCTACTCAACCGAGCAATAGAAATTACAAAACACACAAAAAGAATAGAAATAGGTCACAAATAAAACACATACAAACGAAGACATGGCTCGAGTTGTCGCGGGGCTTTGTTTTTTTTGTTGTTGTTTTTGCCGCGTCGTTTGCACGAGCTAACCGTATAACTGGCGAGCGCTGAGTAGCTCACTTTTCCATCTCGTTAGCTCCGTTAACTGCGTTAGGGCGATCGCAGAGTCGCTCAGCAGTATGCAGCGTCGACTGTCTCGTGCTGTAGCAAGTGCTCATTCAGTACCGTCACTTTCGTTTCCTTGTGCGTCCTTTTTTCTTTTCCTCTTCGTTTTTGCTTTCTTTCATGGGAGTTTATGATTACGCAAGTTGCTTAACTGAAGAGTTGGATTTGAGGGTTCGCAGAGGCTTTCAGTTTGGAAATACACGAGAATTTTCGTGTGCAGGGACTATCCCGGGAATGCCGTTGACGGCTCTCTAGCGAAAGGGTGCATGTCAGAGATAGCACGCATCTTTAAAACATTCTGCAGCGTACACCTGGGGCACCGGCCATCACGCCGCAATATATACCGAGGATTCTGGAAAAATTTACTTCCCGACGGGTTTTACCCGTGGCTCATTCGCCAGTATCGTAGTGCTTGCTGGTTACGAATTCTCAAAGAAAAAAAAAGTTATCTTCACTTATTGTGAAGAGCGCTTATTGTGCCACACACACCTACCATGGTAGTGTGGTGCTAGACAGCTGACCCGAAGGTTGTGGGATCGAATCCCGGTCGCCGTATTTTCGATGGAGTCGTAAGCGCTTGAGGGCCGTGTACATGGGGGTCAGCGGTATTTTGTCTTGAAAACCTGTGTTGCATCGTGCTTTTGGGTGGGCGAAGCGCTGGTGAGGGCGAATGCTGGTGTTGCTTTGGAGGGGGTGAGGGGCATGGCCTGGTGGCATCGGTCTGGCAAGGTAGTTAGCTTCGAAGGCACGAACTGGGACGGATCACGAGGCAGCCAGAAGAATGGCACGTAACCTCTTCTTTAATACAGCTTACTTTAAGATTGTATTCATTCCTTCATTATTATCCTGACAATTGTATCACAGACATCACGGCAGGCTGGTGGCAGTGTTAAAGTTTTTCATCACTGGAGGCAACTAGTGGCGTACTCGAGCACAATGCTGAATTTCTTGTTTCTTTTTGTTTCTTTTGTGTCATTCCTTTTCTGGCTATCAGTTTTCTTGTTTCATCTATGTTTTCGCGCTTTTTCTTTATCATCATATTTGTCGTTATTTTTTGTTTGGTTGTTGTTTACATTAGGGGACCCTGATTTATTGCGGATGGACTCCTTGAGCATTGAGTACATACGTACTCTCTTCAACGTTTTTCAAGCTCGTGTTGAGGCTTCTCGTTTTCAGGCACCAATGCTTCACTGACCTATGTGAAGTGCCACTGCACGAATCCGTTGGTCTTGTCTGGTGGGCGGCTTCATTGCTACATTTACCATGTGTGTGGTATATGTTGCTGTTCGCATGATATCTGTGTAATTCTGCAATCAGTCTGCCGTGCTGATGACCAAGCAAAAAAAAAAAAGAGGAGGGGAAAAAGTGACCGCAAGAGCATAGCCAGCTATCTTGTTTTCGTAGTCTATTGTATAAAGTAGTGCTTGCGCAGCGAAATATTTCATTCGTGAGTCGTCGCCGTATAGTGTCGTGACGTGCTCCCTTCCAGCTGCCGCTCTCGTCTTTTCGTTCTCTAAAAGTAAACAGCGACGATACGGGCTGCGGAGTTCACTCTTCTTATTCACGCGGCTGCAGTGGTCGTAGCACTTGTGCGTACAACTTTCTGCATCGGAGGAAAATCGGAGCTAGCATCCGGGTGGCGTGGCGAAGGCGCGATTGCCGGCGCAGCGCAGCGTCACCCAAAGCGGCGCTTTGTACGCGCGCCGTAGAACGCGGCCCTAGAAAGCCGCCGGCTGCAGCAAAGCGGTCGGTGGTGAAGGGCCAACTCGGGGCAACGGCTCGCCAAACGGGTTCTGCCGCGCTCTTCTTCCTCCTCCTCGCTCGCCGCGTTCCTTGGCGCGACGCTGCCGACGCTCTTCGCCGCTGACGTGCTAAGGTGAAGGACGTTCGTTGCACACCGTCACACTTGCACTGCACCACCGGTCCAGGTCTGTTCGACCGCGAAGCCCGCTCGGTCCGAGGGCCACCTTCCCGACTATGTCTTGAAGTCGCCGCCACGGCATACCATCGCGAAGAAACGACCGTGGTATGTGGAGGAGGAAGCGGCGTACGTCGGCCCTCGACGTGGTGTCTGCCGAGCTCTTGCCTTTCTGAAAGACGTCGGCCATTTCGTCGGAACGGCGCGCCGAATTTGCGAGGACCCGTTCGCACCCCGTGCTTACGTGTCGGCCTGTGTTTTTCATTGCCTGCCTCGGAATAATACGTGCACGCACTCTTTGCTGTCCCGGTGTACAGTCACATGACCGGCAGTCATGAGGTACCAGTGCATCAAGGTGAGTTGGTTGCTTCGCCTAAACTACGCGGCTGTTTCGAACCGTAAATGTCGCGGATCCTGACCTCGCCATTCTTTCGAGTATGGCTCTTTGTTGAGATTTCGACTGCCCAGTTATCACTGAGTTGCATTGGCATTCACGGCAGATACATTCGTTGAGATTTTGTCATTGCTTACGCGGCCTGCCATTCATTACTTGCTGTGCAGACCGAGAGTTCGTTCAGCCATTCTGTTCAAAATATCCACAGTGGTCTGGTGCGCTCTCTCAGGTAGGTGAGTGGAAACGAACGTTCTCGGTATAAAAACGCATCACTACTTTCTGAAACGTGGCCCATCCGATGTTAACGTTGCTGCTATACCGTTACAATAACAATGATGTCTCGAGCAGTGTATCGGCCTCTCGCAACACTTGGCTGTGGACATTTTTCGACGTACGACTATATACTTACGCTAAGTTTCGCAAGCTTATCCGCCGTTTTATAACGTAACAATTTGTGAGCGTTATTTCGTGACTTCCCGCGATGACACGGTGTGAGTTGCAAGTCGCGGCGTATAGTCGGTTTGGTTCCCGACCGTGTTCCCATGGCCGCCGAATGCAAAAGCGCCGGTGTACAGTGTTGTGGCTACACGCCAACGAAATCGACATGATCAAAATTAACGTACTGTTGAGTTCTGAGAGGTCCATTTGACAACTTAATTATGACAATGGCGAAGGCAGCTATACGTCTCCGTTCGGGGCTGTTCAGCTCTGTGGCACGTTTCGTACTGAATACACTACCTGCGGCTACATTTCAACGCTGTTTGCGTGATGTGCGTAGCCTTATTTCACGTGCCTCGAGCCCACGTTGCGGCAGCTTCGCGCTCCGCCCACCATCGCTGACGTGTGTCCGCAGTTCGTTCGGAGAGTCCCGCACCTCAGCCTGTCGTCGGCTGTCACAGTGGAGGA
This sequence comes from Rhipicephalus microplus, assembly GCF_043290135.1. Taxonomy (NCBI): domain Eukaryota; kingdom Metazoa; phylum Arthropoda; class Arachnida; order Ixodida; family Ixodidae; genus Rhipicephalus; species Rhipicephalus microplus. Next base: position 248,019,982 of record NC_134700.1, on the reverse strand, counting down.
TACCTGCTGCCGTTGTCTCTGCTGCCGCTAAACGATGCCACAAACTGGGGAACGGCGCGCCAGGAGAAGTGCCCCCCTTCGCCTTTATACCCTCGTTACGGTTATAAGTCTGGCCGCAAGATAGCGGGGTCCGTAGGTGGACCAGCTTTCTCCTTGCGAACGGTTCTGTTGATGACTTTATGGGGGGTGTTTGGAACAGGGAGTCTTTGCTACAGGAAGTGTTGCTTCTCTCTCTCTCTGTCTCTCTCTCTCTCTCCTCTCTCTCTCTCTCTGTCTCTGTGTGTGTGTGTATGTGTGTGTATGTGTGTGTGTGTGTGTGTGTGTGTGTGTGTGTGTGTGTGTGTGTGTGTGTGTGTGTGTGTGTGTGTGTGTGTGTGTGTGTGTGTGTGTGTGTGTGTGTGAGTGTGAGCGAGCGAGCGAGTGAGTGAGTGAGTATATCCGTTGTTCTCCTATTTCGTGAGCTAGCATGTATAGCGCAGTTAGAATATAGAATGTTGTTGCCGACGTATAGCTACGTACACAAAACGATAAACTGCTCGTTGCATACTATGCGAGTGCATATCCCTGGCCATTTGTGTTTTCCCCAGTTAACGGAATTTACGAAGTTCATCAATTTTTACGAAGAAAAAAACGGACTTTGCGGGGAATAGTTTTGGGGATATTTGTTGGTCGGCAAGGGCTTACGGGTCAACTTAGTGGAGAGTGCACGGATTGGCCTCTGGCTCCCCAACGCGGGTGCACAGACCGTGAAAATTATAGCCCGTGCTTTCACTCCGGTAGCGGCGTCCAACGGTGCGCGATAGTTTTCGCCTTTACTCGCGGAATAGCTGTAACGTTGTGGCGTTTCCTTTCCGGTAACGAGAGCACGCTTGTTGTGTCTTCAGCTTATCCGCCTGCTCACATGACCGCGGTGTTTTCGTCCGCAACCGACTGTCCTTCGGATACTTTTGTCCCGCGAGTGACGTTGTCGGCGTTCGGGTGGTCGTTCCCACGCGCTGTGCGACGTATTGTCGGACAGTGTGATTATAGGCGCATTTCTTTCGAAGTGCGCCCTGACAACATTAGGGTGGAGAACGTGTTTAGGATGATTTGTGCGAGGCGAATGTCTTCCGTCGAAGGGCTTTCTATACCAACACACGAAGTGTAACGCCCTGTGAGCGTTCCGAAGTATCACGGGAGCACAGCTCTAATCAACAGTTTCTCTGCATCTTATTTTATCTCAAACGCAGCGTGTTAGTCTTTTTTTTTCTTTGTATAATAACGGGAAGCTTGATGGTGCATGCGCAGCGTTTGATAGCGTGGATAATTTACGACGATTATTTCTCTATCAAAAAGTTGCATTCCTATAGTGTGCTCAAGCCATTTTCGATCCGCCTGAAACTGGCACATTTGTGGGTTCGTTTTGTCTCATACGAAGTTCTTCCTCTTCACCGAAACTGAGCGTTTGATGCCTGAAACGTACTCTCTGGTCTGGCTTTGACTGAAAGCCACACGGTGTTCGGTGCTGGACAGAAATAAGGGTGCACGCGACAGTGATGGCGAGTATACTTCGCGTGTTGAGGATACGCCTGAAAAAAATGTGCACGTGCTACCCGCCCAGCCGCAACGCACGTGGCGGATCGCGCGACGTGTGGTGGGGCCGTGCGGGTAGCGCGTGTACAGGCCCTTACGCCTAAACTTTGTGCTAGGGTACTTGTTGTCCAAAATGCCTTCACGAGCTATAGCCGTGAAACAACAAAAATTGGCCCCGTATCTGCATGTTACACTGCAAATGTCGTCGAAAGACAGTAGTCTTGCGTCTGGAGAGAGTGAACAAAACGTTTATTTGATGTTCTGCGCAAGAAAATCGGTAAATGGTATTCTGGAGGCGCTGCGTTAGAGTGCCCCGAGCGCCCGCCGCGGTGGTCTAGTGGCTAAGGTACTCGGCTGCTGTGCCGCAGGTCGTGAGATGGAATCTCGGCTGTGGCGGCTGCATTTTCTTAGGAGGCAAAAATGCTATAGGCCCCGGCTGCGGCGGCTGCGTTTCCGATGGAGGCGGAAATGTTGTAGGCCCGTGTGCTCAGATTTGGGTGCACGTTAAAGAACCCCAGGTGGTCGAAATTTCCGGAGCCCTCCACTACGGCGTCTCTCATAATCAAATGGTGGTTTTGGGACGTTAAACCGCACAAATCAATCAATCAATGCTATAGGCCCGTGTGCTCAGATAATGGCGCACGTTAAAGAACCCCAGGTGGTCGAAATTTCCGGAGCCCTCGACTACGGCGTCCCTCATAATCCTATGGTGGTTTTGGGACGTTAAACCCCATATATTAATCATTAGAGTGCCTCGAGCGTGCAGCGGAGGCGAACGAGCGCATCCAGTCACGTCACACGTGAAACATGAGCGCTATCTGGCAGATGGAAAAAGAAGCGCGCGGCGTGCGCGCCCGTCTCGGAGGTGATAAGGTGTAGAACGCAAAGCGACGGGTAGGTGCCACCACCGTGTGGTCTTAGCAAAGCGTTGGAAACACTCGCCTTTTCGTGCAAGCGTTGCATGGTCAGCGCAGCGTGACGGTCCTTAGGATTACTTATGTATGCCTTTTCTAGTAAAAAGACACACATACAGAATATTGACATGTTGTTAAGGTGCCTCAGATATGCGCAATAATTGCGTTTTAATTGACAATCGCACAAGTATGAACGCTGAATCTTGAGCAATATTGGTGGGCGCTGCGGATGGGGTCGGCCGTTTGGGGTATCGTTTGGTGCCATTTAGGGTACCGTTAAAGGCGGACGAGAAGGCGTTGGATTTAGTACAAGTATCAGCAGTCATGCAGACACTGCGGAATCAGGGCGTCGATGAAGTATATATAAACAACCTGGAAGAAATATACAGGGGATCAACTCCTACCATATTGCTTCATAAAGAAATCAACAGAATACCAATCAAGAAGGGTGTAAAGCAGGGGGATACAATCTCCCTAGCGCTATTTACCGCGTGCTTACAAGTGGTTTTCAGAGGCCTAGAATGGGAACAGTTGGGGATAAGAGTTAATGGAGAGTACCTTAGTGACCTGCGCTTCGCCGACGACGTTGCATTGCTGAGTAACTCAGGGGACGAATTGCAACTCATGGTTACGAAGTTAGACAAGGAGAGCAGAAAGGTGGGTCTTAAAATTAATCTGCAGAAAACGAAATTAATGTACAACAACCTCGGAAGAGAACAGCGCTTCGAGATAGGTAATAGTGCACTTCAATTTGTAAAAAGACTATGTCTACTTATGGCAGGCAATAACCGCGGAGCCGAACAACGAGATCGAAGTAACTAGAAGAATAAGAGTGGGGTGAAGCACATTTGGCAAGCACTCTCAAATCATGACAAGTAGATTGCCCCTATCCCTCAAGAGGAAGGTATATAACAGCTGCATCTTGCCGGCACTTAGCTATGGAGCAGAAACTTGGAGATTTACAAAGAGGGTTCAGCTTAAATTGAGGATGACGCAGCGAGCAATGGAAAGAAAAATGGTAGGTGTAACCTTAAGAGACAAGAAGAGAGCAGAGTGGAATAGGGAACAAACGGGGGTTAAGGATATCATAGTTGAAATCAAGAAGATATGGACATGGGCTGGGCATGTAGCGCGTAGACAGGATAATCGCTGCTCATTAAGGGTAACTAACTGGATTCCCAGAGAAGGCAAGCGGCTTAGGGGGAGACAGAAGGTTAGGTTGGCAGATGTGATTAAGAAATTTGCGGGTATAAATTGGCAGCAGCAAGCACAGGACCGAGTTGACTAGTGGAACATGGGAGATGCCTTTGTCCTGCAGTAAACGTAGTCATGCTGATGATGATAAGGGCGGACAAGCAGACAAATCTACAGACAGACAACAAATTTTGCGTCGAAGGTCCCCAAGAAAGACTACCGTCTTTAAAAGTGTGTCGGCGCTGACGCTGGGGAAAGGAAGGGCGAGCTGAAATCTGACATCGTGAGCAGACTTGAATGATTCAACTAGCCATATTTCAAACGATCTGTGTATAGGAACGAGAACTGTAAGCTTCAGAGAGGACGTACTAGGTTTGCGTGCCACGTAACTGCGAACATCGCTGTGCGCAAGTCGGGTTGGCTTCAACAGGTTTTCTGTGATATCATTCTAATTTTAGTTTAGCTGATATCTAGCATCTAATTTACACCAATAAAGGCATCTCCCTCCGCGTTTCCCGCGAATGAAGCGAGGGGACTTGAAAAGTGCTAGGGACCTCTTTAAGAATTGCTTGAAGTTGAAGGGTTCTCTTTTGGGATATCCGTTGTGTGTTCATCCGTGCCCAAAAATTTCAGCGTATTAAGTTTCATAATTCGTAATATTAAGGACCCTTGATTAACAAGGAGCGTTGTAAGCGTTACCGAAAAACACACACACACACAGAAACGTCACTTAAACAAAAGCGTTACGTTACCTATAAATGAAAGTAGCGCGGTAGTTGAAACGAAAGAACGTCATGGTCGTCATGGTCATGGTCAATGCTAACCCTGCAAAGGAAGCTTTGCAGAACGCTTAACAAATTTGCACTGATGTTAAAAAAAGAAGTGATGGTCTGAAATGATACTTTTTTTTCTTTCACTAACGAAGTAATTGTGTGAACTCCGTTTCAGAAAAGAATGCTTAAATGAGAAGCTACGTCATTACCGCAAGAATTGCGAATATTTATGTTCAGGTGGCGACTGTCAGCTTCGCTTCCTTAAATGTCGACTAACGATAAACATCGCCACACTTTGAGAATGCGAAGGAGGAAAAATTTTTTTTTGATATGTGTGTTCGTGACGGGATTGACTGGCGGAGGAAGGGGAGCGGGAACAGGAGTTCGCGTGAAGTGAGATTTGATGGGCAGTGCGCCCTTTCTTCAGTTTGGTGCATCGTCGGTGGCGCCGGTACTTTGGCACGCAGATGAGTCGCTACACGGTGGAGCTCGTTCATTTTGTTTATATTTGTGTTCATGTTGTATGCTTCGCACTTCCATTATCGCTCTTCAAACGGGGTCGGGAACGGGAAATTGTATTAAAATGTAACCCGTCACTTTACCTAGTAATGTCAATACAATGCAAGCACGTTGCCGCTTCGGTGGGTGGGCGGGGGGGAGGGGCGGCGAGTGCATTACTGAGCTACCTACCGTAACGGGCAGTGCTTTACCGTTATCGACGTTTACGTGTGACGCGTTATCGGCGACACTGAATTAACGGGTCTAACGTTGATCTTCGGCATAGAGTGTTTTGAGAGTGCGTTTTTAAAAGTGATTATGAAGGTGGCTACTCATGCCTGCGCCTACACATTAGTCGTTAACATTCAGGAAAGAGCGCAGAAATAATCATTGTTTACAGCGTCTTGTCGTTAAAGCGAACCATCAAAGTAGCACTACTCGTTTGAGGATATGAAAAATGCCTTCTAAAGAAGCGAGCATCTTGCACAACACCGACCACCAAGCCGGGGGTGTCTCATTAAAACAACTGGCGGCTGCCCCGTGGCACTTGCAATCGAATCCAGTACATGGCCCATTCGAGGCGGACCACATGACCACATGGCCATCAGATTCGTTGAAATAGTGCTAATAAGTGGTTGTTGAAGTAAAAAAAAAAGGCACCTAATTTCTCTCTGCCTAATTGGCGGCACGGCGCAGTGCCTTGTAAAGGTGGGGTATAAAAAGAATAGTAGAGAGATAAACACAGAGCACTCGCCGCACACGAGCGAAGAAAGATGGGAGAGAGAGAGGGGGCCATGAATGTAGCACCTTCGCTCCGTTTCCCGTACTCTGTGCGTGTATGTATCTCTTCATCTGCTGGCTTGCGCTTCGGTGGTGTCTCCTGTCGGAGAATTTGCGAAGCGACGTAGCATCCGGTAGTGAACGGCGCCACCGTCGCGCCCCCTGGTTTCGGAGGCGTGCGTTCTCTCTCTCTCTCTCTCTCTCTCTCTCTCTCGTCACGCGCCCGATTCGAAGTACTCAAGGCAGCTGCAAATGTAGTGCACCGACGTCGTTGAGCATACGCCTGGATCGAAGCGCTCGCTGTAGTGGCTTTGCTAGAGTTCGCATGTAACCCCCCCCCCCCCCCCCCCTCATCTCGCCGTCAGGTGTTAGCATGCTAAAATCCTAACACGGGCAAGATGATAGACTGTAAGCGATTAGGTGGGGAAACGCATGAGGCAGCAAAGATTGCTCGAGTTACTGTACCGTCTGTTCCCTTATCTGGAAAGTATTTGCAGTTTTTTTCCCCTATCCCCTGCGCATTACTGGCACGTGTTCTATACGACCTGTGACCTTTTGTCCGCCGCGCTGGTGTAGCGGTTGTACGGTGCTCGGCTGCTGACGCGAAGGTCGTGGGTACGATCCCGCCCGTGGCGGTCGCATTTCGATGGGGGCGAAATGGCCCGTTAAATAACACCAGACGGTCAGTATTTCCTGTTCCGTCTGCGTCAATCGTTGTGCCTAAAACGCAACTGCTTCAAACGTAACTTGGAAGCGTGGCAGTTTGGGCTAGTTGGCATGACGTGACGATAGTTATAGCGCGAGAACAGAACGACGACGTCTCCTTATTGTCCCTTCGTCGTGATTCTGTTTCTCGCGCTATGACTATCGTCCTTCAAACGACGTCTCATCGCCGCAAACGAGTAGGACCGGTATAGCTGTCTCGGCCGGCATTGGCGGGGCGCGCTCCGTGCCGTGTCTGCACCTGTCGTGGTCGGCAATAGGTGGCGCCACGTGCGGCGCGTTCGTGCATACAGTTTTTCCTCTTTTTTTTTCTTCCATAGCGGTGATTTTTCAATGTCTATGTAGCTTCTTTGCGCGTCATTATTTTCTGCTGGGCTATGCTGCAAGCCATTCCGTCCGGTCTAAAATCCCTGCCAGCGGCGTTTGCTAGGCTGGGCAGTGGATAGGATAAGGCCAGCTTCGTATTGCCTTTCGTATGTGTGTGGCAAGAAATGTTCCCAATCGAACGTTTAACAACGTATGACCCACGTATGTGAAGTTTACGGAATGGACAGTCGCGCATCTGATTATATTCTCTATCATTAACATTACAACCGCGGTTTTCTCGGGGTCATGGGACTCGAACTGCGTACCCAAAGGTCGCGAGATTGAATCCCGGCCTCGGCGGCCACCTTTCGTTGTAGATTGGATGCTTGAGGTCCGTATGCTTAGATTTAGAAACACGTTAAGGATCCGCCTGTTGGTCGAAAAATTTCCGGAGCCCTGTTACACGGCGTGCCTAATGATCAAATCGTCATTTTGGACACAAATATTATTATTATTATTATTATTATTATTATTATTATTATTATTATTATTATTATTATTATTCGACATTTGAAGCCTTCAAATGCCTATTCAAACGCCTATCACTCCTGCCACTAATGAAATAGGCAATAAAGAGGAGTGTGGTGGCAGTAGATTGGAATTAAGTGATTTCGTGATAATGTGTTCAGTAGCCGAGAAGATAGCTGAGGATGTTGGTCGGGACTTCGAGCTTTTTTCTTCCGCGCATGCGGTCGCGCTTTCACCTCCTCTCTCGGCCGCTTGAGTTCTTTCGCGCGTCATCGCCGTTGTCTCCGCAAGACTCCGTTGAAATTCCGGAACGCGCAGCTTGCGGCCTGCCAGTCACGCGTTCGTAATTTGACGCACTGCTGGAAGACTGTGTCAAATACGGGTCAAGGGAGTCGTTCTATCCCCGCTTGCATCTTTAACCAGTTTTGTTTATCGCCGTCCGCTTGCCAGTATCTCTGAGAAATCGTGTTTTTACGGACAAATCACTCATTCTGAGAGGGAAGTGTCGGATGTGAGCTGGCTGCAACGTATTTTCAGATATGCATGTTGTAAAGGAAAAACTGACGATCGGCGAAGAAACCAGACCGGACGCCGTTCAGGAACAATCCGTTGCAGTCATAATGTAAATGAAAACTAATGATCGGCGAGGCTGATATTTTATTTTGATATTAAAGTCAAATTTCTCGTACCAACATCGACGCTAACTTGACGTCAGGCTACAGTAATACAGTACTAGTCGCGGTATTCGTTATGCTTCCGTTGTTACTTTGGCGAGCCTATTCCCATTTAAGTGTACTGAACCAAAACGTTAAAAACAGAAGACTGTAATAGATGCCTGTTGGGACGTTAAACCCCACTTATCAATCAATAGATGCCTCATGCGAGAGCGTCAGTAGCTCGGGTGCCTACAAGTTGGGGGTCTCAAGCCTCGGCTTAAAAGGGCAAATTTAGGTATTTGAGAAAGGCGTGCTTGAAACGGTCATTCCTGTTTACCGAATCTGCTTTTTTCTCTGTAAGCATGGTAGCGCTCAAACGACTCAAATGCTCAGGCCCACTTGGTAAAAAGCCCGACTTCTCATGTTTTTATCGCCAAAATGTATCCTCGAAAAGCTGGAACTTCCACCCGTAATATTGTCGCTGCAAAGGAAATAATACAACATGTTTTTAATATTCTTCTTCTGTGTTCTGTGAGGTTTTTTTTTTTGGGGGGGGGGGATTTTAAGAAAATTCGCAAATTGCTTTTTTTAATATTGATTTTCCAATAGGCTTTACTGTCCACAAAATTGAAAGTTTGAGGTCATTTATTAAAATATTTGTTTGATTTAGTGCTACGGCATTGACAGGCAATGTTGTAAACATTACGATGTAATAGGCCACTAAGTTATGAAGCACTAGCTAGTTTAGCTTGCTGGGGGGGGGGGGGGGGGGCTTCAAGATGGGTACTTAGAAGATGAAGAACGAACAAACATGGCTTTCGCCTTAGTGTCGACTGTGTAATTGTAGTGTGCTGTGGAGTCGACTGAGGCCCTAGCGATTTCTTCTAATGCAAATGCCGGAAACCTATCAGTTCGCTGTCACAGTTTGCGTGTACTCGCAAGATATCTAGAGTGCGCTGTGCAAAGGGCGCGAGCTGTCTTTCTTATGTTGTTAATCCAGATGGGTTGGACGCTTACATCATTCGTACAACGCGAAAGGGGGAAAAAAATCGTTCACTTGGAGGTGACGCGAAAGGCTCGCGGTCGACCCAACACCGGATGTGCGTCGATGTATTGTTGGGGAGGAGGGCCATGGTTTCCTTACGGCTTCGTCACTATTTGATCGTTTCGCCGCACGGATATTCGCGGTAGGCGCTCGAGCGATGACAGAATGGGTGCGCGCCCTGCAGCCTCCCCGCCGAGAAGTGTTTCTATAAGGGGAGCATTATACGCTTCGGTGGCGCTTGTTTTTTATTGTCGCGCCTCCGAAATCCGTGGCGGGTTCCCGATCCGTCAGTGGTCCCCCTGGATGAGTGCGCCGGTTTCTTCTGCGAATGGACGCTGCCATCCATCGCGATGGATATGGCGGGTCACGATCTGGCCGCGCCGAGTACTGAATCGCCCATGCTTTTTTTCCTCCTTGGACGTTTGTGAGTGGTTCTCGATGGGCGTGATATCGTCTGCTGGCCACACATACCACCCTCGGGATCATAGGCCTCTGCGGTTGTTCCAAGTCTATACTCGTGGTAGCAACGTGCTTGAAGTTTTAATAAGGATACGCAAACCACAGGGTCCGGGCTTTGTCGGTCTGCATGCGTGCAACACGTTAGTTTTTCTGCGTTTAAGAATCTGTTTTCAAAGTTGCCTTTGCGGAATCTGTCATCGTTCCAGCGAATGGGGAAGAATGAGTCTTCTGCGTTTGCTATCACTTTGGGAGCTTCGTTGGCTTCACAAGACACATGATACAGTAGTTTAAATAGAAAACGAAAGTGGCATAAATTTAGTGGGAAAGCTTTTTCTTCATCATCATCAGCAGCTGCAGTGGCGGCGGGCGGCTGCTGCGTCTAAATGCCGGAAATAGCTCAGAGTGCCGATATCACATGTGCCTGTTGTGCTGAGATGTCTTCATTCTCACAGCGTGTACCTGACCATGGAGACCCAATTTCTTCGTGAGCATGCGGAATACAGGCACGACATTTTGAGAGCACACTGTAAACAGAAATAAGCCGAAATGGGAGTAAATGACCTTGTCCTCTAGCGCACACCCAGATGGGAGTTTTAAAAAACCCGTCTCTGGGAGTAAAAAATTTACTCCCCATCAGAAGGGGGTTTTCGCATGGTGTCAGGGGGGTTTTTATTTACATCCATAGGGGAACTTTTTCAGGTCAGTATGGGAGTAAATTTTTTGCATCGACCGAGAAAAAAAAATTACGTCAGCAGCCACACCATGCACAAGCGTAACTTTAATTACATTACATTTAATACGCACAACAATGATTACAGTACACAAACATTATCACAACGTTCACGTAATATCACAACACTCGCACTCACCACAGCTTGCCACACGCAGTACACACCTACCATATAGTCACCGAGTATATATAGGCACCACATTCTGACCTCCTGCAGCCCAGGTTACAGCCTTTTTGTTTCTAATAATTAAGCAATAAATACGCACGGCGTAAGTATGAACTTGCGGTGGTCTGATGTAAGCACTTCAACACACATGCCTTTTATCCTAATCTTGCCTAATATTTAATATTTTTTTACTATAACGAAAAAGTTTTATCAGTTGACGCTCTGTCGTACAGGCTGAATTCGCATCAGCAGTGCTGTTTGTGGACCCGTAAAATGCACTGAATCATACACAAAGTGCGCGCGGCCTTGAATGAACACATTAATGAGGCACATTCAGCAGCTCCAGCGATGAACCGAGGTAGACCGCCGCTACCGCGTTCGACGACTAGGCCTCACTCACGAGTACGGCACGGTGATTCGATGAATGACAGCTGGCGATCACAAAATGCTTGCTGATGTGCAGTTTACGTCTCGTTTTTCCCATGCACAGAAATAGGTGTCCGCTATCCACGCTGTTTAAGCTACGGAGCGATAGACTTAAACGAATGAGACGGTTCGCAGTCGCTGTTCCCGTTGCTCGCATGCATTGCATGTATAGCTCGCAGAGCTCGCCACGGCGGCCGGTGCGCAGTGCGAGCTCGATACGATGCCGGCTTAATACCGACGCCATAGCGAGGCCTTCCTACCGCTTAGATGTTGCAGCCGGTGAAATACCGGTGACACTCCGAGAAGCCACTATCGGAGGAGACGGGGCGAGCGCGTCGCCGGCGCAACTCTCAGACCGGTTGCCGGCCAGCCTGCCGTAGTCGAGCGAAGCCTACTTCGAACCGCTTCGAAGTTTTACGGTGCAATCGCTGACGATCGTACTCCGCCTCGTTCGGCGCTCGCCTTGTAGTTAGTCATTGACAGCTGCGGTCGCAAGGCGCAGAAGACTGTTATACATTCCAGCAGCCTTCATTTTTTTGTGAAACACATTGTTTGCATCGCCGGTGGTCGGTGCTAGCTCGTAGCGCTTGCCGCGGTGGCTAGCGCACAGTCCGAGTTGGATACGATGCCGGCTTGATACCGACGGCATAGCGAGGCCTTCTTACCACTTAGATGTTACAGCCGGTGAAATACCGGTGACACTCCGAGAAGCCACTATTGGCAGAGACGGGGCGAGTGCGTCGCCGGCGCAACTCTCAGACCGGTTGCCGGCCAGCCTGCCGTAGTCGAGCGAAGCCTACTTCAGACCACTTCGAAGTTTCTGATGGTGAAACTCCAGGAGCAGCCGCTGACGATCGTAACAGCTTACTTTTGCTACCATTAATTTATTCTTCGAAGTTTTTTGTTACTCGGCCCTTTGAAGCGTGGCATTCAGGACGTTTCGTTGAGGAATCGGACCGATGTGCAGCGTGGTTTAAGGTGCGAATTATATTGAAATGTTCCCAGTAAATGCCAACCGGTCGTTGCTATTCTTCGCTGCACTTAAAATTTCGTTGCCTGTTGACAGATGCTTACACGGTTAGCCACACAAATCACATGTGTTTCCCATCGACGTGCAAACATATGCCCGTACAGACACACACACACACACACACACACACACACACACACACACACACACACACACACACACACACACACACGTCACGCCCAAAGAGAGTTTTTAAAGCTCCTATAGGGAGTTTGTAACCACGTAACCTGAAACTCCCTGGGGAGTTTAACAAGGTCATGTCGTTCATAAACTCTGTGATTAAGGAGGGGGCGTTTTACGATGACATGTGCCGAGTTCACTCCCTACCAGGGAGTAAATAACTGGGGCAGGGGAGTTTTGTGGGCTCATGTGCTGGAGAAACTCCCATTTCGGCTAACTTTTGTTTACAGTGCACGTTTCCAAGCTTTTGTTGCAGAACTCCTGGGCGACGAAAATTGGGATGAATGCGGCACCCTCCAATAAACGCATGTGCCTCTGTATTTCTTCGGCGCGTTAAAACGAATCAATCGTTCAGTCGACGTGACATCCTTTGGGATGTGTGTTCGGTCTACTCAGCTCTGTTGTTGCGCTTATAGTTACGACAAGCAAATCATGCGCGCACTTTTCCATAGTATGTACAAACCATGGCTGCCAAGGTTGTGGAACCCCCCTCCCCCGGCCTTCATTTCTACAGCGGGAGAAAGTCGGCTTCTACACGGCGACTCACGTCACCAGACATGTACCCTTGTTCGGTTGTTAAAGAATTATTAATGTCCAGTAAATTTCCCTTTTTTGTTGTTTTAAGCCTTTAAGTTGGCAGTATATGAAATATATGCGCGCAAGAACCGAGGCTTGTATTTTCGCGACGCGTTCAACTAGTCGGATGGTGCTTGTAGAAGCCGCCGTTTTCTCCCGAGAGAAAAACGCTTTCCGATGCACGCCTACGTCGCCACGTGCCATGCATTGGGCGGTGGCTCGTACATGCCGCCCAATCAATCACCCGGCGGGTGGATTACGTGCGCTCGCTGTGGTCAAGTGTAGCGAGAAGAAGGAGACACGCTCGATGCTGTTCGGTAAACACGGGACCTGGTATATCGGATCCCTCCGCCGCTGCGCGTATACATGCACCGGTTTCCGAAACGTTCGGATACGACTTTACGCGGCGCCTGACTGTATACGGAGCACTGTGAGTATAAGAGAGAGATAAAACAGACACTTAACGTAGGCTTTGCCCTGTTTGTTACCCTACTAGTTTGTGGGGTGTAAAAGAAAGCGCTAGTCTGCTAGATACGCAATTCGCACGCCCAGCACCGCTGTATAGGTGCTGGTGATCTTTAGTGCAGTTGCCTTCAGGTATCGCGGAAATGTCCTGCGTATTTCTCTTGGCTGGAGAGAACACTTATAATATGCTCTGAAAATATAAATTCTTGCAGCCGCAATGAAGTGGTTATACAAAATAAAGGCACAGAAGCGGCAGGTAGGCTTCAGATGAAAACCACGGACATGAAGGCAGCTCGATCATGCGGAACAGAAGGCCGGAAGAGACAACGAACTTCTCGTACCGCAGATGACGTCCACATAAAAAAAAAAAGAGAGAGATCATGCTTAGAATCCGCCCGTCTCCAAGGAATTGAGGCCGTTGTGTGCTTGTAGCCCCATCCCGCTAAATACCGCCGGACACGTATACGATAAAGTTGTTACTCGCTCACTGCTTTAGATAGCGTGAAGCGGACAAGCCTCAACAAAGTTGTCACTTGAGGGGGCGGCTACCCGCAAGGTTGGACAACTGTGCACGGCATAAGCATCCTATTGTAGTGACTGCACTTGACCCGTCGCGGCGGTCGCATTTGGACGGAGGTGAAGCGCTCGAGACCCGTGTATAATGTGCGATTTAGTGTGCGTACGTTAAAGAACACCGGTTGGTTGAAATGAGCCCGTCATATGGATGTTATACCTCATAAACCGACCAACCGACACTTCACTTGAATGGCTTCATAGGCGAGTGCAGGATCAATTCTTTCTTAATGCATCTTCATTGTGACCGAAGTAACAGCAGCATGAATACGCCGCCACTGTGCCAAAGCAAAATGGTGACAGCAACCTGATAGAACCATCGACAGAAATTTTAAGCTGACCTTGTAATCCGCGTTGGAGGTTCAATTTCAAGCTTCTCTGCATTAGTGTCGATGTCTATCTAGCCAACAGGATCGTACATCTCCGAACACTTAATCTTCGACTCCTTGCTCCTATTTTCAACTTGGTTACTTTCGGGGGGGTGTTACGTGCCATAACCACGGTGGATTGGGGGGCAAACAAGTATTACGACATTTCGCGTCGATGGCGCAATCTATCCGCTTCGGTAGTTCATGGCATGCTGCACACTTTGTGAGTGACTGGGCGACATTGTTCGTGCACCGTCCGAGTGTACGTACTGTTTCAGCTCGGCGCCTGGATTTTCCTTCGCCCGCTCGTTTTGCAATCCCCGGTTAATTCGGCGCCCTGCGCACGTCTCCCCGCGCGCCACTGCGTGCACCTTGAGCGTGTGGACGTGCTCGACGTCTCCGTTGGCGCGACCAGTCGGCTCCCTCCGCTTCTGCGCCGCCGGAATTTGGGTCACGGAAGCTTCTGTGTGTGTGCCTACCACCTACGTGGTCGTGCGCTGCTCACGCGCCGCCAGCCGAGCATGCTTCGAGAAAAGTGCTTCTCTCCCGTTACGGGCGAGAGGCGATGCCTTCCTCTTGCCCGCAACTGTGAGCTAGCCGGTCTGTGCGTGCTTGCTGTTCCTCTTCTTCGGCTGTTTCATTTGTGCAGAGAGAGGAGGGAGGAATTGAGAGAGCGCGTGGTCGTGGAAGGTTCGCCGTCGGTTCGGACGGACAGACCGAGCGAGCGGGCTTCGACGTCGGTTGCTGCGCTAGCTGTTCGTCGTGTCCTGGGACGGCGCATACCACACGACGTCCGTTAGCCCGCCCGTTCCTCTAGTCTTTTTTTCTTTCTTTTTTTTTCTGCGGCCGCCTATCTGTGGTTGTGCAGCCTGCCAAGTCGTGACCGTCTCTTCTTCGCATCGATCGCGCCTGTACGCGCTCGCGGCTGACTTGTGTCGTGCCCGTCATACCTGCTGGCGTGGTCTGCATCTGTGTCTCCCGTCGGTCGGTCTTTCGTGCGCGTGCCCCTGGAACCTGTGCTCGCCAGAAAAGCTGCGCGTCTGAAGACGTTGTCGTGCGTTCTTTATTGAGTCAACGTTGATTCGTGCTGTGCCTCGTCGCTGCTGCTGGAGATACGAACCCGTCCGCCGGCCCCCGTCGAGTGTTCAGGCAGCGCTCTGCCCAGTACTGGACTGCTCTCGTTGACTTGTCTTTTCGTTTCCGGCGTGCCGTGACTTCTCCGTCCCGGTGAGACACGTGACGGCGCTCACTGTAAGGAAATTCGTATTGGAAGCTGAAAGGAGTGTCTTCATTTAAGTCCCGGATCGGCTGGCGATCCAGAAGCGGAGGCCACTTGCTCGTCAAACTGGAGATAAGCGCTGGAAGCGCAACCCCTGGTCCTCATCGCTTTGCTTCACTCGCGGCCCGCGCGTAGCACTGTATGGTCGACTCCGTAGCTAGTTTCTCAAACGTGTGCTTCCAAATGCAGATGAATCGAAATACTTGCATCGACATGGCCACCGTCGTCATCCAACACGGATAACCTTCTTTCGCCGCGGAGGAGAAGATGTGCCCTGTAGAGAGATCACTCCCTTCTTCTTTGTAATACGGCGAACGTCGTGGCGTAAACGTTGCGCTTGCCGAGACAACTGGGTAAGCGCCGTCAAAGCGGGACAGTGCGGCAGCCGTCCTTGTCGGCGCCTTGTCCCTCGGCCTTGTCGGTGACAATCGGACCGGAACCCGGACGGAAGCGCTCTTTTGGCCCAGGAAGAAAACGGCGACGACAAGCTGCTTATTCTTCTCTCCCGAGGGCGCCCACTCAACGACGCGGAACGTGGCCAGGAGGAGCACTGCTTTTCGCCTCCCCAACGCTCGCAGGCAGCCAACAAGCGGAAGTGCGCGCCCGCTTGCACGTGCGGCAGCCCCACACTTGTGCTCGCGTCTCGTGTGAAGAGCCTGCGGGAAGTTCTTGCCGAGTGTCCAGCGTCGCTTCTGGACAACGCTGCCACGGCCTGCTCTCGAACATCGTAATCTCCTCGCAGTGCAACGGGTGTGTCGTCCGCTGTTTATCGAGCGGTGTCTGGAAGGAAACGACCTGGTCTGATGTTTCCCTGCGGAGGCACACTTCGTTGACTCGTGACGACAGGTGCACGAGGCGGAAACGTGCGCGACACAGTTCTCTCCATGACTACAGCGTCGTGAGGTGGTAGGGTCCGTGGGCCGGAGACCGAGGAGGCGTTGAAGCTGGGTTTCTTCTCTGGGCGACTGGCGGTGAGCATGCCGTCGCGCCAGGAGCACCACATCCTGACGCGCACCAGCTTCGGTGGCGGTGGCAGCGCGCACAGCGTGTGGGGTGGTGGCACGTACGGATCGTACCAGGCGCTGGCCGCAGCCGCCGCGCCCCCGCCACCGTGGCAGCCGTCCGGCGGCTACCAGCACTGGGGCTACCACAATCAGTCGTTCCTCAAGTGGAGGACCTGGACGCAGCCCGCTGGCAACCCGTTTCTCAAAGGATACGACCCCTCGCAGTTTGTGAGTATCGCACATCTTCATTTTACAGATGCGGGCTTGTTCGTTGTGTGGAAGATGCCGTCGCCACTTGACCATTACAGCCCCGCCGTGGTGGTCTAGTGGCTAAGGTACTCGGCTGCTGACCCGCAGGTCATGGGTTCGAAGCCCGGCTGCGGCGGCTGCATTTCTGATGGAGGCGGAAATGGAGGCCCGTGTGCTCAGATTTGGGTGCACGTTAAAGAACCTCAAGCGATGGATATTTCCGCAGCCCTCCACTACGGCGTCTCTCATAATCACATGGTGGTTTTGGGACGTTAAACCCCACATATCAATCAAATCAACTCGGCTATTACCGCTTCGAGAGCGCTGTCAGGTTCACGCGTGCGCCAGTACCATAGCGCGATATACCAGACAACATAGCTTCAATATTTGGAATGAAGAGTCGCTGTGGCCATCTTCCGTTTATGCATCTCGCGAGACGAACATAAATATTTTGGTCGAGCTTTTCCTTTCTCACACCCGCGTGACGCGCAGTTACAGTAATTTAGATACCGCGCCCGAACGGTTTGCTGTGTACGCCATGGATCCCGGATAGGATCATTCAGTTTCGTGCATTAACTACGCCTGGCAAGGTATAATGTAACCAAGTTCTGTCGGCGTAGCGCTGTTGTGCGCTTGTCACAGTTCCAGCATGGTCCGTCTTGGATCATATATGTGGCATTTTTTTCTTATGGCCAGGCTTCTATATAGAACCATCGTATCCCTTTATATTTTGGTGCTTCGCTTCTACATCTCGTTTATTGCATGCCCTCCGCGGAACTGCTGGATCACTGCGAATAGTAAAACTTATTATAATAATCTGAATGCATTTTTATAGTAGGCTGTTGAATATAGAAGATTATATCGCGCTGTATTTCGGCATTTTTGTTACAATAACAGCGTTGGATTTACCAGAAGCATCCCTTGCCGTGCCCACTTCGAGCGGAACTTTTCTCTTGTCCTCGCCTCAGTTTACTGCTTGATAAATACGACTAAGTCGCAGCAAACCCTTCATCTTAAGTATGCTACAGTTTCATTGCGAGACACCGTATGGACGGGCAGAAAAAAAAAAGAATACCACCAAGTAGGAGCAGCCTGACGTGGGTGAGTTGGTGCAACATGGAGCATAGTTGGTGTAGCGTAAGCGCAGCCTGTTCTTTAAGGACACCACCTAAGACCTGGCAGCGCACATTAGGATGAAACTGAAGGCGTGTTCCAGTAACAACAAAGTGTGTGCATTCATAATAAAGAAAAAAATACAACGGACAGATTCTGCAGTCGCACATTGAAACTGTAAAGGCGAGGAAATAATCTTGTTCAAGCATTATTGCGAGTCGGGCAAGTTGTTGAATGTTAATCGTAGAATATGAAGTGGGCAGTGTGTGTGATTTGGTGGACAGAGCGTTGCGCCATGCAGCCAGAGAAAGGGAACAAATGTGTCTCCAAGCATGTCCACAGATATGAGCCTCGTGCTATTGCGCTACTGGTGTGGTTTATGCCATTCCACTCTCTTGCGGCTGCGAATACGTAGGTCAAGCGGGACGTTGCGTAAACGTGCGCGTACGAGAGCGTGAGCCAGATATCAGATTTTGCAATCACGTCTCATTTGGCAGCTCATTTTAGGTCATGTGGGCGTGTGCCCCCACTTGCAGGAAACAGCTATCGAGTATAGACATGTTGATCAGCGCACGTATGAAAATAGCCGAATCATTTTTTCGCTAGATCCAATAACAAGTGCGTAAGTCATTCATCTAATACTCTTCTAGATGAAGAATATAAGTACAAGACATGAATCATGTTGCGTGGTAGCACGCGTGCACATGCGCACAGTTTTGATGAGCCAATGTCTTCTATATGTGTTCTTTCCTTTCCCAAATAAATCTCAGTTGTGAGTTCAACGCTGTCCCTTTTCTCTCCATATCTAACCCGCGTTGTGCTGTAAAATATTCTCCGATGAATCAACTGTTCATTGGTTATTCAGTTACGTGCAATGAGTAGCTGGCAGTGTGTATAACGTGCTGCTTATTCTATTCGGTGTGCAAAACTCGCATCCTGTCCCTGTGAACACCAGTGGCTACATGCTGGATGGGCAGCAGTTAAGCATCTGTTCATGCACGCTTAATAATGTACCGAGTAATGGGCTGGCTACATCCAGGTAACTAGACGAAAAATGCCAGTTTCCTGGCCTTATCTAACCCTTTAGGCGGGACTTGTCAGTGTACGCTCTGCTGAGCTTTTAGCACGCCTGATAATGCGCACTCGCTCGCCTTCGATTCTGCAACCACCGATAAAATGGCTCCGTTTAATTACTTCAATTGTAACGTTCCGCAGTTGCAGGGCACCTAAGTCCAAATGTTAGCGTTGCGTCGGTATCTGCAGTGACTTTTGATATGTCGCTCAGCGTCATTTGCCGAGTAAGTCATTGTAAGGGAGCTTGGTTGGAGTCCGAATATTGACTACCTTCTACGCACGATGACTGCGTGAATATTTTGCAATGGCTGCTTGTAACAAGAATGTGTTAATTCCCTCAATGACAACACGGGTTATTGTGCAATGAGCGTCGCCCAGTATAGACGTCTTTCTGACGTCCCGTTTTCTCTTTGCGGGGGCCGTACTCGTTGGAATAAAAACGGTGGCCGCTGCCTGAGTTATGGATGCAGGGCCCACGCGTTTTTCGCCTCTTGGGCTCGCGTTCGTGAAAGTTTCACGGCCTCACCCGGTTTTTTTTTCTTTTTTTTTTTTACAAGCTCGCGCAACACAGCTGGCGTCGTCTCACAACGTAGGCTTACACTAGAAATGTTGCCCTTTCGACGACGGGGTGCCGCTGCTTGCGGAATCTTTTATCGTTTCTGCATCGCTTCGCTTGACCTGGGAAGGCGGGAGGAGAACAGGGAAAGGCGAGCCTGTCAAATCTCTCTCTCTCTCTTCTGCCCGCGAGTTGTTTCAGGTCGGCCAGAAAGCGCGTGCACGTGCAACCGCGGACTGCGTGCAAACCAGCCAGGCAGCAGCGCGACGAGATCGCCTGCTGGATTAAATGCCGGGGGTAAACAGCCACGGGGGTCTCTCCCGTTACATCTGCAGATCTGTGCTGCTTTGCGGCGCCGCTTTCCGAGTCTCCGGTCTCGCTGCTTTTTTGAAAACAAGCGCGCTGGTATTCTCGCTGGTGCCGGTCGCCCGAAATCGAAGGCCACCTTCGTCGAGTGAGTCGCGGAGATAAAAAGGCGGCGAGGACGCGGAAACGCGCCCCGCTTTTAACCTTCGCCAGCGAAATGCGCGCTGGGCGACTGCAATCAGCGTCGCGCGAGGGCGTGGTTGCTCGTGACGTAACAATCCCTAATTATGACTATTGATAAAGCGCTGCCAGCTTAAGCCTCCGCCGCGCAGGATTAACGCCGGTTCACTGCTCTTGTCCCTAGATCTTACTTTTTTCATTGTCTGCCTTGTAATGAGGCATTTTATGGAAAGCCAGGCTCTCTAGTTATGCAATGAGCTCCCAGCATTAGGTTGTCAGCTTTTTTATTTTTTTTTGTATTATTTTGGACAGGTTAGAAGTGCGTAGCATTTTGTGAGTGCGAAAAGGGTCCGACATAAAATGAGACGACTGCATGGATGGAAAGATTGTCCCTCATAATGACTCAAACCAATCATGTTTTTCTTGTGAGAAGTGGAGTTATCTGTTTTTTTTTATTTCTTAATTGCAAGTCGCGAAAATAGTCTGTGGCGCCATCTGGGTGCAGAAACGCTCAACTAGCCGATGTACCCTGTCTTGTTACCGTAAAATATGTTGTACGCGGTCATCAGACATTGAAATATTGTTTGCTTCCTTATAGTAAAAGATGTAATTCCACACAAAAGTACATATAGGCCTGCGTTAGTCATCATCATCATCATCATCATCATCATCAGCCTGACTACCTCCACTGCTGGACAAAAGCCTCTCCCATGTTCCGCCAATCAACCCGGTCATGTGCTTGTTGCTGCCACTTTTTATACCCGCAAGCTTCATCATCTCACCTACCCACCTAACGTCTCCTCTTAACCCGCTTGTCTTCTCCAGTCAGTGATCCTTAATGACCAGCGGTTATGCCGCCGACGCGCTACATGCCCCGTCCTGCGTTAGTAGTGCGCATCAAAGTGGCGCTGTCTTCGCATGACGTGATGATCCCGTGCTCGTCGGCGCGTCTTGAGCAACTTTTCTGCGTGCTCATGAAACGGTGCACGCAGTTTACGAGTCACTAAGATTTTTGGAGCGACGTAATGTTTCTATTTTTAATTTACGTTTTGTCGCAGAAAGGACGTATACGGCTGGCCGACACGGCCGCGCATTTGCGCAGTAACGTTATCGGTGACTCGGTAAGGCTCGTGTGTACAGAGAGCAACGACGACGGGACAAGCCATCCACTACACAGGTGCAACCACCTTGGACGCAGGCTCACGCAGCGAGGTATACATATACAGAACTGCATACGTAAAGCCACATCGTCTCGTCGTAACGGTTTATTATTTTCGCAAATAGTTGTAAATCTCAGAATAAGCATGGTTAAGCAAAGTTACGAGTACTCCCGTGAAAGCAGGACAACGACAGCGTGCGCAAGTCGCCACAAAGGCTACCGGCATCACTGTCAATTCTCGGCGTTGCTCGATGAAAGGGCTCATCCGTGTTCAGAGCCTTTCAGATCGAAAAACGCTGCTTGTAAAGCTTTTGGAATTAACTACTGCAGCTACAAAGAGTGAGCTTTGTGTCGCGACGGAGAAAACTGGATCAACGAAGATAAGTTGTCGGTCCCTTCAAAGCCATAATCCGATTCGGACCAAACTCGCGTTAGTATATTGTTGCATGCGCGCTTCTACTGCATGCAAATATTTCACGGTACCCAAAAGCTTTTGTTAAGTCTCATTCTCACGAGACATTTATAAGCTGTCTGATTGGATGTTCTGCAAGCTTCTCTACAGCTTTCTCATTTGAACTTCTTGCCCAGGTTCGTTGCTTGAAAAAGTAAATAATTGTTTGTAACGAAGCAGTTTAACAGAACTGAAATGATATTGTCACTCACCCCGTGGATTTGTTCGCGTCGTCGTAGAGTGCGTTAAATAGCTTTACTGTATCGGTAAAGCTATTTAGACTATACCAAAATTTTTAGTGACGATGAATTGACTCAAGCGAAGGCGTGTAGCAGCTGAGTCTGATAAGGATGCGGCTGCGAATCCTGTATGCGCACGTAGACAGCTTATTCATTATGTGAAACGGATGGTGCTTTTCAGTTTCTATACGCCGAACCCTTTTCCGCCTGTCGCGCACTGTCTGCAAGAGGAAAAGGTGCAAATGGTGGTTTTCTCGTACACAGCGCGAATGAAACAGCTGCATTTTTTTGTCGATCACCGGTCGTGGCATCTGTTCGTGTCGTTCTTTAATGCGGTAACATAATGCCCATGACACGTTTAAACAGAGGGCGTGTAGTCGGTGCGACCGCGGTCGGTTGTTGGAATTGTGCGGCGATGCTTACAACTCGAGCAGGCTGTCTATTTTTGAAGGGCGCGGAAGTCGCAGTTGTATGTCGAGTCGCAAGATAAGGCGGCTGAATCATTATCCACCGAGTCATTTCGTGCGCCCTCGTTTTTCCGACTCCGCGGGTGATCGAAACACGGATAGCGCGTATATATCCTCTAAGAGGCCCTCGAAAAAGGTCACGCTTGTCACGAATCATATCGATATAGGAGAAACTGGCAATTGTCTCGTGAGGCGTCGTTGCCGATTTGGCGCACATCAAAGGTTGAAATCTCAAAGAGCACGTATCATTCACACCGTACAACTGCACGCCTGTATTTGTGGCAACCAGCCTCCCGCTCCTGCGGTGTGCCACTTCTCTCCCGTATTTGCACGATGGCCGCCGCCATCGTGCGAAGAGGCGTGCAGCAACACAGCGCCAGAATTGGGTTCTCGATCGTTGTACCTATATATTCGCCGTGGTTTCAGGCCGTCATTGCGGAATGAACGGTGCGAATCGGACGCGTGACGCGAAGCCAATTACTTGCGGCTTCAGTGTATACACTCGCAGCATATACTGATTTTGGTCCCGCTCCCGCGCGTATGACTGAGCGTTGAACAATGGAAAAGGTGTGAAAAGGAGATGCGGAGAAGCTCCATGCGAGGTGAACGGGAGCCATATTCTCGCCACATTCCGCTTACACTGTCGCTCACTGAAATTCCTCTGGGATTAGCATTTCTTTCTCATTTTAAAGGCCTTAGTTTTTCGTGCGATACTTGAACGCAGGAATTTTGGTCTGTCTGTGTGTTTGTCTGTTGTCCGGCCATCTATTAACTGGTGGCTGTGTTCATACTTGTGAACATGGCCAATGAAAAAGCAATGATTACGCACATCTGAGGCGAAACATAAATATTAAAGTATTAGGTGATGTGTTCTTTTACTACAAATACATAGACGCGTGATTCTATAACCACCCTAGTGTTTCTTAGGCTGCGCCGAAAATGCGACGCTATGCACGAAAACGCCTTCTGCCGACAATACTGTGCAGCCCAATTCGGCAGGCGTCTACTTCGGTGCACCAGTGGTGCATGCGCACAGCCATTGACCCTTCCACGCAACAAAATACGTTCATGTCTCACAAATAGTTCTTTGCAAACTGTCATGCTATTCAGTACCACACTCGACCAAACCATTGCCGACATGTCGTGGAGGTACGGACACATTCGTTGGCCGGCAGTGATAATGCATGCGGCGAAATGAAATATGTTCAAACAAACCTCCATTGCATTTATTATGCCAGGACAGGAATGGTGCGAGAACTGCGTCACGGGTGACCGCGGATGAGACCAGGACTCGTGTAGTACGGCCGGCAGGAGGCTATCGTCTTTTGGCGACAATTGCAGCTAAGCACGGAGATACGCGGCCAATTTCTTTTTTTTTTTTTGTGCGTGTTCTCTCGCTAGCCAAGCACCTTCTTCTGGCGTGCGGTACATTTTCCAATTAAGGAGGAGTAATTTATTAACATGATAAAAATCGTTTTTCTGTTTAGTGACCCTTTAAACTTAAATTGTGTAATAAATATAGGGCAATATATACGGTGTAATATATATACGTTTGTCTATCTGCGCCGTATCCTTATAGGTAGGTGTCCTTGTCAGTGAAAGTGAAAAAGCGCTTCTGGAGAGCCTCTGCGACTTCCCGGGCCAATCTGGTGGTTCCGCGCATGAAATATGCGACGCCCACCACGCTCCCTTGCGGCTCCGTGGATGGCGAAGACGGAAGGTGCGAGCATCTGGCGTGATAGGACACGTTGATGGCTCTCTCGGCATGGAAAGCGCGTGGCCGTTTACATTTGTGGGTAGCTTATTGGCCGATTGCCGTGGTCGTTTAGTGGTTTGGCAATATCGTTATGGCAAGCGCGCTGTATGGATTCCACTGTTCGCAGAGTGCCGTTGGCATTCGTATATCACATTTACTGCGCGCTGCTTTGGTTGAAACATTTTTTCACGTTTCGGCAACTATTTTGTGGGGAAAATGTTTTAGGAGCGAAGCTCCTTAAGGCGTGGGCTGTGCGTCCCCTGTAAGTAGCCACCTCTCGTTCAGTTCTAAGTATTACGCTAGCCACCGCCCGATTTAAAGGGTACAGCCATATCCATCCGTCCATCCGTCCAAAAAATGCAAGATGTTATAAACTAGACGGCGGTACGTGTAGTTGATTATGAAAGATGCGAGGTGTTATAAAATAGGAATGATGCCACATATGGCGCGTGTCATCGTTCGATATATTGCGGCGACGTACGCTAGGGGGAGCGTTGCAATAAAATCGAGTGGGCAAAATGTACGGAGGATTCATGGTTTACCAGGTTTACCTCCGGAACTTCGCCCACTCATCATCATTCACTTCGTGGATATGGCGGCATTTTTTTAGATGTAAACGCCTACAGGCAGTTATAAGGGCGTTCGTCTTCTACATCTTGCACTCACAGAGGCCATCTCGGCCACCAAAAAAGTATTTGCTAAAGATTGAAGTGAGGATTCTATATGACGCGGAGATACCATTGTGTGGTCCTGCTGCTGCAGTGTATCACGTTGCTGGGTGTACAACTTGCGATCATCGCTGAACAATGCATGGTGTATGTCATGTGCGACGTGTTGTGTTTGAGACCCTTCCCCGTCTCCCAGTATCGGCCACCGCACGGGCGTGACCGAGTGTGCTATACTCCTCTCGTGTTTCTTGCGTGGCTGCGTGCGTACGTACTTTCGTTCTGCTCAGTTTTCTTCTGAGGCGTTGCTGCGTACACGGTATAGATCCGTCACTGCGTGTGCCTGGCGGGGCAACACCAGCTGTCGCGCGAACAGCAGGTTCACTTGGTCTCACAACGGGCTGCAGCCAGCCCGAAAGACCGAACAGTTGTCTCCCAGTTTACGTTTTTCTGCCCCTGCACTGCAGCAGGATATTTCGGTTCGGACTACGGCGGTGTCGTGTATGTGTATGCGCGCTTAGGCGCCCGGTCATTCTTGCCTTTAGCGCGCTACAGGCACACACCGACGTGTTCGTGATTGTCTTCACGGTTGAGTTACGAGGTTGTGCATAAGGACGCCTATTTCTGCGCGTTTGGCGGGCCATCGAATGCGTTTCGCATCGCTGCAGTTGTGGCTCCGTCTGACGCGTTGATGCTTGTTGCGTTGTTCAAAGCACACAGTAAGCGCTAAAAGAGACTGTGCGCAAAGACGCTTATCTATATCTCAACGCTCTTCTTTCTTGTGTTTGATCAGACGGCTCTTCATTGACATTGTGATGCTTGTTGAGGTGTTACCGTGTAAGGCACGTAATGCAGTAGGGGTATAATTTAATAATAGTAATTCGTGGGTTTTTTTTTTTTACGCGCGACAACCACGATACGATTACCAGATGCGCCGTAATATATAGATAAGGGCTTGGGGAATTTCGACCATATAGGATACTTTCGCAGAGTGGACGCGGGCCTCTATAGGATTTCTCCTCCATCGAAATTCGACCGCCCCGGCCGTAATCGAACGCGCGACTTTCATGTTTACAATCGAGCCGCGGTGGACTAGGTTTAATTGGGCGCATTAAAATTTTATCATACCGGCATGCATACATCTATACATTTCATGCGATCAGAGGCACAATCATTATATTATGTGCTCTATACTGCTTCGTCGAGCCACAGGCCTAGTTTGGTTCTGGGCATTTTCGGCTACGCTGCATATAGTGATTGTTGAAGGACAGTTTAAAGGATGTAGCACGAGTTTATAAGCGCGCCGTTATTATCGCCGCACAGACGGCGGCAATCGTATCGCACGGTGGGACGAGTCATTGGGTAGTTTCAGAATAGGGCACCGCGAGCATTTTCGGTGCGGTTGCTGCTACTGCGCTTGCGTCGTAACGGCGTTCGCGGACTGCACGCAGAAAATCCGAAACTGCGCGCGGTGATCGCGGCCCGCATGTGGCCCGCAAGCGCTGGTTTCGAGGCTACGGTGTCGCTGCGATCGTGCGTTGCGGTGCAGCGGGGCAAACGCTATTCTAAATCTCGTATAGCGCCCGCTACGCCCGCAGCGCTTGCAAACGGTATTCTAAAGCTCCCCATTTGCTTCTCCTGTATTATTTTCGCTGTTATATTTTTTGTTTCAATGTGTTTCTGGGGTGACGCGCTTTTTTGGCAAGGGGGGACTCGAGGGCGTGTGGAATGCAGCCTCCGTAATGGCGTTATTCCGAATGGACTCGCGTAGGTGGACGCCGCCGCCCGTTTCTTGAGGCAGGGCGACAGGCCTGGCACGCGCCTCCCGCTTTTGTGTCTGGCGCGGCCTTGCGCCTGCCTTTGAGAAGACGAAGTCAAGCGAGGCGTCTTGGCGCGAAGGCGATGCTATAAGCGCGCTTCTTCGCCATTCCATGCGCCGCCGGATGCTTGCCGCCCAGGCGAGCGCGATGCTTTGGTATTGTTCCTTCTTTTCTATTCTTCGCGTGCGTCGGATATGCATCCTTGTTTGAGAGGCGCGCAGGTCTTGCGTCACGACTTTGCACTGGCGGGCCTTTTAGTCTTCGACTTCCCCCCAAAAAAGGAGGCCGTCGTGTGGGCCTGACAACAGGGACGTCCCGACGAGTGGGTTCGAGTATCTTCGGGGCGGTTTTCTCGGTTTCCATCGCGGTTTCCATCGGCAGGCGCGACGAGCGGTTCTGTAAGACGATTCCCAACTACATGGGAAAGCTCCAGAAATTCATTCGCGTTACACGGATCGTGTCTCTCATCGAAAGTGTATGTTTGTTATTGTTGTTATAATCTCCGCAATGCTGTATGACGCGCCGAAGAGACCACTTAACGCACATTGCGCACCGTCTTCTGGCGTGTATATATGCCGCATGTATAGTGTGCCTGTTGAAGCATCGGGATTCGGTGCCAAAAGCCCTCAGTTCGGATCCCGCTATCGCACGGTTTTTATGTTACAGTACTCATATATAGACACCACTCTACTGTCTTTCCCGTCGACCGCTCATTGGTCTCTGCGCACGCGACGCTTGCTCGAGATTGCGAGCAGTTTTCTCGCTTATGAAAAAAAAAAGTGAGAGAGAGAAAAAAAATTGTGCACGTTTTTTTGGTGAAATGTCGAAAGGCACCGCCTCGTTGCGTATTGCACGCTGTCCGTGTGTCCGTCGCCACACTGAGCTAGCGAAAAAAAAAAACGCAGCATATCCTCGGAGTGAATGATGATGAGTGGGGCGTAGCTTCGGAGGGTTTCATTGGTAAACCGTGAATCGTCTGCCCGCTGGCCGCGTCCGTCCGTCCTGCCATCTAGTGAATACTCCAAGTACTGCGCCATCTTTCCATCATATATTCATCATCTACAAGTACCGCCATCCAGCGAACATTCCAAGGACTGAACGAGAGGTACGGGGCTACTACATACATCGAGCAGGTACGTACTTCGCCCCTTAAAATCAGAGTCCAGCCCTGGCCGTTGTGTGTCAAGTTGCGTTCACCACTTCCTCAACCATCACTCCGTGGCCCGCTCGTGTCCACCCTTGTTCCAACATTAGCTGACGCGTGTAAAAAAAAAAAAAAAAAAACAGGCCGCGTTCTCTCCGGACATCATCTCCCGCTTTTTTCTTCTCTTTATTGTCCCTCTCTCCTTTGTGACTGGAGACTCCGTGCTCGAAATAGCGCTGCGGCCGTGGACGGAAGGAAGCGTGCAGCCGCATGGAAAAAAAAAAGGCCGGTTCGCCCGTCCCGGAAACTCGCGGCGACGTCGCATTCGGGGCCGGGCTTCGTCGAGCGACCCAGGAAGTGGCTGACCTTGGAGCCGGGCTTCTCGCCGCAAGGACGCCGGACGGCGAAGGCTTCTATTACGGACCCCGGGGCTGTTGCATGCAGTCGTTTCTATTCCTAGCGCTCCGCACGCTTGTCACCGCGGAACGAGGCAGGTGAAGCGATATTAAGAGGAGGCACACACCCCACGGTTTAGTTTAGCTGGTACACAGGGTGGACTCGTGTGCGTCCTCGATGTACTTTGGGAGCCGGTTTATTATTAGCTGGTCTTGAAGGGCAATCACATGGGCACTCAGCTGATTTAATTGCCACGGTTTATTATTATTATTATTATTATTAGCAGCAGCAGCGACAGTAGCGGTGGTAGTAAACGTTTAGAAAAGTTGTGTGTGTGTGTGTGTGTGTGTGTGTGTGTGTGTGTGTGTGTGTGTGTGTGTGTGTGTGTGTGTGTGTGTGTGTGTGTGTGTGTGTGTCGGTGGCACAGTAGCTGCGTTAGTTAGGCTGTTGAAAACATCGGGGCTCAAAAAGGCTGCTGGTTGCCGAATCCTGTCGGATACGAATGCTCGTAAAGGTGACCATCAGATATCGAATGCCGGATATTCTATTTTCTCGGCGCGACGTGCAGTGTTGTGTAAGTATGGGGGCGGTCACTCCTCCCCATCTCGGAGACCTGGAGAGCAGATCACGTTTCGACACCTGTCACACGCAGGCATCGTGGATGTCATGATAACCTCGTCACTGTAGTGCTCCGCTGCAATGCACATTTTGAATGTTCACGTATAGCCAGGACATGCAGGGCGATATTTTTACAGGAAAAGGCCAAATAATGGCTGCTCTGGATGCGAAATTATAAGCAGTGAGGACGATAGAAAATCACAGTGAGTGAGCTTGACAGCAAGTGAACTGACAACAAATGAAATGACGTGAAAGGGCGCCGTATCTATAGTCTCGATATACCAACACCGAACGTTGGCCACTCTTGAGTATTGCGCATCACACAAAAGTATCACTTCGTGCGAAACTTTTTGACACCGCCTAACTTGATTCATTCGGAGCAGTTATTTCAATGTAGCCGTATGAGCATGAGCGGCGCTTTTTTTTTTTTTTTTCGTGGGACATTAGTGATGCGAGGATTAGCAAAATGTGCGTATAAATAGCTCCCGATGGCCGAAACCAAGCGAGCGTGCATGCAATGTCGCTCACCGGGCGACTGCTCGTGCCTCGGCGCATCCCGCAAGCGCTGTTGGCTGGCCGGATTTGGCCGCGGGCCTAATGGGTTGCACCCTGCTGGGGCAGAACTGTTCAGCCATGCTGCTTTCGGAACACTCCCTACGAACATGGACGCTGTGACTGCTGTGGACAACAGGACCGCTTATTGTGCGCGGCCTTTTCCAACACTTAAAAATAAGGTCCATGCACGCTCGGCTGCCAAAGTCAAGAATATTTATAACCGGAACTTTTTTTTTTCTCTTGCGCTCGCATTAGTCGTTTCCATCATTCAAGTAAGGCGAAGATGACTGTATACATGCGAGTTTCGTATCGTCGCGACCACCGCCTGTTTGTCACCATCTAGATGCAAAGGAAGTTGCGTTATCTATTACCACGGTAGTTATCGATATCTCGGGGGGGGGGGGGGAATCGCACTGCGACTGTAACCCGTAGCTGAATTGTGGCAGCTTGGGCTAGTTGGTATGGCATGACGATAGTTATAGCGCGAGAACAAAACGACGACACAGAGACAAACAAGAAGGACAAGAGCGCTCGTGTCTTTCGTGTCCTTCTTGTCTCTGTGTCGTCGATTTGTTCTCGCGCTATAACTATCGTCGAAGCTGAAGTTTCGAAACCGCTAGGATCGAATTCCTGCCGCAGGTGTCACCTTCGTGCGTTTCATTGCCAATAGAGGAGACTTGGCCCTTTTGCTCTGACTTGGGCAGTCTGCGAGCGCGGTTATCGGTTGCTCCGATTCACAACATTGTCGATTCACAGCTGGCGTCGAGGAGCTCCTGCGAGCGCCGCGTTACGAAACAGTGGCGCTGCGTACTGCGGTACATCGCTCGCACAGGTGCGCTGTTCTCGCACATAAAGCGTGCCAATTACAATAGACCGCCCCGCCGCGGTGGTCTAGTGGCTAAGGTACTCGGTTGCTGACCCCAGTCGCGGGATCGAATCCCGGCTGCGGCGGCTGCATTTCCTACGGAGGCGGAAATGTTGTAGGCCCGTGTGCTCAGATTTGGGCGCACGTTAAAACAACCCCAGGTGGTCGAAATTTCCGGAGCCCTCCACTACGGCGCCTCTCATAATCATGCGATGGTTTTGGGACGTTAAACCCCACATATCATCATCATCAATTAGAATAGACCGGCGCTGCTCTTGTACACCGGTTTATATAGGCCGTCCCCGGCAGACGAGGAGGACGTCTTTGTTATGTCACCTACGTTATACACCGCGGGTGCGCGCCGTTACTGCGAACGTGCGCCTGCGTGCACTGTCGGCAGCCGCGGCGGGGCCAGCTGGCTCGTACAGCTGACGCACAATGGGAGCGGCCGGACTCTTTTTCTCCTCGAGGTCAGGAGGCGGCCGGCTCTGCTGCCTGCTTCTGCCCGCTACCTTATGTGGGGACACGTCACACCAGGCGAACGTGCGTGAACGCGAAGTACGTATTTCGAGCATGTCCTGCGTCGCGAGAGTGCTGCTCGGTTTTTGTTCACTGTATAGAGGGAGCATCGACACATCGCTGGTGCTGCCCTCGGCACGATTGTTGTTAACGTGTTTTGTTTCATTCCTCATGATTTGAAACTCATCGGCCGCGCAGGATTATGTTTGACAGCGACGATGCAGCTGAAGGTGTGAGGGAGGGGTGGGGGTGTTTAAGGGTGCCGGCCCCGCCGTAGTGTGGGTTTAGTATAGACGCAGATTCTCGCCGTGTCATTGAAACTAAGTGCAGTTTCGCTCGATAACGATATTGTCTTAAAAAAAAAATACTTGATGTTAATAAGTCACAGCCGCTGCAAACAACACACGAAACTAGAAAGTACACGACTAGACAATTACACGACTGAATCTTTTCGGTTTGTGACGGCAGCAGATTTCATCTTTCCTTTAGCAACTTATTGCACCACCACTGCTCTATAACTAGGTTATATAGGATGACACGTAACACAACATTTACCCATCAAACTCATGGTGTCTAGCCGGCTTGAGAGCATGTGCTTCCCCCGCCCACACAGCCATATTCCCTCCACACCTCAATACGCCTGAGGAAACCAGGGAGCGATACTAGTGAGGATAGTTATAGCGAAGGATGCGAGCGCTTCGTGTCCTTCTTGTCTCTGTGTCGTCGTTTTGTTCTCGCGCTATAACTATCGTCATGCCATACCAACTAGTCCAAGCTGCCACACTTCTAAGTTACAATACTAGTGAGGTTGGATAAAACTATAGGCGATGCGTTGCAGCGCATGACACCTACCAGGCAGTACATATCGTTGCTAGATTTTTTTTTTTGGGGGGGGGGGGGTAGAGAAGGGGGGTGCTTTAAACCACCCTTTATGCATGTTCGTACGTGTGTGCAAGATATGCACACGCAAAATTAAAAAAAATTTCGAAGGGATCTGAACCTACCCGCCCACAACCTCCATCCCTGGCTGCGCCAGTGCTACTGGAGGAGCAAGTGGCTGTATAAAGAAATGGGCAGAGGTGATCACACACAGGCGGGCAGCTCGAAGGCAAATCTTAAGTCGACGCGGATTGTTGAAGTAGCGTTTCAAAAACCGTAGGGCTTATTTCTCGCCTAGAAAAGTACTTGAAAGAAAATTGCGTTTTAGTTGTCCGCATACTTTCAGCGCCATCCAAACGGCCGCCTCCAAGACCGGCCTTCTAACGTAGTAGCATTCGCTATGGCCGCACCTCCCGAATGCCAACGATACGGCGCAACAGAGCAAGGGGGCTTCGATGGAGCTATAGTTCGGCGAACGCGGAGCTTGCATCTTTCTCGGTTGTAACTTTTTTTTGTTCTTGTTTCCTAGATATTTCCTGCGTAGTATACCTATAGATCAGACTGAAATGCAAAAATTTCATTTTGTTCTGTGCTGTCATGCCATGATGTCTTATTTTTGGTAATTGGTAATTTGAGTACACGCGATTAATTCTACCGAGGCATTGCTGCGTCAACGAGATTCTGTTTCAGAATTAGCAACTGGTGACAGAAATCGTGTCTCACATTACAGGGATTGTAATTTCCCGCTTTGTACAATATTGACGTTTTAGACGTTCTTAGGCCTGTTACTCCGACACGTCGTCCCTCGTAAGGGAAGAAAAAAAAAAGGGGGGGGGGGGGGGGGGAAGGACGTACACGAGTGAAACGGTCGGCTCGCTGCAGCAACGCGAGAGCATGCGGTCGCTTTCTCCGCCTGCTAGAAGAATGGGAGAATGTGCTTGTACTCCGGCCGTTCCAGATCGTTCCAATTTGGGGCAGCCGCATTTAATGGTTCCCCGCGGCGCTTTCGAAACGATTGGCTGCGCGGCCTGTCGATAGAGGCGCAACTTTGCGCGCGCCAATTTGCTTTTGTTGCACACCGCTGCTCGGCGCGGTGGCCTCGATTGTTCGTTTTCCCTGCCGTCGTGAGCCTCCCCGCTGTGTATTTGGCAGAGTGGCTGGCATTCGCGCTAAGGCTCGACTCTCGAGCGCCCGACAACGCCGGTCCTATAGCGTGCGCGCCCACTTCCCGACTTTCGTGCAACCCTGTAGTCCTCCCTCCCATCCTCCTCCTCGCACCGTGCGTTAAAAGCATGGCTGCACATTAGAAAGAACGCTCGACGACATGCTTGCGGAGTAAATCGCGCGTAATTCCGTTGTGCGACGCCGTGCTAAGTGCGTTCAACGCTCGACGCTTGCGGGCGTCATTGCGAAGGCCCCTCGAGGAAGGTCCGCTCTCTCGTCTTCCCACGGGGAAGTGTCGGTGACAGCTTGGCGGGGAGGTCGTGGCTCTTGGTCTACTACTCGCAAATGACTTGGCGTCGCTGGCTACCGTGTAGTGTCCAGTGTGGATATCATACGCAGTTTCAGAGAACAGGGCACGGAAAAGCTTTGCGCTATAGCGTTCATCACCACTGCGCGCATGCGTCGTGCGCTAACCCTCTGGGTACCGACGTTAACGTATCGTACCCAACGAACGCTATCTCTGCGTTCCCTCTTCTGAAACTGCCTCATTTCAGCGCCTGTTGGCAACACCCTGTACACTGTTTGCTCTTGGCTATTTTATACTCTCTTGCTTGAATGTAGGCAGTGTCCCATCACGAGAACCAATGTAAGACACGCCGTCACACCTCTGCGCGTGTTTGAAGCAGAAACTGTCCATTCACACACATATATCTTGACATATATCCGTATCTGTACTGCGTCTCTGTTATGGTGAACCTATTTTCTTTATGTATTATTCTTATTACCCTCTTCCGTTCTAAGTTTTGTGTGTGTGTGCGTGCGGGTGTGTGTGTTTACAAGCTGAGTTTGACCCCCCCCCCCCCCTCCTATATTGCATGCCCAATATGGTTTCCTTAGGGTAAATAAATGAGTTGAAAAGTACAGGGTACGCATTGTTCGTTTGCCGTGCGTTTGAAGTGCCGCTTTACAGAGCCTAAATTATATCTGCACTTAACCAACGCGACTATTAAAGTTGCACCTAACAGCATGCTGTCTACTTGTGCTCTTGAACCAGCGCAGTCATTTAACGTTGAGGAGGTACTAAGAGCCTTCCTCTTTATGTTAGTGCATGGCTGACACTGCGTTATCTTTGCTTTATGCACTCCGTGGCTGTTCATGGGGTAGAGGAATATTCGGGTGAATATTTCCCGCAAATTTTTATCCGCTCTGCTGCGTCAGAACAACAGTCAATTTCGCGTTATCTGTTTGCGCACCTTTATTTCTTCGAATGTGACATTCGCGTACACGCGGGCATAATGGGCAACACGACAGAATTCGGATTCGCGACGCTGAAAACAAGACTTATTTGATTAATAATAACAATGCTGTTTTCGCTTCCTCTATAGCAACCCTGTGCGAAAGAAGGGGTGTAGGTTGATCGAAGGCAGCTGAATGGTTAATCCCAAATTTCTACACATGGAACAGCAAAACTAGGGGTAACAAATATTACGAGTAACTGACACGAAAGGCGCAGCCTACATGGTACACCAACAAGTAAGCTACGCAGTATGTTTACTGTCCCATCGACCGTTAGCGACGGAATGTGAGCGCAAAGCACTATGAACGGTATTAATACCGAGAAAGTAATTGATACACATTTGATCCACCTTTGTGGAGAAGCACTCACTATACTTCACATTTGAATCCAGTGTAAACAATTAGACGCGCGTAGGAGAGAACACTTTCCATTACCCTACCGACTACAGATACCACTTCATCCTGCAATGTTCGTCGGCAGGGAACCACTTTTAACACATAAATCGCTGTTAGCTTTTTTTGAGAAAAGTTCGTACCTTTCAATATCATATACCCGGGCATCCCGTAGCACGACCTCTCCAGGGAGGTCTTCGCTCCGGTGGCTACGCTCAACAAAGCACTTGCCTCACGGCCCTTGGGCGCAAGGGTGTGAACGAACGAGGCACTTCTGCTAATGCCATACATGTCCACCATTAATTTTCACAAACTCACGTCATCCATTGAAACTACACCTTTTCATGACATGGTCATGATTTTATTGCTTCTATGTTTTTACCCGCCTTAGCGCGAGGAATTTTAAGGCCCTTATACAGCCGCTTACCGCAATCATTGTCCACATCTCTAGACCCATGATTTGGCGCTCTTTGGCCATCAAATGGCCCTTGCGCCACAAAAAACCAAACATCATCATCATGACGTGAAACATATGCTGCCGCCTACGAAAGCGTTCCGCTGCTCACCTCTTCTAAATCGAGCCGTCGGCACGGCACCTTTGTTTCTAGAAAAAGAAATGATAAGTGAAGGTAAGGGGGGTGCTGCCGAAACGTATAGCAGCCTTGAGTTGTGAGGGATCATCTCATCCCGTTCGCAGCAGTTTAAAAACGCGGAGCGGCCAACTCTGAAGAGGAGGCATCGGCGTACACGAGGAAGACTTGCTTTGGCTGACCCATCCCATCCGCGGCCTCTCGTAATTTCGCCGCAGAAACGGCGTGTGAATAAAGCGCAGGATGAGAACCGTTTTGTACGAGAATCCCCCCCCCCCCCTCTCGCGTACTATGCTCACGACTGGGAGCTGCTAGTAGTTTCGCGCTGCTTTTAAAAAGCCAGTCGCTTCCTGCAGCGCGGATCACGAGCGGACCCAGATGCTGCCTGGGAGCGAGACTGAAACACCGTGGCCACGTTTTGTCTTTCTCTCGTGTTTCTCTCCCAAGCTCTTCTGGTGGAGCACTTATTTCCGGCTTTACGAACATTCGGAAAACGTGTTTAAAAAAAAATGAATCTAATACGAAATCAGTGGTTGGGGTTCAAGCTAAGGTTTATATTGGCCATACATACAATATCAGAGCGTAAGTATCGGAGAAAATTGACTGTTGAGATAAATAATGAAATAATTGAAATAATTCATTATTCGTAAAAGCAGATGCTTGTGAACAGCTTGAAGTCCCTAGAAGTAACTAAAGTAGTGCCATTCGTGTCAACGTGCAAGCTCGTCCTTTCTCCCGTGCTTGGTATTCTTGGTAGTGCAAGCGGCCTCTTCGTCTCTCCGCGGTCGCATGTTTTCTTTCGCTTTCACGACGACACCGGCGAGGAGGAGGCGCTGCACCGGCTTAACCGGGGTTTTAGCTAAACCGAACACCTGATAACGTTCTGTTAAGGGCTTCACCCTATATAGTTCAGGATGATGGTGCAGAGTTTTTCAAAGCACTGGGGTTTAGGGACAGGGAGTGCGAAATAGACTTTAAGCGGGTAGAAATAACTACAGGGAGTTTATCTGATTGGTGGCAAAAATCAAAACATGAGTGAAAATTAAATTCACTGCAAAGTACCAGTCCAGAACTTCAATATTTAAATGGAAAATAAAAACATAAATCTAGTTTGTGGTTCACTAAGTATTACGGCTAGGTGGCGTAAGCCGCCGCCCGATCTAAAGGTATAGCCATATCAATCCATCCATTCATCTAAAGCTTAACCTCCCCTGTACGCCGGGTGAGGATGTGCCAGTGTCCGTAGTTTCTTGCTGGACGCTGTAGGGGCGCTGCTGCAGCTGCGAGAGAGGAGGCAGAGACGATGGGGCGTGGTTGGCGCTACTTTAGTTCTTTCTGTTTTAGGGACATTAAAGCAGGTGGGGTCGCTGCGGTATCTGGTGGAACATGTCTCAACCGCGCGCTTCTTTCTACGTGGCCTCTGAGATCGCCGAAGCATTGCGATGAGAAACAGTTAAACCGTTCAATACGATCAATCAACACGAATGACGACGTACTTGTGCCCATAGTTTCCTAATATGCACTAGAGGGAACTCTCGTGCTAATGTCTACGAGAGCTGCAACGCACGGCGCTTCAGCGAGCATGGGAATGATGGGTAGTATACACATTTCTCTAATCTTCGTGCTTCTGGTCTGATTTTGGCTCCGTGTGTGTTCGTGTGGCTTGGAGCTGTTTTCTCACGAAACGAAATTCAGCAAATGTTCAGCGGTTGTGCTTCACCACCTTATTCTTTTACACTTACCTTTCCAAATCGGGTCGCGAAGTTCAAAAGGGTTGAATCTCTTTCAAAACAAAACCGAAACAAAGCAATAAATGAAGCCGCAAGTACGATTCGCCGCCCGCAAGTACGAAGACTAGGCAAATATGTGTACTATCCATCATACCCATGGTCGCTGAACGATCGCAGCGAGAGGGTCCCATCTAGTTAATTTTTGGAAACTCTACGCTTGTGCATTTACAATATACTTATTTCAAGGATTTGGGTTGCTCCAGAATTTATTTTTATTCCCTGGGAACTCGCGTCATAACATTAAACCCAAGTTTGCCAAATCGTACTTTTCTATATTTTTCCTAGCAGCTTCAATTAATTCGTAATGAACATCCATGTCACGAGTTTTGCGGGCTTGTTATTTGTACATTAACCTGTACGATGGAGCATAGTGAAAAATAGTGTATATATATATATATATATATATATATATATATATATATATATATATATATATATATATATATATATATATATATATATTACGAAGAGAAGGCGTCTGAAAAATACCTTTACTTTAGATAAACAGGCAGACATACAATATGGAGCCCAGTCTGCAAGAGCTCGCACTAAACATCGTCCTCTTTCGTATTATGTTCATTTGCGGCGCACCGTAGGAATATATATTGTGGGCAATAAATTTAACAATAGCGCTACAGCCAAACGATCTCCGCACGCGAAAGCCATGTGCCCCTAATGTTGCCTTGCAACACTGCCTGTGAGATCGGCTCAACTTTTACGAAGTGACTATGTCGTGCGGTGTCGCCACAGGTGATAAACACCTGTTAGGTCGCGATGACATACATGTTGTGTTTGCATCACTTGAAGCGGACGCCGACAGCCACTTTCATGAGACACCTAAGGCTTTCGCTTTAAAAATTAACGTCTCTATGGACTGCACACGGAACGGCGATGTCGCGTCTATTACACTGCGTCCTGTCCTGGTCGTTGAGAACACGCTCCGTTTTGCCACCTTATACAGCTTATGACCATGACTAATACCCGTGCCACACGGGCATAAAAAATGGCATTTGGTGGTGAAGGCTTTCAGTTCCCGAATGACATTTGTTTCGCCCACGCTGCTACACGTCCAAAGCGAATGACATTTGACTTGATGATGTCGATTGCAGCACCTTCCAAGTGAGCAATGGGGGAATAGCAATAAAAAAATAAACAAGCGTTTACAAGCTTCATACACATCATATAATTATTAAAAATAGAAATAAGCATATTACGCTGCCCTAAGTTGTAGTTTCTTGCTTTGTTTTACGACGTTGCAGCCGACCGTAGCAACCTAAGCCAACACTAGTCAGATCCACAGCGTAATTAGAAAATGGCGCCTGTCGCGTCGCACCTGTCGCATCTCTCAGAAGATGTTCGCAGAGTTCATTTTTTCACGGCAGCACTTGTGTGTTTCCGTGCAAAGCATCGTGCTCAAGAGCGAATAATTCTGGAGCAGAGACGATATTATGCGTGAGCTTCAGGACATTGAACTTCAATTAATTCTAAACCATTTCAACCTGATCTTCGTATAACATTCAAAGCACTTTTTTAAAAGTTTAGTGCAAATAAAAGACGGGAAGTTTTATTTTTAGCTGAATATGATTTGTTTTATTTACTTTAAGGTAAATCGCACTTCGCGAGCTGTGTCGTCGAGAGTAGGCATTTCTCAGTCAACTGAGTTCTGGCGAAGGCATTTGGTGGCGAATGGCATTCGGACGAATGCCATTTCGTTCGCTTGTGTGGCACCGCGCGAATGGCAATAAATCTCTGCGGCGGCTGCATTTCCGATGGGGGCGGAAATGAAGGAGGCCCGTGTGCTCAGATTTGGGTGCACGTTAAAGAACCCCAGGTGGTCTAAATTTCCGGAGCCCTCCACTACGGCGTCTCTCATAATCATATGGTGGTTTTGGGACGTTAAACCCCACATATCAATGGCAATAAATCTGAAGGCATTCGGGGGTAAATGCCATTTTCTCTGCCCGTGTGGCACGGGTATAACTGAACGGCACTTAACTCGAATGTTTCTCAGCATAAGATGGCGTAGTGGAAGCGAGGAATTTGAGAACAAAAAGTGTTCTGTTCTTTTTTTTTCTTTTTTTTCTGTGTTCGTGCTCTTGTCTCACACATTTTGGTCAGTTGCATTTTTTTTTTTTCAAACAGAATACTCTGCTTCTGAATGGTGCTTTTCTGCACGTAAACGCTCCATGGGTGAATGACAACTGTCGCTGACGACGACGCACTCTGGTGTTCTTGAAAGCGGTGCACGGGCGATGGTACTACGCCTATGAACGTTGTGTAGTACCGCGGTGTGTGTTGTCCACTGTTCGGATCTCGTCGTGGTGACCCTCGTATACGCTCCTGCACGATCTCTCTCTCCCTCTCTCGTCTTCCCTGCCCGCAGTCACAGCCGGCTGCGTGGCAGGCATCCGTCGTGCCGCTTTCTTGCTCCTTTTCCCTCGCACATTCCGGGCTTCTCCGGAAGCAGCGCAGGCGCCTTTTTCTCGGCTGCCTGGCCGTTTTCCGTGCGAAGCGGGCCGCCCGCGTCAGCTCGTGCCGGATTTGTAGAGCGTAGCCGCGTGGACGGGCGTGCATCAACGCCTTCTGTGCGAGCATGGTTTTGCGAGGCAGCTACCGCATCTCACGCGTTCTCAACGCGACTGTACTTCGATGAAAAAAAATAAAAATAAAACTATCTTCGATCGCCAG
This sequence comes from Rhipicephalus microplus, assembly GCF_043290135.1. Taxonomy (NCBI): domain Eukaryota; kingdom Metazoa; phylum Arthropoda; class Arachnida; order Ixodida; family Ixodidae; genus Rhipicephalus; species Rhipicephalus microplus. The sequence goes on along the minus strand of NC_134700.1, from coordinate 247,980,805 downwards.
TTCCCAGACATCCCTGTTATCTTTCATGATGTTCGAGTTTGCAGACATTTTTCGTGTGTATATTGTTTTTTCTTGTTTTTTTTTTTTCACGTAATAAAAGCTTCTTTTGGGACTAAAGTGTTTCATGTCCGCTTCAAACTGGACTATGCCGTGAATATTGCAAAAATGAAAAAAAAAAGATCAAACAGCTGAAATTGGACCTCGGAACCCTGGCTGCCGTAAATTTAATGCGGTTAAAATTGGTCGACAATCTCGCGGCTTATACGGGCATGCTTCCGTGCGCGCACGTCTCAGAGTATGCGTTAGCAGCCTTACGGCGTGTTTCGCTGTGTTCTCGCTTGTGGTAGAGTTAGTGGTAAGAACTCGAATATGTTGTACGTCACATTTACGGTGCGTTTGACGTCGTCTCATGCTAGATTTGTGTGTCTCACGTCCCCTCACGGATCACGTCGATTTATTGGCCGCTTTTCTTTGGTGACTGCGTCTTAACCGCCTCATGCTTTACAGTGCGACATCAATCAGCAAAGTGTTACAATTAAATTACCCCGTTTTAAATGTGTAGAAGCAGAATTACCAGGGCAAACTTTGTTATCGCGGTTCGGTGTCGCCATCCAGATCGCTTGAACATGTGGGCAATACTTTCATGGCAAATTGTAATCAGACGTTGGCTAATTCTCGGAATTTCACGAATTGCTCAATTTGCTTTTGTAGACACCTTCCGCTTACGTATATATAGTCTATCTGCCGTACTCGCTGGACAGTATATCTCGCGCTTTTCATTAGCTGTGTAAGTATTGTTAAAAGGAGCTCCAGCGAAGCAATGCGTTAACATGTTGACGCACAGCTGCCTGTTGCGCATCAAATGATCGCGACGCGTTCGTTCTGCGCAGTTACACGTCCTGCGTTTGCGCCACTCTGCGTCCGCATGCCTCGGGACTGCGTGCAGCTGACGCGGTCCCACGTATGCATACCTACGGCTGCTGTGACCACACGGGTGCGTCCGCTTCCCGCCGTTGGAAGCGCTTGGCGCGACGCTTGCCTCCGGCGCAGCGTAATTCGCCATTAGAGAGTTTTAGTACTGCGTACGCTGCGTACGTGGCGGCGTTGCGTACGTAAGGACGCCACGTTCTGCGTAGTGCGCATGCGCAGACCGCTACGTACGCACGCATGAGATGCGTGCGTGCGTACGTATGAGCTGATCGCGCCGCTCTCGAACAAGTTCGCGACAGCGCGAGACTTCGTTTTGCAAAATGGCGGCATCGAAGGCAAGCACCGACAGGCTCTGTGGCTTAAAATATGGCCATAATCTGGCTATAACACTTGGATTGGCTCACATTGGCTGTCAACAACACGTGCTTCTATTTTGATCTACCAGATGACGCAACACGCTTCACGCTTGTTACGTACGCGGGCACTACGGCGTACTAAAAACCGATTAGTGGCAAACGACGCCCCGTAACGCAAGGCGCTTGCGTGATGCGTACGTAGCACCATTCCGCAGTACTAAAACTCTCTATTGTTGGTTTCGTGTCCTCCGCGGCGCACGCCCTCGTCGCACCTCTTGTGCGAGAGCCAGAGGCCGCCTCCTCCGCTACACGAACTTCCGGTGCTGCGTGTGTGTGTACACGCGCGCATTTTCTTATGCTGTTGTACTTCAGCGCAAGCTCTCTCGGCGAGGGACAGGCCTCTAAATTGGCGGTAAAGGGACGTATGAGCAGACAACTGCGAGGGAAGTTCTGTATTGTAAAGGATTAATGTTTACCAAGGAGCTAAACTGCGAGCCGGCCTATATACTTCGAACTAATTCATCTTTTAGCACCTTTACGTGGCGCTATATACACACACGGACGAAAGAAAGGAGCGCACACGGACTATAGCGCAATCCGTGTGTACTAATTTCTTTCGTGCTTGTTTCTTGCGCCCAATTGGGTAAAGGATCTAATTACCAAGGGTTGAAAAGTAATCATAATTTCGGATCGAGCTGGTTGAAAGCGCGCATCACGCAGGAATCCCTGTATTGCGGGAATTTCTCATGTGAATGCCACAACTGGGTGGAATAATGTTCTCCCCTACCCCCCCCCCCTCCTTTTTTTTTTCATAAATAAAAACGTTGTATCTCTTGATTCACCAGCGAAATAGCACGAAGGAGGCTACGTGCGACTGAACATTCGGGACGCCGACAGCGCTCTTCACCGTATATGCGTAACCCCGAGAGTGTTGCAGCAGCGGTAGCGTGCGCGGTGTCGATGTACAGGGGGGGGACGCGGCGTGTCTGGGGGGGTTTGGCGTTGCGTATGTGGCGGCCCTCGAGGTCGGTCGACTTGCGTCAGGCGTTATCGGCGCGAGGCCCGCGGGCTTCGCCGTTATCGCTTCCGCGATGAAGCCCTGCGGAGGTATGCGGGGGGCCGTCACGTGGTCGACCTCGACGCCCGAGTGGCGCGGCGTCCCCCCGTGCCACTACTGTGGATGGGTGTCGCCGCGGCTTGTGTTGGTTGGACGCGACCGGTTGACGAGAAACGTGGCTGCTCGTATACTCCGCGTAACGTGATGGAAACGTGTTGGAAATTTGTATTGGGACTTACGGCTGCTAGTTGCCTTATAATGGTTATATATATAGCAAAATGTTGACTCATTCACACATGAGTGTATATGTAGCACCGGTCGCTCGACTATTTCGAACTGGCGGCCATTTGCGACGAACTCGGTCGCGTGACCGCATGCTAGTCGCAGGCGTTAACGTGCCTTTATAGACCTGCGTTTTGTACGTGCGATTGTCACAGCCACAGGAAAAGTGTACGGGGAGAAACAGCCTGACGGGATACGGGGAAAGCAGATGTGTTACACGAGTCTAGCGTTCCATATGATGTATTTCTGGGCGAGCTTTTTTTTTGCATGACCGACCGTGCACCTATGTCTGGGCTACAGTGGCGCGTTTGTTGAGCCACAGTTCCTTTCGACATTTTACGTTCGGCAGGAATAATTCCTTACTCGTCCACGAGATCTTCTGAAGTTCTAAACGTTACGCTCCTGCGCCGATCGTTGTCTCTCTCTTCTGCTGCGTGATTTGGCAGGTGAATACAAGTTCCGACACACAACACCCCGACAGTTAGCTTCTCAGCATCGCCTGCGGCGAAGGCATCGTCTACGGAAGAAGTATGTCGATGGCCGTTGTGAATGGCAAATGTGTGCTGGTGGGAGAAAAACATTAGGCCGACTGCGGCGTGCGCTCTGTCGTGAGAGCGCAACGACAACAACAATGGCGCGGAGAGGTGTCCGAATGTACATGCCGCTCCTTTCGCACTGGTCGCGGTGTGCGCCGCCGCCGCCGTGGGAGCGGCGACCAGCGGCGAGTTCTTTTCCGAACCAATATAAGCCGGCTTCCGTTCTATCGCCGAACATGCGCAGCTTCCTGTCCCGGCGCCCGCTACGGCCCGAGAAGCCTGTTTGCTGGACTCGGTTTTTTCCGGAGCGAGGAATGTACACAATTCTGTGCAGATAGGATTTACCCGACTACAGGTAACAACTGCAACTTTTACAACGAAGGCGTCCGGGCTGCCTGTACTGTACGTACCGGAGTTCGTTTCTTGGGGCTTCCACCAAATACCACCCGGCACTTCCAGCCGGCACCTCCACCAAATACGTTACGAGAAGGAGACCGACTCGGAGGGGTAGTCAAAGATGTATTTACAGCCGGTTAAGCGAGCAGCGCCAGCCACACAGATTAGCTCGCCCCAGTCTATCTGCTTTGTCTTCTTTAACTCCATGCACTGGCACGCAGCAATATGATCCCGCATCTATATATAGATTCTGTGTCATCGTATAACGAAGTTCACTCGTAGCCCCTGATTGGCATAGAAAAAAGAAAACAAAATGATCGCGCTGACATTAGTTTGTCATCTCACGGGATAGCTCTGTAACCTTGAAATCCTAATAGGTGGCCCCGTTTCTCGTTGTCCCACATGTTTTATATTTTTCTTTGCAAAGCCTCTCGGTATCAAGCTTGATTGTCTCCTTCGAATTGTTTAAGGAGTTTACTACCCTAAACGTCCAGGAAGCTGCCGCACACAGTAAAAAGCGCGCCCGTTGTCGAACACGATGCCTTGTTATCCAAACGCACGGATCTCGCTCTTGGATAACCCTCGTTTCTTGTTCCTCGCTTTTCGCGGCGGTTTTGCATCCGTAACAACAGGCAGCCGTCGATTTCCCGCTCCCGCCATAGCTTCCTGAATTTTTCTTAATCTGATTTTATACTTCTCGAGTGTGTCGGTGCGGCGGCAGATCGGACGTGGCGAGGTCGTCTTGTTCGGTAGCGACAACCTCGATGCGTTTGCTTGTTATGTATAGCGTTGCTCTGTGCACTGTATGCGACTCGAGGAGGTTGGTTCTCGGCGAGGAGGTCAGATGGCGCGATAGGGAGAAAGTTGCACGTCCTTCGCCGCACCCGCATTTACAAAACCTGTGGCAGGTTGTCTTTGCGAACGCCACGACTGCATGCATACATGGTCGCGTTGGAGAGCGTGTCTGCATCTGAAGCGCCATCGCAAGCAGCATTGACCAGAGAGCTCTGCAGAGGTCGATCAGGTCGATGATTGACTTTGATTAGGCGTTATTAGTTTCCGCTCAATCGACGTCCGCTCACTTATGGCAGACTGGCCGAGTTGGTTGAAATGCGCAGTACTTGAACGAAGGGGCTTACTTAACACGGGGCCAAGAAATTGAAGACGCATACAACGTCGTACTTCTTACTCAATTTTTTTGAAAGAACGGTTCTGATTTTAACGGCGTAAGTGTTTAAACTCTAAAAATTCCCGTTAGTCGCAAAAAAAAAAAAAGTTATGAGCTGGCATGCGCTCACTTCCTTCTCCTCTTCATCACCTGCCGCTTCGCTCCCAAAACATGTGCGCCGATTTGTCCGGCGTAGCATGCGGTAACTGTCACTTGACATGTTCTCGCAGTCCCCCCCATTTCTGAATCGCCCCCCACCACCTCCTCAGTAACTGATGACGTGCACCTCACAACGGCCTGCCATTGGTCCTCTGGTTTCTGTGGGTAAAGTAACTAAGTGAATAGTTATTTGAATATAATATCAAGGGGTCCTCGGTCGCCATTGTCACTGCGCACTAAAGAAATGATGTGAAAGGTCTGGCTGAGTAAAGGTCGGTAAAGGTGCAGCTCAGAATTAGCGCCCCTCTTCAGATGATTAGGAGGGGCGCCCTTCCCTGACCCCTCGCCCCGCCCCCTTTGTACATAACATAGGACACGACATGAAAAATACCGGAGCGCTTGTCCTTTGATGTTTGCTGTTTTGTTCTCTTGTGCATGTCGCTCTATTCGATCTCCATTCCAAGTATTAATCAGTTAGCTCTTATCAGGTTGTTTTTGCTGAACTGTGTAGACCCCACCTGCTTTGCTTTCCTTAAATAAATAAGTATCCTTTCAATAAATAAGTGCTGTTGTCGTGGTCCCAGTTAAAACTATCATGATTGTGCCGGGCTGGTCATATGCGTGCTGTGCACTTCTCAAGGCGGTGGTGCACGGTGGTGTTGGTAGTAAACATTTATTAAATACAGAGAGGTTGCAAAGGAAACCAGGCCCTAGTGGGTCAGGGACCCCATTGGTCGTGGCCGCTGTCCTGGCACGCCAGACCATGGCTTGTTGGGCCGACTGACAGCCGAGCAGGGCCGTCTCCCACCTGCAGCCCTCTATGGTCGGAGTGGGGTTCGGGTGAAAGGAGGATTGAGCTGGCATGTCCGTACCATGTGGTAGGTGTGAGCCACCTCCGCACAGCACTGGCAGAGGCCGGAAAAGGAAGAGAACGCCCCTCTCATATAACTTTTAGAGAGATAATTAGCCATTACCGGGACTCCCATTACCGCTTTCCTGCGCCCTGCAAAGGACTCAGGAAGGCGGGCGAGAGAATTTCGTCAGGGTGTCCGCTTGGGGTGGGTCTGATCACTCAGCACGATTGACACTGGTAATTTTAACACTGTCATGTCATGGTTCGCAGGCTTTGTAAGGTATGTTTAGACGTACAATTTCAGGTATTGCGTACTTGTGTGTCCCTGTCTCTGAACTGTTTTGTGCTAGGTGTCGAAGGTGGAAAAAAAACAAATCACAGGATATCTATGGAGTGAATCATGAAACGTCTGTCTGCCTGTCTGCCTGTCTCTCTTTCCGTGTGTCTGTCTTTCCGTCTGTCTGTCTGTTTGTCTTTCCGTCCGTCTGTCTGTAATGCGACGAGCATGAGCCGCCGCGGCTTGTGAGGTACTGCCGATTGCGCCTGACGCAGGACAAGGTTAGACTAAGAGGAGCTTCGCCCCTTAAAGAAAAGTTGCAGGGGGCGTTCTTGCTGATAGCTTGGTGCAAGGCGAGCAGGGAGCCTAGAGTTGATGGCCTCCTTGGTACCATGGGAACGTGTCGCATTTTCCATCGCGCCTTCACGTAATATACTGAGAAAAGCACGGTAGTTCAACGTCACGTTGATGCATTACCAAATTTTAGAGCACATTCTCTCTGCGTGGTGCCGTGAGAGTGGGTACGACTTCCCCTTGTTGTTTCCCGCAGCCGAAGAAACGTGTGTCGGGTGAATTTCTCCGTGATCAAATTAGTATACGGACTCCTATGTGCGACGAATGTTCACCTTGTCGTATCTCCTTCCAGAGTTCACTGATGTTTTATTATTATTATTATTATTATTATTATTATTATTATTATTATTATTATTATTATTATTATTATTATTATTACACATTAATGTGTGCGGTATCTCAGATTGCTAAACTGCAGCCTAAAATACATTTCGTGAAAAAGTGGGCGATGTTCACTTCGCCCCCTTTTTTATGAAATGTATTCCGCGCCGCAGGCGAGTGTATGCACTTAGGCATTGTAAGCACAAACTCAGCCAAAAAGAAGTCCTTGTGGTCTCTTAACAGCTGCCAGCCGTGTAGTTTCTAGGTTCTTACTATAGAGCGTGCTATCAACAAGAATAAGGCGGCTTTCTCTGCGAAAGTCTGTGATCGCCTCGTAGTGTAACAAGAGCGCATGCGTTGAACGCCCCGAGGCGGCGAAGAACAAAAGAACACGCGGAATGGGAGAAACGAGACGCTCGTTGGTTGAGGCAGCCCTGGCGGTAGTCGAGGCCCGCTCGCGGAAGTCTGACTTGACCCGGCACCAGTGGACCGCGCAGGGCCGAGCTCCGTGTTTTCCTTTTTTTATGTTTATTTATTTCTTTTCCTTGAGCCGCTGCTGTAATGCGCAGTCCGGTCGACTATGTGACATGCTCGACGCATGCCACTGCTGGGAAGGAAACGTCGTAACGACGCCTCCTCTCTTTCCCTCGCTCCCACCAGCCTCTGTTTATTTTATTTTTGTCGTTGCTTTTCGAAATTAGCATGCGCACTTCCTGGGCTTGCGTGTGTACCCTTTTCCTTCGGTTCCTGCTTGGTGGTGCGACCCTGGAAGTTTCGGTCACATGCCACCGTAACGACGTTTAATACATGTCTTCTTTTAACGACGATTGTCTTTCTTGGGATACCTGAACGCAAAAAATTTGGTCTGTCTGTCTGCCCGTCCATCCGTCCGTCACGCCGACTCACGCGATTCAGCCAACTGGCTGAAACGCCAGCCATGTTGAACTAGTGCTGCGTTCATACTTGTGAACATCAATACGTAAGTATTACATATGTTATTTTACTGGAAAATATGTTGATACGTAATTCTAGAGACCCTAGCCTTTCTTAGGCTGCGCCGAAAATGCGATGCTTACATGCGCGAAAAAGCCATCTGCCGACGATATTGTGCTTCCACCTGGCTATGCCCTGGGTTCTGCACAACATCGTGTTTCCCAACGCCACTGCTAGATGGCGTCCGTCTCTCACGCAGCGCCATATCTCACGCGGATAAGACCAGGCCTGATTTAGTAACGGGCGGCAGAAGACTATCGTCTTTCGACGACATTTGCAGCTAAGCACTACGCGGCCAATTTTTTTTAGGGGCGAAGCACCGTACGCCGTGGGTCGTATGTTCCGTGTCGTCGTAGTAGTAGTAGTAGTAGTAGTAGTAGTAGTAGTAGTAACCACCTTTCGTTTAGTCGTTAGAATGTCCGCTGGATGGCGGTACTTGCATATGATAATTATATGACGAAAAGATGCGAGATGGCGGTACTTGGAGTGTTCACTAGATGGACGGGCAGACAAACAGATGGACGAATGGACAGACATACAGACAGACGGACGCTTCGCCCCACTCATCATCATTCACTCCGTGGATATGCTGAAATTCGTTTCTCTTTCTATTCCTTCTGATGTGGCCACAGTGGTTGAGTAGATACTGTGCTCGGCTGGAAACGAAGGACGCTGCTTCGATGCCCGGCGCGGAGCTCTAATTTCGGTGGAGCTCGATGCTCTATATCCTCCTCCCACGAGACGACGCGTCGGGGCGCCCGGAGCGATTTCATAACGCTGATCCGTGAAGTCTGCGCTGCGCTATGCTCACCGACGATTGACACCGCTCAGTCTGTACCGTAAGCATATATTTTATGTGTAGGATATACGTGCACTTCCACCACGTATGGCGTCTTGTTTGCGACGGCGTTTATTCGGGGCAAGACCTTGGAAGGCGAACGGGCAGAGTACGCAGACGATGCTAATGACACACGGTGACGATGAGGACCGAGAGACAAACTATGACGGCGATTATGGTCATGCCGGGCTAAGGAAGAAGTGAATAAGAAATGCCCACACTATATATTTCCCTTTTGGTCGCTACTTCTTCGTAGCCTCTTCAGCGCGCCGTCGTCCTTGTCGCTCGCGGAAGGGCACCCTTCGCGGAAGTCTCTATCGCATTGCGTGATTGGTGCGCTACTTTGTGTAGCGCACCTGTCATCACGTGCGGCGCTGCTAATCCCGGTAAGCACGCGCGCGACCCTGATTTGCAATGCCTCCACCACCCAGCGCTGTTGGTTGGCCCGCGTTGCGAGGCTCGCTCTGTGGCTGCCCGATCGGAACGCCGCGGTGTTTCGCCGCCGCCGCTACGGCGAGTGCGCTGCGAAGCACGCTATATAGGAAGGCTCGCCCAACCACCTGCGCAACTCCCTGCACTCCTTTCGTTCACGGGGCAGTTGTCATCCTGCTGTGTACCTTGTCTGCGTTTGTTTACTTCCTTATTAACGGTAACTAACATGAACGGCCTGATACCTCTGTAAGCTGCAAGCATTTGGTCAAGGAATACAACATGTACCTTCATGGTGGTAGTCGCGCGTTGGCTGCTCGAAGACATGCAACAGAGAAGCCGATGTGACTGCCTATTAGGGTGACACACGATATTAATCCGTAATTATTGCTATCAAAATGCAATAAGTACTTGGCCGAGGCCAACGTTTTCAGATACTGTCAGTATCTAGAAACGTTGGCCGAGGCTCCTTCCTGCAGTGTGCTATATATATATATATATATATATATATATATATATATATATATATATATATATATATATATATATATATATATATATATATATATATGCCAACAAAATACAGCCGGTAAACGGCTCTGCAAAGGATTGCGGCGGGTGGGGGTTCCCTGTACGACGTGTCTGCTTAATTACTTCTCATCGCATTGTTGTCTAGAGGCGTTCTTCAAGCGGGTGCAACGGCAGATGGCAAACGCCATCTGGTGGTTTGCCCTCATTTATGAAACAGCCCCTCGGATTATCTGCCACGTTGCTGCTGCCTGCCCTGTCTGACCACCCGAAGCGCTTTCGCCCCTTTGGCGACCGTGTCGTGCCTGGTCGAATCTGTGAGCGCCTTGACGGGTGGAGACTGCTCGTCGAAGACTCGCGGGGTGCGGTCGACTGACCCCGTTCTCAGGGGTCGCTCGGCTCCACTTTCGATGAGTCACTCGAGCGTGCGCCACTTCACGTTCTGCGCAACGCCCCGCAGTTGCTCTTGTGGCTCGCCGATGGCTGTCAAGTGGAGACGGTGAATCGCTTTATTGTCGTTCATTTAGCCATCGTAAATGTTTGTCATCAGAAGAAATGAACACAGCTCAGAACAAAAGTACCTATTTGTCACGAGAACGGTATAGTGGCAGTTTGAGCTGCTTGTTATAGTGCTGCGTAACGCTTTTTAAAATTAACTCTCTTCTTCAAGCGTTGTGTCCTCTGAAGGAATGTTTTCCTACTCCAATATATGGCATTACCGTTGCGTCGAGGGAACGAGACAGCGCTCTTCACCTGTGTCGGGGCTCGCACGACACCCGCCCACTTTAACGATGAATATTTACCAACTATAGCTCAACTTTCTGTATTTCGTAAAGAGGGAAAGGTAGCTCCATCGCGTCGCGATGTAAGAGGCCCTTCAAAACGGTAGAAAGTGTCATTGAAGGAACGCTGAAAAGAAACGACGAATAGGACTGGTGATCTTTCAAAACTCGTGTCGTCGTTGCCAGTGCGGTCTGCCGTGGTCGATGATTGGTTATGGTGTTCGCCTGCTGACCCGTGGGTTCGACCCCGGGTTCGATCTCGTGTTTGGTTTCGGCCTCGGCGGTCGCATTTCGATAGAGGTGAAACAGTAGAGGGGGGGGGGGGGGGGGTGGCTGTACTGTGCGATTGCAGAGCACGTTAAAGAGGACCAGATGGTCGAAATGAGTGGAATGGGCTCACAAGTGTACAAGTGTCTGCTGTAAATGAAAATTCGTTTTATTCGAATCTGTAACCCCCTGCTATAACGCCTTCGGGCGCTGCAGGTATACTTCGAATGAAGAATAAAGAATAAAGAAATTTCTGGAACCTCTACTGCGACGTCTCGTATATTGGGATATTGGAAACTATTATTATTATTATTATTATTATTATTATTATTATTATTATTATTATTATTATTGACCCCGCGCTTATTACGTCACGCATCGGCTACACAGTCACATTTTCGTGCCGCACCTGTCGAACTTGGACGGAATCGATCCTTCAGTGGCCTGCTTATCGAGTCAAAGAAGACAAAGGGCAGATGATAAGCGTTGCGGGGATACGGCCACATATACCCAAGGCCACGTGTTCGATGGCGAATGTGCGCGGATGCGTTATCGGTTGGCGCGCGCGCCCCTCGAATCGCTTTGCGGGAAATTTCGTGGCTGCCGCTGCTTTCTTATTTTATCGCTTTCCCCCCTCTCTCTTTCACAAGTGCGCGGCCGGTTGCATTTCATCGCGGCGCAGAATAATTGTCCCTCGGTTGAGCAGTAACTTGGTGATGGTTTCCCTGCCGCCTGCTACCGGTGGACGACAGGTGCAATAAATAGGAGCGTGAGGCTGTCACTGATTCGTGTGAAATGGATTCTCTCACCGAGGATTCTGTGAGTTCGTGTATATGGTGTCAGTGCTGGCATCTAGTTATAGCTGCGCCCAGTATCACGAAGTCGCGTTGCGTAGCGCTTTTATTGGATCGATGCATGCATGGTTATACGGTTCTCGACTGCCGACTGGAATGTCCTGGCCGCGGTGGTCGCGTCTCGGCGAAAACCAAGTGGGAGGCCGGTGATGTCAGTGCGTGTTGAAGGACACCAGGTCTTCGATATTCCCGGAGTTCTCCTTGGTAATCATATCGTGGTTTTGGGACGTAGAGCTCCAGATACTATTTATTGGCGTTGGCCAGCGCCGCGTGCGCAGTGGTGCAGTGGTTACGGGGCTCTGCTGCTGACCCGAAAGTAGAGCATTCGAACCCAGCCGTGGTGGTCGCATTTCGACGGAGGTGACGTGCCCATGCATATTAAAGAGTTTCAGGAGGTCGACATTTCCGGAGCCGTTCACCGTACGGCATAGTCGCGGTACTCTATAGATATTGTGCTATTTGCGCCGGTCAGCTTTATCGCAGGTCGCGTCTGATATGCCGCAGTAGGGAGAGGTCGTGTGCAGATAAAACGTTGTTTAGCAGACGGCTCAGTAATTACATCTTTATCGTGAGGTCGGATCCAACAACTTTGGTGACGCAATACATGGCTTTCTCGTGACGTCGCGGACGCAGCTTCTGAAAGGAACTCCACGATGGCGGCTTTGATGAGAAACAAGTTGCATCCAAGAGAAAACGACGTGGGAGGAATGTCTCTGTGCGCGAATAATGAAAGAGCCTGCATATATATGATTGTTCGTTGGCATTATTGCCCCATGATGTGACATCAAAAATGTCTCGTCCGCACATGCTGGTGCTCCAACACGGTGGTTTCAGCGACGTCAGTGCAAGCCGTTGATACGTGTATTGCGTAATTCGAGGATTTATTGAACGCAGCAATATATAAGAAAATCGCCTATATATATATATATATATATATATATATATATATATATATATATATATATATATATAATACGTGCTTTGGGGGGGGTCTAAAATTTAGTTCCGCGATTTCTCTATAACCGGCTTTCGCGAATTGCCCCTATTGGATAATGCCAATCAGGACTGTGACGTTAGTTCTTCCGTCAATTAACAAAGCTACTCCTACAATTATTGAAATCGTTGCTGTTTTCATTTAATGATGTTTATTACTGCCTTCATTGCTGTTGTAATTTCACCAGTGTGTCAGTACATAGATACAAGTTTTCCTAGGCGAAAATATGGCGCATAGCTTTCATTTGAAACAACTATCTCTTCGTCCGCGGTATCGAGACGCTATAGCCAGCGGTCGTGGCACTACATTGTATTGTATCCGTTTCTAAACACCTCGAGTGCAACATGCGCATTTCTAAAGGTGCCTGTCTCTCCTCCGTTCTCGACGACGTTGCCGCTGAAGGTGTGCGTCTTGGCCTTTGACATTCCATGGTCACTTAAAGGTCAGCCACGGTCTCTTTCGCTCGTCATTTCACTCCCCTGTAGCCGTTTGGTCGCTGATTGAAGCGTCTGCGCCGTGTCCTCCTTTCTGGAATTGTGAGAAACGAGCAAGAACGGTGGCGCATGTAAGGTCCTCGTTCCATGCGAATGGCGCGCATTGAAGGACTCTGGCATTACGCACCGGACTGCAGCCGTATGTGCAGGTGACGGCGCCATTGTGAAGCAACACCACTGACAGTGTAATTAAAACGCTCGTAGGGTAAGCGGGAAGCCCTCTTGCGTGTCAACTGTTTGTTTGGCAGGCTCATTTAGTTTGACGTCATCGCTTCTCCTTCTCGACGACGCCGCCTCTGGAGCGGTCCCGTTGACAATAGGTCAGGTGCTGCGTTATGGCAAGCCTTTACGCTGTCCGCGAAGGGATGCGACGTGGCTGCCGCTGGTTTTTTTACCCTTTGCGCACGTCTAGATGGTGGCTCTCTCGTTTCGTGCATTGTCGACCCGAACCGGTACCGTGTTTCTGCGTATCGTGTGTCCCGGGCGCTGTTGCGCCGCCTTTTGCGACAAGCTTGCTCCGAAAGGAGACACCTCGCCAACAGGGACAGTCGGAAACGCGAGTGCCTTGCAGGTCAGGCTCTCTCTCCCTCTCTTTTTTTTTTCAGAGTTCAGCGATACTACAAGGGTAAAAGCTGAGGTATGCAGTGTCCTTCCCTCATGAACAGACCTCCGTTGGAATAACATGTCGCCGATGGACGTTATACGATGATCGGAAAAGCGTTCTCATGGTCAGATGCTTGAACTGTCTTGTATTGCAGTCCTAAACTGCGCGTAACAGCAATAGCGGATATTGTGTGAAGCGGGGTCAACGTTGAGCGTGACACCTCTGTATCGGCTGCAGTTCATTCGCGTCGATAAGTCTAGAGGTGCTCTGTCGAGTGTCAGCGTGCTGAGTCTGCTTCGCGTTGTTTTTTTGCAGAAGGTGGACCCGGAGCTGATCTTCACGAAACAGGAGCGGATCGGCAAGGGTTCGTTCGGCGAGGTGTTCAAGGGGCTGGACAACCGGACGCAGCAGGTGGTGGCCATCAAGATAATCGACTTGGAGGAGGCCGAGGATGAGATCGAGGACATCCAGCAGGAGATAATGGTGCTCTCTCAGTGCGACTCGCCGTACGTGACGCGCTATTACGGCTCGTACCTGAAGGGCACGCGCCTCTGGATCATCATGGAGTACCTGGGCGGCGGCTCGGCCCTGGACCTGATGAAGGCGGGCCGCTTCGACGAGCTCCACATCGCCGTCATCCTGCGCGAGGTGCTCAAGGGGCTGGACTACCTGCACTGCGAGCGCAAGCTGCACCGCGACATCAAGGCCGCCAACGTGCTGCTCTCCGAGATGGGCGACGTCAAGCTGGCCGACTTCGGCGTCGCCGGACAGCTGACCAACACGACGAGCAAGCGGAACACGTTTGTGGGCACGCCCTTCTGGATGGCGCCCGAGGTCATCAAGCAGTCGGCATACGACTCCAAGGTGGGCAGTGGATTCCGTTCTTGATTTTTATCGTCTTCACAACGTTTGCTAAAGTGGTCGGCTGACAGTATACTTTCCAAGCATGCCAGGCATAAACCAGGAATGTTTGACGATCCTGGAGAAAACTCGCTGTATTTGCAATCGTTAATTTAACAATGTTAATATCTTCTGCAAATGTTAGTGGTGCCGCAATGCGATGGAGTCGAATTTTTCTGGCCAGATTTCGTGCTTGAAGGTCCATGTATACCTGCAGCGTTGGTGGCACTATATATCCTATAGTAACATTTGTGGCGCATCAGTGCCATCAACGCAGCAGGGCCACAAATGTTACTATAGGATATATCCCCCGTAAAATAAGAAAGCATATTGTGCATTGCTGAAACTTTCTGTATAGGGAATTTACAAAAGATTCAAGGTTTATTTCGTGCGTGCCAGAGAGATGTTCTTTGCAGGAATTCTCACCATTCATTGGCTTCGGCATCCGGAGGCGAGATGAATATTATTTTTTAAAATAATACAGCTACTCAAGTTGACAAAGTGAATGATCCCTGTTTAGGCAACACCAAGGAGAGCGTTCGCCCTCATTTGCCGTGCATGTATTATCTGCGTGTTGAAATTAATATATACGCACGTTTCCGCACGCCCGTAACAATAAATAACTGTTGGGGTTTCACGTTCCGAAACCACGATACGATTATGAGGTACGCCGTATATGAGAGGGTTCCGGAAATTTCCCGTGCACCGCACCTGCTTCGCGCAGCAAATTCCTTCTGAGTTGGCAGACATGTAGTATGCAACGTTTATCCCTTTCTCTCTTTTTCTTCATTTAACGTGGCGGTATTGTTTTTCTTTTAATCTCACTGTGGTGGGTCACTCGAAAATGCGGGCATTATTAGAAATACTCCGGTAATTCAAGTGCATGCTTAATTGAACGAATGTTAACTATCAGTGTTTTAACAAATAACTTCATGTCCATATTGTACTATGCGAACTGAAGCCATGGATTTCTGTTAGGCACAACCATTAAGAGAGGGCTTGGAAGCTGTATACCTCTTGATAAACGGAAAACATTGTCAGACTTGCGGTGTAAATGCGCCGTAACACCTACTGTGTTAAACGAAGGGCCCTTTTTGTCCGTGCACCAAAGCTCGTAAAGTATGCGAACACCAGTGCTCTTCGTCGCAAGGCTGTAACTATAGTCCCGCTAACATTGCAGAAAAATGGCGTAGTTGATTTCTTCTTTCTGAGAACCACCCGACAAGCGAGTACGGTACTAGTGTTGCCGGTAGCCCAAACCTGGCGGACGCTTGACGTTGGGGCATGGAGGTTTATACTGGTATAACCTCCTTGCGTTGGGGAGAACGCTGACTTCTTGAACTTGCCTAGAAACCCGGCGCAGCACCGAGTCGAAGCAGGTGGTAGTAGAAGAGGGTTCGTAGGAGCTGCACTGGGGCCGCGAACTGCCGTCGCATTTATTATTATTTTTTTTTGTTTAGACCAGTATACACAAGCCGGTTGAAAAACCTTTGGGCAACTTCTTCCCCGAGTATTGACAGGCAACAATGGTCTGGAGTACTGCGTGTTGCAACTTTATGAACCCCTTCGTTTCGCTGAGTCAACATTGTTGTTGACGCTGTTTCGTCCAAAGCGACTGCTTCGCTCGGGGTGGCTGTACAGCAAGGCGGGGAGGGGCCACGGGCGGCTGTGTGTTGTTTCTTGGCGGCCATTAATCACGTCGCGCCGAATCTGATTGCGTGTTAGGGAGACCCTCGTACACGCGTGCAGGCTCTCTGGTGTGCGCATACGACGGAGCCGGCGTGAAAACGACGCGAAACGAAGCAAAGCAAGCAAACAGAGGCACAGGAAAGGGACTGTCCTCGCTCGATCGGCTCGGGAAAGTAAGTTTGTGCCGGCGAAAGATCGCGCGGGGACGTGAGCGGCGCGTGGAGGCTTTGTTGCTTCGCCGCGCGGACGTCTCTCTTTCTTTGTTTTTCGACGGTAATTGCGTTTCCGACCACACCCTGCAGTTTAGACGCTCGGGACAATGGGAGTCGAATAGGCGATGTGACGAGCGCCGACGCGTCGCCGATGTCGGGGCGAAAACAGGGGCTCCTTGTCGGGGGTTTTCGAAAATGTTCCCAGGCCTCGTCTGTGTTTTGTGGAGTTAAGAACTCAGAAGATAGAGAGCTCCGAAATATTATGCATCTCTTGTCGTATATTATCCATCTAACCGCCCTCGACTGGGTGCTCTTGTCGTCGCCGTTTCCTTGACATTTATATACACCCCAAATTAAGGTATGATATGAACAACATGACGAGCCTGTCGTGCAAGTATGGAACCCTCTCCCTCGGCCATGACGTGTAGGGCGTGTTCGCGTCACTCGTGGTATGCAGGTATGCGCTGCGCGTGATTGCATGTATATAGTTTGTATGAACGCAGGAACGGCGAAAATAACAGTTGAAACTTTTATGAGAGCTCATAGTTGATGATGAAAGATGCGAGATGTTATAAAATAGGAAAGATGTCACATATGGCACGTGTCATTGGTGGAAGGCAATCGTTCGATTTAGTGCGGCGACGTACGCTAGGGGGAGCATTGTAATAAAATCGAGTAGGCAAAATGTACGGAAGATTCATGGTTTACCAGGTTTTCCTCCAGAGCTTCGCCCACTCATCATCATTCACTTCGTCGATATGGCGGCACTTTTATTGTGCACATCGCACAAGCAGACAAATGAGGCATGCGTGCTACTACGACCCTCAGCAAGCAGCCAATAAGGGTCACAGATCTGAATAAAATGTTTTACATCAGCAGTGGTGGTGATGCTTGTTCAACATCAGTTGCGTGCAGCGCTGCTAACGTCAGTGCCAACGTTACGTTGGAGCGTAAGCTAGCTCTCAGGCGTCACAGCTGGTGTAGTCGATGTGCCTGATATGATGCGCACAACCGCTCAATTCACACGACGGTGCTGATCGATTTTGCAACAGTTATCTGAAAGCTAAACAATGCGGCTAAGATAGCGCTTCTCGCTGACTGCTTCGCGTGACGTCGATTCCTACAATGCGGGAGATCTACTTAATTTCTTAAAAGATAGCCTGCTCGCCCTCTATGCAGTCTACGCTTGTCGCCATTCGATGTCTCGGAGGCTCGGTTGTAAGATATGAAAGCTCGTATACGCTGCCAGAGGTGTCCCAAGCTCATCACGAACCACACGTTCGTGCTGTGCTTCGCTCGAATGATTGAGGCCGATCGGCAGCATAACGGACTTGCGCGGAAGTCGCGTTCGCGATTGGGTGCAGTGTAAAAATGGGCCTTGCGCAAAGGTGACCCTGTGCTGATTTGTCGGCTCGGAACTAATGGCGCTCTGCTTTCTAGCGTGTGCGCACGGTAGCTGGCAGCAGCGGTGTGTCTGGGCAGTGCGCACACTTGCGCCATCGTTAATGTGCACCTCCAAGAGGGTTTTTTTTTGTATTATTCTTTTCTTGTCGGGGTACGTGAATTGTTTAGCGTAGTTGGCCGCTGTTGTACTTCAAAACAAGCTGCCGCGCACGAATGACGTGTAATCAGATTGTGAGAATTAACTCGGCCTAGTTGGTGCCGGCGTAATCGGTTTTTCAGGCTGTATCCGGCTGCTTGAATAGTGAATGTGTTTCGTATTCTTACGGACGGAGGACCACCGTCTCGCATTAGGACACTGCCTGCCGCTTCGGACATTGAGGGTTTAAGTCCCAAGTTTTTTTTTCTTTGTAAACCACAGGACTCGCTATAGATCACTGCATGCGTGCTAAACGGGAATTGCAGCCGTGGGTAAATTATAACTCACAATGCAAAATGTGAACGTGGTTGCTGTTTGAAGGGACACTAAAGAGGAAGGCGCTATGAATTTCAACATGTATTCTCGTGAGTGCGTACTGGCGCAGTATGGGTATGTTAGCCATTTTCACTCTTAAGCGCCTTGAAAACACTATGTAGCAGCGTTTCAAGTGCAAGTAGTCCGTCCCGGTCAGGTTTCACGGCAGTGTACCTTATCCAGGGGCGTAACGGCCCGACTCCGCCCCCCTCTCTCCCGAATTTTTTGTTTTCTTCCATGGCACAGAGAGCGGAAAATGGCCATTTCAAGGGAGTGTCCCTTCCAAAAATCGAGGAAGTGACCCCCCTCCCCAACGAATAAAAATTTTCTCTGGCTACGCGCCTGCCTTTAGTAGCTAGGCGCCACTTAAGGTTGTGGGTCTATGCGTGCTTGCTGTAGGGCGGTTTCTTTTGGCGCTGCAGAAGAGTAATTTGTTACACATATATTTTTTCTACACACTTCCCGCCTCGTCACGTTCGGAAACCGCGCATAGCTCTCGTCGTAAATGGCTGGGAGGTTGTCTCGGCTGCTACGCTTGACGAGGTCGCCGTACTTTTGTTTCTACCTCTCGCGCACACCTCCCTACGACAGCCGCCGTGGTGTGCGGTGCTCGAGTGGGCGCTACGGGCTCGTCTTCGCATAACGCTTTTCGTTGGCCTGGAACATTTCGAGCGCTCCTTTCCAAGCGCGTGGCGTTTCGCGAGAGGAGCGAAAGTGTCTCGCTTCTCGGGAAGACGTCGCCTGACAGCACCGAGCTCAAACCAAGGGCAGGCAGAGAAAATTTTATTATTTCGCGCCCGGTGCTTTTGTGGACTGGGCTCCCGCATAGATGTCGGCAGGGAGTTCTTGTGTCCCGCGGCCTGCTGGACTGTAAAGCCGTGGCCCGGCGCCCCAAGATGGCGGGCGGCCGCAGCGGCCATCTTAGCAGGGGCACGATAGAACCTTGGCGTTTAGCAGAGAAAAGGGACCGTTTTCTTCCCACAAATTGTCCGGACAGATACTGCTCAACGTGCGGCTTTGTGTTACTGGTCTCGTCAAGTAGCCTAAGTACTAGCAATTTTTATTGGAGACGAAGTACTGCTTCCGATCTGTTATTTTTCGTCAGCAACAGCAATCTTTTAATTCGTGATTAGCTAACCTAACACTAAAATTAACAGGGAAAAGCTACTGAATATGCAAGCGGGCACAACCCGGAAATAGCATTTACTGAGATTTAAGGAGGGTGAAAGGTGGCTTCATTTTTGCCAGTCAGGCACTGGGAAAGCTTCCATTCCAAAAAAATTTTTAAGCTCTTTGGTTGAAACCATTTTTGTGCGGTCATTTTTTGTGTGAGTGTGCAAGTCACGTCAGTCTAATCTGAGCATTGTGTGTCACTTTGAGTCGCGAATTGTTATGGTAGTGCCCCTTCTGCCAGTACACTACGAGGTAGTCAGCTGCCTATTTTCGATCGTTTATATTCAACGTGTAATGGAAATGCTTCATGCTTGGCCCAACAGCAGCCCTAACAGTCGTGGCTGCAGCTCCCTAGATAGTCACGACCGTAGCAGGTTTCCAGCCAGTGGGGACAGAGACAAATCTGAGGACTCACCTCGGGTCTGCCAGTTGCAAGGAATACAGTAGTGTTTTCAGTTAACACAAGAACACCCCAGGGGCAGAGTGTTCTGAACTACTGTGGAGGAGAATAACAATTAACATATAGCAAGCACACATCAAAAGAGAGAAAACTGCTCAGCCCACCTTGCGTGACTTTTGCCCTTTCGTCCAGTACAGTGATTAGCCCTCGAGTACCCGGGCAGTGTAGGGGGTGATGGTGGCAGTGGTGCTCATGGCTTGGTTGAAACGTGGCCAGTCACACCTGCTAAAAACTAAGACCGAGAGGCCCCCAAAACGGTGATGCTTATTCTTGGGGCTAGAAGAGTTTCCCCACAAAAGAGGAAGGAGGGAACATATCGTCTCAACTACAGAATGAGCGAAGGGCATGCAGGGCAATGAGAGTGGCAAGATGCCCCCTCCTACACTACCACTCCATGTCATGAGCCGAGGCATTACATATTGAAGACACTTGGTTGCACATGCGCATACAACCCCACTCTCGATAACCTATGATGAAAACTGGTGGAACATAGTAATTTACTTAAAGGGACCCTCAAACAGTTTTGACGATTTTGTACAAACACATTGGGCCGGTAGATCAAGTCACAAGGGTCATTTACAAACCAATTTGAGCTCTCTACGTAAACTGTGAAATTTATTACAACGCTTTATTTATTATCTGCGAATCGCTGCACATCGCTGTGACTGAGCCAAACGCGATTTCAGCCGCCCATTCACAGAGGGACATGCTCTGGCCACTTAAGGTCACCGTGGCTGTTGATCTGATTGGCTTACGCAAGCGTTCTCTTACGTCACATCTGGACGCAGGCCCTGGGAAGGCAGAGCTTAGGTCCGAGCACTCGAAGGAAAAGTTGAGGGTGAAAGGCAGGGCAATGGAGGAGGGCACCTATTTATTACTCTTAGCTCGGTTAATAAGGGGTGTTCCAATTGAATTTTGGTGCCGATGATTCGCTCCAGAAGCGGTCTAATCAAAAACGGTATGTGAAAAAATCATTTAAAGGACCCTTTAAACAAACATTTTGACAAGTGGACTTGTCTTGACGAATGGACTTGTTGCCTTACGAAAGCAAGTGCATTTGTCGAAACATTCGTTCCAGCAATTTATCAACGATCTCTCAACATTTCAAACCTTCGTAATTTCCTGAACATCTATTTTATTTGACATGCCTGTGCTGTTTTATTTATAGCATTGGCAACAGGACATGTATTCAATGACAAATGGGCCTTCTAGTATCACTTAGAGGTGTTGGGGTGGGTGGGTAAATGCAGATTTTCTATTTCGGATTTTAGTTCTCTTTTACAACGGCAGTTCATGAGTGGTCGCCATCAGACAGATTGTGACCACTCAAAACTGCTTCACCCCATCATTCACCTTAGTTTAGTGTCTTTGTGTTATCTTCGTTAGTTGTATTAGAATACCTTTCTTATGCTGCCCTTTTTCCTTATGCCACATACTCTTCATTGATTTATTATGAGTGTACTTCTTGGATATTAATAACCATGAAGCCTGCCTTAGTGGCCCAGTGGGTAGAGTGTGGAGCTGAAATGCTGTAGGCCCACATAGTGTGCATTGTCAGTGCATGTTATAAAACACAAGCGGTTAAAATTATGCGGAGCACTATAGCATCGCTCATAGTTTGAGTTGCTTTAGGACATTAAGTCCCATCAACCAATCTTCAATACTTGCTGCATTTGCTTGGTGGCTATGATCTGCTAGTGAGTGTGAAGCTGAGCAAGTTCATTGATAGCTTCTTTCTGATGGAGCCGGGAAGGATGTAATCGTCATTTACCCTGCTCTCGGAACTACAATCAGTGCTGCTATTTAGCTCCAGAACCTTTTATAATGCCATCTGTTTACTATCACAATTGACTAACTTTTCCATGTTTTCCCATGGCAATCTCTGCTGCAGCGTTAGTGAGACTATGGTTGAAACTCAAGTGAGGCAAACCAGACACTTTGTTGATGTTTTCACTGCAGGCTGACATCTGGAGTCTGGGCATTACTGCTATTGAGCTGGCAAAGGGAGAGCCTCCGAACTCTGACCTGCATCCGATGCGTGTCCTGTTCCTGATTCCCAAGAACAACCCTCCGCAGCTGACGGGAAACTACAGCAAGCAGTTCAAGGAGTTTGTTGAAGCGTGCCTCAACAAGGATCCAGAGAATGTGAGTTCTTGCTTACTGGTCTCTTTGTCATCTACTTTACTGCTTGTCATTTACACATTTGTGTTGTTCCTTAGATGTAACTAACACTTTAGCTTTTTTCAGCATGTTTTTGCATAAAACTTCTGTTATAACTACCGATTTAATCAGTCCTATTGTTTGTCTTCCTTATCCCTTTCTTGGATTGCCTGTTGAGAGCTTGGTACAATGTTTGCCTCTCAGGACTTTGATTCCTCATTTTTTTTTAGTTTGTACTGATTTTTATTGTACAGTTATTTTCAAGTGGTAGTTATTTTTAATGGCCTGGTGATTTTCACTCAGTAGATGCAGTCTTGTATGGGTTGGAGGGACTTCAGAGCTTGACACCATGGAAGTATAGTTTTCATATTTTTTTATTTTTTCTTTGTCAGTTCTTTTGGTGTAAAAGAATAGTGTGCTCCCCATCAGGTGATTATGAAGCGTGACTAACACTGCAGCCGATTTTATACTTTGAAGTTAAATTTGCCATGACAACAGCTTAGGTGCTGGGCATGATTTCGTGACTTTAGCTTGTTGTGCATATGGTGCAGCGACCAACTGCGAAAGAGCTCCTGAGGTTTCCGTTCATCCGCAAGGCAAAGAAAACTTCCTATCTAATGGACCTCATAGAGAAGTACAAGCGATGGAAAGCTGCTGGTGGTGGCCAAAGTGACAGCGACTCAGAGGCGTCTGATTCGTAAGTGCCATTTGCTTTCGACTGAGTGTGTGTCAGCCTCAGCAGTTGTCCTTATCTATAATTCATACTTGTTCACTAAATCAGTGATGATACCATCTTACACTAACAATATCAATTTAGATTTCAGAGCTTTCAGCTGGCTAAAAGAAATGACACTGAAAAATCGGCTTCTATTTGCACTCCCCCCCCCCCCCTTCTGTTTAAATCTTATGTACTTTTTGGTGCACAAGTGAGTGAGTCTTGTGTAGGGTGTGGTCACTGGCAAAACAATGACGTGTACTGCTAAGATAGATCAGGCACAACTTTGCAAGGGGTTCTTGTTGCCTTCTTGGCACCATGTGAGGCTATGCAACAGGTTGTAAGGTTACACAACATGCTAACAAACTCAATATGCATATATAGACTGGATGACTGTCCTGGTGAGGTATTATTTTGCAATATCATCTAAGGAAAAGTAGTCTCCTTTTGCTATCTTCCATATTAATTCATTGTCGTCTAGCACAAAGAGGCAATTTATTGCATTCTTCATTACATCAAGAAGCAAAATACATTCTATGTTGTTTTTATAGCCGAAAAATACCGTGTACGTTACTCTGTAGCTGCCTTTGTGTAATGTCTACTCACAGTCTTCAAGATTTTCTAATGTGACTTCCCTCACTGATGCAGGGATGAGTCCAAAATGAACGACACGTGGAAGAGCTTACGCTGGGACCTGGGCACAGTCAAGGCGCCTCCTGGGACACTGGACCTGCGTGGCTCCCCTCCTGACAACTACCGGCCCAAAAGCGGGCGCCTCAATGGCGAGAGCTCACCAACAACAGTTGGCATGCTGCCTTCGGCGGATGTTATCTACAGTCGCACACCTGAGCCAAAACTGGCCTCGTCACCTGTAAGAGCCTACACTTCAATATTTATAGTTTGCTTTTTCGTTACAATCTAATAGTTTAGTTCGCTTGTGTAGTAATTTGTTTCTTTTAGGGATGGATGAGCTTATCAGGTTCTATCTCAATGAGAAAATATGGAGCTAACGATGCTCAAATCAGCCAATAAATGTAGACCTTGTGTTTATGACACAGTGATTTAGGTTTATGGCAGGGCTGCTAGTAGGGTGGACTTTAAAAGGAGCCAGATGCAAGTCCAAAAGTAGCCAAAGTAGCCATAACATTTAATTTCATCACCAGGTTTATAGCCAAAAGGAAATAAGCAAGGTCAAAATGCCATAAACTTTTCCGGCTTATTTGGTCGTCTAGTCACGGATGAATCACCAAATTGTAATAAATTCAATGCATCTGCATATTGTTCATGTAGAATAACTAGAGTTCTTGTCAGATACAGAGTAATTTCATTTTATTTTTAGGAAAAAGCTTGTAGGAACATTAAACGATGAAGCCATTTTTCCTTGATGCCACTGACCGAATGTTCACATAATACAGCATCAGACTAGATAAAAGGCAGAGTGCGAAACTTGGTGGTCAAGCCTTTGCCAATGTGCACAGAACTTCACCACTCAGCTATGAAGCCAACTTGAAATTTTGATGTCCCAACGGGATCTGAAAGTGGCCACCATAACACAAAGTAGTCACCAATGGCGACCCTGGTTTATCACATCATTTTTTAAGGGGGGACGAAGGTCTTGAGAAAACTTTATTTATTATCCTACTGTCGTGAAAATTACCATGCATTTGTAACATTGAATGGAGATTTCAAATCCGCAAACAGATCTCAAGTATCTCATTTAGAAACAAGATATTTACCAATTTTCACATTATAATTAGGTAATTTCTCACAGGTTGTTATGGTAACTTGCAATCAAAAAAGTTAGTTTTTAAAACTAAATGTTTCCTCTAAAACGTTCTTCCCACAGGCTAAAGCAAACTAGACGTCAAAACGGCTATTTCTTTGATCATAAATAATTTTAAACTAGAAAAGTAAACATTATCTTCCAGTAATTAACTGGTATTTATCATATAATTACATTTCTATCAAGGTTGGAAGAAAAAGAAAAGCTTTAGCCTGTAGTTCAAGTGCTGCAAAAAGAATGGTACCAAGTTTCTTTAGATATCTTCACAGAAACTTGCTCAAAACTTCCGTAAAGCAGACTCACTTCACATATACAACATTGCAAAGAAAATTGTTTCTAGTTTTAACAAACATTTGTAATTTCATATATTAAGCTTTTCACAAAAATAAATGGTATTTTGCCATAATATAAAATTTTTCCAAAACATACTTTCGACTATAAATACCTCAAATTGCATTTTTTGAAAGTCAGTATTTTTTACAATTTTGTGCTATTTTAACTCTTTCGTTACCGGGCAAAAATAGTTGTTTTTCATATGTCTTGGGAAGATTGTTTTTGCCAGTTCAAAAAGTGGTGCAGCACGCATTGGAGCATACCAAACTTTGCACAGTTAAATGCTCTTTACGAAAAATATATGTTGTAGAGCAACAAATATATTTTAGAATGAACAAAATTGTGAAAAGTGTAAAAATTTCGGTCATTGCATGGTAAACAGTGCAATAAAAAACACTATATATGCAAAAATATTTAAAACAGAGAAAACTCAGAATATACATTTTGTAGATAAATGACCCAGGAACAGTATAAAAAATAATCAATGTTGTACAAAATGCTTCTCTTCACATAGACAAAAAAAAACAGAACCGAGGTACTGCTTCATTGTTCATGCCATGCGGTGAAACATTGCATGGTTTTTCCTGAGGCGCAACTGTACTCGTACATTTTTCTCAGTAAATTTTTGTTGTCTTGCGATAGGGGTCTACAGGTGTTTCAATATAGGTGGATGCCTGTGATATGAATAATCCCTCTGTAAATGAGGTGTCCAATGAACTTCACTATTTCATCTAGTGTCATCTCTTTCCATGAGCCATCTCGCACCACATAGGTTGGCGTTCCAATATATGCATCCAAGTCCTTTTTTTTAAAACGTTTCACACTGCTCCGTAGTCGGGGGACAAGATGTGCTTCGGGGCCTTCTTGTCGTTAAGAGAAGCTCTCTAGCCAGTGCCAGCACACCACCCTCCCGCGAAGTGTGGACTACACACGTAACCAGAGTAGCTATAAGATTGTGCACAAAGGTCAGCAGCTATATGCAGTTGCCGCGTAGGAGACAACTTGAGGATGTAAACAACAGAAACCCATGAACGGCTGTGGATGTCTCAGGCTGATGCAAAACATCGTCACCATAAAACTTGAAGCTTAGGTGCTGTTATCTTTGAACTCTGAGCTCGTCCTCACTCAATTCAGGTGGGGTTGCTAGACAGTTTCGAACAGCGCATGTGTATTGCAGCGCTGGTGCGCACCCATGCACGTGTGATGACGTCATAGGAGTGACTAGTGACATTAGATGCAACCCTGTGTCTGATATAACGATGCAAGCAAAACCAAAGCTGTTGGAAACTGTCAGAGAAGGCCACCTGGACACTTTAAACATGCAGCAGACCTTTGCAAATATTTTTTGTAGAACGAATTTTCTCTGACTCCCAGGAAGAGTTCCCTATTGAATATCTGGCATGAATTTCTTGCAATTATTACTGCTTAACGTAGTCAAATTGAAAGCTGATGCTTAAATACGATATTTGGCTTGCAAAGGTTCCTTTTATTACAGAACTTCGATGTTACTGTAGCATAATCACGAGGGGCACACACTTCCATGAACTTCCGCAGCCTAGTGCACTTTTTATTGGTTTGCGCAAAGGTCTGTCGAAAATTACTACGTTGCCAAAACGAGCAAATTCTAATTCTAATGGATTCTGAAATTTGAGTGGCTGGACTAGCTACTAGAGAGGGCTGGGTGCATGAGAAAGAAATTTCGCGTGCCAAAATCGATGATCTAAAAGTGTCCATCACCTACGATCGATTTGTATAGGCGTGGTAACAAAAGAGTTGAGACCCTCGTCCCTCCTTTAAAAAAGAAGAGCAAGCGATTTCTAGCTGAATATGAGAATAAAATTTTAAAGCCTAAGCTGAAAAAGAATTGCATGGCCTCTTTAAGATGGGAAATCTTGAGCATTGATACCGGTAAACAGTTGAACACACTCACATGAGAAGAGCAAAGAAAATATTAACATGTCATTGAGAAGGCCAATTACAGGCTTACCACGCTTTGCTTGGGATGATCCCAAGTAGTGCTGTCATGCATAGTTAGTGAGTGCACTGTTATACAAAATCAAGGAAGTGTTGATGAAGCTGCCCATGAAAAGACGCGATGATTTTCAGCCTGAAGCTTCGTTGTATTTTCTTAAAGCTATTTTGGGCAAGTTGGAGTGTCTGCACTATATTGCTTCATTGCTTTTTAAGAAAGGTTCAAAATAGCATGAGTGTGATAAAAGCGCTGTGGAAGAGCATGGTTGGCAGTTTATATTGATGTAGTATTTCACAAATGGGACTCCGGTGTGATTGAGGCAATCGTGTACTCATACACTCAAACCTCATTATAACAAAGTTGCATCTTGCAAACAAATACTGTATTCACTCGCATATTTTTCGCTCTCGTATAATTTGCGCACCCGTAATACTTTGTTAACGTCACGAAAAAAAAAAAAGTATACTCGCATATTTTATGCTCTCCGACTCGCCCGAACCAGCGCGCCGGCGCGTTTACAAAGAGACTTTGGATCGGCGCACAGGAAGCGCATCTCGCCTAGCAGGTGAGTGCAGTGACATGGGCTGCAAGTGCAAAGTCCCTTCTTTCAAGGACTTTTTCTTAACTGCGGTCCCTGGAATGCCAAACCTGAACACTCAAACCTATTGACAGGTCGCCGGAACTGTTCGAGTAATTGCCTTTCTCTATCTCCGCATCTCTACCACAGTGAGAATACACAATCGCGTCACGACACGAAAAACTTCCTGCACCGGAGGCTTGCAAGGGCTAGTCGTGCCAACTGTTCTCCTTGGTCCCTGCGTGCGTGCTGCAACACATGCTTGGTTGATTTCAGGAGTTTTGAGTTCACCATCCGTCCATTGCGTTTTCCTTGTTGGGCTACAGTATAATTATATATACGGCGAAATTCAAGCTTGCTGTTATAAAATTTGTTGAATAAAACTGGAACGATGCCGCTGCCAAGCACTACAGCGTGAAGTTTGTCAACATGTGACGATCGGTATGGGAGAAAGCAGAAAAGTGCACGCTTGCTAATACAACTTTCCTGTCGTTTAAGGCCTTTTCAATTATGTGCAAATGCTTAGGTCCTCCGGTATCGCCACGTCGTGGGACCCAGTTTCTCCCAGTGTTGTCAAGAAGAGCTTCAAGAAAATGGGGCATTTCAATACGCTCAACAGAACCGAGCATGATGCGCTTTGGGAGGGCGGGGACAGCGGCCACAACAATGATATTCAATCAGACCTCTCGATCAGTGATTCCAACTAGACTGCACCTGACTGGATCTGACTGGTTAATGTACATGCTAATTTTGTTAAATTAACAAGTACACTTTGTGCTTCAATTTATTATTTTTTTAAATACCCTCAATGCCCATGGCCTTGAGGGTATAATAAATAAATGCATGTACTAAGTGCATTAGGACTATTGCTCATTATTTAGTACGCGTGCGCATGGTTCGCAAAATTTTTGCGAAATTTGCGTGCTCCCTTCTCAGTGCCCCAAAATTGCAAAATAAGTGCGGAAATTGTGCGAGTAAATATGGCGAGTGCGTTATACCAGAGAATTGTTATAAAGGTTATTTCTAACATTGTACTATCTATTTCATGACTATTTTTCATCTACTTTGTTATAACCGATATTTTGTTAATATCCTTCTTCGTTATATTGAGCTTTGAGTGCATAACTTGTGCTCTTACATACGTGCACATAGTACCTTTCTGTCTTTAAATCGGTGAGGTACACCTTTACTTTATGCATTTCCCCCTGCATCCACAACTTTTTTTTTTACAACGGTTTCGTGCCGCTGTATTATGTACAAATAGTTTTCTTTTAATTCTATCGATTTCTTGACAACAATGCAAAGGGCACCATGTCAGCTATCCATGGCTCACGCTTGCATTAGTCTAATGGCTTACGCTTGCATTAGTCTGGGAATACCCGTGTGTTTGGTGCAGTATGTTAACTTGCTTGTACTGCTTCATTTTCTCGTAGACTCGTCCCTCAAGCATGGCTCCCATGCCGCCGTCATCTTCACCTTACCGGTCGTCGTACAACCGTGACCAGGGTGATGTATCCCCTGATGGGGACAGCTCGCCTCCGCTGGCCAGCAGCCCCAGCAAGGAGCTGCGCAACCATGCGGTGTCGCCCGAGCCCACTTCCCACAGTCGAAGCAGCAACAGCAGCAGTGGGGGCATCGGTGGCAGGGACTCCTCGTCCTCTCTGGGCAGCTTGCAGTCACCACCAGCATCACCCACCAAGTCAGCATCGCCCGCATCTCCACGCGTTGGTGATGCAGGTGGAAGCAGTGCCATCGAGCCTCTCCTGGACGAGGTGAGCCCACCGGAAGAGTTTCAGCATAGTGCCAAGACCTGTGTGAGGAAAACATCCTTGTGTTGCAAGGTGCCTTTCTTTGAGAAAGTGAAGTATGTGAAAGTAGTACTGCAGGTAAATGCAGGTGCCAGCACATTGGCACCATACAACACATGGGCCATTGCAGCAAAATCCTTGCACTCTTAATTTTAATTCATTAGCACAGATCTTATTCCATTATTCTTTACCAAGCATGTACACTTCTATATGTACCGGAAGATATAATTCAGCTCAACTCTGCTTGGCATTTAAAAAGGGAGATGCTGCTCGAGCACACTTTCTTCTTAATATTCACTTTAGAGCAATGAAACTTCCTCTGTTTATAGAACTTTTTCATTGCATGTTGCATGCTTTCAGTTCTACAACTTGACAAAGTGAAAACCTCAACTCTTTTGTTACCGCACGAAAACGGTCATTTTTCATGGGCCTCGGGAAGAACGTTTTTGCCAGTTTAGAAAGTACTCCAGTAAGCATTCCAGCATATCAAACTGTGCACAATATAATGCTGTTTCCAAAAAAATTTATGTCTAGAGCAACAAAATTGTTTTCAGTGAAGAAAAATTTGAAAAAGTATGTAATTCTTGATTGTCAGCTGTTAAACAATGCAATAAAAAACACTATATCTTCAAAAATATTCACAACAAAGAAAATTCAGAATGTACATTTTGAAGAGAAATGACCCAGGAACAGTATGAGAAATAATAAATGTTATACAGAATGTCTCCATTTACATAGACAAAGAAAATCGGAAGTGAGGTGCTGCTTCATTGCTCATGCCATGGGGTGAAGCACTGCTTGCTTTTTTGCGAGACACAAGTGAACTCGTACACTTTTCTCAGTAATTTTTTTTTATTGACAAGAGCCTGCAGGTGTTTCATTATATATAGATGCCCGTGATCTGAACAATTCCTCTACAAATCAGATGTCCAATGAACTTTGTGTTTCCGTCTAGCGTCACCTCTTTCCATGAGCCCCCTCACTCCGCATAGGTTGGCGTTCTAACATATGCATCCCAGCATATTTCCTTGCACTTTTGCGCACCATTTCAGTATGATGCGCAAAAACAATATTGCGCATCAAAGAACAATATTGCGTGCCTTCCTAAAATGTTTCGCGCTGCTACATAGTGGGGGCCAAGATGTGCTCCGGTGACCTTCTTGTCTTGACGAGAAGCTCTGCAGCCGACACCAGCAGACCGCGCCCCAGCGACATATGGACCTCACATGTAACCAGAGCAGCTATAAGATTGTGCACAGAGGTCAGCAGCTACGCACTTGCAGTGATGTAGATAACTTGAGGCCGTAAACGAAACAAACCCATGAATGGCTGTGGATGTCTCAGGCTGACGCAAAACATCGTCGCCATAGAACTTGAAGCTGAGGGGCTGTCATCCTCCGACTCTTAAGCTCGTCCTCAATCAAGATGCGATTGCAATACAATTTCAGGCGGCGCATGTTTTTTGCAGGGCAGGTGTGGACCCATGTGGGTGTGACGTCACTGCCATATGAGTGACTAGTGACACTAGATGCGGCCCTGTGTCTGATATAACGATACAAGCAAAACCAAAACTTCTGGAAACTGGCCAAGTAGGCCACCTCCAGACTTTACGCATGTGGTGGACCTTCGAAAATATTTTTTGTAGATTAAAGCTGGCATACATATCTGACAATTACAGTCAAACCTCGATATATCGAACGGCAGGGCGATCGCGAAATAGTTCGATATATCCAGAATTCGATATAAAAAAATCACGAAAAAAATGTGTCAACAGCTTGCTGAAAACAACCAACAAACCGTTCAAGCATGGTGCAGTAAATACTCACTTGAAGATTCAAACATAGTATTTATTGTGTTGGTTTAAAATATTGAAAAAGAGTAGTCTGCTTTTTGTTGGCCATGGCGTGTTTGACGACTGCGTCCTCAAGATAATCCAGGCGATCCATAAGTGATAGGCCAGTGCCTTCAATCGCGCTGCAGTGGCGACGCACAAGGGCCAAGGCAGCTACGACCTCAACTGATGTCGGGAGCGGAGCACCATCAGCGCTTGCGGGATCCACCTCGGCAGAGTCTTCATTTGGCTGCTCAGCAGTAGCTTTGGCGACAATCTCCACATCCATGAGCTCCGCTGTTCGGAGTTTAACGAACACTGCGAGCACAACGACCGATGCCTGCCGATGCTACGGGGGAGGAGCTTGCAACAAGTGCGCAGTGTGCCGTTGACACCATAGAGACTGCAACGACTGCAAGCTGCAAGGCTGCGGCGTGAGTCCGGGTGTAAAGCATGCACATGGCGCACCCATGCCGGCTCGCCTGACTGCTTTCCCCTCTGTGGCGTTCCCTTTTCCGGCGGAAGCGCGGGCCGCGTCCGAGACAGTTGTCTGCGTCCTTTCCCTCCTATACTTTCCTCCTCAATCTTTACCTCCCACTCCCCCTTCCCCCGTGCGAAGTCGTGTCGGTGCCTTCGTATTGAAAGAAAAAAACAGCTCCGCGCTTTTCACTTTACTCATTCAAGAACCTCTACCGCAAGGCTATGGCGTGCGTACGGGGCTACGTTGAAGTGGCACTCTCGGCGCCATCGATGTGTGCAGCATTCGTAAACACCCGCCGCTCTACCGCTACTTTCGAGAGTTGCGGGAAAGCTCACCGCCTGTCAATGGAGCGCGGGCGGTTTGGGGTGGCTGAGTTCGATATATCCATTATATGTCAAACTTTGTTCGAAATAAAAAATTAATAATGCATGCGATTTCCCGCGTGATATAGCAACCGTTCGATATAGGCAATAATTCGATATATCCGTCTTCGATATATTGAGGTTTGACTGTATTACTGCAAACAACACACTCAGATTGTGAAGCTAACACTTTGAATTGATATTTGACTTACAAAGGTTCTTTCAATTACAGAACTTTGATATTACTGCTGCATAACTACAACGGGCACACACTTTTGTCAAATTCACCAGCCAAGTGCATTTTCCCTACAACACACGCACATTGGCTCACGCAAAAGTCTAGCAATGTGGCCAAAACTGGCAAATTAAGTTGAGTGGCTGGACTAACTACTAGAAAGTACTGGGTTCAGGAAAAACAAATTCAACATGCCAAATCGCCGATTCAAAGCGTCGATCATTCCCATCACTAAACTTCCATAATTTGTTACCATTGATAGTTCAAATAAGGTGTAGAATGCAAAAACCAATTAGGAAGTGCATACAAAATATGTAATAGATGTGAAAAATAATGGACGTGAAAAAGTCCGAATCTCTCCTACCCTAGTAAATGTTTACCTAGAATTTTTATTATATAATAAACATATTAAAGTTTAATCAACATAATCACATTTCTCATACTTTGGAAAAAATTTGGGCGAAACGTCATGCAGGCTCGAGCACCAGAAGTACCTGAAAAAAGAGGGGCACATTGAAAAAAAAAAATAAAAGGCAAAATCTGCATTTTGAGAAGAACAAGTTTTAGAGTTGGAATTTAATTTTATTTATGAAAGAGGTCATTAAAAGCAGTGAAATTAGCACACAAAAAAGAACAATCCTTCTTGTAGTGGCCACTGCCACTAGAATGCGTGAACACCATAAGTTCGTTCCTCACGGCTCTTTCGAGCTGACTCCTCGCAGACGCTTTGCTTACAAACAAAGCCATGAAACGCTTGTCAAACTTTTTACGCTCTATCTGGCAGAGCCTTGTGCTGACTGCAAGCTAGAGAGAAGTTTGACAGGACTTCGAAATCTGAACGAAGTCCAGTGTTGAGGGACACAAAGGTGCCCGTGCTATTTTGTGGCCACATTTGTGCCACATATCATCGTACATAACAGCAATGTCGTCCCCGCTAACTTCTCTTACTGTGAGCTTGTTCGACCTCACAAGAGTGGCGCAGATGGCATCCATTGCCACATCACAAACTTCCTGGCTGATGGCTGCGAATGACCCTTGATGCATTGGTTGTTGCACGCCAACAACTGCCACGAATCACACCAGGTGCTCGTAGTTTATTCCTACAGAGTGTGCCGCCACAACAGCTTTCACGTTGACAGCGTAGCTATCGCCCTGGCTACAGCTTTTTTCATCCATAACAAAGATAAACACCTTGACAAGACATGGACCCCGCAAATAGGCTTTACAGCACATACGAGTGGGCATTCCCCGATCCGTACCATGTGATTTAAAAACCAGTTGCGGTGCTTGAAAAACGCGGCAAAAGAGTGCTTCTTTTTATCATTTCTTCAGCAGCAGCAGCAGCGCAGGAAACTGTCATCATTTGAAGAGTGAGGGTTGACTCTTCGTCTCGTGCAATCGACAATGGCAGGCGGTGGCGGCTCATTATCGGTGGCAAGGTGTTAGAAGACTTCGCACCGTCGGCCTTTGAACAGCTACCTTGTGCTTTTGACGCAATTTTAAAACATTTTCAGCTGAGTCTCGACATTTTTTTTTTTTTTGTCAGGACAGTAGAGGTAATCTTATCAAAACAGGTGAAAACAAACTATCGGTAATTTTAAAGAAAACTCACGTTTTTCGACTTGCATCTGCCCTAAAATGCACCATTTGATAATGCCATAGCAAGTATTGCTGCTTATTTCTATACTTGTAACAAGCAGGTAGTGTCCTTTTTTGACCAAGTCACCAACAGAACTGCCTACATATTGGCTGTCAGCTGCTATAATTCAGGTTGTAAGGTTTTAAATGTGAAGTCGGGTCACACTTTGATATAAAGAATATAATAAAGTGTGCACTTTGTTAATTTAATCTTCATTGCATTGAAAATCTATATCTTATGCAAGGCTTAGTAGCTGACAGATTCCTCTTTTTTTATGTAAATTGGGTTGTTTGAAATTCCTGAATAATACAGCTGTATGAAAAGTTAATTGCTCTTCTACTATTTAAAAAAGTAAAGGTCATGCATGCTGAATCTGCTGCCAACAGTTACATTTGCAGTTCAGTGCTGTGCCAAGAAAGTCATCCTCACTGTGGATTCACAGTGCATGGATACCTGAAATGAGCACAAGTCAAGGCCTCCTTTATGATCAGTAGAAGGGAATTTATCTTGTAAATATTGCTACTGCGGCATTGCCAGCGTCACCCTGGGTATCTTCCAAATCAATGTAGAACTTGATGCCATGTGCTCCGAACTTGACTGCTGCTCCCTGTGCAGTTTGTTGAACGAAATTTCACGAGCTGACGGGCACTGACAAAAATAATTTTGCATTTGCATGGTTTGTGTGACAGCATGATTTGAACTTCATGCGACAACATCGTGACATACAGCAATCTTGTTCATGACTGTCTCATCTTATATTTTGCACTGTCATACATTAATTATTTAAAAAGAAATTTGAGCAATATCTGATACAACATTGAAAATTTGGTATCCATTACACATTAATTCAACAGTAGTGTTCAAAGTCTGGTTTCTTGCTCTACGTTCATATGATTTCATGTAGTAGGCAGCTGGTGCCACACAGATGTGTGTGAGCTTGAAAAAAAAAAAAAACATTACAAGAGCAGTGAACTTAATGGAAACTCTTGCTTGGTGTAGATAATTCTGCTAATTCTATATGCCTTCATTTCGCTAGATATCACTGCTTCATGAAATCAAGAATAGCTACTTTTGACCTCTAGATCATGGAGCGCGAGTATAGGGATATTTGAAAAAAAGTTGTACATCCTTTTCCTCACTGATTGAGATAGCTTCCTGGTTTGGCAACGTCCGTTGTTTTCTCTCTGATAAAGATTGCTTGCAAAATGATGCTGATTTTGTTTGCGAAAGGGCATTGTGCTGAAGCACTACAGTAAAATCTCGTTAATTCGAAATTCATGGAACCAGAACAAGTTCCCAAATCAGCAAAATTGATTAATATCACTTCTATTAGGAAATTAAATGATTGTGTACTATACAGATCTGCTTTTATTTTTTAAAGACACAAATCCTGTTCCTACCTGGCATAAAAGCCCGGTAAAAACCGCAATTCTTGTGATTTTTTTTTTTTTCACAATGTGGCCACATTACGAAATCTCTCCATCTAAATAAATCTAAAACGGGCTTTTCACCTTCTCCTTTCTGACAGTGGGTGAAAACGAGCTTGCTGGCGGCACAATCACAGATAGCATCCTCTCACTTATGAAGGCATGAGTGGCCTAAGTGCACCATGTCATGCACTGTAGTAGCTACCGAACTGACCTTAGACAGCGTCAGCACAGTTTATATATGCTGAGTCAAAACAAAACTAGTTTGCCACAGCCACTATACGTGAACCCTTGGTTGCTAGCTGTGCAATCACAAATGGTGACCAGGCTCTTCCATGATCCTCTGCCCACTAGTGAAGCTGTAATTAATGAATGTTAAATGCAAATAGGCATGAAGCATTGTGGCTTGGCTGCTATTTGTGTGCAGTTTGCACTGATAATAGTGTGGACTATGCCGCACCTCGTTTTTGTTCGCATGGCTTTTTAGCACTGTGTGCGTTTTGTGGATTGTCCGAGTTCGCCAGAATGCAGCCAAATGTATCCAAAGTAACGCGAGTTTATTGCCATTGAATAATGCATACACTTGCCAACACCATAGGTGAAATTCAAATTCAGATTTTCCAAAATAACAAGTCAGGTTAGTGAGGTTTTACTTTATCACCCTGCTGCTTTTACAACTAGTCTCAAGTGTGACTTTCCACGTGATAGCAAAATAAGCACCAAACTACGTACTGTCACAAAAGATGCACAATACACTGCAGTGCGTGCCTTCTAGTGCCTTTAATCAGCACAGTGTTTTACAGTTTATGGCTTCCAAGGTATGGTGGAGCATTGTAGAGGCGACAACCGTGTTACTTCATCGTTGTCCGAAGACTTTGTTCTACTTTCATTGCCACACTGTAAATCACAGTACCTTATGTTTATGTTGCAGTTGGACATTTTGTTATATTGAGGCTATAAAGTAAATTGTGTTGTATTAACATGCAGTTCAATTTGCGTCTGGTGTGTTTCAGAGCTTTGTGTTGTCAAAGCCCAGCTGGTCATAAAATTGATCGCAGCTTTCTATCACTGCATCACTAATAACCTGTTCTGCTGATTCAGGGTATAAAGCTCTGTCAGTCAAACGGTAATAAGCGTTCATTTTGATGTAGTGCACTGAATAGCTCACATGATTCGACGATTTTGTGCAGGCTCAGAGGAGGCATAAGAACAGTCACCGCAACTCTGGCGGAGAACTGACCGAGGCAGTTGAAGAACTGAGGGATGCATTTGAGCGTGCTGAGCGAGCTTGCCCAGGCATCTGTGATGTCTTTCTCTGTGAAATGCTGCACCGACTTGCGCCTGGCCTCAGCCTCCACCGGATACAGGATGCCCTCCAGCGGCTAAGGTTGGTATATTGGTATATTTATTGTATTTATTACTTAACAAATAGTAATATTATGTTACAAGTAACACTGTTGCTATAACAAGGAGTACTAGCAAGTACTACTCATTAGCTGAGTTTTTTACCAGTGAAGCTGTTTAGCAAATCATTCCTTGTTCATAATTATTGTTCATCATTCTCTGCCTGTTTTAGTGTACTGCAGGATGAAGGCCTTATTCAGTGATCTCCAGTTTATCCTAGCTTGTGCGAGCTGAATCCATTTTATCCCTGCGAGCTTCTTAATTTCGACACTCCCTCTCACTCTCTGCCTTCCCCGTCTGCCTTTCCCATCTTTTCATAACCACTCTGTTGCTCTTTCGGTCCACTGGTTGTCTGTCCCACGCATCACATGGCCAGCCTGCGTCCCCTTTTTTTAAATGTTTTTTTTTATTTTTTAATGACTGCAAAACACACGTGTGTATGTGTCTTTTGATAACCACGTTGTGTTGTGTTTACGCCACTTTGACCATAGGCGCCGCAGCAACTCGTATTGAGTGTGACTGTGCACTCCCAGTGTGTACTGATAGTTGAGTACAAAAGGCATCCACTGCCACAGTCTGCTGTGCATTTCTTATCGGAGTGTGCAAATGCGTCAAAGCTTCACTTTACCGATTCCCACATTTCACGGAATCTGAACGATTTCTTTTTTGTTACTTCAAAGGCGGCCTTTCTATGAAGTTATCACTTGCTTGCTTTCCAACCTGTGTTGCGTTTTTGTGAGAGTGATGACGTGAAATTACGTTTATACAGCTCTTTTTAATCGGAAGCTCTGGAGGATCCTGTAGTAGGGTGAACTTTTACACCTTAACGAATGCAACAGAACAAACACAGGAGAAAGAGACACATAAACAGGACAGGTGCTAGATGTCAAATGACATTTCCATAATGTAAAACAATGGAAATGTGCAGACGTGTGCAGAACCCACAAAACTCGCAGCACTACTAACCTAGGTACTTGCAATGTCACTTCAGATAAGTTTTTTTTCCTTTGCAGTTGAAGTCCGAATTTCTGTGTTAAATATTGTTGTAGAGTGTTAAGATGATGCTATTGTAAAGTATATTTTCGGCACTACTGGTAGAAGCAGAATAAGCTGCTCATTACTAATTGGACGTATCACAGATTCTGTTAGCTCAACACTACAAAGCTGTTATGTTTTGCTAATACAGTGAAGGCTCATTAATTGGACACATTAATTTGAAAAATCAGGTAATTAACCACCACATTCTCTGGCCTTGGCCAGCCAAAGCGTTGTTCAGGGGCATCAAACTCTCATAACTTCAGTCATACCTGGCAGCAACCCGGTTAATATGGACAATTGTCTAAGCGCACCGAGTGCGAAGTGCCCTAAATGAGCGAAAATGGAATCGGTGGACAACTGAACTAAGGCGGCGCAGTGTGTGTCGCCATTGTTGTCAGTGTGAATCACATGGTGATGACAGTAACAATGTTTAGGGTTAGTGTGTCGCAAATTATTTAGGAGAGAGAGGTGTTGAGCCATGGCTACATTGTGAGCAAAGTCCCAACTGGCAAAAATAGCAACTTTTACGCTGCTCATATGCAAAGGGCAGTATTTACGTACTCAAGTAAATGGTGTAATATATGTAACATTGGTGTAATATACATTTGTTTCCTTGATACTTTCAGTTATTTGAAATTTAGTTAATTAGGGCATATTTTCTGGTCATGTGAAATTCGATTTAACAAGCTTTTACTGTACTAGTATGTGTGTGTCTACATTTTCTATGAAACTAACATATCTAAATAAGAGGTTGTTTTAGTTGTCACATGTTGAATTTTAGTTCTTGCTGTTGAAAGGTAACAAAATATTTATCGCGGAATAAATCTGCCTCGTACTTTGTCTTTACAGGGGAAGAAAACATTTCATATATGTAAATGAAACATTACAAAGAGCTATACATGACACTTAAGCTCATGGTTCGAGTAATTGGCTTCACCACCTGTCCCTTGCACCATTAAAAAATTACATCTCTCTTCTTAAACAATTTAAGATTTACATATGCTGCTGGTCTGTAACATTTTTTTTCTGTTTCAGGGAAAGTGCGTAATAATTTCTCAACACCGGCCAGCCATAACAAGGGTATCCACGAATCGTAGCGGCCACTACTTGCCACAGCAGTTTTGCGGGTTCCCTCTAACAAGCAGCGGTGTTTGGAACAGCAGCAACCGTTTGCGCATATGCACAGCACATGCAACACCGGTGCTCAATGCCAACCAGCCTGCAGCGCTGCTCGCTTCCTCAGAATGCAAGGCAGCCTGTTCAGTTTCCGTGGGAGTGATGCAGGTGTGTCTGGAACTGGTGTGCACCCAAGGAAAAAGCAGCCAGCCAATGAACTGACAAGTGGATAATGGGGTTGCTTTGTGCAAGCCAATGTGAAACAGTTGCCTCTATACACCTGGGGCAGAATTCTAGCAACGAGAAGCCTGTTCCAAGCTTAAAAAGCCACACACTTGGGTGCAAGTGATTGAAGCGAAGTTTGAAAATGCACGACAGGCTCCTGTTGCCATTGTCATTGGGGACAGCAGCCCTCAGTCATGCCCTATTGTGTTGTTTTTTTCTGTGCAGTGCTGGCTGAATTTGGTGTAGCGATGCCGCAGGGACTGTTGTCTTCACTACAGTTACATTGCACATGCTAGTGCCACCGTTGGCGTCTTTGATCGCATGCGAGAGAAAAAAGGAAGAGCTAGTAGTGCATCTCTGTTGATGAGAGATTGCACACTTGGGGATGAGCCAAGCTTTGATATCATGGCAAGGCAGGACTTGTTCCCCTTTGCTGCACCTTTTGACAGGGCACTTAGCTCTCCCCTTGCCAGTGGCTCTGGCTTGTCTAGTGTCTCCATGTGGCAAGAAAGCCTTTGTTTCTGTTATTTATGTACATCAACCAGACAGTAGAGTGCGTTATCTGCCAGGGTCCTCAGTGAAGCAGTTCGTTGCCAAGCAAGCGAAAGATGTCATTTTAGTCGGTAAAAAAAGAGAAATTGGAATTACCACCAGTCTGGATGCTGTCTTCTTCCTTGCCACTTTTGAAGATTTCAGTTGGACTATCCAGCATCAACAAGTGCTGCTTGTGTGCCAGTGATGTGGTGGAGTAAATCAAGCAAGTGCAAAGCAGAAGATGAATTCGTCACGCAAAGCGCACACCCGTGCTTTTCTTCCGGTGCACATGGACTTGTCAACACATCTCGGTGACCTCGTGTGTGATTTTTGTGTGAGAGCCACCCTGTGTTGTTATGTGTGAGTCTTCCTTTCCAGCTGAAGCTATATATTGTTTTCAGTGCTCTTTGACATCCCACTTCATTTTGTTATTTCTTTCCTTAAGCCACCTTAGAGAAGTGCTAACTTTTGAGTTCTGGGCACTTATGCACCGTGGTGCTGCTAGCCCCACTTGTGAATTTTTTTTTTTTTTTTGTTGCTGCCTCACGAGTAATGAGCACACCCTTTCACTAAAAGTGTACTTAATAATGGCTGAGGAGAACAGGTGTGGAGTATGGGATGCAAGACTGTAAAGTCATAAGGAGCTTAAGGCGTCGCTATCTCATTCTCTGCCTACCCCAGTTTCTTTCAATCGAATGATTGAAGTTAATCCTCTCCACAGCAGCAGCACGCAGTTGTCATCCAGCCACACTACACTGCTTGTGTAAAAGGCAACATTTACTGCCTTTCACAAGCTGCTGTGGCCTGTTTGTGCTCTTGATGCCTAGCTCAGCACAAACCAGCTATTCAAACATCAACAGCAATCCAAGTTGACTCGTCTTGTCTCGTGACGTAAACTTCTCGCAGTGACATATCATACTTGTTGAAGGCAGTCATGAGGCTCTAGTTGTTTGTACAGCATTAAGGGAAAAAAAATAAAGTAAATAAAAATATTTTTTTGTAAGCATGGAGCAAGCAGTGAAAAAAGACACCCAACTGCTGTGTTAACATCCAAGGTTGTACAGTTTTCATGTGCCTCCCACCTTGTTCCTTTTGTCCTTGTTCTGCTGGCTCTTGCCTTGTGCACATGTGCTCCTCTATGGAGAACTGTGTGGAACCAACTGCATATGCAGGGCACTGCCTTGTGAGTGCCGCACTGGTTCATAATCTACTTAGTAGTGATGCAGAGTTACAGAGGCCTTAGTTTTAAATTATGGCGTAGTGTGGATTGCAAATGTGCGAGTTCAGGTGATGTTTTATTTTGTACTGCTAATCATGGGACCAGCTGTGTCGAAATCATTTGCAGCTAATAAATACAACAGGAAAAATCAATACAAGGGCTGATTGTTGTCACCTTTTGCTGCTTGATTGAGTCAACCAGAGCACTAAGGATGTTGGGAACATATAGTTTTGTTTCACGTTTTTTCCACTCTTGGCTGTACTTTCAGCCAGTAATAAGGAGGTGAACCACTGAAAACACTTAGTGTTCACTTGATGCAGTTAAATCCATTAAGTTGACCTACAACCACAATTAGTGAACATGATATGGACGTACATATTCCTTGTAATGCATATAAAGTGACAGCTGTGATTAAAGTCGGCAATACATGACTGCAGGTCATGCTGCTTGCAACTTTGCATCACTACTGCAATGTACACGCCAGTGTTTACCTCTCGCCACAGTGACGAGACGGTTTCAGAAGTCGAGTTGGAAATATCTTTCACTGTTAAATTGTGCAAGTAAGACTAATTTAAAGCTCTTTATTAAACTGCTTACTTGAGCACCTTGACATGTGCTGAATCGTCTTTAGGATTCCTGTTCATACCTGTTGACCATAAGCGGGCACGTCCAGTGTTGTCTTATATCTTAGTATTCAAGACGAGGATTACCCTCTTGATACATGTACCTTCACTCAGAGTACCTAGAGTCTATAGAGCCTCCTATTTTTACTTCACATGAAAAGGAGAGGGGGAGTTGCAGTAATTTTCATATACTGCGTAGAGTAAAGATATGAAAGATTGCTATTCTGCAAAAAGTATTTTTCATTTCTGAGTAACTGGGGCCAGAATAAAGAAAATTATTTAGTGTAAAAAAGAAATAGTGGAGGCAGGAGTGAAAAGGGGGCAGTTTCAACTTCCAAAGAAAAAGCAAGAACCAAGGACTTACCTTGTGCCAGTCTATTATGTGCTTGCTTCATATTCAATCACATGACATGTTGGTGGCTGCATTTGCAGCCTATAAGTGGGTCGTAGGGCTACATGGTTGGAGTTGGAAATGAGCCATTCATTGTTATATTGGAGCACGGGTAGACAGACACTTCCCTTCCCTGGTGCATTGTTGCTACATGCAAAAATTTGTTCCTGCCTCCTGCACAATGAGCTTGGCTTTTGTTCCTTGAGTATAGGTCAAGTGTGTTGTGATTGGCCCTCCCTGCCACCTTTAGACTTGTCGAAGGTGTAAATTAGGTTTTTTGATGCTCTGCTGCTGCAAGAACAGACCTGTACGTAGAGACAGAGGCAAGAAAAAAAAAAAGGGAGTTTCTATTTTTTGTCCTTTCCCTGCCGAGCTCTCTTTACAGTGCACTGTCTACAGGAAGATGTAAATACAAAGTGTGACATATTGAATGACAATAAATTTTTCAGAAACAGCCTGATGTCTTTTGCTCCTTTATCTGTGCCCATCTAGAAATGGCCTCTAGTGTCTGCAAAGTTCTGAAGTGCTCACACTTCAGAATTGTAGCTTAACCTAAATTTTAATGACCTAGGCTTGACACCCTGCGTCAGAAATACCGAAGTATACATGTATTCAGTCAACTAATATATACCCGCCTAGCAGGAGCCAGTGTGTGACTTGTGTATATTAGAGGCATAAGTTGGCAGAAAAAAGTGCAACTAACTCAAACTCGCTCAAGAAATATGTCTTGCGCTTTGGACTCGCTCAGACTCGGAGTCGCCAAAATTTTCCTAGCTGAACTCATTCAGACTCGCACTCTCAAAAATTTTCTTCAACCGGACTCGCTCGGACTCAAACTTTCCAATGCATTACTCACCCGGACTCTCTCAGCTCGATCTGAGCGAGTCAGGGTGAGTCGACTCGTGTGTAAGTGCGCCGACCTACGATTGGAGGTGCACAAAACAATGTAGTAGTAGTTTCACTTACCCTTTATAGAGTTACTCAAACCTCGATATAACGAACTTGAATGTAACGAAATATTGGTTACAACGAAGTAAATAAATAATCTTGCAATAGTGTAAAGAATATACCTTTAACTAGTTGTTAGTTATAAAGAACTTATTTTGTGCGAGATGCAACTTTTGGTGTGATGAGGTTTAAGTGTGATAGCCAACTTGCATCCTCTGGTAATTTACTATGTGTTTGTTATCTACAGACAACTTTCCTCTTAAATTTGCTCATATAGGTCCTTCCAGTGTGGCAAAAAGACAACTCTTCTTATCGTCTTGTCATCTCTGCGCTGCGAAGGCCTGTTGAACTGAGCCAAATCATAGATACGCTTTGTTGCATCTTTCTGCTTTCAAGCTAACTGTGGGTCACTCTCGTCTCGAGGAAGCATGCTACTACACACTTATAAAAAATTGAAAATGTATGCAATTTTCTTTGTGTTGTGTAAAAAAGGAGCAAAATGGACTCTTTGCGGTAGTCAGCTAAAACTGGCTAATTATTGACTAGGCAGATGTTCTTTATACAAATTATGTTAATGCAAAAACAAGGTGAACAAGAATGATAGGCATAGTCTGAACAATAATTAGGCACAAAAAAAGAGCAGGCTCTGGTAGCTTTATGCAGAAGTAAGAGTGAAACATTATTTACAAAACAGGAAAGTCAAGACGATGGTTATAGCGCGAGAACAAAACGACAACACAGAGACAAGAAGGACACTATCGTCATGCCATACCAACTAGCCCAAGCTGCCACACTTCTAAGAAAAGTCAAGTTTGAGAATTTATGGTTAAATTGCTGGAAGATTTACAGGTTCCAATATACTGGGGTGTGAACTCTTAAATCTGTTCAATTTCCTCTCAACCACACTATGTAATGAAAACTAAGCGGGCTGTTTGTTCCACATGGTTTCCAAGTTCACACTGTGAAAGTTAACCATTTAGAAGTCACACTAATTCTAAGCTCCGGCAGAAAATAACAGTGGATTTGGTGTGAGAATAATCGGGAAAAGAGGGAACTATGATTATGTTTAGAGGAGAACAAATGTTTATTGATTCTAAAGTCATCTATAACAGGACGTAGTCTAGACCATGACTGTCAGCCATCTTCCCAGCTCTTTTTATGGCCCGAAGCTGGACCCTGGGTTCTTAGTATACTTTTCCATGCCATAGGTGAGGTAGTGACTAGAGGAAATCAGCCTTTCCTGCAGTTCCATAGAATATTAGAGATGGTGGCTATTTCCCAGCATAATGAGCAATGGGTACTAATGAGGCAAGGGTGGAAACGTGAGCCAGAGACGAGGGTTGCAATCTTGTACACATTGTCTTCTGTCCCATCTTGGGCACATGGTTTTTGGTCATGTGATTGGCTGGAAGCCAGCTGTTTCGGGC
Source organism: Rhipicephalus microplus (assembly GCF_043290135.1). Taxonomy (NCBI): domain Eukaryota; kingdom Metazoa; phylum Arthropoda; class Arachnida; order Ixodida; family Ixodidae; genus Rhipicephalus; species Rhipicephalus microplus. The sequence continues at coordinate 247,936,736 of NC_134700.1, read as the reverse complement.
CAATCACATTACCAGGAACCAAATGTGTGCTACATTTCCCAACAGACATTTTCACTTCATTTCAATGCTTCACTGACATGGCACTAGACAAAAGTATGCTGTCTCAGTTTCCTTCTTTGATGGCTCATATCCACTCCAGGGGATTGACAAAGATTTGGAGTGGTATAATACATTGTTGAAAGTCTCACAACCACTACACTCAGGGGCACTGCAAAAGAATCAGACAACATAACATGGCAAGAGCTTTAGTTGGGCCCTGAGGAGCAGATCCAGAGCAGCTAAAAGTCCGCCTCCCCTCCCCAAGATATGGTCAGGCAAATAATCAAGTGAGTTAAGATGTACTGATGTTGCTACTCGAGCTTTTCAATGAGTAATGTAAAATGCAATATGAAAATGTTCTGTTTGAAATAAAAAGGTATTGCGATTACATCATTCCAATGTGGACATTTCAAGTTACGTGAGTAAATAAAAAAAGTGGTTAAAGAATGAACGGAAGGCATTTATTTTTGCGACTCTCACAAACTGGCTGCAGAAAAGCTGCTTCATGACAGTTTGTCACTAACATTGTCCGCCTTGCGCTCTGCCGATGCCCATAACTGCAATCCAAGCACTATAATATCAAATTTGGCATTTGGGTGCATGCCTTACATTTCTAGCAGATGCCATAAACGGTCTATTGACCGCCGAAGCAGCAATTTAATTAGCTGCTATACAGTCATTATCTCATGTGTTGTTTGCGAATGCCGGAGTGGCAGAAATCCGCGATCCCCAGACATATCCTCGTGTTCGCAGCTACTATCATTGCACTGCAGAAAAAATCATTCAAAGGAAAAGGGTCTTCTTTTCTTTAGGATTGTTGTGGAAGCTAAGGTCTTTCTCACGGGCAGAAAAAGCACACTGAGGCACAGAGTAGTACTTGACCATTGCGCAGCACTCGATCACCACCGGGACGTGTGGAGGGTTCACAGGTCCACGTGTTTGCAGGAGCAGAGTCGCCACGGTGATGCGGTCTCCATTGACGGCATCGGCTGCGCACATTCAACAACGTGCCTGCGTCGTACACCGCCGCGCCGTCGATGAGACATCGCGACGTTTCGCTAGCTGTATCTACATGCTTGTAGATGATGGAGAAAGGCTGGCTTATTTATGTTGCGAAACACCCGAAGTAATTAGTATCACACGGAGGAAACTGCAGATGGCGAGCAATAACACTTACATATAGTTTCACTTTCTTGCCAGCAATACAGTAGGCGGCATCGCGACGTGCTTATCGGCCATCTGTGAGGTTTCTTGGCCCTCTCAAGTGGGCTGCAACTAAAACAAACTCATAATAGCCCTCGAAAATATTCGTTGTGGGCGCTAGCTGACCCTCGCGAGGCTGTTCGTTCGACAATGTTCCCGCCAGAAGGAGACGATCCGCGCACAGAAGCAGCGCCAGCTGCAACGAGATTGAGCAGTACTGAGACTGGTAGATATTCTATGGCGGAGTAGGCGAAGTCCATGGTGTTCGTTCGACAATGTTCCCGCCAGAAGGAGACGATCCGCGCACAGAAGCAGCGCCAGCTGCAACGAGATTGAGCAGTACTGAGACTAATAGATATTCTATGGCGGAGTAGGCGAAGTCCATGGCGGAGTCGACAAACTCCACTTCAAGAGCTCGAGGCCAATAGAGTTTCTCACGAACTATGAGAAATTATCAGCCCGCCCTGGGCCGGTTCGCTCCTCCTTAGGCGACCTGGTCACCGCCGGGTTCTCCCGGGGTCACCATATCGACGCCCAGCTTAGCGCGGACACTGCTCTGGAGGTGCCCCTCTTTACAAAGAAAAAATGAAGAATTTTCTGAGAACTCCTTTCATTTAATGCTCACGAGTCCGGTTCTCATACAACTCAAGGCTGTCCAGAAGGCCCACGATGTGGCGGTGAGGCTGGGCCTCCCCGTCCCAACGTGGGAGCGGCTCGCGATCCTACCCCTATAAAACGGGGGTGGAATCCTTCAGGACCCCAATAAAAGTTTTTCATCCATCCATCCATCAGCCCGCGCGCACTTTCTCGTGTTTCACAGCAATAGAGCTGTACTTCTTCATTGATATCTGCTAGCTTGATACATTTCTTCTCGTCATTTATGCGGCATTGGTCCGCGTCCTAAAATAAACTGTATTAGCCTTCTTTAATGGAAATCGAAACAATATACCGAAACTACTGCAGCGTGCAGGAACAGCGGCAATTAAGTTTCTTGTCTTGTCTTGTCGCCTAGGATATCTTGGCTCATACCCACAAATTAAGTTTCACACCAGTTCTTACTTGGACGAATCTTAACATGTCCACATAATTATATACGCATAAAATCAGATTATTGCTCTATTCTAAGAATAAATTTGTTTATGTAAATATTTGTATGCATTACATTAAGCACCACACTTGCCTATAGGCTATCGGTAATCTTTCTGTTATATCTCCATCATTCTAAATCTGAACAGTAAATTTTAAAGCCACTAGATTCTTGGCCAATCTCCCACAGTGGGTATGCGCCACTAACAATAGGAGAACAACAACAACAACGAATCTTCGTCGTCGGTTGGTGCATGGCACAATAACGTGCACTGGCATCGTGCGTTGTCGTTTCCGGTGCGCTGCAGCTGTCGCGCCACCGCCCATTTCATTCATCGAAATTATGTTGTGGGAGCGTCGCCGCCATCCGCCGTAATGCATGATTCGCAGGCTACGCGCCAAGTTTCGCTATTGGCTGAACGCCGAAGACTACACGCCACTCTTAGAGAAGACCCTGGGCGATCTGCGCAGCGATGACACCGACGTGGCCATTCGGGCAGCAGATTTCGTGCTGGGTCTCTTTCCGCTTTTGCAGGCGCCATCGTTGAGGGTGCACTACAACGACATCGTATGCGCTGCATATAAACAGCTTGTCTGCACCGACGGTCTGGTACGCTCTAAGATGTCCGAATTGCTGGAAATGATGATCGCTCTGGACATGCAAGCTACCACCGAGCTTATGCTGTTTCTCGCGGACGAAGCCGACAGCATGCAGCTCGCCGGCATCCTCACGGCTTTCTGCAAGGTTCTGCGCAGCGACATGTGTATGAAGGACTTCCCGAACCAGCGGGTGCTAAATTTTTTCGAGAAATACCTGGACAGCACGGATGACAGCATTCGCAGCAAAGCGATAGCCGGTGCCCTTCTTATGGACTACTACTTCAAGGCAGCGTCGCCGAAACTGGAGACCGAAGATGAACCATAGCTGCAAATGTGGTCGCCTCTTGGTTACCTCTCGTTGCAAGGCTGAACGGTTATCGAAAATTCAAGCAACACGCTGTGCTTTTGTCGTTGTGTCGAGGTGCGGTCAGACTGCAGAGCCCAATCGATTTACTTTTGCTCGAAGTTCTGACGCTACTGTGCGCCAGGCGAAATGTGCGTTAAACATATAAAAGCAAACGTCACATCTGGTGTCACTAAGTCTTTGAATTAGTCAAGGACAGTAGCGTGACATGTAAAGAATGCTTTCAACTTAATATCGAAACCGAAACTATACGTTTATGACTGCTAGTAGTTGGTCAGTGTATACTTGTACATACATTATTTGCAAAAAAAATTAAGTAAAAAATACATTTACGACAATTTAAGTTTTGTTTTCACAACTTGTACATACCATATTGCATTGTTTCAGTTTCCGGATCCGTTTATTGGTACGCCGTACGCTAGTAAGAAGATGGAGTATGCTGTGGTGTAGATAGTTTATTGCCTGCATCTTTAACTGCTGTTTTTAGTTATTTATTTTCAGCGATGGCCTGTTTTCTTGTGACTTGTTTTCACTTTTCTCCTTACTCATGAGCTGCTCACCTCGATACCTATGTGACGCGCTTGTTTGTGAGAACTTCGCAAGTTCAGCCTGACGACGTATTTGTAACAGGTAAGTCATTGACGCTTCCTCAGATCTGCCGCTACTTCACACGTGGTTTTGTAGTTATGAGCTTTCTCTCTCTCTCTTATTTGCTACACGTGGACTTATTATACTGCGTGCAGATTAAGCTCATTTACAGAAATCGAGTTTTGTACTGGGGTACGAAGGGCTGGCAGATCTCTCTCAGCTGTCGTGAAAAGCGCGTCTTGTTCGCGTTTTCACTTTTGCAGTAAACGTGTTACTTTGGAAAACACCAAAGTTCTGTCGTCTTACGCGCTATGCAAAAAATACGAAGGTCTGGCTTGATCAGTAGCATGTAATTTTACGTAAGTCCGTGCACTTTAGTATGCCATTCCAACCAGCTGATCCCTTGTCAGGTGCCTTTTACATGCGTTGCATCTTGTCTCCCTGTTGCATCGGAGTGCGTACAAATATAGCTAAAATATTTATAACTGCTAAGTTTGAATTTGCATTCGTGTAACGATGTCAACAAGTTCGAAAATTTTGAGAAGGGCACACTTGATTGGTGGAAGCCCGCATCGGTGTTCCCAACTGTACAAATTGGAAACGGCTAAATGGCGTACCGCACTGCGCCGGTCAACTTGTCGCAGTTGGAGTTATAGCTTTGATGAATGCGGATTATCACTGTGTGTAAACGCTACAGCAGTAATATTAGTTGCCTATATTTTACTCGCTCGTTTAGGTTTTTCGTGTGCTGACGTGCTGATGTTAAGTATTAATCCTAGGCGTTTTTACTTGTACTGAATGTCACTCTCAATTGTATTTCTTATGGGCATGTCATAAATTCTTTGAAAAGTCAGTAATGTTTTTTTTTTCAAACAAGAGAAATGTACTTAATACGTGAGGAGAGGGTATAAGCATCGAAGTAAGTCGTGCATAGTTGACTAACAACCAGATCACCAAGGCGGTTGGATTCATGTCTGAATGGTGGTGAATAGTAATCATTGCGTGTGTATTTTCCAGTGTTGAAGGGAAGCTGAAGTAGCTTTAGAACTTGGTAGAACTTTATGGTAGAGGACCCACATTCTTGCCGATGATATTTCATTTTTTTCTGTGATTTTAGCAGCAGGGGCTTTAAGTACGCGGGAAAGGTTATCTTGCTCCATCCACGTAAGCACTCTGAAAGTGTGCGCATGGAATTTCTCTCACTTGGTAGTCTTGGCGGAGCCGCGGTGTACCGCAGTGTAATATTCCTGCTGCTGTTTACAGGATTGTAAGTGTGTTGCGTATGAAGCAGAGGCTCAAGTTATTGTAGAGATGCTGAAAGTCCTGTAGCCAGATTACATTGTCTGCTTTAACGACAGACAAACACAATGTGAACAAGCGTCTTATATCTTAACACTGGCCCCCCTATGGCTAGCTTTGTCGACACGGTGTTGCTGTAGCTAATTGCATGAGCCATGCTTTAACATGGTGCTTTTGCAGATGTTGCGTCTTTACCAGAGATGAGGTCAATGTGTTTGCTCAGCAACTCAAGAAGCTCTGCGGCCATACAGCTGTCTTCTTTATGTATAGTAGGGAAAACTCCTGTCATGAGAAGAAAGAGTAATGTTGCGTATTAGGAAAGAGCATCCTCCCGTTAATACCGTTATACTTGCGAACACATTGGCACATATTGATTGACATCATTATTTGAAACTTCAGTGATGTTGACTATAGACGCTGATATTAGAGTGTACTAGAAACAATTGCAGTACACTCTACCTATATACAGAAATTTCTCCCGACAACTCAGTTGCAGTGCGCTAAACGATGTGAACCGACCTAACTGCCATTTTTATGTAAACACGGGACTTCACAGACGGTGTGCAAGCTGCTTTCACGAAACCTAGTTCATCATCAGACGTTTCAAGGGTCAACTTTAAATGTCTAACATGGCGTTCTTCCTTATGAGCCATTAAAAAAAAAGAACCTTTTTTTAATGGCTCATAAGAAGCTTCTGTTGGTATTTACACAGGGTATTTAAAAAATGTATCCAATATTATTCAAAAATTACAGAAAGAAGGCGTTTTTGTGCTATGTGCGGCATTCCCTTTCCTGTGGCAGAAGGCATCTTCAGATGTATACAAAAATAATTATGGAAGTAATTATAAAAATTAAAGCAAGAAGCTTTTTAACTAGTAGAAATTGCTGGTCGAGTCGAATGGGCAAATTCAAGGTCTTCCTATGAATAGACCATAGGCACTTAAAAATTTTGGAAAGATTGCCACTGGTAATCAACATGGAGTGATGAAGTCTGGCTAATTTAGCTGGCGAAAACGACGTACCAAACAGCGCGTATACCATTCACTTCAAAAACTCCCACAATGACGACTCTGTCTTCGCATTGGGGGAGAATAATAAGCAAGCATTGATAAGTGGCCACGAAGCGATGTGTTTAGATTGACGGTTGATAACGGCATGCCTCTCTTGAATGTGTCATAGTACATGTAGGAAAGATATGCAAGCTTATATATAGCTTTCCAGTGGCACTGCTATGTTTATAGAGTGCTCAACAATGCTTTTGTGTTTATTTTGTGACATTTTGCAGTGATGGAGTGACCAGAGTGGGATGTGAAGATGTCTATGCAGGTTGCCAACGTATCCCCAGGGGGTGCAGGGAGCATACCCTTGGGGAGGCTCATTGACTTCATCTTGCAGAGAACTTACCATGAACTGACTGTGCTTGCTGAGCTGTAAGTGCCTTTTTGGTTTATTAAGGTCTTCTTGGAGTCTATTGCATAGGGTGTGATACTATAGGAATAGGAAATAAGGAACTCTTGTAACACCAATCATGACGATGAAATGGTCGTGTTGACCTTTGGACAGTTAGCACAAAAATAGAAATTTGGGTGTGATATGCCCACCACTGCTGATCATGGGCAGTTATGTATGGGTTAATGAAGAAAAATGATAGAGCAGCTGGAACTCTGACAAATAATGCAAATAGCATACCTGTAAATGGTAATGCTTAAAATAAAACAAAAGCATTATGGGTTGCAATAGTTCAAGTGTCTTGAAATGGGCGAGAATCACTATCGGTGAGCATATTTGAAGGCATGTTACTTCAATCTTATATTTGCTCATGCTAATATACCAAGTGTCTATTGTGCAATAATGTAACACAATACATGCATGTATGTAGCTGCACAAATTGTTGATGCATTCGCTGCAGCTGATGACAGTGCTCAATCTTTAGCTGGAAAAGCCTCAACCACCCTCTTGTTATGCGGCTTGCATGGTGGGACACTTGATGTGACTCTGTGCTTCTCCCATGCAATATTACATCTCTTGATGTGACTCCTTGTCCCACATGACAACCATCTATGGTATTTTTTCTAAGCAGTTTCAAGCACTGACATGGCTTTGTGGTAGAATTCTTGCCTGCCAAGTAGAATAACAATGTTTGATTCAGGCACGAATCTTGATTTTTAACCTTTGCATTCATTGGCATCTTTCACTCATGTATAACACCGATTTTTGCTCACAACCAATGATGTTAGTACCACTGTTTTTGTAAAACAGGACCTCTAACGGTAAGGCATTAAAAAAAGAAGCTGGATCAGTCTAATATTGATAGCGCTTAGACGTCTGAGCGCGACCACTTTGAAATGCTCCAAGCAGGAGTGTTATACTCTGAAAGAACTGGATACGGCTAGCGTAACATAAGCATCTCAAGAGAACTCTGGAAGGCTAGAAAGTGACAAGCCAAATCTATCATTAGTTCATCAGTTGGGAATTACAATGAGTTCCGGGTGGTCACGGTTGGCACTCCTTCTTTTCTAGGCTTCCTCGCAAGACAGACGTGGAACGAAAGATTGAGATTGTGCAGTTTGCCAGCAGTACACGGCAGTTATTTGTTCGACTGCTTGCACTGGTCAAATGGGCAGCAAGCGCAACCAAAGTGGAAAAATGTGCAGTAAGTGTCCCCAGCACTCTATTGTTCTGTCCCGAGAAATTTCTTACAGCTTGCTTTTGAAGAGCATAAAGAAGAAAAGCGATTTTTCTTGTGTATGTTAATTAGGTTTTCACGGTGCCGATATCACCACTCTTGCCTTGAAAAGATGCCAGATGAACTAGAAAATTTGCAAAAGGGAACTACAGGTGGTGGTGCCACTATGAAGTTCCTTCACAAACTTGCGTGAGCTCGCAGATTTTGATCTTGTCTGCTATGGCCAACATAATTTTTTATCAGTAAAAATGATTTACACTGTGTTCTAAGGTAGCCAGAGACAAAATAGCAAGTTTCAGAAAATTTCATTGAACCAACGTTGTCAAAATATAAAAAGAATTACTGGAATATGTCATATCACGTTGACATTCGTGTGCCAAAGTTCCAGTATGAAATTTATAAATTAAGGTTTGACCTTCATTTATTTTATTTTCTGATAACTATTACACATTTAATTTATTACCTTCTCTTGCATTGCAATCATGATTGCTACGGCTAAATTTCTGTGGCATTATAGACTCCCTAGTCAAGCTTACAAAATTATTTAGCTTTGATAACTGTGATGTTGTAGTCAACTGAATGGCATATTGTATCTTTACTGATTCACTTGATGATCACTGCGAGCACAAGTTTGCGACCTATGAGGCCACTTCCACATGTAATGTGCTAGTATATCTTGGTGCATGTTAGTAATGCTAGCCCGTGATAATTGTTGCCTTGTATTCCCACCTCTTTAGAACATCGTAGGATTTTTGGACAAGCAGAACATGCTGTTTGTGGAGACAGCAGACATTCTGGCCATGATGGCAAGAGAGACGCTTGTGCAAGCAAGGTGGGTATTCCGCCTATTGCCTACAGGCTGTTAAAATGAGTGTCGCTGATGTCAGTGATTGTCATGTGTTTATTGGCTGAGCCAATATTCACCTCAAGTACTTGGTTGTGATACAGCAACTTCGCTGTTGTTGGAATGTTTGCATGCTCTGATCCGATTAACAGTCCTCACTCAGTGCAAACCATTTGTGATTTTATCAATTATCGTGCCAGTTGTTTTGAGGGCATAATTGCACATGTCCTGTAAAATCTAGTAAGAAATTGAGTGCAGATGTTTGATTTCACAGTGGACTAGCAAGCTTTTTTTTTTTTTGACAATTAATCAGGGTTTGGGTTGTGGAAATGTGTTGCTTTTTTATGTATAGGTTGCTCATTGTAACAGTAATTTTGATGTGCAAATGCTGTTTTTAAGTGGTGATTTCTGTTTTGTCTCCATGCAGATTGCCTAGCTTTCACATACCGTGTGCTGTCGAGGTTCTGACATTGGGCACATACTCTAGGCTGCCGACGTGCATTCGGGTAAGCTTTATGCACTAGTTCTGTGATAGCCCCATAAGGTTTATGTTGAAGTGCTTTTTCCACTGTTGACTGAAAAAAAACAGCTATTGGCTGCCTATTACATTTTAATTGTTATTTATAGTTATGCAAGAGCTTAAGCCGTTAGTGCAGAACAGAAAAAGGGGGAAGTTGACAAATTGCTTTTTATGGTCTGTACTTTTATTTTTAAAATGATCCTTCCATGCCGTCGCTATTGCACATAATCCCGCAGTAGAATGTATATTGCACTATTTTTTCCTTCTCAGTTCTCTCATTGCTTTTTTTTTTCTGTTACGGTCTTATGTGCGCATCCACATCTGCACTATTCTAGTATATGAAGAGCACTGCCCTAGTATGCAGAGAGTCATGACGCTTTATCTTCAGTTCACCTGCCTGCCTGAAAAAAAGTGCAATCATGGTTTGATACGTGCAGTTGTTTAAATGTTTGCACTTCAACCTCTACTTTGTGTTGTGTGTCCACAGGACAAGATTGTGCCCCCTGATCCTATCACCCCTGCGGAAAGAAAAAGCACTCTGCAAAGGCTGGATCAGATCATCCAGTATCGTCTTGTCTCATCTGATCTGCCTTCCCAAATGAGATCGCACAGAATCGGCAAGTTCACCAACACATTGGAATGCTAGCTTGCTGGCTAATGGCTAATTGTCGTGTCATAAGGTTGTAACTTCTTTTTGTTTTAGCAGATTAAGGTTCTAAGTAAGTAATATGCACATTGGATTGTCCTTAAAAAAAGTTTACTATTCAACAACATGTTTTTATTTTTTGTCTTTACTTTCTCAGGAAACTTATACTATGCAGTTTTATTTTCTTTATAACACATACACCCACACATAAATGCAATACACTCACGAGAATTTGAACACTGATAATTCAAACTTTCTGTTAAGTTTGTCCCTTTATTACACATGCATGCAGGTGCCCTTTGTTAACGAGTGCCATTATGATCGCACTTACGTCTAAAAACATTACTGGCAATCATTCAGAGCTGTCTATGACGTTGACGCATGTGCTGAGAAACAATAAATAAACGTGGATGCCAGTTTTCATTTGGCGCATGCTCATCCCCTCTTCCCACCACTTCGCTGATCTCCCAAGTTTTGCAATGCCAGGTATAGCGCGTACCTTAGTTTCTCGTGTACAACCCTCATAAAATATGCAGAAAATTCAAAGCTAAATTGTGTAAAATATATTAAAACGTTAGGTGTGTAAGTTGGCTTCACAGCACTACTGTACAGTAGCGCAAGGAAGGGGGGCCTCATGACAAAATGACGAGATTTTTTTAATGTATTCTTCCACAATTTTTTGTTAGGCATGCAGCTTGTACATGAGGTAGTACTTCACGTTTATATTTGCCACTCACTACAATGCAAGTTGCCATGTCACTCTGTGTCATAGTTATGAGAGCTTCTGATAATTCAAACAAAATCTCGTGGTACTTTGATTTTGTACTATTGACAGCCTACTGCGTGTTTGTGTCTTTTTGTGCATGCTGCGTGCATGCACTCGTGTGCTCAAGGATAAAGTTTAATGAGTCACATAGAAAATGCAGATAATGCAGTTGAATAGAGAATGCTGAGTGTACGGAACACAAAGAGTGAATGAAAACAGGCCGGCCTGCTGCACAATGGCAAAGGCAAGCCCAGCAGCTGGAACGTTAGCAAAACTTGTGTATTGCACGTTTATCATACTCTTCTTGAACTACAGTGAAACCTTGTTAATTCGAAGTCACTGGGGCTGCAAGAAACCTTGGAATTCAGCGGGTTTTCGAATTAACCGAACGTACAAAAAAGTCGGTTGCAAAGAACTTGGAACTATTCAAAGTAATCAAGGCTCTTTGTTTGCTGTGCCGGCTAGCTTGCGTCTCCAAGGGTTATCTTTCACAGCAATACCTGGGCTTAATTTTGCCACAAACAGAGGGGAATGGTGGGCTTCGCTGCTGCCAGGGGTTATTAAAAAAAAAAACGGAATTGACTGAAATGTGTACCTTTGGAAAACAAGACATCTTCACTGCAACTCAGTAGTGACACAAGGGCACCATGTCGCCTGCTCCTGGCTGCGTCAGCGCGCTCACTGCAGTGGTCTACTGGCTAAGGTACTCGGCTGCTGACCTGCAGGTCGTGGAAATGAATCCCATCTGCGGCCGTCGCAGCCGGGTGCTCAGGTTTGGGTGCACGTTAAAAAACTCCAGGTGGTTGAAATTTCTGGAGCCCTCCACTACGGCGTCTCTCATAATCATATGGTGGTTTTGGGACGTAACACCACACATATCTATCAATCACCAATCATCGAAATAGGTTTTGCTTACAAGAACTTCTCCAGCAGTGCAAAGCGCACATTGCTGGAGTAACCGGCAACCGGAGGTTCGCATACATAGCGAATTCTGCTGAACTGTTCTTTTTTAATTTTGTTACAATCTCAGAAAGAATAAGTAAGCCATGGCACGCTGACATTGCAAGAAACATGTGATGTGCTGTTCACGCGTCACCGCTGTGTTGTACTGAAGCATGTCTCATTTTTTTTCTTTTGATCACAAGGCCAGTTTTTTTTTCTTTTTTGCACTGGAAGTAGCGAGGCTGGGGTGCTTCAGCTGTCACTCATCAGTATCGCTGTGTTGCATTACTTTGTGGCAATTAAGGGCCGTCGTTTCTGCTGATTTGCGGCGAAATCAGCATGTGAAACTGGCACATGGCACCCACAGTGTTTAAATTAACCAGACTGGTGCTGGCCGCCGCTTCGAATCAACCTCTCAAACTTACATTGCAATATACGGGACCATGGAAATCCTTCAAATTAAGCGGGATTTTGAACTACCGAGATGAAATAATGAGGTTTTGCTGTATTTATATGTGTGTGTGCATTAAAAAAAATTATTTTCCAAGAGAACAATCAAAATGCATGAATACTGCTCGAGAGCAGGGCAAAAGTGGCTCTTGCTGATAGCATCTCCACAGCTTTACTAAAAAAAGTTTCTTAGTGTTTTCTAATTGGTATCCTGCATTCAGTACTTTTGCCATGGTGTACATTACTATTTGTTTGTGTATGCACACTTGGTTTTTCTTTATTGTGATAAAGGCTTGACCTTAATTTGCATTTATTGACTTTGTTTATCACGCAATGTTTTTGTGTGGGGTTATTTTCATATCTGCAGTGTGATAATAGTGTGTTCTGTCATTTTGCAGAAAATGGAAGGGTAACATTTCATGTGGAGCATGAATTTGAAGTGAGTTTTCATTTTGATACTTTTAGTGAGAATATATCTGGTCACATGTATTGGTGTTCTCTTGGTTTTTGAAGATGTGAATACACTGGAAGAACACTTACTGCTATTCAATATACAGCAGCTGTTTGGTACATTCTGTTTTCATTTTTGTGCCTGCTTTCTCTTTAAGTTATCACTAAAAGTTACAGCTCTGGTTGGTCAAAGCATCCTATTTTGAAGGCTGGGAGTGAATTGCAAATTGCAGATAATCAATGTGAGAAGGTTAATTTGCGTGTGTGCCTGTGCCACCCATCACTCTATAGCAAAAGCTGCCAGCACAAGCTTGAAGTTACCAGAGAGGTAAATTTTCAAGCTTAATAGTATGTATATGAAATACTTTAGCCCATGTTGTCATTGAAGCTGCAGCGCGTCTGACTCTTAATTCAAGCTGTGTATCACTAAACTGCATGCACTAATATTGCGGACACGTTTATTTTTCCTGGTCTGTGCATATTGTCAAACAACCGCTTTAATGGCATGACACAGGACACAGAGTCAGTGGTTGATTCAGAGGTAGGGGCAATCACCTCCCCCTCAAAGTCTGTCAGCACCCCCCCCTTCAATTCAGTGCTGGTAGTCCACCTCCTATAACCGACAACCAAGCACAAATGAGTGAAACCACTGTAAGAACACACTAACAGTTTTTATGCTATGAAGGGATTTTTCTGCTAGTAAAGGCAAAAAGTCATGACCATGCCCCCTTCTCCAGCATTACTTCAGGTGATCCCCCCCCCCCCCCCCCTGAAAAGAGTGACTGGATGTGTCCCTTGTACCTACAGCTTCTTCACGGCTGATGACTTTTCACATTTAGAAATCGTTCAGAGCAACAGTCTGCCCATGTTATAGACAGGATCAGCCAACTATGAGCTCTGGATGTTAAGAATGCTGTAGTATTGTGGAGAAGGCTCCCCTGCAAAATACATAGTGAAGTTTTTTTCAAAAGCTGTTTACCTATGTTCCCAGTTCACATCGCCTAAAGCATGCGGGGCTGAAGAATTCAAGGGCATGTTGTAACCGTTGAGATTCAAGATGTGACAGTATATTATTTACGTAGCAGTTTTAAATGGGTGCACTTGGTTTCTTGTCGTTTGGCCCTCTTACTGTGGTTCATTAATGTGTGATGCTACATCTTACCAGGTATCGCTCACACTAATGGGAGATGGGGCTCACATCCCTTGGAGACTCTTGGACATCGACATTCTGGTGGAGGACAAAGAGACGGGAGGTGAGGCTTACTTATCTGCAAGTGGGTGTTCCCTGTACAATCGTGCATCCAATATCTATGTCTTAAGAACCTACAAAAAAGTTAATTTTGGTGTGCTCCGAGGTTACTTTTAAAAAAACCTTTCTTTTTACCAGCTCCAGAAATTGTATTCGTAAAGCTGTACACTCAAACTTGATATAGTGAACCCGGATGTAACGAAATATTGGTTGAAATAAAATATACAAAAAATACTCTTGCGATAGATATAGTGTTAGGAATATACAATCGCCGACTGATTTCCCGGACCTGGCGGGGACCGTGAAACAGCCAGCAAACTCGAACAGTTCGAAAAAATGGTCATGCCGTGAGAATGAAGTTTATTTAGATTAGAAAAGCCTAAAAAATATCTCCGATAATGCCACGTGCTTCGTGCTGTTCTTGTAGATGAGCAAATTAGATTCTATTTGGGCTATGGTGACAGCGTCGGCAAGCCCCTTGCCAATCGCTGCTGCTGACAGTTGGAGGCAGCAAAGTTAGTGGATCCACGGAACCAGGTAAACAAAACTTGATGCCGGTTGCAAAAAGAGGCATGCAAAGTGTTGCCTGTTTGGTGAGATTTAACAACACGATCTGGGCTCTTTTTTACATTCACCGACATCGCACAGTATGTGTGCCTCCAGCATTTCGCCATCATCGAAACACTATCGTCACGGCTGCGATCGAACCTCAGTGTTCCAGGTCAGTAGCCGAGCACCATGATCAACCACACAGAGTGCTACTGAGAAATTGCGAACAGCAGCAGGCACGTGACGTCCACGACGGCTCAGACACACTTTGCACATCACTAACTCGACCACGTGCTCAATGACAACTGGAAAAACAAAGGCCTAGAAAATGAAATCAACCTACTGGCGTATTAATGATGATGGTAAGGCTGACTGAAAAAGAAAAGTTTTGTCGTTTTGCTAGCCAAGGAAGATCAGACGTGGCCTCGAAAACTGGAAGATTGTGTGCGCAAGGAAGATGAGACATGGCCCCCAAAACTGGAAGATTGCACGTGCTTCCAATTTTAGAGGCCACACAACTAGCCACTGCAAGCCAAGCTCGACCAAGTCAACAAAAAATCCATCATGGCGGCTTCAAAATCGAGCGGTATAGCTCAAAACAGATGATTTGGTCCAGAAAAATCAAACTTAAGGAACATGAATTTGTCCGAAAAATTGGTCGCGAAAGTGCTTTAGTGCAATAGAAACCTTGACAATGCATTTGTGAAGTCCGAATTAACCAAAAAGTCCGAATTTTTGGAGTCCAAAAAAATACGTCGGCAGCTGTACCTTTGTAACGAATTTTCGGATATAACGAACTTACTTTCGGGTAAAATGCAACTTTGTTCTAAATCAGGTTTCAGTGTATAATTTAGTCAGAAATATTGATCTCACCATTCCTGCTGATTTCTTTTGTCAGCAGATTGAGCCCTTGCTGCTCCAAATTTACTCCAGGTGCAGGTTTTGGACCCAAAACATTGAAGTTAGTTTCATGCAAAAAAATTTTTTTTCTTGATTTTTATGTTGATTTTTATTTTGAGCCTGTGAAATCAGCTGTGCATTAGATAGGTGTAAATAGGATGCTCGATTTTTATAAAATCAAGCGAAATAAATGCTACGTCTGCCATTCATCCACCCCTAATTTTAAGTATTTATTCAGTGTTTCCTAGTGACATACAGTAGACTCTCAGTAAGTGTAAATATCTTAAACTGAACTGCTGCTTAATTAGAACAACTGCCTTTAATATGATAGGTTTCATACTTGAATTCTGCACCCTTTGTCATCTCTCATTAAATGGAACTGCTGTTAAATAAAACACATTTGCCCATTTGGTTCAGGTTCCATTTAACAAAAGTATACTGTATTTGGATACATTCGGCATGTTAGCACATCTTTTCTGGGTCAGCTTCTGGTAAGCCGAAGACCTAAGGTTTAACAAATTTTCATGGGTTTTTCAAGGTCATCCTAATAGGAGTCTACAGTGCAAGCATTTCTTAGGATTCTTCTTTCCACGTTACTTTCAATCACCCATTTAGTACTGTTTGAATTTTATCTTCTGATCTTGCTACATCGAACAAAACAGTCACAACGAAGTTCCTGTCATAACAAAAAGTTTCCACTTGACCATCGGTCATCATAGAACACAACATGAAAAATATCTTGTCAGAATGAACGGCGTTCTTGGATATTTCTACCCCATTGATGTTTTTATCAGTAGAACTGGATGGAAATGGGTAACAGTATTTATTGCCACATAATTGTGATGGCAACTTGACAATTTCACGATGGCTCGCTTCGTTGTGTGGCTGCTTTGCAAAACCTCTCTTATCATTTGAGTTGCGCGGTCTGCTACCATGTATTCAATGTATTAAATTTTAGTCATTGAGCTGGTCGGCAACAGACTGTGCATATTTTGGGATGCAACCAGCAGATCTGGTACGCAAAGAAGTCACCGTAGAATTGCTCTAAATTATCAAGAAATTCTACGATGCTGGTCCCGTTGAGCTAGTCATTAGGTCACCGCTTGCATTGCGGTGAGTACTTTTTTGCACCTCCTGTCAATTCTGCTGTAGCGGGATTCAACTTTTTTTGCTATCAATGTTTCTTTTTTTTTTAGTAAAAAACTGTTAAGGGTATCATTTCAGATCAGATTAAAGTTGGTGAGCATAGCCTCTGTGCTTAAATGCAGATTGCAGAGCCCTGGTGCATCCTCTACAAGTGCAGTTCATTCACCAGCTTATCCAGGCTCGACTGGTGGACAATCCAAAACCCCTGCACGAACTCTACACCTGTCTACGTATCCTTGTCTGGTTTATATATGCTTGCAAAGTACACTAATAAATGTAGATAATTTAGCTAGGGAACTCGTGTGAAGACGGGCATTCTAACTTGGTTCACCTAAACGTATTGTGCCATTACCCATGCTTTCTCAAGGAAGCCACTACACCAAATTATCAAGCTTAAATTATGCATTGTGTGAAACTGTGTGCACCCTATAGCACTATGGCAAAGTATGAGTGCAGAAAATCGATACTGTACATGAATTTTTTTTGTATTGCAGTAAAGCCACACCACCATTTGGCAACATTTAGTGTTACGAGTGAAGTCGCACCTCCAGCAACAGCTCCTTATGGATAATATGCCTTATAATTCTCTACATATTAAAAAATTGGTGGTGGTAAATAAGCAGTTGTGTAGCCTTGTCTAAAAACACCATTCAAAGTTAGTGCCAGAAATGGGGATCCTTTGACTTTTGGCTCAGACAGAAGTAAGCTTTGTGGTGTATATCTTGAAACAAGTGAGAGCATTTCTTTTTTTTTGCTGAGGGGTCTTGTTGGCAAGATAATCTGCCTGTATGGCTACCACCTGTACGGATACTGCTAATGTGGCTACTTATGGTTGTCATGCTGGTGGATTGCATTTTAGCTCTAATGTGATTTAAAATTTTTATAGTTTTCATTGCCATGAGTCGGCTGTAGTCCCAAGTGTTCTTGTCCATACTAACTTACTGCACATTGACTGCACATTTTACACTACTTTAAAATCTTATTTTATTCCATATTGCTTCTGTGAAGCACTAGCAACAGATTTTCGTGCATAGCAGGACTATGGGAAGGTATTCCAACTATCCATATTTTGTGAAGCCAGCTCATTTGGGCTAATGTATTCATTCGTGTCACAGGTCATGTACTCAAGGCTTGTGTGAATAGTGAATTTTAGGTTCGAAGTGAATAGGTATTTTGTTCGAATAACTTTGAATTGAATTTGAATAGTACATATATTGCATACAATAAAGAAAAATGAGCATATCTGTCATGACCCAGCTAACCTGCACAATATTTAAAAAAAATTGAAACGAAGCCTCTGCAAATGCCATTTTGTGTGTCAAAGAAAGCGGAAACAACTTCAAATAGTAGCAGGATTTGACTTTCGGTAGAATGAAAGTGATAGCCTGTGAAGTATGTGACTTTTTAAAATGCACTATACTTGGGTTTCTGTTAGGGCATGAATGCGGGAATGATGGAATGCCATGTGCATAGTAAGTGAATCGATGCGAGGGCAATATCGTCATTTAACTTTGAAGTGGGGCCTCGTAGCATTGCGTTTTTTTGGGTATGTGTTTTCATGGCTTAGCACCACTTCACTGCAATTAAACTACTTTTACATGCGCATTATACATTTGGGTACGTGCTTTCACGACTTACCACCACTCTACTGCAGTGCAACCACCTTTACAGAATGTCACGTGCAGATTAGTATGCATATGTTTGTTTATTTTGAATAATTCGAAATTTTCAATAATTTGAATTTTATTCGAAGTTAATTCGAATACTGCATTGTTTGTTCGAATATTCGAAGCATTAGAATATTCGCACGAGCCTGGTACTTATGTCTTTCCTGCTCTGTGAGTATTTTTTGAAAAAAAACGAATATCATTTTTTTGATTCAGTGTTCAATCACTATGGCAATTTCGCTCTGACACTGTTAACATGCTGCTGCCTTTTAGAATGGCTTGCAAGTGCATCCAGTTGTATGATATGTATAAAGAAAGCCTATCGCAAACAGACCTTAATGCATCTTCACCAGACTGCTTTTGCCTTAGTTTACAGTTGGAGGTAATTCATTCTCAGGTGAGGTATTGCCATTTTATCTTCTTCTTCATTTATCAGCGCAGCTCACCAGAGTGTGAGCAATGCAAGGCTTTTGTTGACTCTTACAAATGTCATATGTTGTCACACAGTGTTGGAATGAAGCAAGCGTCAAAGAGAGGGAATTTTGTGTGGTCAGTGAACTGAAATGCTTTAAATACTGCGCTCTTACAGACTGTAGGAAGTTTGGAAAATAGCGCATCCGGGCCTCTGTGCCTATTTAAAGCACAAAGCCTTGCTTGTGTTCTTTTGCGCTTCTATTCATACTTGTATGTATTGGAGCAAAAATAAATGTGACCAGTTGCAGTCACGTCTTTCCAATATGCAGTTGATTACTGTGACTGATTACTGCTCCGATGAACAATTCAGAAATTAAGAATAGTGATCATTTAATCGTAAATTACTTTATTTAAAATTGCTTAACATTTTACTAATAAAATAAATAGAGTGAGCTGAACTCAGTTACACCAAAAACTCACTCTGTGTGTGTGCAGGGCAGGTGAAAAGCTGAAGTTATTGCTATAAAGCTATAGCTGTACCATCTTAATATTCACTAGTTAGCCTATATTCACGTAATGTTAAGATGAGAAAACAACTACAGAGTACCAGAGTTTACCATCATGGTCATCTGCTTCTGCAAGGCAGCCTTTTGGCATGACCTTGAGCATCCTGAAACAGTTTTTGTGAAATTCAAGTGCTGAGAGCTGCATTGCCTGTTATAGTGTCTAGTCAACAAAGTAACCGGTTACATATGTCATAATCAATTGCTGCCGTGTAAAGAGAAGGAATCGATTACCGAGCTGCAGGAAAGTGAAATTTATTGCTAGTAAACTATAATTGGGTAGTACTCTGTCGTTCTTGCTTGTCTGGTATTTTACATCCCCTAACATTGGAATGAACGAGATCTAAAACTATCTATTATGGGCATATCCCAGCACATGTGTGTGTTATTCCCATTCTTTGTGCTATCAGACACAACGATGTGCATGCAAGATCATTTGAGCACAGCAGCGCTATGTGTATTGTTGAGTTTGTAATTCTTTTCACATACTTATCACATTGCATTTTCATGCCACCCAACCTGCAATACCAGTTGGTGCGGTTGTGTCGAGAGCGACTGGGTGATTTTATTCGTGTTGAAGAGTACAAGGCAGGACAGAATCTTGTGGTGCAATACTGGAGGTGAGCAAAATATTTTCAATTTGTTAAGCACTTTCCTTTTCATGTCTATCTGAATTGATAGTCCCCAGTTGATATTTGTGTATTCACAATTCCAGTGTTTAAAGCAAGCCCATACAATTGACACGTTTGAGATGGTGAAAAGAATACCACTCTTGCTGTGTTACCTGTTTGATTTTGCTACCCCAGGTTTTTTTTTTTTTTTATGGGCTGCCAAATTCAGTCGGTGTAATTTCAAACATGGTTTTAATGCTGCACAGCGTAACTTCATAGAGATGGCATGTTTCTACAGATTCCGACGCACCTTCACATGAAATTTTCAACGCTAAGAGCACCAGTAACCATACGACAACTTCAGTTTGCCAGATTCCAGTAGAACAGATGATGGAAATGTTTCGCAGCGGATTGTAACTTAAACATGTATCCGCCAGGAAATTTAGTTTTCTATTGCTCATAATTTCACCACAGGCTAGCACTTGTCTCGGGAACTCTGGTATTTTTTGAAAATGTACGCAACCAGTAGAAGGAACTCTGCACAAAGAAGAGAAACTATGTGAACGCTGCAGCATTCCTGTGTAAGTTTTGAATAAATCATAAATCAACTGGCCCAGCAGCCTACGTTAGTGAATCTCTGGTGTGCTCAAAATGTTGAAGCTTTTATCTACCATGTTTTGACATCACTTGCTGATTAGCACAGCCAATGTGGCAATAGAATAGAATGTGTCTTGTCCAAGTAGAGTACAGTCACAAGCTTTCTAAATTGCTCTTAAAATATTTTCATCATTTACATAATGTGAGAAAAGAGCTCTGTGACTTCTTGTGTTAGTTTGTCAGGTTCAATGTTTGAAACAATTGGGCTATAAGTGATATACTAGTTTAGGGGGCTCCGGATAATTTTGACCATCTGGGGTACCATCTGGGGTACTGGCCTACGTACAATTGATCAAGAGGTATAAGAGGAGTGATTCATGGACAGAAGTTTGTGATATGCTGCTGGTGACTGGTGTGTACAATTCTCATAGATGACTAACTGTTTGAGATAACCTTGTCATGTTGAAATGAATATGGCTGCTAAAGGTGATGCTGGCAGTGACATAAGTGTGTGAGGCTAAATTATGCCATTATCACATGAACTGAAAGCAGTGGAAGCAAGAGTACGACATTGCTTAACCCTCTATTGTGCACCACTAGACATGTCTGAAGATCTCACATTTAATGTAGCTTGGCATTGTCAATTCTACAATTACTCTTGTAGCAAATGCAATAATAATGCGGACACAGTACACTTAGAATGCTTTGGGACTAGCAGGGCTTGACTGAGTGCAAACATCTTGCTCATAGTGCAGTCTCTAGTCGAATAATAATAATAATAATAATAATAATAATAATAATAATAATAATAATAATAATAATAATAATAATAATAATAGTGTAAATATTGTTATTACATTATTAGTTTATCTTAAACATTTGAATGTAGATAGTCCTATAGTATAATCAACTTATTCTTCTTGTAGCCCTATAATGTTGACCTATTTTATACGTACAGTAAAAGCTAGTCAATTCAACACGCTTTTTTTTTAGTTTGGAAAATCAGATTATTCAGACGTGTTTTCTGGTCTTGGCCAGCATATACATTGTTCAGTGACATCAAACTCTTGTTAATTTGCTGATATTTGGCCCTATCCAGTGAAGTCAGATGATTTTCGGAGTGCGCCAAGCATAACTTAAAGTAGCGAAAACAGTGAGCCGAAACTGCCGGGGGCTTTTGGAAATAAGTGAACGTTATATACAACCGTATTGCTGGTTCGTTCTAAGTTATGGGTTTAGAGCACATTTTGGCTTAAGATGGGAGGGGTCATGAACTGAGTTAATATTGGGAATGAAGTCGCAAATGAGAGAAATTGTGGCTTATGTATCACTGTGATGCAAAGTAATTACTGCAGTTAAGTGTTACTAAAAAAAGTATGGGTGACCAGGGCCACTGATTAGATGTTTACTTGAATCTTTTGATAATTGGGCAATCAGTTAGTTTGGACAAATTTTCTGGTCCCATGAAATGCAAATAAATGAGCTTTTGCTGTATATGTCTATTATCCATAATTTCTTGCCACATGGGTGGTAAGTGATCTGTTTATTCCTTTGTAAACTATCGTTTTTATCTTGGTTCTGATTCAGACTGATAGTACTAAAGGAAGTGATCATGTACATGCTCACAAACAAATGGAAGAATCATCATTAACTGGAAGAGAATATTTTAAGGTGATAATGCTGTCAGCAATAGATGAAACAGATTGCCTGTTCTGTGTCTTCTTCAGGGACCAGATGTCAAAGGAGCGGCACACATACCAGCTCAACATACACGTGGATCCAGTAGACCCTGGGAAGCCTCTTCGGGTGGCACATAACCCTATGCTTCCACACAAAGACGCCTTGTGGGCTGACCAGGCCATCAAAGTAATGCTAGCATGTCTTCTGAGCTCTCTCCAATTACGATTGCTGTTGCATGACTTTACGATACCTCTTACTACATTAAAGTGTGTGTTTGTAATGAAGTATGCAGGCTGTTTGAAAGAGCTGTGAATTTGTGTCATCCCAGTAAAAATGCAAGTGCGCTTGTCCAATTTTTACTAAGTCAGTGAGCTAATCACTTCATTTAATGCTTGTACAGGGTTAATGTTAAGGCATGAATGCAGGAATGATGGAATTCTACGCGCATAAACACTTGGAGAAAAAAAAAAAGAAAAGAGGAAAGATGAGAGTTATTTGACTAGACATAACTGCTCAGAAATTGCATAACTGTTTTACTAATGGTACGTCCAAGTTGCAAAGAAAATTTTGAAATCCTTTGGCCTTAAAAAAGATTTGGTTGCTAACGTGAGCTCTGATGCGGTAACTACATGCTGTGCTTTGTTTATCGTGTGGGTAGATACAATCTGTCAAATAAAAACAAGAAAAACATTGTGAAATCTGCAAATAAATTGACTTTTTGGTTCTTTCTTCTAGTCTGAATTCTTGTCAGTGGAGAAGCTTCTCATTCAGACGATCCACATTCGAACAAAACAGCGGCTGTCTGATCTCCGAGACCGGCTCAAGAGCTTCCTTGGGTCTTCTACAGAATGTGAGTGCCTTTCTGCACGAGCGCTAGCTACGATTCCTCTTGACAGACAAAAGATGGCAGCAAAAGAATCGCAGGAAATGCTCAGAGAGCGAACATTAAAGAACTGTGACTGCGCTACTGCTGCGTCACAGTCCATGAGGCTCGTTAATTTCGATTTCACAGGTCTAGAAAAAATTTTAGAATGATTGCGATGTTGCAGCCATGTGATGCAATCTGTTTAACAGGTCCAATCCAGGGCTCGCCAGCTGTGCTGCAAGTTCCCCTTCTACAGCCCTGCATGCAGTCAGAGAACCTGCTTGTCACGGTGGACACCCATACTGGATACTTCCTGGCGTTTGTACCTCAGTACAGTATGTTCTTTTCTCATAATTCTTAGCTTTCCTCATCTATAAGAGCAATCTCGACCACACCGATATGACTTTTCAACTAAAACAATGCATCCTTATTTTTTATTTATTGATTTTCATTTACACACACATGAGCGATATAGTGGTAAATAGAGGTGGATGAGGCAAAAAAGCTGCACAAACATGGCTATTGCACCCTCTTTGGTATCGTATGACTACACGTGATAAAGCTCGTTAATGTTCACATTACAGTACAATAATACGGTGACCATAAAGTGTGACCGTTATATAATGAATGGGAAAGAAAAAAAATTGTGCAGGAGATTACACTATAAGATAAAGCGGGAAACAATATACTGTATTTACTCACATAATTAGCACACCCCCAGTTTGGTCGCGAGAAATTGTATTTTTTTATTTCGGCACATAGTAGGAGCAACTTGGCCATGAACAGTAGCTCTGTACCGTATTTGCATGGTTGCAATTAAACGCCCTCTTACATTAACTGAATTAAAAGAAAAAAAAAAAAAACCGTGCTAGCTCCGCGTACTTGATGAGTGAAGAAGTAGGGTGGTTGCTTGGGTATCGGAGTAGCCTTTACAAATGCGCTTAATCTAGGTGGCTTGAAACATTATCGGCAAATTTCCGTGATGGCACTTTCTTTTTTTTTCGCATATTTTTTAGTACCAGCGTCGGTCTTTCAATATGTTAACTTTTAGAAAATGAAAGGCACACAACATCGCATGCCTCGATACTCAGACTCACGAGACTGCATGCTCAGTACGTTTTGTGCTTGCGTAGCCTATGAGGAAGGTTGTTTCAGCTGTAGTGTGGGTATTCGTGACTTTGGCGATGATAAGTTATCAGTGAGTGGTATATCCTGTAGTTAGAAATGAAGTTTAAGAAAATTTTACCCCGCGTAATAAGCGCACTCGAGCTTGAAGCTGGATTTCTGGGAAAAAAAACGTGTGCCTATTATGCAAGTAAATACGGTTCATGTGTACTTCATAACATGCAAGGAAACTAAAAGAAAAGAAATCGTATATAAATACTTCCAGGGAACATTCTACAGAGGGTAATGCTGTAATGTTTTAAATTCTGGCAATATTTAATGCTGAAAGTTATAACCTGCTCTAATGTATGAGGTAAGAAGTCTACGTAGATTATTGCACAGCATTTGATCAGATAGTTTGTTCTAAAGCACGCAACCTTCTGTACCTCTTGTGTATGAGCGGTGTGGTGTAAATTGACAGATAGGTTGGCAAGCTCTGCCAGCGAAGTGTTTTTACATTTAGCATTAAAATACTATTTGCGTGAAAGACTAGTTCTATAAATATTATGGACGTTTATTTCTCAAACATGTTGTCGGTATGAGCCGCTTTATTTGCGACGACATGATATTATTTTCTTCTGCATACAAAGTTATTTGAAGGGGCCATGGCACAAGCACCCACTAAATTGCAGTTCTCAGTGAAAAAAAAAGAAGTAGAGGGTCTATTGTATTTGTACAGACTTGAAAAATTGAATGTAAAACAATATTTCATTGCAAAACGAGCCCTAGAAGTCCCCTGTTATAAGCCCCGCCCACTGCCAGCGACAGCCATTTTGCCAAGGCATGTTTGATGTCATATACTTCATCAAGTGGAGACATCATCTTCTAATTAAGTTTCAGCTACTGCGAATCGTTCAATTTTCAATGCCATGCTTAAGAAAGCAGAAATTGCTTCATTGTACGTGGAGCTGACCACGAAACGAAATTGTTGGCTGGAATACAGGCACTTGCAAAGCAAGCAGCTTGTTACATCACTACTCGAGAGTGCACCATTGTTGTCGTATTTCCAGGCCGTTCGTGTGTTTGTAAAAATATTCATTATAAATTAAGGGCTCTGCCAAATGCAATTAAATTTTTCCAGCTTGTTTATGAACACCCAAGGAATAACCCACACAACATATTTTATGAGCAATAATTGGGTATCATGGCCCCTTTAAATCGACAATCGGCAATGTTGGCGAGTGCCCAAGACATTGCCACTTGGCTGGTAATAAATCGACCAATAATTATTGCAAGCCACGTGGAGCAGGATGTTTACAATGCAGATAAAGCTATGTCATCTTGCTCTTCACAGTTGAGCGCCCATCCACAAGCTTTTTGTTTTGAGTTTTACTGTATTCAACCACCAAGATGGTAAAGGCGGCCTGGGCAGAAGTAATGGCCGCTTTCACACGCACTATTTTCGCAAGGTTGGCTTTGTTCATGTAGTACCCGATGCAGAGCCTCGTGCTTCCGAAGAGTGCATCTTCGACAGTGCATCTTCAATTTCAAAGGGGAAGCCATGACATCGGAAGGGAGGAGTTTATTTGTCCTGGTAAAGACAATGACACAAGAACCATGCACGGAGAAGGGCATAGTTTGTGAAGTGCGGGCCAAGAGCGATGCAAGGGAGTCGGATGATGACGAGAATTAGGAGGACGCACATGTAGGCGTGCCTGTAGAAACGACTACATAGACGACCTTGGGCATCTTGTCTGTGCCAAGGACTTTGGCTAAGAACCCGGTGCTTTAAATAATCTGGAGACTACCCTCATCAAACCTGCACTGCAGAAACAGATGAACATAACGTTTTTTTTATATTGTAGCAAATATATTTTGTGTTCTGACTAGCAATTCGCAGATCTGTTTTATTTACTGCATACGTCAGGATACAACACACAGACACAATGCGATGCCCAGGTGTGTTATAACGGATCACGACTAGATATGTTAAAAGTACTTTTTCCTTGAGATTGACCTCACCATGTTTGCATTGTGACACAAGTTGCGTAGAAACTTTCATTCATACGAGGTTGTTAGTGTGTGTACAGCTTATAATACAAATTTTGATACTCTATCATCTAATGAACTGAAAAAGTTTGTAAAATCAATTTCATGAAAATCATTCTCGTGGTGTGTGCAAAAAGTTATTAAAACAATCAAATTTTTTTTTACATGAACAGACCCCCCCATGATTGGTGACATCCAAGAGTCACTCAACAAAGACACCAGCAAGCTGGACAGCCTCCTGATTGATCTCAAGTGAGAATCCATATATGTTATCAAATAACCTGTCCTATGGTAGAGACAAGGCCAGGTTAAAGTGGCAAGTGTTACTGATAATGTAGGGAAAATTGCATGAGGGTGCTAATAGCCAATTTGAAGCATTTACGGGCCACTTATAGTGTGTTCAGCCTCACGCGCAGCCCCTTTGTGTGTTGCTTTCTAAAAACTGCAGAACCATGCATTGACATTAATTAAAGGTTGGATTTCAAAAGAACAATTAAGTGCTTGTGTGGTTCCACAGGTCATCACAAGCAGACATAAAAGTTGTTGCTTGTAATGAGAGATCAACCTAAACCATTGTTGAATTCACAATTAGAAAGTTGACATTTCTCTGCTGCACAAGCTAACATTTGCCTTAAATGCAGCTGTTCTTGTATTTGGGTTCTGCATCCCTATGCATTTTTGCCAATGAACAGTACTCCTTCCAAGTGGAGCATATTGTGGTGGTCTTTTCTGGTTTCTTATAAAAATTCTTCTGTAGACGGATTTCTCCCGATCAGCACCTGTCATAGCTTCATCTTGCATCGAATAGAGCCCTGATCAAGCCCTTGCTGTTAAATATTACTAACGCTTACAGGGTGGGAAAATCCCAGTCACTGTCATAAGTCGGCAAAATTCGCTCATGAATTACTCACTCGGACTCCCTACTCAGATCGAGCCATGATCCTGAGTGAATCCTAGTGAGTAATACCAAAATCCTCCAATACCTTTACTGGCCATGAAGCTTCGGCAAAAGTCTGATACAGTGAAACCTCGTTAATACGCACCTGCCAGGGACGACGGTGTAACTACGCACTAAACGAACTACGCATTAACCACCAGCTATAAATTTGCATCTCTTGGCATGCACCATCGCCACCAACAAAAGAAGAAACTCGTTGCCTCTGGAAATATTGCCTGAAATGCCCATTGCAAAGCCATTCCTTTCCTTTAGCCAAAGTACAGAAAAAGTTTCAGACTCTCGCTAAAACGCCTGATAGCAAGCGGTGGCAACGCCGATGAGCATTTCTAAACTGCCGTGAGATCCTGGATACGCATCGTTGTACAGCGGCAGAACGGACACAATTGGCTGTCCACGATACAGTTGTTCCGTGGTCTGCTTCTAAGCGAAAACTGACACAGTTTTCTTTTTAAGACGCGGTTCAGTCACAGAGAGCCAAACCTTTTACTGCGTGGCTAGTTACGTGCAGCGCTTTGCTCACTCTGCGCACACCGTGACTGCCGATCCGCTTGCTGTAGAGTACACCCTCTCTGCTTCAGGTCATGCACAGATTCGGCGAGTAGACTGCTGGGTTCACGCAGCAACGAAGAGCTTTCCTCAAGCAATGTGCTCTCCGCAATGCTCTAGCAGTCCTGGCAGCGGATGGAGGCGCATTCGGGCTGTCGCTAAATAAAAGCATGCAGCATGGTAACAACAGCGCTACGTTCGCTGTACGGTGCGAGTGTTGGCATAATACAGCAAGGTTTCTCGGTGCCCACAATCTGCAACGCTAAACTCCACGACAGCGAGCTGCTTGCGTTTCTGTAAAGCGGTGCGAGCTTGAACACGGTCCCGCAAAACAAAGCGGCAGCGATCGACTGCCCAGGGTGGTCAGGCAGTCGGCTACTAAAAGTGTGCAGTAAGCCTAAAGTGACGGTACGCCACACGTGTGCTTGAGCAGATAACTGGGGATGTTTACTGTGATGTCTTTTCGCCGGCGATAAGTCATACCGGCGCGTTTGTCGGTGGTCGCCACACCTCGCCTTTGTTTTTTCTCCGATGGTTACTAGCAAAATCATCGCCGCAATCGCGTGGAAGTAAAAATAACTTATCGGCTGATTTCCGCATTTATCAACATGGCAGAAAACCATTCACGGCACATGGTAGCGCCTGCAAAGTTCAGTGTGGTGGCAAAATTTTGTCGCGCAAAATTTTATCAATGTATGCAGTTAGTATGCACTAACCAGTAGGCATAGATAGGCCGAACACTACGGCTTAAGCAGTCCACGAATGCATTAGTCTCTATGAGTCTCGCTAGGGGATTTGTTGCAACAACGTTTTAACCGTTACTACGCTTAAGGTGCGTACACACTAATGAGGTTTAGCAGTATAGGGACAGGAGCAACCACTATTCTGCATTGTACGGTACACTTAGTGCTGCAATTTACGGCGCGCGCAGGAGCTGTGAAACATTATTAAGGTGGCAGACTGGTCTTTGGGACCAAAAAGTGACAAAAAAAATTAATTTTTAATAATTGACATATTTGGTTTCTGCTAGTATTTTTCTATCTCTCTGCAAATTTTCACGCACAAGGAAGTGGTAATTTTTTTGTAATGTAATTCTAGCTGTCCAGATTCTTGGTGCTGTTAACATGTAGAACCTGCAAAAAATGGGAAACCGACTTCAAGGCTTCTTTATAGTTTGCCGGCACTTGTGTTAGGAGCTCTGCTACGAATTTATGAGCACCTTTATTAGGATTTCAAGTCATGCACACCATGATTGTTGCATTTTGAAGAAGCTGTGTGTTTTCAGTTTTTTCCATTTTTCTTAAAAAAAGTAGACTTACGACTTCAATTTTGAGGCCTCAATATCTCTGCAGCTAGGGTAGGTACAACAATGATTCTTTTTGCAATAGAAACCATGTATGTGTGTAGAATGCCAGTATGGGAGCAGAATTTAGAGCAAAAGCCTTTTTAATTAAGTACTCATCAAAATTGTAATACATTTCCAACTGCTTTTGCAAATGGATAGTTCATTTTACAGTAAAATAACCAAGAAAGGCCTAAAAACAACAACAAAAAAACTCTTGCATAATTCACTCTATAGTCATTAGTCTATGTTGGCATATCTTAAATTTCACCTTTAATTGAGCACTTTTTTCTATGGTGGCCTTAAACAATAAAGGGTGAACTTAAGTTATCTCAGGAACAAGATGAGTTACAGGAAAACTAATTAAATATTTGAAATCAGCAGAAAATACTGCATAATCCTGTGCAGTTTGATCAAGATCATTGAAGAAATAAAGAAAAAATATCTTAGACCAGTCTGCCCCCCTAAATGTAACCGTGAAGGTTGAATACATCTTCAGAGTGATGTTACCTTCAAATAAAAAAAAAAAAAGCTCTAATACAGTGAAATTTAGCTTCGAATGAGGCCTTGAAGTTAGAAATTCGACGGCATGCTGATTCTACTCTAAGATATGCTACCTCTATAAAAGCATGTTTTTTTTTTCCTGAAGCGTCTGGCGAAAATTTCTGAACAATCCAGAGTTCAACGACTCTGGTGGTTCATAACATGTCGCGGAAGTGTAGTGGTTGCAACTTTTGACAGGGCATATCCAGCCTTTCACGCTATATATACATTCGGTATTTCTATATGCGTACTGTATTTGTTGTAATAGTATGGAAAGTTGTGTGAGTTGGTTCGATGACTCTGTGCATGCCAAAATGTTTCCAAGAAGATATATATCTTGCAATTGCCTCGTATTTATTAAGTCAACAGCCACTATGAATCAATCAGTGATTCGAATTTAGCAAGGGATGAGGATCAAGCAATAATTTATACAACCTTTGCCTCATTTTTGCGTTTTGTTTTGCGCTGAATTATCACTATGGTGCTGTATTGTGTTCTAAGTTTGGTTGGCTCTGCAACGTAGTTTTCCAGTCCTTTACTTTGCTGTCTAGTTTACTCATGCTGTGTTTTCCCTGTCCTTTATTGTTTTCACTGTTAAGGTGAAAGCCTTACATACCTCCTCAAAGGGGAAAGTTGACCGACTGTGTCTCACTACGCGAGCAGCATCAACATGTGATGCA
Source organism: Rhipicephalus microplus (assembly GCF_043290135.1). NCBI lineage: Eukaryota > Metazoa > Arthropoda > Arachnida > Ixodida > Ixodidae > Rhipicephalus > Rhipicephalus microplus. The sequence continues at coordinate 247,906,790 of NC_134700.1, read as the reverse complement.
AAAGGGGATCTCCTCGTGCTCATGAAATTAACTTTTCACGCTTTTACAACTTGCACAAGTTTTGTACAGCATTTTGGTGCAACCTTTCTTGCACCATCACCCTAGCAAGCTGCTACTGGTAGCGCAGAATTCTCTGTCCCATGCAACAAATGTGTGCTTTGAATATTTCCACATGTGAGGAGCTGCATGTAGCTCCGCCTATTTGTCATATCGCATCTACACTTTTGGTCATCTCATAGGCTGTACAAAAGAAAACAGCAAACATTTCACTCATCGAGCTTCTGTATTACTTACAGGCATGCAACGAGGTTGAGGCAATTAGTATGCTCACCTTCATTAAGTGCATCGTTATTCACTGCAGCTATGTCAAAAGGGCTCATTCACAGTGTTGATGCAGCCTCAACAGTCTCCAGCTCAACTGACGCTTGGTAGGCAGGGGAGCTCTGCATCTTTTTGCAGTATACAAGTATGCCCTGAGGCGCCGGGAAATCCTCGGCACAGCGCCGGCAAAAAGTTTCTGAACGTCGCGCGGTGACTTCACAACAACACCTCCGATTAGCCACTGGTCCACACGAACGATGGCACTCTCATCTAAGTGCGAATGTGAGAACAACCAGTTTCTTGTCGCAGCATTGCACGCTCCCACTTTTCCCACCATTCACTCTCTCTGGGCTGCAAGCACTTAACAACTTTTTCGTCATTTTTTTTTGTTTCTGGATTGATAACCAGCTACAAAGCAGGTATACGGCATCCTTCCTGATCTTCAGACACAGCACACTAGGCACAATAGTAATCACACGGTGAAAACGCGTGATGACACGCCACGATATTATGCTGTGACCCCATAGCGGTACCAGCAGCTAGCTTCCCTCTGGTCTGACCGATGCGCTGCCCGGGGATGCAGTACTGCCCCGTGGCCTCCGCTCATAGTGCACATAGCTCTCCTATAGAGTTACGGCAAAGCTTCATGACCAGTTGATGTACTGAAGGACTCTGATAATACTTTGATGGGTTTGAGCCTGACTGGGTCCAGCTTGGATAAAATTCTAATGAGTCTAAGCCTGAGTAAGTTCGTTTGAGCAAAATTTTAGTAGGTGTGAGTACGAGGGCCAAACTATGTTTGAGTGAATATGTCTGAGTGAGCTCCACGCCAACCTAAAGTGATAATTAATGAGCTTCTCCAATATTGTCAGCCTTAGGTTGGCTCATGTTTATACTCTCGTATAATCGCACATACTTTAATGGACTAGCATTCATACGTCGGCTCCATATTCATTGATCAAAAGCGTAAACCAAAGGTAGGTGATGTGCCTCGACCTCCCGCAGCAAGCTTTTTCGCAGGAATTGTTGATAAAATTATCTCGTGGGTCATCTCTTTCTACAAAGATGCTCTTACTAGATTACAACCACTGATAATTCGTATTTAGATGTATTAGATCAGTAGGTACCTAGCAGAACACCGATTACAGGAGATATTACTGTTAAAGAGCATTGAAAACTTGGTCCGAAAAGATACTCAGTCGGTCTGAGATTGAGCTGTAAATCTGAGTTTGTGTGAGTCCAAGAAAGTAATGTTACGGTGAGTTTGAGTATACAAATGAGTTCGATTGAAAAAATTGTAGTGAATCTTAGTTCGAATGAATCTACGTGAGGAAAATTTTGGTGAGTGCGAGTCCGAGTGAGTTCTAGAGACAAAATATATTTCTTGAGTGAGTCTTAGTTCTGCATTTTTTGCCAACCTACGATCCCTCTGCACTTGTTCACCTTGCAGACAGATCCTGGCCAGTTATGAAGTAGAAATAAAGCCCATGCCTCTTTCGTAAAGTAATTTAAACAAGACTTCATTGGAGATCACCGTGGTGACTCTGATAGCAGCACTGTCTAAAGCTCCTGCACAGGGATACTCTCTAGGGTTTACGTTGCAAGTTGCAAAGTCGTTGAGGTAGGAATATGGGGACATTCATCGCTATGAAGATAAAAGATCAGCTGAACTTATCAGGTGTGTATTTGCAAAAAATGAAGAAATGACCAGATCTCACATGACGCTTATGGAACACGGTGCTCACCGTGTTTGTAGCATACTTAGATAGACACTAAAAAACAACAACAATAACTTGGTTTAGGTTGACGAATTTCACTCTGAGAACTCTAATGCCATGTGTGTCACTATCATAAGTTTATTTAGCGGAGAAAATTAAGGCTGAAGTTTCATTTTTAAATATTGCACCAATATCTACGCGTCAGATGTAAAAAGTTTTAAAATGTATTTTTGTATTTTCATGACATTGGCTCGATGAAATTTTCGGAAACTTCGTATGCAAAGTTTATGGTACCCCCAAATTACAGTGTACTTCATTTTTATTGATTAGAAACTACTTAACTTCATTTTTATCGATTGGAAGCTATTTAAGAGCCAGTAGACACCATCAAAATTTCTTATGTCACGGTGTTCGGTACGGTGATCTCAAGGTGGCGTCGCCACTCGCATTTGCTTTTCTCACGTTTTCTTGCTTACTAAGCATTGTGCTGTGGTAAGAGTGGTGTTTTTTGGGATTGTGAAATTGTACTTTACTAATATGCAAAAATCATTTTGCTCTTTAGTGTCCCTTTAACGAGAAGTGGCCATGGAGAGCATTATTGACTGACATTGCTCAGCATGTTGTCAGTATCTGTATTTGTCTGCATGATGCAGGTTTTGGATGACAGTGAAACGTTGCGAAAAGACGCTGCAGCACCTGCCTGTTTTGACAACTACAACTATCCCCTTGGTGGTTCCTCGTGGCCACATTGCCAGCAAGCTGGGTCCACACACCCTCTATGTCAAGCTCTGCAAACACCAGAATCATTATGTGGTGGGTGTCAAAAGGACCAGCTGTGTACGATTTCAAATGCAAAGCATTGCTTAGTCAACTTATGGCACTTTGAGTGTTTCTGTGGGAACGTCACAGCTGTCATGCTCCAAGTTCAAGATGCTGTCATTATGTGGGAAAGAAGAAACCAAAAATTTTATTTTGACGGTGGATCCGATGCCAAGGCACTTAGAAATTAGGCTGCTAGCAAAATTTAATTGGATTCAGGCAGGTCAGGGTTGCCTGGATGTGGGGGGTGATTAGAATGCAGAGTGGAAAATGGGGAGGGTGCTTTTTCAGCAGCGCATGAAAAGTCGAAATTGGCGATAAAATTAACTGGAGGAGTTGCTTGCTGAGGTGGGGGAATTTGTTGGGAATTTCACGGCAACCTCTGGCAGCTTGCAGGTACATTGCTAGGGGAAGCATTTGTCTCGGGCTGATGACAGCACTTTTGCTGCTAGAAAAGCTTACAAATATGCTTTGTCATGGCAATTCGGGATTCTGTTCTGTGCACAGGTGGTGGACTTGAAGGAGAGCCCAGGTGACCCACTGGAGATAGTGCAGACATACTACCTGATGACGGTGCAGCCGCAGGCTCTGCCCGACGAAGACATGACAGCACTTGGTGGGGGAGCTGCTGCTGCCGCTGGTGGTGTGACAGGGGGTGCTGCCACACCTTCGGGAGCTTCTACACCACTAAGCCAGTCGGGGTGTGGGACAGCATCTTCCGTTCCATCCAGTACAGTGCCAACATCTGCTACTGTAGGTCGCAGCTCAGAGGAGGCTACAGCCATGGAAACTGAACTTCCCAAGGCATTTCTGCGAGTGGCCAACTTTCTCCAGCTGGACACGTTTGCCATTGTCCACGGGCCCTGCACTAAAATTGACAGTGAGGCAGAGTTCAGCTTATTTTACCTAATTCGGCGGCTGCATTCCAGTAGGTATGAAGTGTGTGGGGGTGCTGACACCCCCCCCCCCCTGTAAAGTTGTCTGCGCCGCGTGGCGCACGTGTCTCGCCCCAGGGCGTTATTTCGGTGGTGACCACCACCGGGCGATAGATGGCGTTGTGTTCGCTTTGAGTACCACTGTTGGTAGAGTGGTAGCGCCGGTGGTGGCCCCTGGCGGAAGGCGGGCCTTGGTGGTGGGCGAGCGTTGAGCGAGCCTCTTCTGCGCGTGCCGGCTGCCGCGAACGGTTGTCTGTCGCGTGGGCCCCCGGTGCTCGGCACCGCGGGCTTCGCGCTGGGGTCCCACGTGGAAAGTCAGGCGTTGGCGACGCCGCCTTGGGTATGTGCTAATGTGTTGGGTGTTAGTGTGTGTTTATTATGTTATTGTGTGTTTAGTGTGTCACTGCATTAGGTTGTTTGTATGGTAGCATGTTAGTTGAAATTGGTGTATCATTCGGCAGACGATATCGTCGTCTAAATTAGTTAATAAATGTATGTATGTTGTGTGCTTTGTTCCGACCGCGTCTGCTGTGTCCGTTCACTCCAAGAGCGTGGCGTGGCGATGCGCGCGTTCGCGGCGCCGGGACCCCACAAGTGCAATAGTGTTCGTGAAGTCTATTGTAGCCAAAATTAGTAACTCAGAACCCTTCATGAGAGTGTCTCACATAGCTTTCTTTTCTATTTGTTTATACCGCAGTCTCCATTGGGGAATTTTAGCAGGATGGCAAATATTTACACCTTGGTTACAGTAAGCAATACTACTAGTACAAGATAATGACATCAAAGAAATTAAAATTTAATAGCACCAGCAAAACTAAAAACTAGCACGAATAAACTGGCCCACTAGATTCATTATGAACACTGTAGTACACATTAGATAGCATGACATAGTGAGAAAGAAAATGAAGAGAGTGGCCAATACATTAAGTGAATTGGAAGGAGTCTCTAGGATGTTATGATCAATCAGTCAACAGTTTATGTAGTGTGGCAATCGATCGACCAATATGCCAAGTTCTGAGTCTTAACTGGGAAAGAGTAAGATCAGTGCGGGTGCTCTGAAAATATTAATTGGAAACAACTGCGCGTGTAGCTATGTCACAACTTTAAAAAAACTGCATGTGTTGACGCAGCTACTTGCAAAATATATTCTATCCAGTGGTTGTCTTGCCTGTGAAGTTGATGTGCTTGTGCTAACATGTTGATCTCATGATATTCCAGTGTCATTGCTCTCTACTGGTGGGAAGAGAAAGGTGAGTTGGCAAGGTACAATCTAAAAATAAGTTTAGGGCATTTTGTTTTCAGGATAGTCAGTGTTCTCTGCCACACAAAAGCTATGCTATGAAATTCTTGAAGCAACTTATGTCAGTTAGAGTTATCAAAAAAGTTTCTCAGCTAATGCTGCACACTTCTGTACTTGTATGTTTTCAGACTGAATTTTTCGTGTTGATTGCTCCATTCCTGTTAGGAAATTTGTTGCTTTATTTGTGATATCAGAGCTTTGATTGTTGTCGAAAATAGTAATATGGAAGTTGGGGACTTTTGTAGGAAGTGGAATAATAGTGTCATTTTTTTTGTTCATTGCAATGTACTTTTAAAGTTTTCTATAGACATATGACCTTGGCAAATAATTCTGAATGGCACATGTCTAGATTGACTGTTTTAATTTTCAGCACATGAAATTATTGGTGTGTTCTAAGTAGTTAGCCTTGAGAAATGCATGATAATAGACAGAATTATTGAAAGAAATGCAAATATATTGAATATTCAATTTTGTGTGTTATAAATGTGTTAATGCATGTGGAAATTACTATATTTGGCCAGAAAATAGAAAAGGAGGAAAAGACATGAAACTTTTTTCTGACATATTATGATGATGTCCTCATTATAGAGAAGAAGAGTCCGTTTTTTTAAGTCTTTGTAAGCCACATCGCATCTTTCGCATCTTTCATAGCTTGTTGGTGCTTCCAATGAGACACTGGCCAAGCAGCCTCGCTATGCTGGTTACTTCATTAGTGAACTGGCCCATGTGGTGGCCTTCTGTGATGACCGCATTCCTTTCTGCACCCTGACTGTAGAGGTAAGTGCTCTGACAGTTCTCCATGACTTTTTTACGATGCACTAACTCAAATTTTTATGCTTGGCCAGAAAAATTTCAATGATGGCTCGTAGTGGCACTTAGCTTTGTTTGATTTGTTCCCTTACAGTACTTAGTTGCCAAATGTCTTCTGTAGTCAAAGCTTTTGAGACCTTCCTTAGTTTAGTTTTTCTAATGTGCTTTTTTGAAATAACAAAAAAAAAACTGTCATAATTTTGTGGCAGTGTTAAAGAAAAGCTAAACTCAGATTGGTTGAAGTTAAATTTGGCTTTACTTCACGATAGCGGAATATTGGCAGGGACCATATACGAGGTTTCTGTATTTCAAAAATGTGATTTACGAAGTCTGACGGTTTTACATTTGATGGAGTGGAGGCCATAAAGGCGTGTCAAGTTGTCCCTTATCACTGCTGCAATTTGTGCTGCAGGTGTTCACAATGGCCGTTTTTTATTACACAAGTCAGAATTAACCCACCAGCTTATTTTTATAGACCACTGTTTTGAGTGGTCCATGACAAATCGTAGCCAACTATTGTGTCACCGGTAATGGCGACATGCTGGAGCAGAATGACCAGCCAACTCCCCTGCACGGTGCCAATTCTAGTTGTTGTGCAAGTTTTTATGCAGTGCACATATAAATGGTACATGCTCTAGTGCTGGAAAACTGCCATACTTCTTTCAGCAGTTGGTGTTTGGGCAAGAGCAGTTTTTGCAATGGTAGGGCTGCATGCCCTACCTTGCATTTGCAATGCATGCAGCCCTACCACTCTTTGAGCATGCTTGAGTGATTACATCGCATATATATGTGATTCAGCTTGCGACAAAGCAGTTTTGAAAGTCAGTGCTCAAAGGTGCCCCTTCTCATGTATGTCTATGAAATGTTCTTGCGCTAAATGCTAGGGAATATGTTCTTTGAGAGTATGAAAGCTCAGATCTCGACTGCGTTTATGTGCATGTGCTGCTAGCTCCTTCTAGGAATACAATGAAAATAGCAAACGTAGTGGTAGAAGAGAACATCACTACACTAATGCAGTGTTGCTATGGAAGAGGTGTTGGAAGACTAGAAAGAACGCTACTAGTGAGCTTTTGAATATGAGACAAAGGTGAAAAAATGCTTACATGTAAATATTATAAAAGTTTCAATATCCCAAATGACATACATAAAGATATCGCAATGGCATTTCCGATGGAGGCGGAAATGTTGTAGGCCCGTGTGCTCAGATTTGGGTGCACGTTAAAGAACCCCAGGTGGTCGAAATTTCCGGAGCCCTCCACTACAACGTCTCTCATAATCATATGGTGGTTTTGGGACGTTAAACCCCACATATCAATCAAAGATATCGCAATGAAACACCAGCATAGAAAAGGCTTATGTGTGGAGTATTATTTTTTAGAGCAGTGGCAAGTTGACTGAAATTCGTGGTGTTAGTTGTTTCGCTCTCTGTGGCTTGGAGCCTTGTACCGCCCCTTATCCTGAATATGGTATGAATTTTCAAAATGAACACTTGTTTATTAAAAGAGAGAGAGAAAGGAAAATAAAGAAAGAATAATAAAAAATGAACGAAAGAGCAAGACGTTAAAGTGGTATGCCACTACTAATGTGCTAAGTGAAAATGTTCAATTCTGATGTGGTGTGATGGTTGTGTTCCCACAGCTGAACAAAAGGAACATCTGTCACCAGGGCATGCAGATTGAAGCCAATGGGACAAACTTCCTGGTCAAGATTGTACAGTGAGTGTTGAACAAACGACTGTTTCATTTCTTGACTCTTGTAGAAGCTCACGTTGGTGAGTTGATGTCTACATTGCGATAAAGTTTGTCTGCATTTCCACGATCCAGTGCTGTTGCTGAGCTGGTTTTTGAGGTGTGCCTTGTGTCAGCCTGCTGTGACGGCCGAGTTTGCGAATCGCCAGAGTTTCTGTCATGGCCAATCACTTTTCTATCTCATAGAATTAGTTCTCACGCCTCAGCAAAATTCACTTTACAGGAATGCTTTTATGGCAAAAAAATTTTTGGAAGGAAGGGAGTGTAAAAGATGAGAAAAGCATTGACGTCTGCACAATGATAAGGAGGAGCACATTGCATGTTGTGTTTACCATCCTTATCTGTTTAGTCTAATCATACACCTTGGGCTGTTTGTGCTGTCAGCATGCTTTGCTGCTTGCTGTGCATAAGAACGGCTGGTCGTATATTTTTCTTTTTACCCTGCGATGCATGAAATGGGAGATCACGTACGTAATAAACTAACAGTTCTACCTAGCAAGATTGCTTTCATGTAGGGATGGGCACTTTGAGCACTTTGAATATTCAAAGAAATGTTGTAGTATTGAAATTTGGTTCTACACAAACTTTTAGTACTTGCAGTTTCAAAGCTCTTGAAATGTATGAAGAGACATGCGTTTTATTATATGTAACTGCCTGAAAAGGTGGTTTCTCTTCAGTATAGGGCTTCCAGAAATTCGCACTTCCATGGGGCCACATTTTATAGGAAGAAACGGCAATGGAGCAGCACGCTGCTTTCATCATGACCTGACCTTGGTGGCAAAAAACAATGCTAGAGTGGTCCTTTATTGTCATTGATGACTCTAGTGGCTGTGGCCTGTTATCACCATTCAGGCTACCATCACTTGAAAAGAAAAGTGAAACAGCAGGGAACACAGACGTCACACTTATTTGTGTTTCTTTCCATTGCTTGTGCTTATTACCTTTACCTTCATTCTTTCATTTTTTTTTTAAGTTTAAGTGTGTTAAGAGGGCTTTATGCACTAAGTGTAGCATATTTTAAAGCTTTGCACACTTTACTGCTTATAATTACCGTATTTACTTGCATAATAGGCACACTTTTTTTCCAGAAAATCCGGCGTGAAGTTCGGGGTTTATTACACGTGGTAAAGTTTATGAAAATTTTAATTCCAACTGCACCATAGACCACTGATAATGTAACTCGCCGAAGTAACGAATATCTCGACTACAGCTAAAACAACCTTCTTTATAGGCTAACTAGCGCAAAAAGTGTTGAGCATGCAGCCTCGCGTGTCTGAAAATTGAGGCATGCTATACGGTGTGCTTACTAGCATTCAAATTTCCAAAAATTAACATCGAAAGACTGACGTTGCGAACAAAATGAAATAAAAAAAAACTTCTAAAAGAAAGTGCCATCGCATGAATTTGTCGATTACATTTTGGGCTACCAGATAATGCGCATTGTCACAATTGAAATTTTGTGCGCTGAACAGTGCCAATTGCTCATTTCGCGGGCTCGCACCCCATGTCGGAAGACATTGCAATCGAGTTGCAAACCACCATTAGAATGTTACAAGCACTGCCCATGTCTCATTTCCTTCAACTAGAGTTGCGTTGATTCCGTTCAAAGAACTCTACTTCGATCAATCACGATCGCCACCGAAAATCGCGCGAATCTTGTGAAATGGTATGACAGCAAAATTTTCGTTCCACTCTCAGTCGAGATTTCGAGTTATCCACAAACCGACCCAAAAGTACTTAGAGATAAAGGGGAAAATATACATGGGATGTATAGGAAAATGTTCGGTGCCGCAAAAAATTTCGACTTAGCCGATATATTGAGATATGCGAGTTCGATTTAACGTGGTATTACTGTAGACTCTACGGTAGTTTGGGTAAATTTTGTGTTCTGGGCATGCGCTGCCAACACTTCATGAGCCTACATAGTAGCTTTGATACTTTCGAAATTAAAACTTGTTTCTAACAATAGAAAAAAATGAGCACAAAAGCAAAAGCTTAAGGTGGCAGACGGGTATTTGGGACCAAAAAGTGACAAAAAAAAATTCATTTTTTATAATTGCCGTAGTATTTGGTTTCTGCAAGTATTTTTATATCTCTCTGCAAATTTTCACACACCAGAAAGTGGTAATTTTTACGTAATGTCATTCTAACTGTCCAGGAAAGAAAATAGCAGGAAAAGAACGGCAGGGAGGTTCACCAGCCTATAGCCAGCCGGTTTGCTACCCTGCACATGGGAGGGGGATGGGGAGATGAAAATAGAGAGGAGAGAGGGAAGAGAGATAAACAGAGCACATTAGGCAGCACACGCACACAGACTCATAGTCCTGTCTTGTCTTTCATGGTGTGTGACATTGCTCTTACAGCCGCTTGTTCAAGTCTGTGTCGCGTAGGAATTTCAACAGTGCTTTTGTCGCCTTCTGTTGCAATGTCTTCTCTCCTAACTGTCCAGATTCTCGGTGCTATTAACATGCAGAACCTGCAAAAAAGTAGGGGAACAGACTTTGAGGCTTCTTTATATTTTGCCAGCACCTGTGTTAGAAGCTCTTTTACGAATGTATGAGCACCTTTATGAGGATTGCAAAACATGCGCACCATAATTGTTGCTTTTTGAGGAACCTGTGTGTTTTCAGTTTTTTCCACTTTTCTCAAAAAAGTAAATCGACTGTTCAATTCTGAGGCCTCAATATCTCTGCAGCGAGGGCAGGTACAACAATAATTCTTTTTGCAATGGAAACCTGTATGTGTGTCGAATTCAAGTATGGGAGCAGAATTTAGAGCGCAAGCCCTTTTAATTAATTACTCATCAAAATTATAACACAATTCCAACTGCATTTGAAAATAAATAGTTCATTTTGCCAAAAAATAACCAAGAAAAAAAAACAAGAAACTTGCATACTTTCAATTTATAGTCATTAGTCTATATTTGCATATCTTGAATATCACTTTTAATTTGTCACTTTTTTTTCTATGGTGGCTTTAAGCAATGGGAGGTGAACTTAAGTTATCTCAGGAACAAGATGAGTTACACGATAACTAATTAAATATTTGAAATCGGCAGAAAAAACTGCATAATCCTGTGCAGTTTGATGAAGATCACTGAAGAAATAAACAAAAACTGTCTAAGACCAGTCTGCCCCCCTTAATGTGGTATGCCACTATTGATATGCCAAGTGAAAATGTCAAATTCTGATGTGGTGTGATGGTTGTTCTGATTCTCTCTTGTCTAGCTGAATTTCATGCTGTGCAAGATATTACATTTATCGAGATTCAATGCATTGCAGGATGCCTACAGGTGAGGACTGGGAGAAGGAGACTGCAGCTGCACTGCAGGCCGCAACACTGAGCTGCACGTTGCGGCTGCAAGTGAAAGGCATCAAGGCTTGGCAGGCAGAGGTGAGTCGTGACCAAGCCTGGTCTGTTCAAAGCTTTCCACTGGCCTGCATTGAATACGCTGCAATCCACAGTTTATACACATGTTCTGTTGCCTGATCATTTTGGCTTAAATTATTAAATTGTTCAGCGAGGTCATATGCTGGCACCCAGTACAGGCCCTTCTCTCACAGTATGTGACCTGTATGCAGCTGAGATGGTGCAGTTTATAAATAGTGTATTTTTAAAGATTATTTAACTGCTAACACTGGTAGAGTGAAGTCCAAGTAATTGCTAACGTAGGTGCTTTGTGACTGAAGCGGACAGATGAGATTATTTTTGCGGGGAACGATATTGTGCTCTCTGAAGTGATGACAACTGTTCCACCTACGCAAGTAAGTAAAAGGAGGAGTTTTCAATTTTCTGCACTCGAAGTTTATGAGTGCAGACTGCCAGGTATATAAAGAACACAAGCCACTAGACAGAAGTGTGCAGAAGGAGTACAGGAAAGTGCAAGTAAAGTTCAGGGATTTCGGCATCAAAAGACACTTTAGTGCACTGTTTCCGAGTCACCTTAGCAGGTCACGTAATGCCTATTGCAGGTACTTACTAAGGGAATTTCATTCTTATGGCCAGCATTGTGCTGGCCATAAGCATTTTAATTTTAAGCTTCCATGAGTACTTGAGTAATGAGGCTTGTGTTACCATTTTCTGTGCCTGCTGCTTTCTCTTTTCCTTCAAATCGGGGCTAGATAGCTCAATATGTACAGTCGGCCAAATCTTTAGCAATCGTGCGTGAGAGGCAGTTTTTTCTGTGCATCTTTGCCATACGACTGAATTAAGTTTCAGTTGAATTAAGGACAAGTGTATGCCCACAAAGCACCTGTCCACGAAGCAATTTTCTGTAACTTCGTTCCATAATATGGCGCTGACTGACAAAAAAGTGACCGCTGCGCACAATAGTTAAGTTTTGGCCGACTGTACTATATTGCAACATAAAGTTCCTTAGCTGACGGCTACTTTGACTCGCTTCTTTTTGTGCAGTTTGTTTTCTGCAGCTGCCCACTGCCGAGCCAGTCACCCAAAGAACGAGGACCCCGGCGACCGGTGTGCTTCATGTATGACTTCGCAGCTGGCACAACTACTCAAGTGGCATCTATGGTGGAGGAAATGCTCCAGGACTGGAACACAATCGGCCACCTCTACGGTGTTGTGCTGCGATTTGCCGAGGCCCTGCGCTTAGGCAAGTGATTGACCCAAAGGTTCCCACAGCTGTTGTCTTTGTTTGCCTCGTTCTTGATCTCAAGTGTAAATTTATTATTGGTTAGGGGTGTAATTACTGCTCAGTTATAGCTCGTTCCTCTGGTTGGTATCCCTGAGCATTTGGAGATTTGGGGACCACCATGACAGGCGTGTTCATGTAGCCTACTTTTACTTTCAGATCAGCACAATTCTCTCATGTCTGTTGTGGACATCAAGTCCTTCACGTACAAGAAGTTGGTTCTTGGCTATGGCATGAATAAAGCCAGCACTGTGAGTATCCACATTTATGCCAGTAGTACTCTCTAAATAGTATTGCTTTTTTTGCCAAGTGCTATAGTTTTAATGGGGGATGAGTATCACACCATGGGCTCTTGAGTAGTTACTTTCACGAAAAAGAGATATTGGATCTGCTGTGGATTACAGCACTCTGACTTTTTTAAAATAGGTTTATTGACGTTCATGTTGTCTTAGTTGTAATGGAATTTTTCACAATAACTTGTGGAGGAAAGTGTGGTGCCACTGTTTGTCCAAGTTTCCTCGGGAGCACAGCGCCATCTTAGGAATGACAGCGTAGTGTCCGGAAGGTTTATGTTGGCTGGTGTTGAGCAAGGCATGGCTTAAATGTTGATATGGCTGCAAACATACAGCTTATCTAAAACTAAACCTTCATAAGTAGATCTTGTTCCCCCATAAAGCATTTTGCAGTAAAACTTGGCTCTGCTGTGGGAGCCCGGAAGTAAATGATGAAAGGAAAAGAACAGATTGCAAACTGTTGCAGAGACAATGGTGATTTTGTTGTTGGTCTTCCAACTTAGCAGCCGATTGATACTAATGATGTTTCACAAATTTGTACATCAAACCAGAAGCTCTGTAAGTCAAATAAAGCTTGTTTCTGTTGTAATGCCAAGAAGAAATAGTTAATTGAGTTATGTTTCAGTAGAAGATTAACCATTGTGGCACAAGGTATGCATCTGGCATGCTTCAAGCCAGATAAGTCTTCAAGGGTTGTGGGGTCTTTGTGAATGCTGCCAATTCAAATCTGAATTTTACATGTCCCTGTTGTACATATCCCTGCATGCATTGGGAACTTCATGGTGGCAGCCAGTTTTTTTATTTCTTTTTTGTTGTTTCTCTATCTTTCTTTTCTGTATTCTGGGTGATGTCTCCATTTTCCGTCTTTATTTTGGTGGCATGCTTTCAGGTGACCATATACTGGCGTCACTCAGAAAAGCGCTTCCATCTGGCTTTCGGTGTCGTGGGCCACACTGCTTCTGCCAGCAACCCGCACACCGTGGTGGCTCCACAGCTCCAGCATGAGTTCAACCAGCACCGTTCGATAGCCACACTGGTTGAGGTGAATGTCCGGATACACTGTTCTCAGTATGCTGCATCTGCACATCGTCAAGGTGTAGCACTGTTGCGTACTGGCTTTTTTTTTTTTAAATGTTTCTCGGTGGTATAGGCTGTAAGTAATTATCACTGATGAATGTGGTTAAATCAGGTTTGTCGAGGAATGCTTGGTTTTAGCTTGCTTTAGAAAGGACGAGACCATTGATTTGTCGAGATTCAGCTTTAATGCATGTCTTGGTTAGGCAAGGATGATAAGTCTACTCACCTTGCCTACATACCTCAACAAGACCACCAATGTTTGAACTTCAAGACAAAACACAGATGCTGCTCAGTGCTGTTGGCACTCTCGACTCCAACGTGCAGTGAACTTGGATGCAGCCAGCACCTCTTGCAGTGGCGGAATAGAAGACTCGCCTTGATCACTGTTCGTTTTTTCGCGATGCTGCACTAGTGTTTGTTGAAGGTCTTTATATGATGTGGACCTTGGGCGAGTTCGAAAGTCACATGCATGCACAAAGGCATGTTCTGGGTTTTTACTGGTAGGAGTATTGCTGTCATCGTAAAAAGCTGAGAATGAACCTTGTAAGAATATGGTATGCAATATATGTCTCAAGGTTATGCACAAGAGCAATGGAAAACGAAAGAATTTAGATTTAACGAAATGTTGGATCATGGAATTGTATGCAGTAAAGCAGTCATAGCACTCCATGAATTCCTTGCAATAGTTTTGCATGGGTTTCTGGCTTTGTGCAGGCATCATGGACCTAATCAGCTTTTTCAATACAGCCATTTAATTTTTCTGATTTTCTGGGGACTATGAAATTGTCTGTAAAGACTTCCCTCAAGGGCTTGATTCATTACAGCTATGTCTGATGCAACTCTGAAGATCTGGCAAAACACTTAAGTAGTGTCTCTATGTTTGTGGTGTGACAGAAGACTGTAGCTGCATATGTGAAGATAGTTAAAAAAAAAAAATTCCGCCATATCCACGAAGTGAATGATGATGAGTGGGCGAAGCTCCGGAGGTAAACCTGGTAAACCATGAATCCTCTGTACATTTTGCCCACTCGATTTTATTACATCGCTCCCCCTAGCGTACGTCGCCGCACTAAATCGAACGATTGCCTTCAACCAATGACACGTGCCATATGTGACATCATTCCTATTTTATAAGATCTCGCGTCTTTCATCAACTACAAGTACCGCTTTCTAGTTTATAACATCTTGCATCTTTTCATCATCAGCTACAAGTACCACCATCTAGTAAACACTACAAGAACTAAACGAGAGGTGGCTACATACAGGAGACGGTACCGCCATCTAGTGAACACTGCAAGAACTAAACTAGAGGTGGCTACATACAGGGGACGGTACCGCCATCTAGTGAACACTGCAAGAACTAAACTAGAGGTGGCTACATACAGGCTACAGGGGACGCACAGCCCACGCCCTAAGGAGCTTCGCCCCTAAAAAACATGCTTGTGTCCCATGACGGTTGCTCTATCCAGCTCTTGGAATGCTTTGTTGCAAAAGTATGCATATGCTTGACCACGTAACAGTACTGTAGTGCTTTGAAGCTGTCTTTTGAAATCTGGTGTGTTTGGCAACGTGCCTGTGTCCTTGGCGCTAACGCTTCGCCTCTCAATTGGAAGATGGTGATTGCTGAGATATTTCTGGGAGCTGATGGCATTGATTGCATGCTTGTATCAATACTACTGTCAAATGGCTAGTTGTTCTGACACCTCCTACTGCGGCTCTACCTCCTAGTGTTGCACATGTGCAAGGTGAGTGTGAAAGGGGGATAAAAGCCGACGTAGACGCAGTGGTAAAGATCGTGTGAGGCGCGGCCTTGTGCCAGCGCTATTTTAGCAGTTCAATCAATAAACCATCTGCACAACAAAGTGGTTCATGAGGCAGTAAAATGTCATATATTTTCTGAGTCACTTGGTAGGGTGTCGCAGGATGCTTATAACATTAGTCGTTCATATCACAGCATGAGGGGTCTGGTCTATTTTTGCGCAAAAGTAGAAAACTAAAAAGACTGTCTACCGTCCATGACTGCTTTTTTGTTTTATGTCGAAATAAAAAGCGTACCACCTGAAGTGTGTAACCTTGCAGTGGTTTCTCTGGAGAGTGTGTAGAAATCTTTAAAACAAAATTTTTCGATCTGCGTTCAGTTTCCTTCCATTGGTGGGATGAATGCCTCCAACAATGGTCGGTGGAGGCAATGACACTTGCGCTGTCGGTGAAAGTTGAAAATGTAAATCACACGCAGTTTTCACAGGCTTCATCAAGTTTTGTTTAATAATAAAACAAATATTTCAGTGGTCATTTAAGGCACACACACACTTTTTTGTTCTCATGAGCGGCCGCAGACATCGTGCTCGCGCCTCTCCGCTGTTTGTAGGCAAGCATGCAGGCAAGCAAACACACCTCCCGCAGCGCCACCGGGCACTTCCTTGAACTTGAACGCATGAGAAAAAAAAGCAAGAATTAGTCTCTTGTGCAACATAAAGCTGTTTTAAGTGCGTAACATACAATTTGAAGTTATAAAAGCAAAATAAGTGTATCTGCGAGAATTTTTCTTGTTCTGCCAGTAGATTGACCACATCGCTCTTGGGTGACGCTAGCGGTCATTTTTTCTTGAGTTTCAACATCAAGTTAAAATTACAATTCCTTTTTTTATGGGACAAAAGCATGCTTGTTACTGCCGATGTGATGAATGATCTTCTCATTTGCACCGCAATCACAAAGATTTTGCCAAGTGGTTGACAGTCCCTTTAAGCTCTTTTATGTATTTGACATACACTCAGAGAACACATCAACAAGAATTTATCACTGATGGGAAATGTCCTACAATAAGTTTCGGCAGACATATCTATGGTTTGTAGAATTAAGTGTATTGCCAAACTGTTTCGCGATTCCTTTGAATTAGTGTATCTAGCATCGGCTGTGGTTTTTAAGCTTTTGACTGTGATGCCGTGGGGATTGCAGTTTGCTAGATGAAGGTGAATGTAGAAGTAATGTAAAATTACTTGTACTGCATCTGCTGTGGGCAGCTGAAAAACTTTGCAGCATGTCTATAAGTGCTCATGTAAACATTGCCTTGATACTGGAACTTTCAAATTTGGCCTAGTCCCCAGATGTGTGGGGGTGGTGATAGAACCCAACATGAATCCATGTCGCACAGTGTGGGATGTGTAAGCACATGAACCAAGAGCAAACACCTAAGCTATTCTGCAAATGTGCTTGTAAGGAGAAATTTTAAAGTTTTCAGTTCGTAATCACAGTGCATTCCTTTCATTATGCTGCTGTGAGTTAGTTACACTGAAACCTTGATATAATGAAATACTTGTTATAACAAAGGAAATGAAAAAGTTCTTGCAGTAGATATAAGGCTAGGAATAAATCTTCATGGTGAATTTTTGGATATAATCAACTTATTTTTATGTAAGATGCAACTTTGTTATAGTGAGGATTGAGTGTATCTCAATATTTGTTATCAGCAAAAAATAGTTGAGTGACAGTGCCGCTTGGCGAATCTCACTTTGTCCAGGTGCTGAGAGACACCTATGCACCGCTCCTTTCCCTCACCAAGCTTCCATCGGCACCTCAGCTCGGTGTCATCAACAGCGTAAGTCATCAACAGCGTCAAACTGCTTGAAAGCGAAACAACCTACTACGGCAGAGAGCTTTACAAATTGACAAAGCTCTGTGTCATAAAATTTTAGGTGCTGGGACAGCATTTGCAACCTTTTCTTCTTCTTTCTTTTGTGCACTCCTTCTTGTGTACTTATTTTGTAAGTGTAGCCTTTCTGAACGTGGTAGTTAAGGTACATAGGCTGACTTGTGGACTTTTTTTTAAGGTAGAAGTGTCTCACATGAGTCAGAGAAAATGCTTTGGCATGACAGCCAGAAATGCGGTGTGGTAGGGAAGGAAGTAGAGCAAGACGATGATGAGAGATATAGTCTAGCAATGTGCAGCAGATTGTGTTTCAGCTCACCCTTCTTGCTTTAGGGTTGTTTAGCAATAAATAAGCTAGCCCAGTCTGCTGTGTACTCTTTAGAGCACTTTGTGCTCGCATTGTAGGGCATCCTAAAATATTTTCACTTCACCCAGAATTGTAATTGCCAGTGAGGTAAATAATGGCTTAGAAATAAATCAAGTAGTACATCTGCATAGATGAATCCTGTAGACATAAGTGCTGTTAATTTTGCTGTATAGAAGTACCTGTAATGGTTCATTCAGACGTAAATACATACTTTATTTTACAACAAACATGGCTGAAGCAGCTGTTTAAAAGTGATTATACAGTAAAAGCTTATTATTATGAACACAGTCAATTGAACTTATAGTTAATTATAAACTGATGCCCCAGTCCCGGTGTAGCCCTGTGTATTTCAATGGAGGAAAACTCCCGATAATTCGCATGTAGTGATATCCACGTGGTATCTACGATAGTTAATACGAACTGGGAGTGCCTGGTTTTTATCACTCGGCCCAGAGCATTCACGATGTGCTGTGAAACCTAATCAAACCAAATTTATTAGAGATTAAAAAACGACGGCACAACTCACCAGGTGAGGTTTCAGGCAGTGCTCAGGAGCTGTTGGGAAAGCTGCAAACAGTGCACGTGGAGTTGTGATAGAAGAGCAAGCAAGTGAACTCTTGATTTCATTAACTTTACTATGTTATTAAATGTGTTTTAGAGCATAACTATCGACGTTAAGGGTCACTACTCACATGAACGCATGTTGGTGCTCGTTCTTGATCCATAACTGACTGACCAATTAATTCTGTTTGCTGTTTGAGCCACATGAACTTAATTTACGAAATCACCTGCGGTAACGTGTAGTAGCACCTAATTCTCAGTGTGTTATGAGGTGGCTTCTTTTGGTTCTACTACCTGTGCAGTGTGGCATGATTTTCGTTAATTGAAGCACCCATCCGCTAATTCCAGCTTCACTTAATGCAAACAGTTTTATTGTTCTCTTCGAGTTCGAATCAGCATGCCTTTACTATACAAAGCTAATGGTATTAAATTGGTGATTTGGGATGGAGTAAGGAGAAATATTTGATTATTTAAAATCAACCGTTGTGTTAGGACTGCGTACCAAGTTTAATATATATTTCTTTTCACATGTATTGTTGCAATTACATTTCCTCTGAATTACTTGCAGAGGCCTCAAGTTCCTGTCCAGACGTTTGTCATAATTCCTCAGTCATCGACTCATCTTCGCCTTGTATATAGAAACACGTATCCTTTATTGCTTTATGGTGTCACGTTTGAAATTTTTATCTTCAGTATATTATATTGGCTGCAAAGTATTGTGCTGAATATAGTCTGGGTAGCAGCAATGGCTGCTGTGTGTTAGCTGTTTGCTTAACGTTATGTCTTTCTGGCAAGAGAAATTTGGGCATATTTCTTAGGTGTGTGCCGTTCCTTAGGCTCCTGCTTATATCATTTGTGGCTACTGTTGCTGTTCAATGATTGTTGTTTAATTTGACCACTCAGCAGGCATAACTATAGTCAAATGAAGGGACAGAAGTTTGTTTTCTATTTTTACTACCAAAGTGTAGCCTTAAGGAAACTTATGCTGCTATAAAAATAAAATGAATAAAGTTATCCTTATTTAATGCCTGGCATTGTCCAAACAACCCATACAGTAGTGTTGACTTTTTTTTTAATATGATCACTTATTCAAGCTGAAGTTTTTCTTCCCATTTTTCGCGTAATGAGATTGTAATGGTGGTTACAGATTACATAGAAATCGGAGTTTACTATTTCTTTATGCTGCATTCCTTTTGACACGGGTGCATTTTTCTCACATGACGAATTCATACAAAAGTATCACTTATTTGCATGAAAAAGTGCTTATTAATTGCCGAAATAGAATTGTAGTGATGACTGAGTGAAAAGTGAGTGAAAAGCTTCCTTAACCTCCGAGCATAGTTACGTCCTCGACATCCAATGTCGACCTGAGGGTTTTGTGGCAGTCCGGGATGGTGCTTACAGTAAATTTGATAAGACCAAGGCTGTTGAGGATTTCACCCCAATTCAGGGACTGAGGGTAAGTGCAGTAGCCTTCCTGGAATGCCTAATTTTTCTTACATACTACAGCGTTAGTAAAATTTTGCTTATGCTTTACTTAGACAAAATGATTGTTTTCAAGGCATTTGTATTTGTCTTTATTTAATTGTTACCAGCAAATGGAAAAAATGCTTAGCGGTGCTTGGCGCGTGCTGCTTGCCTCTCTCAATAGGGTATTGCTGCTAACCTCCAAGAGAGATATTTTGTACGCGATCTGTGACAAAACGAAACGAAATTCCACGAGAGGATGAAAGGAAGCTGCGCGGTATTGATCGAGGCTCGTCTGATGGTCAGACTTGGGAATAGCAGCAGGAAGCGGCAGTGTTATCAGATCATTTTGGCAGAGAACAGGCATAAAAGGGATGGAGGCACCGTACCATCCAATAGAGCAGATATATAATAAAAAAATAAATCCAAACAAAAGAAATGCACTTTTCGTCAGTCACAGCGAAAGCTAGAAGAGCGGCCTTTCAGAGCCTTTTCTAAACACTCATTGGATAACTGCTGCAAGCACACTTGTTTGATGCCTACTACAGCATTAATCTTTTGTCCTAGTACTAGTTAGAACTTACTTGGGGTAAAAGGTAAAAAAATTTTCAATCTGTGTGACTCACTATCAAGCACAAAACACATTAGCAAAGCACCATGTTAGTACAGTTGTCCTGTTACGTTAATGCTATTCTCTTGAAAGACATCCTTTTAAGCTGCATTTGGTCCCGCAATGTACATTCCTGTGTAAGGTTATGAACGCTTGTGAGCTACCTTTTTCGTGAGTAGACGGTGCATGGAGTCAACTTACAGTGAGAATTCCGATTTTTCTCGTAGGCTTTTTTGAGCAAGTTCGTGGATGAAAGTGCATGCCAGCTACGAAGGCGCTCCCAGTCGGAGGATGACAATCCTCCATCACCCATCCCTACACTGGAAGGTATGGATTCCTTTTTGGGGCCTGGGCTGCGGCCAAACTCTCCAGCTCAGCGTGGGCAAGATAGCAGTTCAGCTGCTGCTGCTGCAGTGGCCGCCGCCACAGGTGGACTGCGCTTTCATCATCCTATGACCCCGCCTTCCAACCCTCACACGCCAGCTTCACCGCACCCATCAGTGTTGTCTCAGGTGAGGTGCCTTTTAGTGTGCCTGCAAGTTTGTAGCCTTGATTAAGCAACCATCAGCAGCAAAACAATTCAAGCTCTTTGAGGCAACATTATCATCATCATCATCAGCCTGACTACGTCCACTGCAGGACAAAGGCCTCTCCCATGTTCCGCCGGTTAACCCGGTCCTGTGCTTGCTGCTGCCAATTTATACCCGCAAACTTCTTAATCTCATCTGCCCACCTAACCTTCTGTCTCCCCCTAACCCGCTTGCCCTCTCCAGGAATCCAGTCAGTTACCCTTAATGACCAGCGGTTATCCTGTCTACGTGCTACATGCCTGGCCCATGTCCATTTCCTCTTCTTGATTTCAGCTATGATGTCCTTAACCCCCGTTTGTTCCCTAATCCACTCTGCTCTCTTCTTGTCTCTTAAGGTTACACCTACCATTTTTCTTTCCATTGCTCGCTGCGTCGTCCTCAATTTAAGCTGAACCCTCTTTGTAAGTCTCCAGGTTTCTGCTCCGTAGCTAAGTACCGGCAAGATACAGCTGTTATATACCTTCCCCTTGAGGGATAGTGGCAATCTACCTGTCATAATTGAGAGTGCTTGCCAAATGTGCTCCACCCCATTCTTATTCTTCTGGTTACTTCAATCTCGTGGTTTGGCTTTGCGGTTATTACCTGCCCTAAGTAGACATAGTCTTTTTCAACTTGAAGTGCACTATTACCTATCTCGAAGCGCTGCTCTTTTCCGAGGTTGTTGTACATTACTTTCGTTTTCTGCAGATTAATTTCAAGGCCCACCTTTCTGCTCTCCTTGTCTAACTCTGTAATCATGAGTTGCAATTCGTCCCCTGAGTTACTCAGCAATGCAATGTCATCAGCAAAGCGCAGGTTACTAAGGTACTCTCCATTAACTCTTATCCCTAACTGTTCCCATTCTAGGCTTCTGAAAACCTCCTGTAAGCACTTCTTGATTGGTATTCTGTTGCTTTCTTTATGAAGCACTATGGTAGCAGTTGATCCCCTGTAGATTTCTTCCAGGATGTTTATATATACTTCTTCAACGCCCTGATTCCGCAGTGTCTGCATGACGGCTGATATTTATACTGAATCAAACGCCTTCTCGTAATCTATGAAGGCTATGTATAGTGGTTGGTTATATTCTGAGCATTTCTCTATTACCTGATTGATAGTATGAATGTGGTCGATTGTTGAGTAGCCTGTTCGAAATCCTGCTTGTTCCTTTGGTTGATTGAATTCTTATGTTTTCTTTACTCTGTTAGCAATTACCTTTGTAAATAGCTTGTATACTACAGAGAGCAAGCTGAACAACCTGTAATTCTTCAAGTCCTTGTCGTCTCCTTTCTTATGTATTAAGATGATGTTAGCGCTCTTCCAAGACTCTGGTACTCTTCCCGTCAGAAGACATCTCGTAAACAGGGTGGCTAGTTTTTCTAACACAATCTGTCCTCCATCTTTTAGCAGATCTGATGTTACCTGATCCTCACCACCAGCTTTGCCTCTTTGCATGCTCTGCAAAGCTTTTCTGACTTCTTCTATCATTACTGGTGGGGTGTCATCTGGGTTACTGCTAGTTCTTATAGTATCAAAGTCGTGGTTATCCTGGCTACTGTACAGATCTCTGTAAAATTCATCCGCTATTTCAACTATCCTATCCATATTGGTAGTTATTTTGCCTTCTTTGTCCCTTAGTGCATACATCCGATTTTTGCCTATCCCAAGTTTCCTCTTCACTGCTTTGACGCTTCCTCCGTTTTCAGAGCGTGTTCAATTCTCTCCATGTTATACCTTCTCACGTCGCATACCTTACGCCTATTAATCAACTTGGAAAGCTCTGCCAGATCTATTTTGTCTGTTGTACTTGAGACTTTCATGATTTGACGCTTCTTAATGAGATTCTTCGTTTCCTGGGAAAGCTTGCCAGTGTCCTGTGTAACTACCCTGCTTCCAACTTCCACTGCACAATCTGTAATGATACTTGTCAGATTATCATTCATTGTATCTACGCTAAGGTTGGTTTCCTCACTAAGAGCCGAGTACCTGTTCTGAAGTGAGACTCTGAATTCCTGTACCTTCCCTCTCAGTGCTAGCTCGTTGATTGGCTTCTTGCGTATCAGTTTCTGTCGTTCCTTATTCAAGTGTAGGTGAATTCGAGACCGTACCATTCTATGGTCACTGCATCGTACTTTGCCAACTACTTCCACATCCTGCACGATGCCTGGGTGTGCACTCATTATAAAGTCTATTTCGTTCTTATTTTCGCCATTAGGGCTCCTCCATGTCCACTTGCGGTTTCCTCGTTTTCGGTAGAAGGTATTCAAAATCCTTAAATTATTGCGTTCTGCGAATTCTACTAGTAGCTCTCCTCTGGCGTTCCCAGTGCCGATGCCATAGTCTCCTACTGCCTGGTCTCCAGCCTGCTTCTTCCCTACCTTTGCATGAAGGTCTCCCATCAGTATAGTATACTGTGTTTTTACCTTATTCATTGCCGATTCCACGCCTTCATAGAAGCTTTCAACTGAAGCGTCATCATGGCTGGATGTAGGTTCGTAAGCCTGTACTACCTTCATCTTGTATCTTTTATTCAGTTTAATTACGATACCTACCACCCTTTCATTAATGCTATAGTATTCCTCTATGTTGCCAGCTATGTTTCTGTGAATTAGGAACCCCACTCCCAGTTCTCTTCTGTCAGCCAAGCCCCTATAGCAAAGGACGTGCCAATTCTGTAGCACCGTATAAGCCTCATCTGTCCTCCTAACATCTGTCCTCCCGGCGGTGGTGGCCGGTGAGGCCGCACCCCAGACGTCTTAATGCAGTTCCATCACCATGCGGATTTTTTTTATCCGGTTGGGAACTGCGCGGCACCGGGATTTGAACCACGGACCTTTTGCATGCGAGGTGGATGCTCTAACCACTTTGCCATTGCTGCTGACCAGAGGCAACATAACATCGTGCAAATCGGTCTGGGTCAGTGCTAGTGCTAACCACTGCAGTGGCTTTCAACATAGCCCCTCCTTGCCCCCCCCCCCCCCCTATTTTTTTTTTTCAGGATCTTGTAATTCAGTGTCCAGGCTATACAAGTATGCATGTTATAAACTGAAAGATATGCTGTTTATTCTTGCTGCTGTGCCTTGTGTTGGTATGAGAAGACATTGACAGGTCATAAAAATTTATAGCGTACCATTTGCTTGCCTGTCTAAAGCACTCTTTTGGCTTTTCTTTTCCACAGACATCGCAATTTGTTTCTTTTACAATTATTAGAGTGGGCTTTTACATGAATATCAGATATAAAGAAGGTATCTTCAATGCTGGTCATCATGAAATACGTCTGCTGTACCACATTCACTGTTTGAAGAACTAGCTCTGCACACAGACACTACAACCAGGTTTGCCCTCTGGTACCTGTGATACGAAACTCTATAGTGTATGATTCCTATGCAAGGTATTTTTTGTGTTGCTAATGCAGGCACAGAGCCCTGGGCACCTCTTTGGTGCTGGCTCTCCTGTGAACCCCCTTCACGCACCCTCGCCATCCTTTCTGGCTCCATCACCCTCACAAGTGCCCATGCCGAGCCCTGCCACTCAGGGATACATGGCTTCCTCTCAGCAGCAGCCCGGTGGGTTTCACAAAGAGTGTTGAAACACTAACATATTTATGTGAAATGTGCTAATAATAATAATATTGCTACGATACTGAGGGGACGCGTGGTAGAAGAAGAGAGCGAGGTTGGCACGAGCGGTCATCAGCCAGATTCTTCGACTCTCGCATTCATCATCTCTTGTAGATAAAGGCATTTCACCGTAACAAGATGATCAATGTATCAACATATCATATGCATAAGCACATATGTGTGTGATCTTTTAATCAATTAAATACATTATATTATGTTAATTAAACATTAAGTTACTCTTCCTTGTGGTAGACACAACCAAACAAATCCAACGGACGATGTTATGTTGCAAAGGAGAGCACAGAAGACTTGACATGCTTTCTTTAAAACTGTAGTGTAATTATTACGACATAAACTGAGAGATATTGATATAGATGAAAAAAAACAAAACATTTTTGTCGATGGGATTCAAAGCCACAGTCTTCATATTATATGTCCAATGCTCTACCAATTGAGCTGTGACAAAGGGCGCCCCATCCACTCGTGTATTTTTGTGCATATAATTCTCGGAAGGGTTAGCCAACACCACTTGTAGCCAAGGTGGTGAGTGCAGAACACTCTTCTCATCAGAGGGGGTCACACAACTCGTGATTTTCGTATAGGGTGGCAGCTCACCGGTAGAACCTCGCATGCTGCCTAAAAGCATCAAGTGTGCCTGGACAAGGCTCCCTCTATCAGAGAACGAAAGAGGGGGAACTTTTTTCGAGGGGAAGTAAATAAAATAAAATAAAGCTCGCATGAAAAAGCATAGAACTTGTCACAGTGAACACCAGTTTTAAGCTGTGTACAGTGAATATACAAATTTTCTTGTACATTTACTTATACAACAGTTACTTATACAGTGGACCCTCAGTATACGGAATTCTGTTAAATGGAATTGCTGCTTGAATTGAACAACTGTCTCTGACATGATTGGTTTAGTACTTGTATTCTGCACCTTGGTCATCTCTTAGCAAACGAAACTCCGGAACATATTTTTTGGTCTTTTCAGGTTCCGTTTACCAAGAGTCTATTGTACTGTTGTAAAAAGGACCTTAGTAATTTGAAGGTTAGAATGGTGACAAGAAGGTAAACATTGTTCTGTTGCGGTGCAGGTAGCCACCCAGAGGGTGGGTCTCCCTTCCCTACACCGGGGGGCTCCACAGGTAGTATGTCATTGTCGTCACCCATTCCTGGTACGTGGCCAGGCAGCCCCTCAGTACCACGACCATCCCCTCGCCTGGCACCATCACCACATGCACCCCCTTCAGTGGGTGGTGCTCCTCTGCACAGCCCCCAGACTGGTGCACCTCTTGATCACAAGCCATCGTTGCCACCTCAAGGTGAGCTCCTCATTGCGTACCGTTTTAGTTGGCTGTGTGTAACTAAGAAATCGATGTTTGTTGCAGTTCTACCCTCAGTTATTTTACTTTTGCACCAACTTTAAAATGTCATAATGTACAGAAGGAACCTCATGATATGGGATCAAACATTGCTTACTTTGGGCATATAATATTGAACCTCCAATAAAATATGTCAATTCATTTCGAATAGTACTTCAAAAGGTCAGAAATCTTAACATTTGTCTTGAAGTGAATGCAAGTGCTGTAATGCTCGTTCAAAGGGTTCAAGCATTCACACAAGCCTAGATTTTAAATCTGTATGTATGAGTATATATGTACCTTAAAAAAAATCTGGTTGTTAGTCTGTGTCTCTATGCTGTCATTTGTTGTCCTGTTGTTTCGCACTAATATGTTTCATGATGTAACATGAAGCTCACTCTTCGACCCTTTTGCGAAAAATTCTTGATTGCTGTTCTTTTGTTCTTAAACACCCACTGCGGCCACAATACTGGCTGTGGTGTTGTGTTTGGAACTCTGAGGTGTCAAATTGTAGCTTTGCAAGTAAAAACCCAGAATTATGTTTTTTTTTTTTTTCACTCGTTATCAACAGGATTAGGAATGCCCGGAGGAGCGGCCCGTGTGCTTCCGCAACGCTCGTGGGCTGCAGCCATACCGACCCTGCTCTCACACAAGGCACTTGACTTGGCTTGTCAGAGTGGGGCGGGCCACGGCGGACCCATGGGCGCTGGGGCACTCATAGGAGGAGGCGCCCTGGCTCCACACTGTTCACCGCTTGAACGCTTCCTTGGCTGTGTCTTCATGCGCAAGAGCCTCCATCGCGTGGTTCAGGGAGACGATAATGTGAGTGCTACTGCTGTGCAATAGCACTTGTGTTCTGATTTACATGACTCAGTCAGCTTGTCATAAAGCTGTGGACGAGTCTATAGGGTGAAGAGATGACACAAATTGTCGCAACGGTAAAGCTATATCTAAAGAAACTGCAAACTACCTTGAATATTATTCATTGTAAGGAATGAACACTCTCATCTCACACAAAATAAGGTATGTTATATAGCTAGGTTTTATCCACTGAATAGTATTGTGCTATACAGCTGCGAAGTATCTCTTGAAATAAAGGTACCTGTCAACAACTGCATTAAAATGGGCGCTTTAGTTAATGCTTGTGCACAATTCATTGCTGCCGACTACCTTCATTTCGATAGACACCTTAGAGCGACAAAAATTGTTTTGAAGAGGTGTAACTAAAATGGGTTTGTAATGTTCTTACTTGTGGTAACTTATCCATGTGGTGAAGATGCAGTGGTAGTGCTGTTGCTTTGACAAAGTGCAAGTAAAGACGGCATTTGTGACCCTTGCAGATGACAATGTTGGGTCCAGCAGAGCCTGGTGTGATCCAGTTTCGGGCAGAGACACTGCAATGCCGTGTGAGCCTGAACCCTGCTACATTGCAGTCACTTCACCTCAAGCTTTCCCAGGCAGGGCCCACTGACCAGTGGGCCGCTGAGGAGCTTCAGCTGCTGGAGCGATACTTCGACACCAAGGTGAGTTGGTTGAGACGTCAAAAAGGGCCCCATGATCGTTATCCAGTGTGCGAGACCACCTTTTGGTGTGTGGGGGTTCAGTTGAACCAGATTACATCAAAACTGTTTACATTTAATTATGCCTAATATCATACACTTCGTGAACATGGTAACGTTATAACAGAAATATACAGTGTTCCAAGAAATGTGTCTATAAATCTGCAGAAAGTACGGAAATGTGATATCTGCTCACTGCCTTCATAATTACTTCGCCTCTAGCAGCAGCTATATCGAAAGGGTACTGACAAAATTTTGCAGCTGAGATAGCCTGCGGGACCGATTCCTGTGGGCATGTGTATATCATCTGCAAAATATCAAATGCCAAAATAGCTTGGAAGGTATTTTAAATTAATTTTAAACTTAGTGTGAGCGATCGACTCCATCGCGCTATCGACAACCTCGAAGGGGATTCTTGGGGACCTCTTACTTCATTCACGTAACCACGCTGCAGTAAGTTATGACGATGTCATAGCCGTCATTTTTCTTTGGTCGCGTTTGCTCTTGCAGACTATTACTGGGCAGCTGCTTACAAGTCTGTGGTCGCAGCGCACGAGTTGAAAGTTTTGTGATGACACTGCTGTCCTGTTTGCTGTTTGAAAAAGCTTCTTGATGTGAACTGCATGGAATTGCGTCACAGTTCTCTGTGCTGATATGGTCGAGCGTTGCACCCACTAGGTGGTGATGGCTGCACCCGGTGGCTTGTCATTTTTTAAACTGGAACTGACACTGGTCGGTTATAAGGAGCCTGTAATTTTTGTGTCAGTACCCCGTTAAGACAAGTAGAGACATGAGTTATACAGTGTCCATAAGAAAGAAAGCAATCATATACACGGAAATGGTAGTTTCTATTCACTAGAGCAGTGGTTCTCAGCCATGGATGTGTCGGGGACCTTTTGCGGACTGGTGGAAGTGATGGGGGACCCCTTGCAGTGGAGGGGAGGGAGGAAGGGTACGTGAGTAAATTAACACAATTAGAGTGTGAAACAGGTGTCTTTTATTGCTACCAAAAACGTCAAAGAAATGTGCCACATCACTTTATTTTGGAGAGTTCATCAATACGTGGCACAGTCACGCATAAATAAAAATGTGGGTGAGGGTTTTGTGAATCACAGAAATGGCTTTGTGGACCCTAGGGGGTCCGCGGATCCCCATTTGAGAACCACTGCACTAGAGAAACTAACACTGCCACACATAGTGGAAAGATTTTTTGTCAGCAAATAAGCATATTCAGGCAATAGTTTTTCTCATTTGAAGCAACATACTGCCATGCCAACGGTCCATTGGAAAACATGTCACTAACCATGTTGCTTATGTAGAGATTTGTATGCTTTTAACAAATATAATTAGTCCAAAGTGTTCTGAAAGTGGGTGGGAGTTCATCAAACAAGGCTTGACTGCATTTCTTTTTGTGCATGCTTTCACCTGAAAATGATATTTTGACTCTGGCATGTAGAAATCTGGATTTTATCATTGAATGCATGCTCAAAATCTGCACTTAGGCCTGTTCTTACGTTTCATTTCAGTGCTGTATGTTTTTGCTATGTATTAGCAGCTAAATCAATTATTCACCATTCTGCACTGCATAATGGGAAGTTGCAAGACAGTGCCAGCTGGCAGTCATAAGCTGTGCAGGTTGAATTTCTGGTGATGCCAGATGTTTCTGCAGCGCAACGTTGTAGGGAACACTTTTCTTTTGTCTGAGATAAAACTAATGTGTACATAATCTGATTAACATCCTTTTTAAAGCATTAATTTTTTTCATTTATATCAAATAGGTGTCATTGTTTTATATTCAAAAGATTACAAATATGTTTTTTTTTCCTAATGAAGGTGGCAAGCTTCCCATACAAGCCCAATGCCTTCATGTCATTCACTAGGCTGTTGAATGCACCCATCAACATTCTGAAGGACTTTGTTCAGCTAATGAGGTTGGAGCTGGTAAGTACTTGCAGAGGATGCTGCATCTACTTGTTTGTTCAATCCAAAGTGAATTGGCAGGTGAAATATTTTGTGCGTGGGATATTGCTAGTACATATAGGATATTGCTAGCACATTTATGCACTGTAAGCTCTGTTAGAATGTGATCTTGTCATATTGCATGTGTTGCCAGTAGAAAGCTTTCTGGAAAATTTTTGCACTCTTGAGAGCATATGGGAAATTGGTCTAATTCTAGAAAATCACTTCAAAAATCTGTGCCCCCCACCCCTCTCCTCCCCCCTGGCTGATATGTTTTCTGATGGGAAAGTGAGATATAGAGGCATGAGCCGAGAAACGAAAAAACTATGGACCATGTCCCTGAAGGGAACCGTGATGGGATGCAAAGTAGCAGCGGTGCGCACGGTGTTGACTCGGTTGAAACGTGTGTCGACACAGGTGTTAGAAGAAGGGTTTGAAGCGAAACTTGGCGTAACGTTCACTCACACTCAAGTAAGAGTTCGAAACGCAGAGGCATGGGAAGCAGCACGCGTTGAAGACACTTGCGCTCCCCTTCCTTGTCTCCCGTCTCGTCAGTGTTACCCACGCGCCGTCTTCATTCTCGAATGTGATCTGTGTTCTTGACTCGCACCTTGTCGTTGTCACTGGTTTTCCACTGCCAACGCTTGCGTTCGGCTTCCCTGGCTCGCGCCTTATCGGTGTTGATGTCACCATTCGCGACCGAGATCGGCTTCGCTAAGCTTCACAATGCCGGCGACAACCGGGAAAGGTACATGCACACTAGCAGGAAACATGCCGCGACAGCATCCCGTTTATCGGCAGCAAGTAGCGGTGCACTGTCCACATTGTCGGCGCCGCGAGATTCTCGAGACGCGTGCAGCGCGTGCACCACCGGCTCGCGGCTTCTTCTCGCCGACAGATGAAAGGAGGTGACGCGGGTGAAATGATGCCCATGTGAGGAGTGGGCTCAAGCGTTGCAAGTGGTGGAGAGGTGAAGCGAGAAAGAGCTGACATGCGGCGAGCGCATGGCAGGCGAGGGAGAGAAACGTTACCGCGCACTGTTGGAGAGCATGAGCTGCGTGATATACTTGGCACCGCTCCAACACCTGCGGCGAGAAGAGCGGTGCAGACAGAGGGACGGCATTACACAGGCTGTTAAGGGGGGACACGGGTCTTTGGGACGAAAAAAATCTCTAAAAAATCGAGTTTTGGAAAATGGCATCTTCGAACTCTAGAGGTCTTATTACACAACTACACAAAGTTTCTCAGCTCTTGCATTAAGGGGGGGCGCGGCAAGTAAAGTGCCGATTTTGGTCAAAATATGCGATTTTCTGATTTATTTTTTTTCGTAATCTTCAGACCTTCAACTTCCTTGTTCTAAAATATTACAGCGAAACGTGCGCTACAAATCCCGCAAATAGTGTTTTTGCCGAGGCTAGTCGCCGAAAAGTGCGAAAAAAAAGCCCCTGAAACGGTGTTGTTCACGCCGCACAAACGCGCCAAGTTGTTGACCGTGGGCCGCCATTTTGGTAGCTTTGGAAAGAGGAGAAAGCCGGCTTCCCGATGGTCGCGGTCTCGTATTTCGCCGAGTGAAAATAAAAGCGCGAGGAGCAAGTAAAAAAACGAAAACGAAGAACGGCAATTGGCTGCGCGGGTCACGTGGTAGCAGGCGCGACCTCTTACTGGTCAAAGCTGCGCCGCGCACCTTGGCAACCTTGGAAGCGCGAGCGCATCTGCGGCCGCCGAGTCGAGAATCATCCGGCGTGCGCTTCGTTTTTTGCCAGTTGGCTGTTTTTGTGATAGTTCGCGTGCTTTTTTTACCAAGCTTTGTTTACATCGGTGGTCTCTTCTGAGTGCTTGCTCATACTGCGGTGCTATGTTGTCGCAAAAAAAGTTCCGGAGCGTCCACAAGTACGGCAAGCGTCGGAAAGCTTGGAACAAAGGGCAGACGACTGCGGCTGCCGTCCCAGTCGCAGTTCCGGACGGAGCATGCTCTTCAAGCGTCACGGAGCCTCTACTCAGACCCTTCGCTGATTGTTGTGAGGCCGAGAGTGTGGAAGGTGCCACATCGTCGTATGTCAGACCGCCGGATGCCGTCGACCGTGATGGACGCTCTCGCGAACCCGATTGCGGTGGCACCGCGTCGGCAGCCGTTGCAACTCCGGGCGTGCGCGCGTCGAACATTCTATCGCGAGTTTCGGCCCAGATTCCGAGCAGTGAAGAAATCGCGCAGCGGGCGCAGACAAGGCGGGATGTTTTGGATGCCGTAGCATCGAAATCCGCTTCAAAGCGGAAGCTCGAGCTTCTGAACGAAGGCTGCGACGAAAATGACGGCGGTAAGGACTCCACATTCTTCATTGTAAATAAGAAGATGCTGAACGGTCTGCTTTCGTCAGTAAAGTGCAACAAGTGCGACGAAGGGTCGATACGCCTCGAGACTACGCACTGCCTTGGACTCGCGGCGAGGATGGAACTTTTTTGTGACAATTGTGGCATAGTGAACAGTGCGTGGTCGTCCCCGAGGTGCTCCGGGCAACAAAATCGAACCCCTTTGAGGTAAACGTGCGTGCTTTGAGGGCTGTGCAGTCAGTTGGCAGAAAACAATCTGCCATAAATGACATTTTTTCTGCGATGGACATTTCGCATCGAGCACTGCACCACAAGTCCTACCAGAGACTGCAAAGGAAGTACAGCCACCCTGCCACCACATCAGCTGCCACCCGCATTGAAGCAGAAAGTGCACAGAAGGTGCATGACATTTACAAGGACCTAGGAGGAGTGCCAGGCAACATTGACGTCATTTACGACGGCACGTGGATGACGAGGGGGCACAGAAGTCATATTGGCGTGGGCTGTGTAATCGAGCTGTACACAGGCTTGGTCTTGGACCACTGTGTCCTGTCCAACTACTGCCAAGGCTGTGCTGTTGGCCCCAAGCCTGGTGACGACAACTATGAGGAGTGGCTTGAGAAACACAAGCCACAGTGCCAAAAGAACACCGATGCTAATGCAGGCCAAATGGAAGTAGAAGCAGCGAGGATCATGTTTGAAAGATCGTTTACCAAGTACAAGCTTCGATACATCAATGTGCTCTGCGACGGTGACAGCCGTACGTACCTTGCCCTCACGCAAGACAAGGTGTATGGCTACATGTTGATTAAGAAACAGGAGTGTGTGAACCATGTGAAAAAAAGAATGGGCACTTCCTTGCGCAACCTTCTTGATGAGCACAAATCCAAAGGCCGAGGACTGAGCATGGGTGGCAAAGGCCGGCTGACGCAGGGCCTTATAAAGAAGTTGACGAATTATTATGGCTGGGCCATTAAGAGCCACCCCAACGATGTTCCTGGCATGGAGAGGGCCATCATGGCCACTTATTACCATGTAACATCCACAGACCAGGATCCACACCACGACCTGTGCCCAAGTGGGACTGACTCCTGGTGCCCGCACAATCAGGCATTGGCCAAGGGAGAGCCGCTGCCGCCTCACAAACATAAACTGCCCCCTCACGTGCGAGTGGCACTGCTGCCAATCTACAAGCGCCTCTCGAACAAAGAGCTCCTTGAAAGGTGTGCGCAGGGAAAAACCCAGAACGCTGTGGAGAGTATGAACAGCCTCATTTGGTCACTCCAGTCCAAGAGCCAGTTCGCCTCCCTTCGAAGTGTGGAAAGTGCAGTTGCAGATGCAGTCTGCCGTTTCAATGGTGGCTGCAAGAGTGCGCTGCAAGAGATCACTGCTCAACTGGGCTTCAATCCAGGAGACTGCTCTTTGCGGCGAGCAGCCGAAAAGGATGCCAAAAGGGTGAAGAGGGCTCAAAAGGCGCATTGTTCCACGACAAAGAAGCGCAAAACTGGGTTGCGCTCTACAGAGGCCAAGGCCACAGCATCTCAGGATTACTGCCCAGGAGGATTCTGAGTGTTTTAGGCATGTTGTGAACTTCCAAACAAGAGTGAACTTTCAAAGTCAGTTTTCTCAACTCTTGATTTTCGCCTATGTGCCTTCGCTAGAACATCTGTCATTTTTTAACAAAGACTGATAGAGTCGTTCCGTTTTTTGCACTAGGCTCAGGAGGCCTTTAGCAGTGCAATAAAGCTTTATCTCTCTTCTTACTCATCATTTAAAATTTTTAGAACACATTTTATAATTACTGCGATGTGTGCGCAAAACAACATCCATGTTTTGGAAATTTTATTTATGGTTACAAGAACTAGAAAAATCAACTAATAGCTTCTTTGCACAAGTTGATGCTTTGGGAACATAATAATATGAAAAAATAATTTCATTTAGCAATAATTATCTCTTTAAGTGTGAAGAGCATTAATTAGTATAATTATGCTTGTAACTCAAAAAGTACAAGAGGTATTTGAAAACGGTTTTCATATTTGGAATCCTCACAATCATCCACATACACACACCAAATTTCATCACAAACAGTACATTAATAAAAAAATTAGTTTTACTTGCCACGTCCCCCCTTAATATTTTAGTTGTAGCATAACTCTATTTCAACAATACTGGCAGAATTGCAGCCGAAGTGATTGTTGAAAAGGCCCTTTTTTCGCAAAAAGCAGCGGCCGTTTCACGCATTGTAGCGTGGCCATCTTGGTCTCGTTTGAAAGAGCTATTTTTCTTCTTCATTTTCTCGCCAACTCCTATTCTATGCTGCCATTGGCTTTCTCAAAAAATCGCGCAAAAAAAGAGTCCCAGCGCGAGCCCTCATTCGTTGCCTAGCGCACGTGACCCGAGTTCGGCATACGATTGGCGGAATTCCTTTCTTGTCGTCTGCACAGCGCTCATCCGCGTTGTCGGCCATGCGCGATGTTATCAGTGTGTGTGACCAACGCCCGTGTGGTTGGAGCGAAGAACGATGGCTCGGAAGAAGTCGCACACGAAAAAAGCATTTGGGGCGAAGAAAGTGCGTCGCGCACTTATCTAAAACATCAGGAAGAGGAGTGTAATGCAGCCGAACGTCGAAAGCGTCGCGGCCGCCGCCTCTGCTGGTGCCGCCGATGCGGATCTAGGCCTAACAAGCCCGTCGTCGTGCGGAGGGGCCGATGGTCGCGTACGTTGCGATACAAAGTTTCTGCAGCCCGCAGAATTGGAAGAGGGCAGAAAAAGAGCCCAAGATACACTGCTGCAGCTGTCGTCCACCCCCGCGACGGAAAGGAAACGGGATCTGCTGACCGACAACGCCGATGCCGCATGTGAAACGCCTGACGCGAGTGTGTTTACAATTTTAAGCTTAGATTTGGTGAACACTCTGCTTGTGCATGCGAAATGTAAATTACGCGGTGCTGGTGACCTAGAAATCGTCAGAGATGACCGTGAATACGGACTCGCGGTCAAGCTGCGTCTCGTGTGCACGAACTGCAGTGACTTGACGTGGACTTGGAGCTGGCCACGTGTCCGTGGTGAACCGAAGGCGAACCCGTTCTGTGTGAATGTTCTTGCGGCTCGCGCCATGCAAGCTACAGGAAACCAACAAATAGCTTTTAATGATATTTTCTCGCTGATGAACATTAGCCGTCGCGGCCTCCACACAAAGACGTGGCAAAGCTACCTCAAAAGTAAGCTGGTTCCCGCAGCGGATCGTGCGGCCAAAAATGTGACAAGCGAGTGTGCGCACTCGGTTCGCGAGCTCTATCAAGATTTGTGCCTCAGAAACCCCGGAAACATCGCAGTGTCGTTCGATGGGTCGTAGATGATTCGCGGACATTCCTCGCACATCGGCGTCGGCACCGTGATAGAACTGTTCACTGGGCTTTGTTTGGACTACGTTGTCCGGAGCAATTTCTGCGCGGGATGCAAGACTGGCCCAAAGGAAGGCGATCCGTCTTTTGAAAGCTGGAAGAAAGGCCACAAGTGTCAAAAGAACACAAACAAAAAGTCAGGAGAAATGGAAGTGGGAGAAGCTCTTATTTTATGGAAGCGGTCCCTCGAGCGGCACGGTCTCCGGTACACTACAGTACTTAGTGATGGAGACAGCCGTACGTATCTCGCATTTCAAGAGGAGAAAGTTTACAGTTACATAGAAGTGGAAAAGGAGGACTGCGTGAACCACGTACAAAAACGTATGGGCACGGCACTATGCAACCTCGTCTCAAGAAGTAAAGCTTCTGGCCTTCAGAGCTTTGGCGGTAAAGTTCGGCTCACAGCTGACCTAATTACGCGGCTAAGTTCCTATTACGGATGGGCACTGAAAACGCACAAAGGAGATGTGGATGTCATGCACAAGGCAGTGATGGCAACCTACCATCACATAACGTCTAATGACACTGCGTCGAACCATTCCTTCTGCCCAACAGGTCCCAATTCGTGGTGCCGCCAAAATGCCACAGAGGCTAGGGGTGAGCTAGCACCAAAACACCCTCGCAACCTGCCTCCTCATGTTTGTCAGGCTTTGTTGCCTATATACGAACGCCTGAGCAACAGAAAATTGCTTGAGAGGTGCCTGCGAGGGAAGACTCAAAACAGCAATAAGAGCCTCCACTCGGTCATATGGTCGCTTGCACCAAAGGAGCACCATGCCTCTCTTTTTACCGTAAAAGCAGCTGTGGCGGAGGCAGTGCTAAGGTTTAATGCAGGAAATGTTAGAGCAACTGCATCAATACTAAAGGAGCTGAGCCTAAGCCCCAGCACACTGTGCAGCAATCGTATGGATGAAAAAGATCAGCGGCGCCTGGAAGCTTCAACTCGAAAGCGTGCATCAGCAAAAAATATGCACCGAGCCCTGAAAAAATGCTACATAGGCAACAATGTGCAGACAGACTATGTGCCAGGGGGCTACTGATCATTTACAACTGGTAACTTGTAAATATTTTATGATATTCTGAAATAAAATGAGCTGTTTACGTTTTTCGTAATTTTCTCAGAACAAGCTTTTTACTCATTTTGCTTGTTTGGTACAGTGATATCTAAATTCCTGGGACAGCTACAGCTGTAATTTTTTTTATATGTGATGCTGAATGCCTAAAGCTTGAACTGCTGCAAGCAGATTATTTGCTTTCTCTCTCTATAATTTTTTATTTGCTTTTTTTCACGTTCATTAGTGGCTGTGACATAAACATCTAAGCTTTGATGAGCTCCTAAATTGCTGATTGTTGTTGGATTTGAAAACTGCTTGCAGCAGTTCAATCCTTATGTATTCTACTTTGCATTCATGCACTAAATTTAACTTTCTGCTCAGTAGATTTTTATCTATTGTCTCACCAATTATTAGTAATTAATATCTTATTATTTTGGTAACTAACTGAGTCACAGAAAAAATAACTACATTTTTGAAATCAGCACAACAAAATACATATACCTGTGCTTTTAAATTGAATTTGGTTCATAAATAAAAAAAATAGCCCCAGGTACCATGTCCCCCCTTAAAAGAGCTGCTTTACATCAATAATCTAATAAGTTGAACGAACGCTCACTTTTTGCATGTTTTGTGTAAGCAGGTTTGACTGTGGGGCCGTTGTACTTCTCCCGTGTATGAGGTCTTTCGAATGCTTTTTTTCCCTAGGCCCCAGACCGGAACATGAAATGGAGCATGCAGCTGTGCCTGACCATTCCGCCTGCCGCGCCACCCATTGCGCCTTCTGGCATGAGCTCAATCGTCATGATCAAGAACAAGATGCTGTTCTTCGTTAGTACCTTTGCTGTCTAATCTGCATTGTTTGTTCAGCATGTGTAAGTTGTAAATTAAACTACAGCCAACAGATGGGGCAGTTTCCAGGACTAAAACTGATACGCATACTGCACAAGTGCATGAAAAAGCAAACGGGCAGTACTTTGTGATAGAGCGTCACAATGGAGAAGATGTGAACTTAGCTCCCATTTGCAGCATTTTTTATTTTACAATATTTAAAAGCTTCGCTAGGATGGCCTTATCATTTCGAGTATAGCCTTATCATTTCGAGCATTGCCGAGCTGGGAGAGCGCGAGCTGAGAAAGAGTGAAAGCAGGTTATAGTCACATATGGAAAGGGTGATGGCATGGCGCAGCATAGTCAATGCAAGCCAGAGTGGAGGGGGGCAAACGAGAATTGAGGAACGTTAGTGCTTAAATTGGGCTCAAAATTTTTAAGTAGTGAGTGATATCAAGATTATTTATTTTATTTTGACACATCTTGATGCAATGAAGAATCGCAACTTTTGGATTACTCGTATGACCTTCTTCTTGAGTTCTTTTTGCATGTCACCTAGTTCTTGCAGGGAAGTTGTTTTTTCGTTATGCTTCAGAGTAAAAGAGTAGCTGCAGGAGGGGAGGATAAAGTTTTTTTTGAAGGAGGTGCTGGAGAACAGGAGGGGTTCAACTATACTTGATGTACTTTCACATGTATGTTTGTATGTATGCGTGTGTATCTATCCATATGCAAAATGGAAGGTCTCTAACCCCCACCATATCCCTGTCTCTTGGCTGCCCCAACCAGTAGCTGGCACCAAAATGATGCGTCAACATCTCCTAGCACACTTAACTCAAAATGAAACAAAACACTCTGGTATCTTTTGCTTCGCAGTTGCAGCTGAGCCGGCTGGTGCCGGGTGAGCCATCGCACATAGCGGTGCCGGTTGTATACGACTTGAGCGCCAATGTGATGCAAGTGGCCGACAAGCGGCTTGAGGGCCCTGGAGCACAGCCCAATGCACCTGTCACACTCATCAATGCCATGCTGCGCCGCTTTGCTGAGTTTGCCCCGCCTAACGGTAAGTGTGTGTCTCGAAAAAGAATTGTAAATGTGCCCATTTACATGAGAAAAACCTGCGTGTTACCATTGACTGCTACTATAATTTCTACTTTGACGTTTCTTATTTCTAGCTGATACGAGGTTTGAAGTTCTTGCTCCTTTTCTTTTTTCCAGAATGCTGCATCTACCCATCAATACGAGAAATTCTCACAAGTCTCACCATTCCACCACAGTGATGCATTCATCATGCAGGGCTCAGTCGCACGAAGAAAGATGAAAATGGTACGCACACATGCAAAGGCAAAGGGGATACTAACATCACAATAAAATTCATGTTCTGAGTTCACATTTTTAACAAAACAAGATTTCATGTGGATGTTCTCGTGCTTTTCTCTTATTTTGTGGCATTTCTGGGAGGCTTCTGACCTGCATGCATTGGCCATTGTGGTAGCCATGTGTCGAGCACAGCAATACACTGCGTGTTTTTCCAAAGACTGATGAATATTCTTAAAAAGAAGGGTTTTCCTGGTACAAGATTTCTGATAAGTTTTTCTTTTTATTTTTGTTTTGAAGAAGAGCTTTAAGTGCAGATCATTTATGTTGCTTACATATTTTTTTGCAGAGTCATTCAAGATTTCTGGTTGCTTCAAGGTCACCTATTTGTTTTGACTTTTGTGCTAAAATGACCTTGGAAGTATAAAGTATGACATAAAAAATTGCATTTATGAAACAAAGGTTAATCTTGCATTTCTCTCTAATAATTAGGGATTCTAAGTTTAATTCATTCACATCTTTATTTCAAAATCTGTGTCACTAACCATGACATTTACTAATAGCAATGTGATACACCTTCATACAACCTTTGTCCATAAAGTTTCGGGGCTGATTTATTATCTCTTATAGAAATAATTCCCCCAAAATAAATCTTGGTGCGTATGTGTAGCACCATCTTTTCGGGCTTACCTGAGAGAGAGAGAAGAAAATTTATTGAAGTGTCCCTGCTGGGGTCAAAGGTGGCAGGGGGACAGGAGACGGGCCCCTCTGTAACCCCCTTCCTCAGGCGGCGGCTACGCCTTAAATTCTGGCAGCGTCTTCGGACAGCCCAGAGCTGGTCCTCCGGGCAGGTGCTGAGCAGCAAAGCCTCCCACTGCTCTGCCGTGGTGATTGTGAATGTAGGGTTCGTGCTGTGTTTAACTGACTGAGTAGCTGCGGGGCAGGCCCATATAATATGGTCAAGCTCGGTGTTAGGTGCACCGCACGCTTTGCATTGTGGCGTGTGAACAGCGGGGTAAATGCGGCTGTACAGTGACGGACAGGAGAAAGTGCGTGTCTCTAATAGACACCAGGTAGTGGACTGTTGCTTACTAAGGCACTTGTCTGGTGGTGTGTATTTAAGTCTGGCCTTGCGGTAATACATTAGGATTTCTCCAAAGGTAACCATTCTGTCCCTCGCATTGTTGCGAAACGAGGAGACCATCATCTCTCGCTCAGCCGCATCAAGTCGCGAAGGATGGTGCTCTGTTGGATGACGCGCCCGGTGTACGAGAGCTTGAGCGACGTCATGAGCTTGTTCGTTCCCCGCGAGCCCAGAGTGGCCTGGTTTCCAGATGATCTCAACTTGGCGATGATGATCTCAACGCGGAGTTCAGATGATCTCAACTTGTGAGAATTTGGAGCGCCAGTTGGGAGATCAAACCTTTGGTAATGTTGCGGATGGCAGTCTTGGAGTCTCTGATGATGCAGGATGCTTGGGTTGAAGCGTAGGCGAGAGCGATGGCTGCCTTCTTCGGGTTTGTTTGCGCGAATGGTGCCCGTTGCGGTAATTATGTACTGCGGTCCAGTGGCGACAGCGAGGGCCATGGCCCGATGCGTAGGATATTCCGCTGCGTGTACATACGCCATGTGCGTGGCTTTCGCGTAGCGCTTACTTAGCTGCTTGGCGCGGTCTACTCGTCTTTCCGGGTCATATTCAGGGTGCATATTGCGTGGTATGAGGGGAATCACGAAAGTGTCGCGAATGTCCGAAGGAATTGGGAGTTTCTGGCCAAACTGGGAGACGTAAGGTATGCCGAGTGCGCACATGAGATGACGTCCTGTAGGAGCGTGGCCTAATCATTCGTAGTGCGATATACATTGGGATTCAATGGATGCGTCTATAGTATTGTGAAGTCTTAGGTCATTGAGTTTCACATTGGGCGTAGACATGGGGAGGTGCAGCGCGCACTTGTAGCAGTGCCTGATCTATATGTTTAGTTTTTTTCTTGTCGGTGAGCGTAAGTTTCATAAATGGAGCAACATAAGGAATTCTGCTTATGGAGAAGGCGGTCACCAGTCGTATGAGATTGGCCTCTTTCATGCCGTGCTGTTTATTGGCGATGCGAGAGATAAGCCTGGTGGTTTGATAGACATGATGGTGTAGTAGTTGCATTGTTTCCGAATTGCCACTGTTCTGCTGAATGCCGAAGCCCAATACGCGAATGGTAGGGACTGTTCGTGTAGGGTGATGTTGCACATGCAGATATATCGTGGGAAGGTCTCTGTTGTCGGGAAATCTAGGTCGATAGACAAGTAACTCTGACTTTTGGGGTGAGCAGGACAATCCTCTTTGCTCAGCGTAAGTTGTGATTCTATCAATAGCCAATTGAAGTGCATCCTGTATCTCTCCGTCGCTACCTTTGGCAATCCACAAGGTGATATCGTCCGCGTATGTGCTATGGTGGTGGTCGGGGATATCTAGAAGTGGCGGAAGGTGAAGCATGGCCAGGTTGAAAAGAAATAGAGAGAGGACTGACCCCTGTGGTGTCCTTTTCCCACCGAGAGTGATGGAAGGTGCAGGCAAATCGTTGACCGAGAGTGTGGCTGTCCTGTCCGTTAAGAAGTTGTGGATGTAGCGGTAGGTACGGACGCCTACGTTGAGCATGGTGAGGGCGTCAAGGATGGATGAATGTAGCACATTGTCAAATGCCTTGGTGAGGTCTAACCCTGGAATAGCACGTGTCTCATACCGAGAGCCGTCTTCACCGTCGATAATGTGACTCTTCAGTTGCAGCATTACGTCTTGTGTCGAAAGTTTTGGGTGGAATCCGAACATTGTATGCAGGTAGAGGGCATGCTCTTCCATGTATCTTTGTAGTCGAGTGTGAATAACGTGCTCGAGTACTTTGCCGACACAAGATATGAGAGATATCGGCCGAAGGTTCTCGATAGTGAGTGGTTTTCCTGGTTTAGGTATCAGAATGACTGTGGCGCTTTTTTTCATATTGTTGGTATTTCTCCCGACTCCCAAACCATTTGCAGATAAGATGTTAACGTTTCAAGTGATTATTCGTCAAGGTTTTGTAAGATTTTATTTTTAATTTTATCCGGGCCAGGCACTGATTGGGGTCTCAGTTGTGAAACTGCGGACCTTACTTCCGCTTTTGTAATCTGGGAATCGAGGGCTGGATTATCCACCCCAGTGTAGCATGGGAGATCAACCAAAGTAGAACTGACAATGTACCGACTAGATAGGTCCTGGATAAGGTCTTCATTGGTACCTGGATAATTGTGCAGAGCAGTGATTAAGGAGTGGCGCTGAGCAGTTTTTGTCGATGTTGATTCTATCATACGACAAAGAATATTCCACGTTTCGGGCACGTTAGGTAAGCGTTCCATAACGTTACAAAGCTAATGCCAGTTCTGGCGAGAGAGTTGAAGAGCGTAATCTTCAATTTGACGCGTTAATATAGCAATGCATTTGTGTAATGAGCGGTTCAATTTGTTGGAGTCATAGCGCTTGCGCAGACCAGCGAGGGCTTCCCACATGTGCAGCAGCTTGGTGTCTACCGTGTCGCCTACGGCGTCTTCTGGGGGAGTCTTGGTAGCACGCTTAACGTCTCGTAGTAAGGAAGCTGTCCATTGGTCGATCGAGGTGGCAGATTCTGGAGAGGCCGTTGCCCGCAATTTGTGGAAGACATACAAACGATCTTCAAGGCTGGTCGGGCTTACCTGAGCTATTTATGTTGATTGCTGTGGCAGTTGCTAGATGGTACGACATGTAAAAAAATACATTGTCACTAGCCTTCTGCGCTATCTACTGTGAGTGCATGTGGAGAGATGGACGTCCACCTTGAACACTATGTTGGCATGAAATTCTGTGGGAAGTTTGGCGAGACAACCACACAGACATATAAGCTCCTTTGTTTCGCTTACAAGATGAGTCATTATCGGGGGGCGCGAATTTTCGAGTGGCACAAAAGGTACATTTCGGGGAGAACATCAGTAGAAGACGACACCAGGTAGGGGCGCCACGCAATCTTACGGAATGAAAACATGGCTTGGATCATGGAGATCGTACTGCAAGACCGCACCGCTACAGTCCACATGCTATCGGATGCTCTCCACATTATTAAGACAACTTGCCGCTTTATTTTGCATGAGAACTTGGGGAAATGAAAGCTGAATGCCAGAGGCGTGCCGTGCTCCCGCACTGATTTGTCCGTCCCCGAGGCAGAGGAGGATGCTGCATTCGTCGACAGCATTGTTGCTGAAAACGAAACACTGTTTTCAATAAGATCCTCAAACAAAAAGGCAGAGCACCGTATGGTGGCTCACAAGCTCTCCGCCATCGAGGAAGGAGCAGCAGCAGAAGACCAAATGAAGGATCATGCTGATAGTTTCTTTTTCGATTCCAGAGGTGTCGTACACCACGTGTCCATTCCAAAAGAGTAGACGGTGAATTAGGAGTTTTATATCCACGTGCTCCTACGGATGCGTGATGCACTGTGATGTCGTCGCTCTGACTTCAAGTATCTGGACAGTGGAACCTTCACGATAACGCAAGTCCCCTCAGCATGACAAAATTTCTCGCCACCTTCAGTATTACTGTACTTCTCCGTCCACCATACTCACTTGACCTCTCCCCATGCGATTTTTTTGTGTTTTCTTGTGTGAAGAGAGCCATAGAAGGTCACTGGATGGGGAGTGTGGAGGCCATTCAGGACTCCTCTATAAAGAAGTTGGAAACCCTGCCTAAAGAAGCAATTTCCAACTGCTTCCAAGACCTAAAAAGTGCTGGAAGCTATATAGGCTGCAAAGACTACTTTAAAGGGATGCTGCACAAATGATCTCAATGTTGAACACATTGTTTTATGGGCTCAGTCTTGGAGCTTTACGAACAAATGTTGTATGTTTAACTGTTTCATTGTTTTGATGTCAAGGATGTATGAGAGGTCCACAACTTTGGGATCTTGTAGTGTAAAAAAACAACAACAACAAATGCTTTTATTATCATAGGTCAATTTTATTTTATTTCTATAATTTAGTTATTAATAAATAATATTAACCCTTTTCCTACCAACTTTTTTGGCATAAAACAATACATGAAAACCTATCTATTTCCATTTGCCTATATGATTCTAAGTGTCTTGAAACAATTCAAGGAACAGTATACACTATATGTGCAAGGTACAAGCAAAATATCTCTTTTACATTGTGCAGAGCATTGGCTTCACTGCACTGCACCACAAAACTGCCCTGACCTTTGCTATCTATGGTGTGAAAAATGTCTCTTGAAATTTAAAAAGTAATGCACAGGGACAAGATATCCCAGGGAAAAAAAGCCTTGGGTGCACCTTTAGGCATTCGTTTACATCTATCGGCATCTACTGTCAATACATTGAGATATGTCGTCATGTGAATCTGATGATTCAGAAAAAAATATGATGCTCTGTGCAGTCACTGCCACACTCTCATGAGAACTGAAATTCTTCATTTTACAAAATTTCATGCAACAACCGTTCCTTTCTTCTTTTCCTTTCTTTTTTTCTAAAAAGAGTCATTGCCGGCATGTGAACTCATTGCATGCAGAGGACGACGCCGTTTTCAAATTTCGGTTGCCAAAATCCAGTCCTTTCTGAACCAAGCACACACTTTTGAGCATGATTTTAAATTTTTCTACAGCACCATCACTACAATCCAAAGAGAAC
Organism: Rhipicephalus microplus; assembly: GCF_043290135.1. Lineage (NCBI taxonomy): Eukaryota > Metazoa > Arthropoda > Arachnida > Ixodida > Ixodidae > Rhipicephalus > Rhipicephalus microplus. The sequence goes on along the minus strand of NC_134700.1, from coordinate 247,862,777 downwards.
TCATAAAAATGAATCTTAATAGCTTAATTGCGGCACTCCAAAAGGCTTCTCCCAGCATGGGGGAGCTGTGCTAGAAGCAGTACCAACTGTGTGGATGAGTTCATCTCATCTTTGGTAGCGAAAGTGTTAAATAAACTGCTGTTAGGGCTTTGTAATCATCACATATATTATAGTATTTCATTCGAGTGAAGTTATAAGCATTTTATGATCTGTGCATACATAAAGAAGATCCAGACGTACCCCAGCAGTAAAGGTCTAGCAGTTTAAGGTCGGGTGCGCCGAACACTGATGGTTGGCATTTTGCTAATGTGTGCACACTTGTCATGTTAAAGTAGGTTCCTTTAAAACCAAAGCAAAACAAGTTCTCGCTAACTGCGTCAAGTCTGTTTACCAGCGAGGGCACATTAAATTGCATATGCTAGAAGGAAAATACTTTACAGTTGTAATCAGCTTGCATTTGCATAGGAATTCCTTTCAATGTATGTTTGCTATTACATTGTTGGGTTGTAATCGATCAGGCTCGTTCGTGATCTTGCATATGGCAAGCAAAGTGACATATCATAATGGAAGGCCTGGTGATTATTTGGAAATTACAGCCATGAAGGTGTTTGAAAGGTTTAGAATACATACTAATAATGGTAACCTCATACAACAATGCATTTGATTCAGACTACTGCAGTGAAAAACAACTGTAAACATCTTGATAAAAGAAATACTATGCCCATCAGTACTGTGAACAGAGCAACAACAGGGTTCTGGTTGAATTTTAATGTACAATGTTTGTGATGTAAAATATTTAGAAAGTTGTGTTGTACAATTGCTATTAGCTTTTCATGATTTGAATTCAATATATCTAAAAATTTGATATTCGCCTTCATTGAACGGCAATATTTCCACCTGCCTTGGTGCGCTTCTTTCGCTTATACTAGTTGTTCCAATGAGTCGGCATTTCAGACTGTAGCTATCGTAATGTTATAGTAGCACGCAAGTGGAGAGTGTTCCAAATGGAGTAGAACATGAAATTGGATATCGGAACTCTATTTACAGCACATGCATACAATGGTGATCCATTGGCTGCTCAACGATCCGCTCGGCTCACGTGCTTGTGTACGCCATCGTCGTGGGATGAGAAAGGGATGAGTAATCAGAAATGGTGATCTGTGGTACCCGGGTGGCTTCTAAGTAGCTGGGCGGACGCTTCCCCTGAAAAATATTGCATATTTGAGAAGCATCAGGATCGTGTAAGCACATAGATGTCGCACTACTATGGTAAAGCATATGGATGAACACAGTTCTCGTGAATTGAAAAGTGAAGACCTATTCAGCTCTGTGGCTTACACATTGACCGACAGATTCGGTCAGGGCATGTGTTTCCCATTGGCACTTCCAGATTGGCAACCCTCCACGTCAGATTGCTCAGTCCTCCCCTCCAGTTTAGGGGTGGTTTGATAGAAAAGTCCTCCGGAATGTTTCATTATGTCTGCTGCAACCAGTAGAATGTGCTATTCAGTAAGAAGTGCTATCTTCTGCTCTGGAAGATTTTCGTTTTCTTGTTACGGATCATAGAGGAATCTCGCTGGAATGTAAGTGTGCATTTAATACAGGAAGGTATCATTTTTTATTGCAGGAATTAGCATTTTCGCAATGAAAGAGGATATTATATATTAATTGAGAAAGCCTTTTCTCAAAGCAGTACTACCAGCTGAAACTGTTCAATCGGTACATATTTGTAGCTCATTACTTGTTGTAGTGACATACATGTATATATATGAACTAAGTGTGGTTTTAATCTCGGTAATTACTGCAATAAGACATGTGTCAAGATGGCACAAGCTAGAAACTCATCGATATTTCGTTTTGTACCTCTTGTTAGAGTTGGTGCTTGTTTTCTGCTGCTGGCATCGGCCTCTTGTTGCTATTTTGTGATAATATCTCGGTGCACTGGTGTTTGCTTGATTTTTATGCAAACTTATTTGCGAGCATAATAACTGCCCATTTTAATGACCAGAGTTTTCTGATGCTTCTGAACTAACAAGCGAATAATCATCCGAAAAACAAGCTCTAGAAAAGTGCCTCAACTTTGGTGAAGAAGCCTATAAGAAGTGAAAGTTTAGGGTTTCCTCATTTCAAAATAATATTTTAGGTACTGTGAAAAGGTTCATCAAGTACGAAGGGGAACTAAAGGATAAATTGTTTTGGTGCGGCAAAAATATGTTGGAAGATGTGCTAAATTATGAATGAAAACACATTTATTTACTTTCTAATGCAATCTCTGAAGTTAATGCTAACTCTGATAATTACACAGGTGCTAGCCCAAGAATAATGTTACTCGTTGGTCCCTGTAACGTATGTTTGATTTCAATGCCCAACTACAAAAAGTTATCGACAAACCTCCTAATGCGAACATGATGATCACGAAAATCCGTTTATTTGCTGGGAAAGCGCAATTACGCCCGAGAACTCAAGCGACTAGAATATTCTAGCAGTCACTCTGCAAAAAAAAAGGAGGCCCAAGTCTGCTTATTGTAAGTGAAACTGGCAAATCTGCTGATGACTTACCGGTGAAAGAAGAGCTTGTGTCTCATTGTCTGTAATGGATAAATATGAAATCATGTGTTAGCAGTCTCGAAAAGGCTTGAACTGTACTCTTGTGGGAAGATGTGCTACATACCTTTGAGGTAACCCACAGTGATGTAGTTGTATTTCCTGGAATGTTTTCGTGGAGGTGGTGGTGGTTGCTGGTTCCTGCAGCAACATAGACTGAGAAATTTGCCAGAGCAAAAGATTGCATTTGTTCTGATAGCATATTATTTATACACTATTTATCAGGTTCACTGCAAAAATAATTTTATTTATTTCATTTCATTTAATAACAGATGCTGCTGTCCACTGAAGGATTTTAGCAGTGTGCAAGTACAGTATAGTACAGTACGAATGTAGGCAGTAGAATAAAATAAGATAGAAGACATTGCTTATGTTATTGCCTACCATATACGATACATACAATACTTATGTAAACATCAGTTAAATGAAACTGCTAAAATAAAAGGAAAATGTGAAGGTCATATTTGAGCTTGTGACTTAATTAATCGTTGTTTGCAGCAAATTAAGACAGCAGTGAAGGCTGAGTAACCTTGGTATTATTCAAGTTATGGCATTCAGTCACAGTCCTTGGAACGTAGGCATGCGCATGGTTCCATTTCACAGGGCCAAAGGTTCATTGCAAGGCCCCCACACCTCACTATTATGTCAATCTGTGGAGCCGACTGTTACCGCCCCCCCTTGGGTGACAAGGGTGGGTGGGCGCCACCTGCCCCCTGCATGCGCATGCCTATGCCTTGGAAAGAAGGAATATTTAAAACAATATTATTTTACGTCGTGGAATAGTGTAATTTTTAACTGATGCCTCTGTCTTGTGATTTGCACAGAATAAAAATTCATATCAGAAATGCAAATACCCTAATAGTATAAGAGTTTTAGTCTGAGAACACGATTGCACTCTTTTAAGGGCAGATAAGTTGGCTCATTTCTGCAGTTCTGTTATTAAAGCTCACTTTTTGAGGTGAAGAAGCAGTTGATGCTTGCACAAACATCGACAGGCCTTTTTATACGCGTGCACGCACACGCACACAGAGAGAGAGAGAGGTGTTGCCAATGCGAGCGCTGTGCTATATCTTGAGTTGCAGAAAAGGCAAAATAAGCAGTAAGCTCTATACTATTTTATATAGTGCTGATATAGTGAATGATAAGGCCACTCCTGCCAATCTGGTAGACATAGATTGTTTTCTTGACTATAAGCATGCAGAAGAGCCAAGTGTTCCACAGACAACGCTTACCAATTGCAGATAACGAACTTGAGTAGGCAGGCAACAGCAAGCACGAATGACAGCACCAACACAATGATGCCGAAGGTTGTCACACCGCTCTCATAAGAACTCCGGTGTCCTGCGGATGGTAGAAAGAAAGCAACAAAACAACACCTCTCTTTGTGTGCTATTTTAGTGTGTCTGCTCTCTAGCTTCCCTGAGAGGACAAGGTTGAAACGCATCTGGAAGCTCAGTACAAAAGAACTCCGTGAGAACGGTGTGAACCAGCATCACTTCAAAAACTCTCTTTTGCATTTATTTCTGTGTTTTTTGTAATGTTTAAGGGTTACAGAAAATATTATGTTTATATTGTAAGAACTAGTTATTTCAAGATTACAAGGGCACGTAACAAATGACATTAAATGTAGTAAGAAATTGGACTAGTCGGTGCCTTGTTTTGCTCCAAGTGCTGCTGATTTGCACTTCCAATGAGCAGGTTTCTTTGGGCTCTACTAATATGACAAGCAGAGCAAACATAAACGCTTCCAATTACTGGCCAATTCCAGAATTGTTTTCACTGGCCAGCAGAGGTGGAGCAGCATGAAAGTGCACTGCACTTAGGACCATGGTAAAAAAAACTTCAGTACAACAAAATAGCACCACTACTGTTCATCACTAATGTTGGCTTCAATATAATTCGGCCTGGTACATCTTTATTATGTTGTGACATCCACAGAGATCTGAAGAACTGGTAACAACTGCTTATTTTATCTGTGCTCTGTTATTTCTTCCTTCAATTATATTGTTACACATTTTAGCACACATACTCCGTTATGATGCTAAATTTCTGCCGTGGCATAAAATTGTGTAGTGTTTTTTTTATTGAGGACATCAGCAGTATGACCATAGGCTACTTTTGACATATTTTGTGCATTGGAATGACGAACGTCCGTTACAGACACTACAGCAGCTTATAAAATGCCATTGAGCCTCTAAATAAAGGCTTTAGAATTGGCGAACTGCATTGGTCTGCTTGCCTTAACAAATATTCAAGAAGATGAGGAGAAAAGTTGTCTGCTGTATTTCTAATGGGTAATATTTCGCAACAGCTCGTGAGGAATCGCAGCAAAAATATCCTATATTGAATGGAGTTGGGCAAAGATTTGAAGGGCTGTGCCACACACCATGGCCCCATTGCATTGTCTAAACATTAAGTCCGGGTATAGTGCATTCCGCATTGAATGGCTTATGTGAATGTACTGGTCATGGTATAAATTGCAAAGCCCTTGTAAGAACCATGAAAACAGAGCAAGCTAGATTCGAAGACAGTTACGTCGAGAGAGTGGTTAGAGGCCAACCCCGCCCGCTCACAAAGTGAGAAGCAAAGGTAACAGGAAAAATTATTTTGCAGCCGTGTGTGGCAACCGGGACAATGTCGACGTTTTCAGAACTTATCTGTGCGAAAGGCAATAAGCAAGAAATTGCACTGCTATGGGGTGGGCGATGCAAAAATATATCAAAGATAGCTATCGGGAAAGAGGGTGAAACTGCGTTTACATTATACAAGGCCAGCGGATCCTTTGTCTTGTCTTGATGTCACAGAGCAGGGGTGGGGGATTCAACACCCATCCTGAAAATTTTCATAGCTTGCGTTTATATACACAAACACACATAGAATTGCTTGCACAAGCATAAATATAATATTGATGAACCCACCGCCCCACCTCGAAACAAATTTATGACTATGCCCACTTCATCCTCCACAATAGCTGGGTGATGCTGGCGTTTTAATGTTTTGGTGTTTTAATATTTCAGAATTTTGAATTTTCGGTTTTCAATATATTCCGGCTCCTTGGAAGTGTCGGTGTTTTAAATTTCGGCATTCCTATAATTCGTCATTTTGATTTTCAGCGTTTTGAATGCCAGCCCAGGGATCGCATCATTTAGCATATTGCATTGGAATTTTTTCTCTTTCCTTTTTTTGGTACGCCACCACTGCTGCACTTTCGACAAATTCCTCTCAAGAGAATCCCCTTAGTCGAAATTTACCCTAACTTTGGTTGGTAAAATACTACTACTTTCGGCTAGCTTTGTTTTGTAGATGTGAAGCAACTTATTCTTTGGGCCCTCTCTACCCCCCTCGGCGACCGTCCGCTCCCCCACTGCGCATGCGCCAGCTCTCCTCCTCGCGCTCACGCGAGGAGGTGGGGTGAAGGAGGTGTCCCCGTTTATCTATGCGCCACAGGTGTGCGTGCTTAGGTACCTGCATAATGGTGCGCTTGCTTGCCCCGTTTCACTCCTACCAGTGCTGAGTGTTTAACTTTGCGGTACGCACACGGTAACAGACAAATCGGAGGGGGAAATAACATAAGCGGTACACACCTCCACACACAAATGAAACATACAAATGGAAACACAAGTGAACACTAGCGCTGCTCGCATCTGCACTTGGTTTCCTTTAGTGCAATTTTTAAGTGTGAATACACTTTATAAGCGACCCCAAACCATCCACCGCCGTCGGCGGCGTCCGCAGTCTTCTCTCTATATTTAAAAGAAAGAGGACTTGGCGGGCCGCAGCGCGACGCTCTACCGAATAAGCCACGGACGCGACGCTGATATCGGTGTCAGTAACGTGCCTTATACCCCCTCCCACTTCGCTCGCTCCTCCGCTCTCCTCGCTCGCTGCAGCTGCGCGCGCACCCCTCTCTCTCGTGCGCCCGCCTTCTCTCTCAGTCTCCCGTCGAGAGCGGGTCGTGAGGGGGAGTAAAGTTAAAATCCGTTGGCATTCGCCAGTGGGTTAACGCAAACTCCCCCGTGTGATCAAATTGCGATTCCCAGGAACCATTACACCATAAAGGCACCGCAGTGTGATTAATAAATATAATAGTGCGAATTAATAAATACCCCTCATAGCATCACCCCGTGCATTCGCACTTAACCATGTTCACCCTCGGGGAAATGCTTGGGAGTTTTTTCTTATTGTTATTATTAGCAGTTTTCTTTTTCGGGTGGCGATAGAGGCGTAGTTGGTGCATCAGTGGAGGAATTGAGTGTATGGTCATGCCTGTGATCGCGTGCGTTCTCGATGGCAGAGCAGCGGCCAGATACTGACGCTTGTCGTCGTCCTCGGCGGCGCACTTCCTCCTGGTGTTCGGGGTGTCCCGACGTGGCGTGAAACCGTCCACGCACACGCAGCGTCCCGTCAGATCGCAGGCGCTGTGCGAGTCGCTGTACTGGCACTGGGCGTGGTACGTGCACTCCCCGCCCAGGGGCGAAGCTGCAAGAGAACCAGAAAGTCGCGCATTTGTCTCGTACACTCGCAAGGACGCGACATGAAGAAAGCCCGTGTGAGGCTTCTCTCAGTTATCTCTCCCTCTCTTTCTTTTTTTAGATCGGACAATATATGTGATGCGAGACGTGCGGAAATTGATCCTATGCCTGATACGAAGCTCTCTCTCTCTTTATTCCGATCAGACAATATATGTGATGCGAGACGTGCGGAAATTGATCCTATGCCTGGTACGAACAGAGGGCACATGCATCTGTTCGTACCAAGCGATTCTGGAATCGCACGACCTCGCTGTTTCTTTTTTATTGTTTAATCTATTGGTACTTGCTTTGGAATTGTTCATGCAGGAAATGCGATAATTTATCACCTACGTCGATAACATTACGTCTACTTCAGAATATAGCGCAGCTGTAATTACTCATTGCAAATGAGAAAAATTTCTCTAGAGTGCATTATCTAGCGCTCTTCGTTTTGATTTCTGGGCATTTGAACAGACAGCGTTACGTCTCGACGCAATTGACTGCAACGAGTGACTGTAGCGTGAAATTAGTCCCAATCATGTCTGTGCTTGGGATGTTGAGGTCACATAGCCAGTGCTTTATATGAAATTGAACTATAGTCAGATGCGTGAGTTAGAGTTACTGTATATGCTCCATACCCTGTACATGTATACCTGCGGTAGCATATACAGGGACGCTAGCATAAGGTGGCGAAGGTTGGTCGCAGTGCCCCTCGCCAGACTTTGCGCCCCCCTTCTCTTACGTAACTAGGGAGGGAGGCCGCTGCCCCTCCCCTGTTCGCGCCTATGGTCGGATAAATATAACACTCTATGAAATAAGTGCTCTGTCGATACATAACCACACACTGGATAACAAACTGCCTGGACTATATATAATCACGCGTAACATTCCGGACTGCTAGTAAAATTCGGCTAGAATTCGTCTAATACAGTCTTACAAATTAGTATACTCAGAGGCTCGGGGGCGAATCACGTAAGACCTTACATTCGCCTTATCGTCACATTTCCTTGCGAACTTCAGCCAGAAAGCTCACCCGGGTGGGCAATAAGCGTTCGCTGACTCGTCGATTTGCACTCGATATCCGTTTAAATAAGCGTTCCTCATTTTGGTTTAGCGCACATCCTTACGCGAAGACGGCAGCTGTTTATACCTGGATGGCAGCTGAACTGCGCCGAGACGAATCCCTGCTTGCAGACGCACTGGCCTCTCACGCACAGCAGGTTGAACGCTTCGTGGCAGTCCTCGTCGTCATTGCATGCGTCGCCGAGCCATTGGATGCCTGCGCACCAGAATGTCAAAGGTGAGAGGGCAAAGCTGAGGCTTCTCTAGAAAGGGTCACGTTCGTGACTTCGATAACATATTACAGCGAAAGCTGTTACGTGACCACAACAAGGGCTGCATGTGGCGCCGTAGTTGTCCGTTGCCGCGCGTAACCACTATCACACAAAATAGAAAAAAAAAAAGTAAAAACACTTAGGACACAGCGGGCTTCGAACCCGGGTTCCTTGCGTGCCAGGTCAGTATTCCACCGCAAAGCAACACAAGTCTTTGAAACTCCGTCGCAAACTTGCCTTAGGCAGACTTGATTGCGGGAAAGAAAGCGCGTTAGTATGAGTAATGAAGCGTTTTAGAACAGCAAATAATCAACCAGGCGCGTCGCACGATAAGAATTGCATAATGAGTGGTTCGTACAATGCTCCAGCCCATTACAAAAGCTTGTTCTTGATCACCTGTTGACAGTGGCGCATACCCACTTCATGCATAATTCACCGTCATCAGCCACTTCATAAAAAAATTCGCACAAAATTTCTTGCATGTGTGTAGCGGATACCACGCTTCTCCGAAGAATGCATGAGAAGAAGATCACAGTTAATTTCGGACAACGGTACGGTACGAAGAACTCTAAAAAAAGATCCTGAGAAGTGCCACTTCTTAGGACGACACCGCGGGCCGCTCCCACTCTGGACAGGGCCCCCCATAATTATGATTATTTATGGCGTAGTGGGTACCCAGCAAACGTGCTTGTAGCAGTTGCCCAAATAGTGTTCAGGAAAGGCCGCACTTCCAGCTTTCGCTGTGGCTGTTCTGCGCGTTCCGTGCAGGCTTGGCTGTTTTTCTTTTGAACGACGGTACTTCACAACATACTATATAGGCCATTAAAGGGCCCCCTATACATGCGCCACCTCTGATGTTCGTTTTTAACATTTCAAGTAACTGCGCTCATAAAGCAAAACGCGCGCGCACGGGCGTAATGAATGGGCCTCTCCGGCCCTTCCGTTATCCTTAGCGTTGGCCGTGACGCCACCAGAAGAATCTGCTCATGTTAGCAGCAGGGAAAATCAGTCTGTCTGCCTGCAGGACACTGCAAATACGCGCGCTGCCTGTTAACTTGAGGAGAAACACTCGGCCATGAAGCAGTCAACAACGGACGGAGCGTAGCGAAGGAGAAACGAGCGAAGGCTGCATTTCGATCATCATACGCGTGTAACCGTTTCGAAACATTCTCGCGACCACGTCTCGGTTGTAGCAGCAGTTGCAGGCTCGGGCACAACTGCTGCGCCACAACTAATCTTCGACCTCTGGGGGCCGGCCCTTTAAGGGGACAGCAGCAGAAAACGATTTTTCGCTTGTTAGTATTTCACAACCTCGACGACACCATTCTCACCACGAGACGACGTTTTTTTAAGCGAGAAAACGCGCGAAAGGAAAACGCGGGTGGAGACCCACACCGAACACCGTGACGTCATAAATATGCCGTTTCTAATCGGTAAAAATCGAGTACTAGACGGTAGCCCTAGCATACAAAGTTTCAGAAAATTTCACCGAACAAATGTCGCTAAAAAATACAAAAAAGTATATTTCGAAATTCTTAACGTCGCGCACGAAGGAGAATTTTGGCGCGAATTGTAAAAATGAAACTAAAACCTTGATTTTCTCCCCCAAAGATGAACTTACAATAGTTAAAATTAAGGCATCAGAGTTCTAAGAATGCATGCATTATATCAATCTAAACCAAGTCGTTGAGGCGGAAATGTTGTAGGCCCGTGTGCTCAGATTTGGGTGCACGTTAAAGAACCCCAGGTGGCCTAAATTTCCGGAGCCCTCCACTACGGCGTCTGTCATAATCATTTGGTGGTTTTGGGACGTTAAACCCCACAAATCAATCAATAAACCAAGTTGTTCCACTCTGGTGTCCCTTTAGCCAGAGAGTGTTGGTATCATCGCGTGGTGTGATATTGTCGCTTACCTTAAGTTCTTCTTTTTCTTTTTTTTTTCTTTGAAGTCTGCGCGTTACACAAAATTCTACTGCTACTGCTGGCGTCAACGCGCGGTGTGCACAATTGTACGCGTAGTGTAGTTCCCCCTATTAGCTTTTAGCTTCGCTGTTATGTAAACGATGCTTGCATTACCATCACTCTTCGCATGTGCGATTCGCCTTCACTCGTTGCTTTCACTTGCGGAGAACAAGCGCTGCTCCAAGTACTTATTAAACATGGAAATAAAGACAACCGCTTGTCATATCCACGACCTTGTGACCAGCAACAGCGCGTCCTGTTAAGGGGAGATGCCACTTGAAGACACTTTTTCTTTAATATTCACCCCATAGGAATGAAACTTGAGCTGTTTATGGAACTTTTTATGCTGATTTCAAATATTTAATTAGTTTTCTTGCAAGTTACACACTTTTAGCTCTGCAACATGACAAAGTGATAACATTAACCCCTTTGCCCCCCTCTTTTCATCCCTAAAATTCTGTAATTTTTTACCATTCATAGTTCATAATGCTTCAAATGAAGTTTAGAATGCAAATAACTAATTGGAAAGCACATACAAAATATGTAATACGCGTGAAAAATAATAGACGTAAAAAGTCTATATTTCACATGCCCTAGTAAAGGTATACATACAATTTTTTATTATACAATAAAATGTTGAAATTTAAACTAGATAATTGCATTTGTCATATTTTGGAAAAAATTTGGCAAAATTTCATGCAGATCTGAGCTCTATAAATGCCCGAAAAAGGAGGGGCACATTGGAAGAAATGGCGAAATTCGTGTTAAAAAAAACGAGTTTTAAAGTTAAAATTGAGTTTTATTTATGAAAGATATTATAAATCAGATGAAATTTGCAAACCAAAAAGAACAATCCTTCTCGTAGTGGCCACTGCGACTATGGCCAGCACCATGAGTTTGTCCCTCTCGGCGTTTTCGAGCCGACTCCTCACAGACATTTCGCTCACAGACATTTCGCTCACAGACAGGGCCATGAAACGCTTGCCAAACTTCCGCTCCATCTGGCAGAGCCTTGTGCCAACTACAAGCTAGGAAGTAGTTCGACAGGACTGCGAAATCCAAACTAAGTCCAGTGCCATGCCATTTTGCAGCCATGTTTGTGCCACATACCGTCGTACATAATGGCAATGTCGTCCCTGCTAAGTACTCTCAGTGCGAGCTCTTTCGACCTCTCAAGATTGGTGCTGACGTCATCCATTGCCGCATCACGAACTTTTCGGCTGATGGTGGTGAATGACTCTGATGCATTGGTTTTTGCAAGCCGCAAATCGGACCAGCAAATCGGACTGCCGCAAATCGGACCAGCTGCTCATAGCCTATTCCTAGAGAGCGCGCCGCACAACGGCTTTCACTTGCGAGTAATGCCTTTTTTCATTCATAACGGAGATAATTACACGAGAAAAGCATTGTTCAGCTGCGCCGCTCGACAAGACATGGACCCCGCAAAACAGGTTTCACAGCACATACAGGCGCGCAGCGGCCAATGGCGGTCCCCGATTCGTACCATGTGATAAGCCAGTCGCGGTGCTCGAAAAACGCACAGAAGAGCGATTCTTTTTATTATTTCTTGCGTTGCATCAGCGAGAGAAACTGTTGTTATTTGAAGAGTGAGGCTCGACTCTTCGACTCATGCGATCAACAATGGTGAGCGGCGGCGCATTATCGGCGGCAAGGTGCTCCAAGACTGCACACTTTCAGCCTTTTAACAGGCACCTTGTGCTCTTTAGACGAAATTTTAAAGCATTTCCAGTCAAGTCTCGACCTGTAATATTTTTTTTTTCATAACAGTAGATTGATTCGATTTGTGGGGTTTAACGTCCCAAAACCACCATATGATTATGAGAGACGCCGTAGTGGAGGGCTCCGGAAATTTTGACCACCTGGGGTTCTTTAACGTGCACCCAAATCTGAGCACACGGGCCTCGACATTTCCGCCTCCATCGGAAATGCAGCCGCCGCAGCCGGGATTTGAACATAACAGTAGAGGTACTAATCTTGTCAAAACAGGCGAAAATAAAAAAATAGGTAATTTTGAAAAAAAAAAAAAAAAAACTCGCGTTTTTCGACCCGCATCTCCCCTTAATGTTGCTGTGACTGGTGAAAAGCTCTACTATAGTGCACAGGCTGTCGTATAGTATAATAAAGCCGGCAACTCGCCTAAAATAGCGCTCTGCAATTCCCAACTGGTGCTTGCACGTTATCGGCGTTTTGCCATCAGACAATTGATCCGATCGTAGCTAGGCTTCGGCCACGCGTGATAGCGTATCTGCAGTTTTCTTTGATTATATATACACGGGACGGCATGTTCACATACTTATGGACACAGCGTCAGGTGCCGATGCCCTTCGTTTGAAGAACGTGTAAACAAGGATCCTTGTGTATATGGTCATGCCTCAGATCGGCTCGCGTCTGTCTGCGCGGCGCAGTTTCAGACCGTTGTTTGGTTCTATCATGTCTTTTTCTTTCTCTATGGTTCTATCGTATTGAAGTGTGGCGCACTGATCCTTGGTCTGCGTTATCACTCCGCTAACGTTGGTGCTTGCGTAAGGCGGGCGCCGTAAGCGCTCTATTGCGATAGATAGCGGTCGGCTTGTCGGTTCAGCGTGCGTCATGACTGACGTGGATGCTGACCGGGAACTCTCGTTATATAGCGACATTCCGTGGCCTGCGAGATTGGCCACTGCAAGGCACTCTCGTTATTTGCAATTGACCTAGATACCGTAAGACAGCGTAACTTAATTTTAGTATACGCCTGACCAGCCTTGAAGGTTCGATGACGTGTACACGTTTTCAATCACTAGCTCCATAAAAACGTTGTCTGAAACTCAACGCTAAAGTGTGGCGATAGTTATAATGCGAGAACAAAACGACGACACAGAGACAAGAACGACACTGTGTCTCGTTTTGTCTCTGTGTCGTCGTTTTGTTCTCGCGCTATAACTATCGACATGCCATACCAACTAGCCCAAGCTGCCACACTTCTAAGCTAAAGTGTGCCCGGGTCCGGGTATACCATATGAAGCGGCACTACTGAGATTATCTGTATATGAGGACGAGGTCATCGAATATAGCCGGCAATACTGAATATAGCCACAGCTTTCACCAGAATTACATACACTTGGCGTTGAAAAGCAAATCGACTAAGCCGGCGTTAACAACGATAAAGTGTTGGTTTATAAGCGAGCGTTGATTTGCCGTTTACGTATGTCGGCAGTGTTTACACTGACTGTACACATATATCCGTATATCATCGGAAGCTGTGTCAGTGTTATGTCCAACGGTGTGGTGCACATGTGAAAGTGGGCGAAACTGATTTGACTTGTGCTGTATACGATCTATTAAAAAGTGGTACTTTGATGATGTCATTCTAGCGCTACAAAAGACTGAACACATAACAGACGATATCACAAGCGATACTGGTCTTTTGCAACGGGTTGCAATGAAATATACAGCACATAGGAATGCGCGGACGAACGGAACACATAGTTAGATAACAACACTTATACCACTCTATGGAAGTGTTGCATCGAGGAACCTTATCTGGCCCTTGATGGACGTGTCGCTAGCACAATCAGTTCCTCCCCCCCCCCCCCTTTTTTTTTCTACGGTATACGCCTCCCATAGTTGACCACCCGATTTGGGTTGGCTTCCGTGTACCTAAACCTTGGCTCTGCAAAACATCTACCCACACGTTCATTTTCTCCCGTTAGAGGAAAGATGGACACCGTCAGCTTTCTTTAAATCCTGCGCACGCACACCGGGATTTCGCTGTTGTTTTCTTTTCTTGCCACAAGTTTCCGATGGTTAGAGGTGCCACGTGCACAGGTACGTGTGCGCATGCTTAGTAGTACGTACGGGGAACTTTATAAGAAAGGAAGACACCTTCTCAATAGCCATATTTGAGTGCGCTTCAGGTTTCGTTGCTATAGAACTGCCAATAGACAGTTGAACACACGCTAGCGCTGCTTTAACTGGCAACAGCCTTTGGAAATTCATGTGCAATGACTGTTCTCGAATCGATGGCGTGTTCGCTTTCTTCTAAAAAAGAAGACACAGACACGGAGCGGCCCCGCCGCGGTGGTCTAGTGGCTAAGGTACTCGGCTGCTGACCCGAAGGTCGCGGGATCGAATCTTGGCTGCGGCGGCTGCGTTTCCGATGGAGGCGAAAACGCTGTAAGCCCGTGTGCTCAAATTTGGGGGCACGTTGAGGAACCCCAGGTGGTCGAAATTCCCGGAGCCCTCCACTACGGCGTCTGTCATAATCATATGGTGGTTTTGGAGCGTTAAACCCCACAAATCAATCAAATCAATCAATAGACATGGAGCCACTGAAATTGTCCGCCATTGCCGACATTTTTTTCCTGAAGCTTAGCTCTCTTATAGAGGAACCCTGCGCGCGTGTGCCACAATCACGATCCATGGATGGATGGATGGAAAGGTTACGATATATATGGCGCGATATATTACGAAGTACGCCATATGTAGTGGAGGTCTTCGGGTAATTTCAACTACCTGGTGTTCTTTGATGTTTGCACTGACATCGTACTGTACATGCCACCATCGAAATGGGACCTCCGTGGCCATGGGTCAGCAGCCGAGCATGGTATATATCCGCTGCGCCACTGCGGCGACCATGCACTTCTTGCGCTTATGAGTATAGCCTTGATCTTCTTGCAAGAAAAGTAACCATAACGATACATTTAAAAATGTGTTTGCACCATTTTGCACGGCTAAAGTACTCATGTAGTCGGCGAGTGTGTGAACGTTGCCAGTGCATGGCTTTCTCCGTACGCTCTCAATAGCCTTTTTCGGCTTGAACTCTCTAACGACTGTTTTCAGCGTACGTGATGGTTGTATAGCAGTGTCATTGGAAAACCTAATCGATGTGCTCGCCGAATTTAAACAGCGCGTGTTGCGCGAACATTTCGCACACAAGCTGCTTATTTACCGCGATGCTATCGTGGGTTCCGGTTCGACGCTCCTTTGTGTCTGTGATTTGGAGCATGCACTGTTGATAAGGCCACTCGAAGCCGTTGAAAAAGTCATACATGGGCAGTTCCTGGCGTCAATGTCTGAAGCCGCCATCTATTGCAGTTACGCTCGTCGCAAATGCCGGCTATACCTGTCGGCATAGGTCGGCGAACTCACTCACCCAGTCGACTCACTCGGACTCACTCGGACCCAGATCGAGACGTGAGTCTGAGTTAGTCCAGGTAAGTAATATTTTGGTGAGTTTGGGTCCTAGTGAGTCCTGTTGAAGAAAATTTTAGTAAGTGTGAGTTCTAGTGAGTCTGGTTCAGGAAAATTCTGGTGAGTCCGAAGTGCAAGATATACTTCTTGAATGAGTCTGAGTGAGTTCCTCTTATGTTTGCCGGCTTATGGTCTTATCTGCTCATCTTCAGCATTACCATGAACCTTAGCTCGATTCGCGTTTATACTCGCATCTACTCACAACTATTCGAAAGCAGCATTGGTCATACACCATTTCAATATTTATTGATTAGAGCCGGGAATTACGTGAGACGGTGCCTTGTACTCACCTCCACCGCCAACTCTTCTGGATAAGTTCTTGATAAATATTTCTTATGTTGTCATCACTTTCAAGAAAAAAAATGACTTTGCTGATTTACTACGTACTTAGAAATCGTATTCGAAGGTACTAATCAAAAAGCGTCAGGAAGCAGAGCCCAGATTACGTAAGGTATTGGTGTTAAAAGCATTAATTGACACCATGACCTAAAAAAACTAATTCTAGACTTACGAACTCACGTGTCGACTCACTCCAGCTCACTCGCACTAAGATCGAGCCGTGAGTCTGAGTTAGTCCGGATGAAGACAAATTTCGTGAAAGCAAGTCCGAGTGAGTGCAGCTCAGGAAAAATTTGGTGAGTCCGAGTGAACTCCACAATTTTTGCTGACCTATGCTTGTCGGTCAACTAAGCACGTGGTGTCATGCGTGCCTGCTGGCGTTTTACTAAAGTGCCCACCAAATTCAATTCATCCAGCAATGCAACTTCTCGCATAACCAGAGTATCCGCACATATGTTGCTGAAAAAAAAATAATTGGAGCTCACTGAGCGTTACTGATTAAACAAACAAGCAATCGTTAAATATGATTCGGCACAATGGAGTAATTAACTAAGCGTAATTAACCACGTCCGCTTGTGTACACAACGAGCACTTTACTTATACACGTATTTGCATGTACAACCGGTACATTCAGTGTGCATTTCTGGTACCTATACTTGAAGAATGCTTCACACGTTACGATGATTTCATAAGCGAAAAACAACCTCAACTCTAATCTGCATAGACGATGGTGCTCTTTTTTCGAGTGATGCGTAGTGTTGCGGAAACTTTCCACATTCCTAATTCCCGATAAATACGTCGTGCTCACTTATGTCTCACTGATGCACGTGGGGAAAAGTTCTCTTAAAGGCATGCATTTCAACAATCAATCGCGCATCTCTTCTTTCTCAGTTACGTTCACGTTTCATTTTTAAGGTGACCTGATGTTACGTTTGAGTGTATGTATATACTTACCTGACAATGTAGTTTTCTTCCTGAAACAAATAATTGGCGCATTTGCGAGTGCTGGCGTTTGTATATATACCTGTCCCGTTTATATCGTCACTTTTCCTGCAAGATAGGAACTCACTTTCGTTCTAACGCTAGGTAACCGCATAATATTGTCTGGGTTTTTTACGTGCCGAAACCACGTTATGATCATGAGCGACGTCCCTAGCGAGGGGATGCGAAAATTTCGTACTACTCGTTTTCTTTTAACGTGTGCGCTGACATCGCACAGTACAAGGGCCTCCGTCGAAATGCCGCTGCCGGGGTCGAACCCGTTACCTTCTGGTCAGCAGCCGAGCACCTTAGCCGCTGTTCCAACCGAGGCGAACGCTAGTTAACATGCAGTCAATCGGTAAACTAAGTCAGATTTATACCCTAATTGCCATCAGAGGTGTTCATTGAAAAGCTACACACAGGCATGAGAGACAGGCACTTTTCCTGCAGGAATAACCTCAATTTTTAGATTGCACCATGATATCTGCACCGTATCTTGGGTTGTATACTTTCTTCGAGATACGCCCCCCCCCCCTTTTTTTTTTCTCAGTTAGACAATGCCAATAATGCTACGTAGACTTGGTAACCACTTTTGCTTACGGCACGCCTGCGTAAACAACAGCATGCCAGTTGAGCAATTCGTGCTGTTAATTTTTTTTTTGGAGTGTTGAAGTAAATCGTGCTTCTTGCTTAGTCGTCGTGCTATTCATTCCTAAAAGTAACTCACCGAGCTTAATTGAGAAAAAAAACAAAAAAAAAACAAAAGAAATAGAGAAATATGGCAGCTTCGCACTATAGGGTTTTCAAGCAAGTACGAAGCTGGGCAGCTGCCTTTTTTGTTTCTCTTTGGTTTACTTTTTTTCTCTACTTTATCTCTCTCTCTCTTTTAAGTACGTTTCTGTCTTTCTTCCTCTGTTTCTATTCATTTATATTTTCTTGACACTTTCCCTCTTTTCTTTCTAATTGCATTTCTCGCTTGCTTCCTCCTTTTCGAATTTCTTAACGTGGTTTTCCCGCTAAGGTGTTCCACTCTTAATGTCACCATCAATGCGCTAGAAGAACAAGAGGATGAAGACTTTTCTGTGACGCGAGTGCGCTTAATATATGCTACAGCTGGTTATGCTATTTGTGTTTTTTTCTGCGTTAAGCCAAGCGACAGCCCACGACCACACCGTACGACATCCCGGTCACCTATGAAGTGCTCCGCGCCTAAAAGAGGCCACTGCACGTGATCCAGCCACCACGTGACGACGTCACAGGGGCCGACATTGTTCCTCACCATCGTCTGCATCCACGTCGTCGACGGCGTCAAACAGCGACACGACGGCGACGATGAGCAGCCTTCCGAGAAGCTTTCCAGGCCCCATGGTAAGCGATGCAGCCCCTGTGCAGGCACGGAGCCCGCCACTGAAAACCGCTCGACCAGTCCCGTTCACTGTCCAAAGGCTCTATCGTCGACGCTGGATGTGGCCGCTATCGGTCGCTTCTTTTTTTTCCTCTCTTCTTCTCTACGACGACCCCAGTTATCGCGACGTGTATAGCCGTATCTCTGTTGCCGAATGCAACATCAGATACGACCGATCTCTGAGCCTTGTTTTCTCTGTTGTCCGTGGCGCTCGGATGGCGACAAATAACTCCACAAAGCACGAAGAAAACCATGCGTAACCTCAAACCGTAAAAAGAACGAGGAAACAAAGCCCGTCAGCCTTCCGGCCGAAGTGTCTTTTTTAAGTGTATGCCTAGAAGGGCTCATGTTTTCTCGAGTGCATATACATGTACATATATATTGACGTGGACACTCGTGCATGATAAAGTGCTTTGAACGCTGCAGGCGCAGACGCGCTTATTGCTCGGCGCTTTGAAGGGTCGAGCCAACCGGACGTTTTCTGCCGCATAACATTGTGATCGAGACGTGATCTTTCTGTTTGCGGCTGGAAATTATAGCGCATTGTTATGCTCCGCCTTAATTGCGCCGTCAGGTCTTTATGTCAAACGCTATCGGGGCATTCGATGATGTGCATCGCGAGACTGTTTCCTACATTATTCCTTTACACAACCAGACTTCAACAACTCTCAAGGTATGTAAGGTACACGGCACTGCCGCCGGCCGTGGGTAAGGTAACAAATACAGAAAAACAAAGTAACATTTCTGTCTATAAAGCCGTAAAATTTGTGTGGTAAAGACGCTGAATTAACTGTGCCCCCTAAAATATAGATAAGCTGTATACGGACGGTAATTGGAAAAGTAAACAAGATTTCAGGAAACCGTAAAAGCGTGTATGCTGCTCAACTAGTCGGTTAAGCAGCTGCAACCTAAAGCTAATATAAGTCAACCGTGAGGATAAACACACCATAGTGCCATGTCTCAACTATATTGAAAGCCGCAGCTAACTATAGCAAGAGTTTAAAAATATTCCGGCGCGACCATATTTAGGTGCTTATAAATAGGGAAGCTATTTAACCACGCTTTCGCACAGGCGCTCAGACGGTTAACCCCGTTTTCGCAAATTAACGCCAGAACATCACTGATTTTGTATTTTATCTTTCGACTGTTTGACCGGTCGCCTTCTTTCAATACACTATTAAAATATCCTACCAATATGATCTTATTCTCATTGCACATGTATACTGTCTCAAGTCGAAAAAATTGAAGCGTTCCTGCAATTTACTTGGGGGCATAAATGCACGTAACGTGCCATTAACTGTCACAACAAGCAATGTCATTGATTACAAATGGGCCTGACGGACATACCGATGCATTCTGTACAATCAAACCAGACAGTTTTCTAACAAAGGGAGCCTATCTACCTGCTGCATAGCTCACTATTACAAAATGCCGCGCTGTGAACCTCCGAACCATGCATGCTCCTAGTCTCAAGCTCGCAGGCCAGTTTCCAGGAAAAAGCAGCTCGCTTCTGCTGCAACGTCTGCTTCGGCTCCTGATCTTTAAAGGAGGAAGCCTTAAATGCCCCATCGAATGGGAAATTTCACCGTCGGCGGCGGCTTGTGCACGAAGCTCATTCGCAACACAAGCATTATGCCGGGAGGAAACCGCGTCAACATTTGTTGTATGGCGTGGTAGAAGAGTAAAATAACGACCAGGCGTCACACAATGTGAATTTGCGCAACAAGTGGGTTGTTTGTTTGTTGGTTGTGGATTAATTTTAGGCTCCTATCCACTATAGAGGATTGACTACGAAACCGTGGTTAATTAAGGGATAGAGGATGAGGCAGAAATCTATATTGACAGGAATAATCGAAAATGTAAAAATGAACTGTTCATTTGGAAAAATACTATATTACGGAAAGCAATGAACTAATGAAAGGAAATATGAAGTACCAAATTTGGTAAGGAATCATGAGAACAGATGATTCTCCTTTCGTTAAAGTGGAATTCGCTTATGGCTGAGCAGACGTTCGTTGAAAACTTCCAACCAG
The DNA here is from genome assembly GCF_043290135.1 of Rhipicephalus microplus. Classification (NCBI taxonomy): domain Eukaryota; kingdom Metazoa; phylum Arthropoda; class Arachnida; order Ixodida; family Ixodidae; genus Rhipicephalus; species Rhipicephalus microplus. Next base: position 247,842,358 of record NC_134700.1, on the reverse strand, counting down.
CAAAGGGCTCATTCATTAGTCTTTATCTTCATGACTCACCGCATCAACAAAGTGCACATAATGTCTCGGAACTGTGTAGCGGGTACCTCACATTTCAGCAGAATCACGAATAATGGCATAGTGGGTGCTTCCCAACTTGATAAAAGTTATGCATTATGCCGTCGTGGGTACCTTTGCAAGCCTACTTCTATTACAGTGAACTCTCACTTGAACAAACGCTGGTTTAACGAATATATCAGAGTAATAAAAATTTATAATATTCCCCGGTGGCTTTCCTATAAATTTTATGCAAAAATCTTGCAGCTTCTGAATAGTGAATGTTTCAGTTGAACGAACTTGATCTGCGGACCCGGGCTCGTTTTGCACTCACCACTAGGGTAGCATATGTGGGCCGCCCCAAGTCGCCCATACATCCGCTGGGGTGCAACATTGCTTGTGCATAAAGCGGCGCTGATGCAAAGCGACTGCGCAGGAGACGAAAGCGAGCCACTGTGCTTCAGCGTCTGCGCAGAGCTCTATATAAAAACTATTGAGAGACGAAAGAGACGCCATATGCCATCGTTGATGCTTTCGAAAGACTGGTGCTTATTGCGATAAGGACAGTTGTAAGAGTTTCGGATTACATGGTTGCCAGAGGACTATTGAAAACAAGCTGATAGGAGATTTTACATACTCCCTCCCGATGAGCCTTAGCTCATTCACGCAAAGATTCCAGAGGATACAAAAGTTGCACTGGTCTTCGGATCACAAGCCCCGTGTACATGGACGCGACGGGGGCGGGCTGAGTTGAGTGGCGGGTTCAGTTTACCTCGACGCGCCCGAGTTTATATGAACTCGCACGGATGAGTTGGGGTGAGCGGTGATCGCAGCGACGCTTTGCGTCGAGGCGAGCCGAAAGCCCGTCTTCCGGTACCGGTTTCCGCTCCTCCAAGCCTGCGCTCTTGCCTCTCGCCGCTGTGGGCTGCGGTTGTCTACGCAGTTGTCGCTCCGCCACCGCGATGGCTATCTCAGCTCCCGTCTTGGTATTTTTTCTCAGTTTGCACCAGATGTACTTTATGGTTGTGTTGGTGTCTTGGCTAACACTGCACAACGCGATGGCAGCAGTGGTTCTGTTGCGGCACAGCGCTCGCCGCAGGCCTATCCGCAGCCTGACGCACCGTCCCCTGTTCACCCCTTTTTTGACGCTTGCTATCGAGCAAATCACTTAGTTTTTTCTCGTTGACTAAAGCTAGCAACGTCGTTATTTCATCATCTGTCCACATGGTGCGTAAAGCCCGCGAAGATGTTATCGTGCCTAGCGCGCGCGTACCGGCCGACAGAGAAAGAGCAACGTCGGAGTGATGGGGACAGGGGAAGCGGAGACCGCGACGGGCGGGAGAGGTCACGAGCCGTCAACTCAGCGCGACCGGTTATACATGCCTTTTCTGAGCGCGGTGAGTTCGGTGAACCTACCCCCTGTCTCCGGGTCGACGGGACTCGCCGCGACGACTCTCTGCCCCGACGCCTCCGCTTATACATGGGGAGGGTGAGTCCAGAAAACCTGTTTATTTCGACTCAACGCGCCCTCGTCGGGTCAATGTAAACGGGCCTACAGTCCTACTTGGTAGGCGCACCACACAGGCCCTGATCCGCCCGTCACGTCCGATTAACACTTTGTCGACCACTCCCATCTTCCATAGTTGTCGTGGGGATAGATGCTCGTAGACAAGCACCACCGTGCCCTCTTGGATGGCGTTCGACGAGGTCGGTACGTAGAAATGTGCGCTACGCAGACTGTTTAGGTATTCTTTCTGCCATCTTCGCCAGAAATGATCTGTCATTCTTTGTCGGTATTTCCAACTTCCTTCAATATTGTTTGGCTGTGACGTAGCATCTTCGCACGTCGATGTGGGCAGCGACGTCAGGCGCTTGCCAACAAGAAAATGAGAAGGGGTGAGAGGTTCCACTTCGGTGCCCTCTGCAGAAACATATGTCAGAGGCCTAGAATTGACGACTGCCTCAACCTCAGTGAGGATTGTCGCAAGTTCCTCGTATGTGAAGTAGCTGTTTCCCAAAACTTTCTTGAGGGAGGCCTTCACAGATCATACCAAGCTCTCCCAAAAGCCGCCCCATCATGGGGCTCTTTCGGCGATGAATTTCCACTGCATGCGATGCTGAGCAAAATAATTTTGGAGTTCTTTCCCACACACGGTTTTCCACAACCTCCGTAGGTCACATATGTCTTGTCGCTGCCCAAGTGAGTCCGACAAAAGGTTGAGAGAACGTTTGTCTACAGCAGCAACTGTCTCTGCGTTTTCACGCTGTAGCTGTTCTAAGAAGTCCAACATTTTGTGCTGAGAGTCCTGAAAATCTTGCGCCATATTTTCGTTGGCCTCCATCAGAGCCTTCACTTCAGCTTCCAAATGTTCCTTTGTTTTCTGAAGCTCATCAAGGCCTTTGACCTTGTCTTCTAAAGCGTCTTTATCAGCCATCAAGGCAACTTTGTCAGCAGTCAACGATTTGATTGTGCTGTCGTTTGCTACTTTTTTGTCACGAAGAGTGTTGAGTTCAAGTAGCAGTTCACCCAGCACGTTGCCAGAGTTTTCCATGATCACCACCGATGACGTGTTTTCCACGTCCAGCTGGGTGCAGATGCCTCCAGCCAGCTTCTTCAACCAATCTTCCAGCAAAGCTTTTTCTTCCTTTTCTACCCTGAGCTGCTCCTGCAGGCCGTCTCTCTGTGTGACAACAGTACTATGCTCTTGTGCCAGAAAGTGCATCTTGTCTTGGCACTTGGCATTGTCCGCTGTCAGACACTCAACACGCTGCTGCAGCTCTCCGAGCTGCTCTTCCAGAGCCATCTTAATGTCAACTGTGTTCTGGTACAGCTGAGACTTTTCACCCAACTCCTTCTTGCTGTCTTCAAGTTTTGCAGTAAGCTTTTTCACTTTATATTTGCGGGCTGCCTCGCAGAAATGTTCGCCACAACTAGCTTCCAACCTATATCAATATGTTCGATCCAGGGTTTGTCACGTGACGCTCGCTGAAAGGTTTTTGCGTTGTCTGAGAAAATAACTCGACACACTCCTCTTCTTGCCACGAATCTTCTAAACGCCCTGTGAAAGCTGTCGATTGACATGTCTGTTACCAACTCAAGGTGTATCGCTCTTGTGACCGCACATGTAAAGAGGAGAACGTAAGACTTCTTGTTCTTGCCCTGATCTTTTGTGTAAAGCGGGCCAGCGAAATCTATGCCTGTCACTTCGAAAGGCAACGCCTTCATTACTCTCTCAGGAGGCAAGGGAGCCACTACTTCAGCGGCGGCTCTGCAGTTGAAGCGGTCACAGGTGACGCATTTTTTCAGCGTTCTTTCGACTGCCTGCCGGCCCTTCATTATCCAGAACTCATCTCTCAGTTCTGTAAGCGTTTCTAAAGGCCCAGCATGAGGATGACAAGGTCAACATGAGAATGACTCGAAGGGAGCAGAATCGGATGCATGGCGTCGTAAGTCATTTCGGCATTTTCGAGACGCTCCCCAACTCTCAACACTCCGTGACTGTGTAGGAATACATTAAGATCACGTAAGGGTGAGTTCTTCGGTACTCTTGCTGAGTGAGAAGTGCACTGACGTTCTTCGGGAAAAGCCACGCGTTGCACCTCTCTGATAAAACACATCTGAGCCTGGTTTATTTGTTCCGCGGTCAGAAATTCTTGCTCTTTCTCGAGGGGACGCCTGGTGTTGTGCACAAATCGCAGCATTCATACGACAACTCTGATCAGTTTAGTCAAGGAACTAAACTGCTTGAAAGGCAAGACTGATTTTTCCACCGACTGCGCAACAATGAACGTGCACTGGCTTTCTTTCTACTTCCACAGTTATGTCTTCACAGACGGTTTCACTGCGTGGCCAATCAGCAGAAGGCTGGGAGAGCCATGAAGGTCCATGCCACCAAAGCGTAGTTGTTTTGAGCACTTCCGGCGAAACTCCTCGTGTTAAGAGGTCAGATGCATTTTTCTGCACCTGAGCAGTGGTTCCATTGGTGTGGATCGGTGAGCCGTTGTATTTCCATCAATCGGTTAGCCACGAAGGGTTTCCACTGTGTCGCAGAACCCCGGTCTTAGTGAAGTGCGATGGTTGAATCTGTCTACAGAAACCACTCTTCCACTTGTAGTGTAAATGATCGGGCCAGGTAGTCTTTCAGTCGGGCACCAATTAGCATGCCCATAAACTCAAATCTTGGAAGGGAAAGCTTCTTTAGTGGGGCCACTCTCGATTTTGACAAGATCAAGTTCACCTTGTGAATGCCCAGTCGACAAACACGCAAGTATGCAACTGCTCCATATGCCTTACCTGCTGGCTTCGCCAGGCCTGGTTTTATTCGGGCTTCGCTTACGAGAAGTCGCAGGTGTGGAAGCTTTCTTGCTCCTCTTTGGAGGTGTAACAAAGGACTTTTTCGGGCCTCGCTTACGAGAAGTCACAGGTGTGGAAGCTTTCTTGCTCCTCTTTGGTGGTGTTGCCAACGACTTCTCAGGTACTTCTGCAAACGGGTCAATCTCAAAGGGCGATGCCTCTCTGCTGGCTTCGCCAGGCCTGGTTTTCTTCGGGCCTCGCTTACAAGAAGTCACAGGTGTGGAAGCTTTCTTGCTCCTCTTTGGTGGTGTTGCCAACGACTTCTCAGGTACTTCTGCAAACGGGTCAATCTCAAAGGGTGATGCCTCTCTGCTGGCTTCGCGAGGCCTGGTTTTCTTCGGGCCTCGCTTACGAGAAGTCACAGGTGTGGGAGCTTTCTTGCCCCTCTTTGGTGGTGTTGCCAACGACTTCTTCGGAACTCGCTTATGAGAAGTCGCTCCATCGTACCTTCTTCGTTGCGTTGCTTTCAGCAGCGTGGGTGTGGCGCCGTTAGGCCTCGTTGTTAGAACCGTGAAGTCCGAGGCGGTTGCACCTCCAAGGATCGTTGAGTTAACGGTAAAGTCGCCGGAATGCCGACGCCTGATGGCCTCTTTGTAATGCTGAACTGATGGTGGGGTCAGCTCCCGGGTTTCGGCACCAAAAATATAAAAACTATTGAGAGACGAAAGAGACGCCATACGCTATCGTTGATGCTTTTGAAAGACTGGTGTTTATTGCGATAAAAAAAAAACAGTTGTAAGAGTTTTGGATTACATGGTTGCCAGAGGACTATTGAAAACACGCTGATAGGAGATTTTTCACTCAAAGACCTGGAAATTATTTTCAGTGTTCGTCCGAAACCGAAAGAAGAAAAGAGTGCAAGAAATAAGTTGTAATGGCTGAGGCAGGTTCAAATCCTCTACCTATAGCCGAAGATGTAGGATGGATGCATTATATAGCAAATGTTGCGACACTTCGTGTCACCCGCAACAAGCTGGACCAGAAGAACTGCACAGAAACGTAGGCTCTCTTGACAGTTGTCTCTCTTTGCGCTACGAGGGCGAAAGTCCAAATTAAAATTACGGAATTCTTTTAAAACTAAATTGCATTTCGCATGTTTCACTTGACTTGTGCTGGACCCAGTGCTGCTTCGTAATACAGTGAATTTTCAGTTTAGTGAACTTTCAGTCAAGTGAACTGATTTCTTGGGTCTCCTGAAGTTCACTCAAGTGACTAATTCACTTAACTAGAGTGTGCTAGAAGTGTTGAGTGGCGTGACCGCGCCTCGCCGCCTGATCCCTTCCGCGTTGCCCGCAGCGGCGGCGCTGCAGTCGAATAGTACTGAAAGAGCCGCGCGCCGCGTGCAGGAACTGCTATGCACTTCGGCTCCTCCGTCGTGATTTCTTGATGCATATTTCTTCGCACCTGCCCATAATTCATGTCAAGCCCACGATGCCATAGCCCTTAAAGTATGACATGCCCATATACTGAATTTGAGCTCCATAAAAGTCCTTGTGGGAGATCGAAAATAATTCAGAAAGGGTGTCTTATTCTGATTTCTTCTCTCTTAACTCCTTCTTCGTTGGTTAGGCGTCTACAATATTCAGAATAACTAAGGTGATTTATTGGAAGTTAGCTGTGCTCAGAAAGCTGTGAGATTAAAAAGACTGTATTACACGCACGCAGAACCAAAAAGCCACAACGAAAGAGGGGAGAGGAAGAAAATCTGAACCCCCTACAGCATAAAATGTTTTGTTAATTTAACTTTTCAGGGTATACTAAAATAGTTACAAGCATTCAAAGCGACCACCAATTGCCAAAGTTAGGTGTTCTGCTGCACACCACACCCCCTCAGAAAAAAAAAAGAAATCGTGGGTAGCCCTGCGCCAATAGTTTACAGTGGGCGAAGCGCAACATAGTGTGTCTCTACCAATGCGCACTGTAGATTTCACCTTTTCGAGTATGAGGTCTCAAAACTAATTAAGTCTATCGTAGTCGGATGAGAAATGCACTGCCTAAAAATAGTAGCTGTGCTAAGGGGCATCTTCAATGCCCCTTAGTAGTGTGTGTGTGTGTGTGTGTGTGTGTGTGTGTGTGTGTGTGTGTGTGTGTGTGTGTGTGTGTGTGTGTATGTGTGCGTGCGTGCGTGCGTGTGAGTGTGTGTGTGAGTGTGTGTTTACTGTGTACATATACAAAGAAGGTAAATTTCTCAAAACAAGATGCACCACTGCCTGCCTACACTTTTGACGCTTATTGATAGAACTACGCTTATAATACAAAACATCGTCATAAACTTGCTCGCTTGCAATGGCGTTACGCCAATAGATTATTTGGAAAGCAGCACAATTTAAGCTGTCGATACAGAGTGAGAACTGATTACAATGAATTTACGCAGATTAAGACAGGCTATATATACAATTGACATTTTTAAATATGTTTGAGTGTTGTTTTTAATAAGTTGAATATGTAATGAGCCTTTCGGAAAGCAATAATTACTATCTTCCACAAAACTCGCATAAAAAAGGGTCGTCACCAATTAATGTTGTGACAACGTTACTTACACTCGGGTTTCTCGTGAAACCATCGAGCGCATGTAGGCTCATATGAGGAACACGGTGCTCTGGATATCGTAGAGACTGCTGACAAAACGAGCGCATGATTTAATCATAGTTTTGATACTTCTCCTCTCTTTGTAGTTCGCCAGTAGTCACCTATGATGTAACGCAGCTCAACGCGCTGATTGAGTAAGGAGCTAGGCGGATCCGTGCAAATTTCGATTGACATTTTTTTTCTGGGTCGACAGGCTCTTGAAACAGTGAATGTATTGACGCAATTTCGGCGTGCCTGCATAGTTACTCGTGCACCATGGCGCGTAGCAGGTGCGTCCACTGATAAAGGCTAAGAAACGCATTAAACGCGCTGAAAATGAGCAATTACACGCTTTCGCAGGCTCGGACGCGCGCGCTCTAAATGCAGACGCTTCCGCGATCTTGGATGGATGGATGGATATGGCTGTACCCTTTAGATCGGGCGGTGGCTAGCGCCACCAAGCCTTAATACCTAATGAACCAAAAACTATATTTATTTTTTTCCCTTAAAAAGTGAGTTTGAGGATTCGTACTTTGCAGTGAAGAGTTTAATTTTCACTCGTGCCTTGACTTTAGCCACCAATCAGATAACCTCCTTCTAGTTAAGTCTACCCGCTTAAAGTTCATTTTGCCCTCCCGGTCCCTGAACCCCAGTGCTTTGAAAAACTCTGCGCCATCATCCTGAACTATAGGGTGAAGCCCTTTACAGAACATTATCAAGTGTTCGGCAGTTTCTTCTTCCTCTCCACACGCACTGCATACTGTGTCTACGCCTTCGTATTTGGCCCGATATGTCTTGGTTCGCAGTACTCCCGTCCTGGCCTCAAACAGTAGAGAACTACCGCGAGTATTATCATAGATCCTTTCCTTGGCAATTTCCTGCTTAAAAGTTCGATAGATCTCTAGTGCGGACTTCTTAATCATGCCCATTCTCCACATGTCAGTCTCCGTTTCCTTCACTTTCTTCTTAACCGATAGTTCTTTTTGGTTTGGCCACCTGCTGTTTTCTAAGTATTTACCAGTCAACTTCCTGGTTCGCTTCCTCCATTTTGTATCGACATTCTTCATGTACAAGTAGCTGAAAACCTTCCTTGCCCAGCGCTCTTCCCCCATTTCTCTCAATCGCTTCTCAAATTTTATCTTGCTGCTAGCTTCCCTGCCCTCAAATGATGTCCATCCCATAACACCTTGTACTCCCTGATTTGGTGTATTCCCGTGAGCTCCTAAAGCAAGCCTACCTATTCCACGTTGCTTAATTTCTAATCTTGCTTGAACTTCTGATCTCATGCACAAGACCGCATTGCCGAACGTCAGACCCGGAACCATGACCCCTTTCCATATTCCTCTCACAACATCATACCTATTGTAATTCCACAGTGCCCTATTTTTCATCACTGCTGCATTCCTGTTACCTTTAGTCGTCACGTATATTTCGTGTTCCCTCAGATACTCGGTCCCATTGCTTATCCATACGCCCAGATATTTGTATTTATCTGTTATCTCTAGCGTGACCTCCTGTATTCTAAGTTCACTACCTTCGTTGTCATTGAAAATCATGACTGCTGATTTTTCCTTACTGAATCTAAAATCTAACCTATCTCCCTCATTACCGCAGATGTCCATCAATCTCTGCAAATCTTCCTTGTTGTTGGCCATTAGCACTATATCATCTGCGTACATTAATGCTGGTAGTGCCTGATCAATAAGTTTTCCTTGTTTGACTAAAGAGAGGTTGAAGCCCAGTCCACTTCCCTCTAATTTTGCCTCTAATCCTTGTAGGTACATCATGAATAATAAGGGTGACAGGGGGCACCCCTGCCTAAGCCCCCGTTTTACCTCTGCAGGCTTGGATACCTGTTTTTCCCACTTTATAACTACCTTGTTACCTTTATAGATACCCTTTAAAAGATTAGTGACTACATGTTCCACGCCTAGTGTGTCCAGTATTCCCCACAATTCCTCTTGAACCACGCTATCGTACGCTCCCTTGATATCCAAAAATGCTAGCCACAGGGGCCTGTGTTCCTTTTCTGCTATTTCGATGCACTGCGTCAGTGAGAACAGATTGTCTTCCAACCTCCTGTGTTTCCGAAACCCATTCTGCAGTTCCCCCAGCACCCCCTCATCCTCTATCCACGCCTGCAGTCTTTCCTTTATAATCTGCATCGCCAGCCTGTAGACCACTGATGTCACTGTTATAGGACGGTAGTTGTTTATGTCAGCTTTGTCCCCCTTTCCTTTATAGATCATGCTCATCCTGCTAAGTTTCCATCCATCGGGAACTTCACCATTGATTATTATTGTGCTCACTGCCTCTCTCAAAGCCTGCTTAGACTTCGGACCTAATGTCTTTATCAGCCTAATTGGAATGCCATCTGGGCCTGTTGATGTACTACTAGGAACCCTTTTCTCAGCCCTTTCCCACTCTCGTGAAAATGGAGCCATTGCACCACTTGATTCGTCCTTGTCTATTGTGGTGCATAAAGTACTTCTTTGTTGAAATTTTTTTGTCACCCTTGTTTTTATATATTCAATAGCTTCGTCCCCTTCTAGCCTAGCACCTTGGGCTGTAGTTATAAAACTTTGCTCTAGGCTCGTCTCATTTCTTAGGGAGTTTAGATGGTTCCAAAATTTCGCAGCTGCCTTTCTATCATTTTTATGTACTTCTACCAGCCACTGAGCTCCCTTCCTTCTAATCTTTTCATTGATCAGAAGGGATGCATCCCTTCTACAGCTTAGAAAAGTTGCCCATTTTCTTTCAACATCCTCTGTCGGTTCACCCCGCTGCTTAGCATGTCTGTGTTCCCTAGAGGCTTCCTGACGTTTTGCTATGGCTCTCTTAACTTCCTCATCCCACCAACTTTTGGGTTTGTGTCTTCTTTTCCGGGGTGACTTGTCACGCGTCTTAGCAAGCTCTAGCTCAAAGAGTCTAATTAGATTCGGGTATGTCCACACTGTCTTATTATCCTCCGTGATTACTTTCTCAATTTGTTTAGTGGCTATTTCAATTTGCCTTTCTGGATAAAAATTTTCCTGTAGTTGCTCATTTTGTCTCCTTCCCACTTTCACTGCTCTTCCAAAACTTAGCTTGATACGTTTGTGATCGCTACCCAGACTTCTGGAGCCACCTTCATCTATGTGCATTCCCCTGAGCTTATCATACATCCTATGTGACATCAGTGCATAATCTATCGTCGACTGAAGCCTTCCTACCTCCCATGTTATTTGCCTTTCACACTTCTCGGTACTGTTGCAAATGATCAAATCAAGCCTTTCACACATATCCATGATCATTTTGCCTGTCGGGTCGGTATACCCATATATATCTTCTATGTGCGCATTCATGTCTCTTAGTATTATTATCTCGCACTCTCTTCCTAACTCCTGAATGTCCTTTGATATACACTCTACCATTGCTTGGTTTTCCTCTCTGGCCTTTGCTCCCGTCCACAAGTACACGAAACCAAGGAGTGTCATTTGACCTGCCACTTTCCCTTTTAGGCATAAATGTTCCTTGCACTCCTGCTTGACCCTTTGCCAGTCTGTACTTTTATGAATGAATGCCCCAATACTTCTGTTCTATTACAATATTCCCACGCGTAGTCCGGATTGTTCGGAGGTTGTTCCATGTCCCTGAGATGTGTTTCTACAAAACCGTATACCATCGGCCTCTCTTCCCTTAGCTGTTCTTCTATCTCTTCCCACTTCAGCCTGTTCCTACCACCCTGCATGTTAATATACCCTATGTCTGAATTGGCTCGGCGCTCGTGGCTACGTCTATTTATGCCCCGGACTCTACCTATCTTAGATATTGGTGCCACTTTGGAATCGTATCTGTCCATACCACCTGTCGAAGAGTCTCCCTGGTTGTTTTCCTCGTTACTAGCTATCCTGCACCCCGAAGGGCTTGCTTGCCCCCAAAAAAGCTACTGCGCGTCCTGCAAGTTGCCAACCCACCTCATGACCTAGCCGCCCATCGAAGTGAATTCTGTCTCGTTGAAAACCCCCCCACCTATGCACCTCTCTGTTTATTTCCACCACCTCAAAGCCCTTCTCTCGACTCACCCGCCATATCTCTTGGTTTGCGTTGACCACCGCTCTTCAGGTTGCTATCACGCACCGGTACCTCCGGTATCGTGCATATCACTACCTGTACCTTAGGAGAAGTGGCGTGCATGTCATCGACGCCTTTCGCCAGTGTGGCTGATAGTCCTGCTGCATCTTCATTTAGGACATCGTTTAAACCGCCTGAAATTATCACGAGGTTTCGTCTATCAGCTGTCGTTTTGAGCTTTGCGCTCGCTTGCCTCATGACTGCTTCCAGCTTGCGTCCTGGGAACGCCCCTACTGCAACCCTCTTGTCACCTCTTAGCCTCTCTTTGATGGCTTCTGTGCATCGATTTAAATTCGAGTCCCCGGCGATTATCACATGCTGTGACTTTTCAGCTGGAGAGTTCTGCACCTGGGGGCTACTTGCACCTGTGACGCCGGCTGCTTTGTTCCCTCCCTGCCCCACCACTACCTCGCTGAAGCTGGGCTTTGCGACAGTTGAACCGGCTAAACCTGTTTTTTCCAAACCTGCTTGCTTTTCCTTCTCCACCGTTCTGGTTGCCGGTTCCCTACTGTTCTCTCGGTAGGTCGCTTCTTTGTTCAGCTTCGCTAGCGCTTCCTCGGCGGACTTCAGTCTTTCTCCCATTGCCCTCGTTTTCTCTTGCTCTGTCGCCAACGCAGTCTCGAGCTCGGCGATTCTCATCAGCAGTTCACTCTGGGCAACCATCATTTTCTCAATTTTTTCCTCGACCTCACATTGCCTACACTTCGCGTCAGCCTCTTCTCCATCCGCTTCTACGCTTGGGTCCACTTTCAAACCCACTCCACATCCTGAACACTTTACAGTCTTTTTAACCATGCCTTTCTGACACCAATTGTCCCTATACTCAGTACCATGGTACTCAGTTCCATGGTACTATACTCAGTACCATGGAACTACAGCGCCGCCGCTACTGTCACCCGCCGGAGAATCAGCCGAGATGCGGCGCGGCCGCCTCGTTCACTCCACTGCCCCCTTCTAGTACTCTGTAACTTAACTGAGAGTTCACTGTAGCAGCCTCTTGAGAGACCTGACAACGGGTTCAGTAATCTCGCTCTTCATGCTTTTCTTTTTTTGCTGTGACTGTGCTGCATTTTCCGCGCAGGTCTGGCGTTTCTTTTTCCTTTTTCAATTGTTAGTCTCGTCAACACGGCGAAGATGACACGAATGGGCACGTCACGTGCTTATATACGTATTTCTTTTCTTCAGTTGCATCACTCACGCCGGCTTTTTGTTCAAGCTCGCGTTCGCGTAACATATATATGTTTTCGCCTTAATATTGTCCAGACACGACGAAGTTAACATCAACTTTTTTGTTATGAGTGCCATGTGTACTCGTGACTCTGTATCCAGTTTTGTAAGATGAAGGAATTCAAGCGTATGAGAAGCGACTAAGATGCACAGCGTTCTCCCTTTTGTTTGATGCCTTTTTACGCATTTTATTAACAGTTTTTGTCGTTCTCTTAATTGGACATCAAGTTATGCCCTGGCACATGAGCACTGAATTCAAGTCACGCACTCCGCGCTGAAACGAAAGCTTTGCCTTGAGGTCCAGCGTCCTGCAGTGTTGGGAGCAAAGTGGGGTCTGGCTTGGAGCGCCATCTCCACCTTACCGCTCAAAGTATTTCTGTCTCAGTGTGCATGAACGAACCGCAAATGACTTGCTCTTCTTTTTGTGTGACTCTCTTTTTTCTCGCAAGCGAAGGCCCTCGATTTTTCAAGGCAACCTCTGCGATTATACTGGAAAACGATCCGCAGTGAATGTAACACTAGATGGAAAAACGGTGCGTTTCAAAATGATACGATGCTCCCGATTCGTCCTCGTGCATCTGAAACGACAGTAACAATAACAGTAAACAGTAAACAAACACCATGAATACTTTGTAGAAATGGCGTACCCGTGACATGTAAACATAGTTTACACGAATGGTGAAAGCACGGCCACCGAAACGTTATTTTTTAGCGACAATGTCGGAGCAAAGTTTCTACGAGAGAGCGAGAAAGAGGGGGAGAACAAGGCGCACAAGAAAGAAAGAACGAAGGCATGAAATCAGTAATATTTACCGCGTACCAAGCTTGTTGAATTTATATGCACCAGCTGGGTATTAATGACTGTTTAAAATTAACTTTTGATTATTTATTCATGTGCTTGCGCAATGCAACGATTAAAAAAATGCAGCATTCAGGAGCTTTTAAAATTTGGACCCAATCTGCACAATATTCAGTTAGATTTAGTATATATTTTCACACCTATGATTACCTTCACGGGCACACGTAAACATTTGCTCGCAACAGTCAATATATTATCTTGTACGTATGAGTTGCCAGAAGAAAAACTTTGCGTTGGTGTAGTCGAATACGCATACTTAAATAAAGTGTTTACACTGTTGCTTGAATTCGTTTTGTGTCGGTAGTGGGTTTCACATCGAGTACAAACTTCGCGCTAACAATAAACTGTAGGGTTATTTGTGTACTTTCATGTGCTATAAATCATCTGCCTGATCCAGCTGTGTTGGTTTGGTTCGCTCACCAGAACACTACGACGCCAGGCGCCAGGTTGGTATATATATATATATATATATATATATATATATATATATATATATATATATATATATATATATATATATATATATATATATATATATATATATATATATATATATATATATATATATATATATATATATATTAGTTATAAACTTCGAGAATAGTGCAGTATAGGAAACAAAACAATAAAATATTTATTTAATCCTAACAGTTTCGGCTGGTGGACCAGCCTTCTTCAGAGTCCTGTGTGGTCGCTTCCGAGTCCCCGCGCGTGTGCCACGTGCACCTGCCACGTGTGTGAAGGGACACTTGTGTTGTGCTCTCCATGAGTGGTTGGTTCCCCGAAGAGACATTCCGCCTATATCTTCGGAACTGCACGGCGAGGCAGCGGGAGCAGCCCGCGAGAAGAAAACAGGAGAGTGTCGCGAGAAGAGTCGTCGTTCTGACGTTACTGTCCAACATGTTGCAAATAAACGTCTTGTTAAGTTTTCCTTTACGCCTGTCCCTCTGCCTCAGCTCTCGAGAGTTCTGAACGTCCACGTGGCCTGCGGAATGACGACCACCACCCAGCTCCACGCTACCTACTGGGTCCGCTGCGGCCACCGACGCGGCTCGTAACAACTGGTCGAAACTGTTAGGATTAAATAAATATTTTATTGTTTTGTTTCCTATACTGCACTATTCTCGAAGTTTATAACTTTTATTACGGTAGCCGGAAGAAACTCTGATCATCTATTTCATCTATATATATATTGTGGGCATTGTGAGCGAGTCGTTGCGTACGCCAGCCGCGTCCTCTCCGCAGCCGAGAGGAACTACACGATCACCGAGCAGGAGTGCCTCGCCATCGTTTGGTCAGTACAGAAATTTCGTCCATATCTGCATGGCCGCCATTTCACTATTGTGACCGACCACCACGCTTTATGTTGGCTTTCGACACTCAAGAACTTGTCGGGACGCCTCGGACGCTGGATTCTACGCCTACAAGAGTATGATTTTGACATCGTATACAAGTGTGGCAGAAAGCATAGCGACGCCGATGCTCTCTCTCGCTGCCCACTACCAGCGGCTCCCCTCAGCGGCTCCCCTCCTTTGCACAACACGCCCTCGGAGACCACGTCTACGGCGGTTTCCTCTCTCGCCTCTATGGACCAGCTGCCTTCGGACGACCCGCACGATTTTTCTTCTCGACAGCTGGCTGACCCATACTGTCGACGTATTATAGGCTACCTCACTGGCAGTTCCCGTCCACCTAATGCGAGGCTCCGTCGCCAACTCTCGCAGTTTACGCTGGACAACTCGGTGCTGTACCGCAAAATTTACCATCCTGACGGTCAGCGCTGGGTTCCCGTTCTACCCCGATCGCTTCGGTCCGAAGTCCTCAGAGCACTTCATGACCATCCGACGGCAGGTCACCTTGGTTACCACAAAACCTACGATCGCCTTCGAAGTCGGTTTTATTGGCCAGGTATTACCACTAGTGTAGCTCGGTACGTTGGGTCCTGCACTACCTGTCAATCTGGAAAACTACCCACATCTGCTCCAGCCGGTACACTACAGCCTCTTCCGTGCCCAGCCACACCATTCGAAGTTGTAGGCATCGATCTTTATGGCCCCCTTCCAGTCAGTGCTGCTGGAAACCGATGGATAGTAACAGCCGTTGACCATTTGACGCGCTACGCCGAGACGGCATCCGTCACTACCGGTT
Organism: Rhipicephalus microplus; assembly: GCF_043290135.1. Classification (NCBI taxonomy): domain Eukaryota; kingdom Metazoa; phylum Arthropoda; class Arachnida; order Ixodida; family Ixodidae; genus Rhipicephalus; species Rhipicephalus microplus. The sequence goes on along the minus strand of NC_134700.1, from coordinate 247,827,053 downwards.
CAGCTTCTGAAATTGCCGATTTCATCCTCCGAGCCATTATACTGCGTCATGGTGCTCCACGTGTATTGCTCAGTGACCGTGGTAGGGCCTTCCTTTCACAACTAGTGAACGAACTTCTTCGCGCTTCTGGCACAACTCACAAGACTGCCTCTAGCTATCATCCCCAAACTAACGGCCTCACTGAGCGATTCCACCGCACTCTTTCTGACATGATCGCCGCCTACATTCAACCAGACCACAAGAACTGGGATGTAGTCCTACCATTCGTCACTTTCGCCTACAATACGGCTATTCAGCGGACAACCGGCTACTCACCATTTTACCTAGTTTATGGACGCTCCCCTACTTCTCTCCTGGACGTCTCTTTCTTTACCTGCCATGTGGATTCATCTCCATCCTCTTCAGAGGAATACGTTTTACGGCTCGCAGAGAGCCGCCAACGTGCTCGTATAAACACTGAAGCCCGACAGCAAGACAGAAAGCTGGTTTATGATGAATCCCATCGTGCTGTATCCTTTCAACCTGGAGACGAAGTGCTTCTTTTGACGCCTATTCGCACACCTGGTTTGTGCGACAAATTCCAGCCACGGTTTATCGGGCCGTACACAGTTCTTGAAGAAACTTCGCCAGTGAATTATCGCGTGACGCCACTTGTAGCCCCATCTGATCGCCGTTATCGAACTACTGAGGTCGTCCATGTCTCCCGTGTGAAGCCCTTCATGCCACGTTCTTTGTCCCCTTGACTTGCCGTGGCCAGGCTGGCCGCTTTCACGTGGGGGGAATTAGTGTGGGCATTTAGTATACCAATCCTCTTCATCTGTACATTATTATCATTATCATGTGTTGCTCATGCATCCTCATCGTTGTCACGTAGCATCATCATCTTGGTTCGTTCATCTCAGCTGTCAGCTGCCATATATATATATATATATATATATATATATATATATATATATATATATATATATATATATATATATATATATATATATATATATATATATATATATATATATATATATGGGACTTTACGATACATATATTTGCGACGTTGCAACTTCTCTGCTTTAATAAACATCATCACATTCTGAGAACCCTAAGCAGACCTGGAGCTCCGCTCTCGCAAGTTGGCCGAAAGACCACCATCCTGTCGCATCAAGAATACTGAAGCGAGAAGAGAGCGAGAGATAAGGGGAACTTATAATATATATATATATATATATATATATATATATATATATATATATATATATATATATGTGTGTGACGTATGAAGTGATGGTTTGTAGAAGCAGAGAAGGAAGAAGTGAGAAAAGAATAAACATGGAGTATGAGCCGGGCCACGTCTGCCATTCATCATAGCGTCACACAATCAGAAGTCGCACCTCTGCTTTTGTTTTCATTGTTGGCAGTGAGGTTGTATACTGGATTCACGTCACTTCGATCTTGTAATTGATTAACACTAGACGCTTCTGCAGAAGACTTTTCTTCACAAGATGCTGATTGTGAATGCTTCTGTCTTTGTGGCACTGCTGAGCTGAATGCCAAGTCAGTTTGCAAAGTACGCATGCGGCATGAAGTCTTAAATGCATCTCGGTCATTAATAGCGGATTCAATTCTTTTATGCAGCGGTGAGTTGAGCATTGGTGATATATCCGCGGATGAGGAGCCAGGTGGAAGGTTGGGAACACGACCACGTGGTCTTTCCGTGAGCATGTGGCTAACTTCACCTGATGGGAATTGTAAACTTCTGATCTGTGCTTGAATGCGTGAAGGCTGCGTATGAATGTGATTACTGAATTTGAATGCATCGATATGGCTTGTTGTAACCGAATCTTGATTATAGTCTTGAAACCAGATGATCATTTCTTCTTTTATCTTTTGCCAAGACTCGTCGTTGTCGAATATGTGGGTGAGATAAAACTTAAATGCCTCACCGGTGACGTAGTCGCTGAAGTTCGTAACCATCTCCCGTTCCGACCAAGATGCAGCGGTAGCGTGGAACTCGAACAGGTCGAACCAGTCTTGTACGGGTCCATCGTCCGCTGCTCCGGTGTACTTGGGGATGGGAAGGTCAGTAGATGCTTCTGACATGATGCTGGTCGATGCGTAATGCTAGGCGCTTGCACGGAAGTCCATGTATGCTCAGGGTGTCTTGTGGAGAACTGTGTCGACGATCAGTGACTGATGAAGGGGCAGGCAGGTCTCCATCCTGTCGACTTGTGTGACGCTATGATGAATGGCAGACGTGGCCCGGCTCATACTCCATGTTTATTCTTTTCTCACTTCTTCCTTCTCTGCTTCTACAAACCATCACTTCATACGTCACATATATATATATATATATATATATATATATATATATATATATATATATATATATATATATATATATATATATATATATATATATATATATATATATATATATATATATATATATATATATATATATATATATATATATATATATATATATATATATGGGAATCAAGTGTATACCTAAGGGCTCGTTTTTCGTGTTTTACACAATATTAATGAGATCTAACAGACAATGATGCCAAGGAAGGTATAGGGGAAGTTATTAGGCCAATTGTAATGTAAATGAGAAGAAAGAAAAGTGGGTGAAAAGATAACTTGCCGTGGGCAGGATCCGACAAGTTATCTTGTTATCTTGTCGGATCCTGCCACGGCAAGTTATCTTTTCGCCCACTTTTCTTTCTTCTCATTTACATTACAATTGGGCTAATAACTTCCCCTATACCTTCCTTGGCGTTATTGTCTGTTATGTGACGTATGAAGTGATGGTTGGTAGAAGCTGAGAAGGAAGAAGTGAGATTAGAATAAACATGGTGTATGAGCCAGGCCACGTCCCCCAGTCACCATAGCGTCACACGAGTCGACAGGATGAAGACCTGGCGGCTACTTCATCAACCAGCCACCATCTTCGAACGTCTCAGCAAGACGCAGTGACCGAACGTGGGCCACGAAAGTACATCCCAACACTACACCAAGACCAGCATCATGACAGCACCATCAGACGACCTCGACATCCCCAAGTACTCCGGATCAGCGGACGACGGACCCGTACAGGACTGGTTCAACCTTTTCGAGCCCCACGCCGCCGCTGCATCTTGGTCGGAACGGGAGATGGTTACGAACTTCAGCGACTACGTCACCGGTGAGGCATTTAAATTTTACCTCACCCGCATATTCGACAACGATGAGTCTTGGCAAAAAATAAAAAAAATGATCGTCTGGTTTCAAGACTCTAATGAAGATTCGATTAGAACACACTCTCTCAGTGCATTCGAACTCAGTCATCGCAGTCATAAACAGCCATCACGCCTCCTGCGTCACACACACACACACACATATACATACATACATACATACATACATACATACATACATACATACATACACACACATATATATATATATATATATATATATATATATATATATATATATATATATATATATATATATATATATATATATATATATATATATATATATATATATATATATATATATATATATATATATATATATATATATATATATATATATATATATATTCTCGCTTCAGCAATATTGATGCGACAGAATCGTTCTGTGTCCCTTTGCAATATAGGGTCTAGTGAAAATGACAGCTTAGGATCAGTAGAGTTCAGTTGCTGAATGTAAGTCGTCATTCACAGTGTTACGAGCAGTGAATTAAAGTATTCGAGTTTCTAATCACTTCTCGGGTTAGTTTATACACATTTACAGCAAACCCTACAATTGAAAACGGGACCCTTCCCATATCTCGTGTTAAAGTATAGTTTCTGAAAAAAGATTCGAGGTCAGGATTGCATCCAACGGTGTCAATACCGATCTCCGAAATGAGCAAAATCTGGACGCCGATTCTCAAATACTGTCTTAGTTTCACGCTTCAACACACGATCACCACAAGGGGTGCCTCGCGATAACAATGCTCTAGACCAGTCGTGCCTTCGTAGCTCACGAACGTAGATGTTATGAAAATTAAAAGAAAAAAAAAGATATGGGACGAACATAGCCATGTGCGGGCAGAGGATTGCAAACGCTGGGTTCGCGGGACCGCACGTTTGAGACCCCTGCCCTAGTCGCAACCTCAGCTGCATCTTGTAATCCCTGAAAGCAACACGAAGTGTGTACGGTTTAGTTGATCTATAGTGTTTTCAGCAATTGTAACTGTAGTAGCAAAGACATCTTGGTTCGTGCACACCAAATACCTGTTGTCGGCATTGACATTGCTTTTTTTTTTTCTCAGAACACTCAATACTAAACATATGCAGTGTTCAGCCTTTTCGGTTTATAAAAAATATGTTACGCCAAATTGGTGTTAACGATTTTGGCTTTAGTAGCAACCAATTTTCAAAAGCGGGCTTACCAGAAAAGTGAGACCATGGTTGTCACGAGCTTGCATGCATTGAGAAAAAAAAAAAAGCCTCCTGAGATCACATTAGCGTGCGCCGCTCAACTAATCTTCGATTTTTAGTTTCCCGGAAGTTTAATTTTTTAATGCAGATTTATGCATAACTAACCCTGCATACACACCATTACATGCAGGTCGAAACATGCATGCCCAGATTTCGTGTTCCATTAGACCGATAGCTGAAGGAAAATTAGGCTGCAGGTTTGCTTCCACATTGTCAGAGTGACAATATGGAGGAGCAGAGGGTGTCGGGGAAGCTCCGATCTTTGCATTCATGTTGCCAACGTCGATTATTCGGACCGATGAACTGTGCAAGCAATGGTAACACTGTATACCCTCATGATATTACGAACAATATCACGTTTGGCTCGTGCTCGAAAATCACGTGTGCCTTAATTCTGGTATCATCATCGCACCATGTAATGTTCTCTCTCTAGAGACATTTAGAAATGCTCGTAATAATAGGCGTGTAGGATTTAGCTATTTGTAACAACCGCTGGTGTAGCTTGATGACCGTGGCGTTGCGCTATAGACTGCGCGATCGTGTCGGTTCACTCCGGCTGTTGCGACCACACGGCGTTTTCATTGGAGCGAAACTCAAGCACATTTGTATGCGCGTTAAAAAAAAAAAAAAAACCCCGGAATGCAAAATTTCACGTGTGTGTAAGGCATTTCACCTGGCAGCTCTTGCAGGGATACCCTGACTGTTGGTATCTTCTTCTTGCGGAGGGAGAGAATGAGCTTCAGGCTCCAGGTGACGGTGAAGAATGCGTTGACGATAGCCAGCAGCAGATAGAGCGGAGTGTACGACCCGAGCACGTCACGGCAGTAGCCTGCGCACATGTTGTTAACACCGAGATGCCATAATAAACTTTCGCCTCATATACCATCACGATATGGGAGCTGGAGCAGGTCGGGTCTAGCTTGCGTTACTTATGGTGGTCTCGAAAATCTCATTTTTTCCTCTTAGGCCAATAATTTGAATGATACTACAGTAATGTGCTGTGGGTCAGCTGGTTCAAGTGAAAAATGAACGCTTACAGGAGAACAGTCAGTGAGGGAACACTAAGTGGTGCATCATCTTTAACGTTCCTAATTGTAATAATAATATCCGTGGTCTGACGTCCCCAAACCACGATATAATTATGTTCATGATTCTAATGCGCTTAGTACTACACAGAGAAGCAAAACAAAAGCATTAACAAAAAACATTCAACATCCCGTAAGCCTTTTTTTTGTTTCGTTAGTGTAATTCGCCAACAGCACTGCGATCCTGAACATTGACGCACTAGACCAGATAATTGCTTCACTAAACAGTATAAAATATATAACCTCCTGCAACCCAAAACACTCAGCCATAGGCAACGCCGACACATACGTCACAGGTCGATGTTTGTGAAGTCACCTCTGATCTCACATTTTCTCACATGTTAAAAGATTCTATTTCCGGTACCTCTGGTTATCTAAATTGCCGGCTGCGTTCGCAGATATACCAAGGTGAAAGCTTTCGATGTCTCGCCAGACGCGAAAATTGACCGGCGTCTCGCGTCAACACGAGCGACGCAAAGAAATAATCGCGTGGTGAGGTCACATAACGTGACATCACATGCTAACGCCATCTCATGGCGTCAGTGCTCGTTCAAAGGTGCGTCGATCTCGCAAAAGCAGGTGATGTGCAGAACGCTTGCAGTGTCTCAGTTCCCGGAGTCAGTGCAAAGCTACGTCAGTTGTAGAAAGCTTTCGGAAGAAGACGCGGGAGGTTCACCGCATCGACTTAAAAAACTATTATAACCCCCGCATTCTAGAACGTCCCTCCATTCAACCCTTCACTTTCACTTGAAAAGGCCGATGGGAGCGCCGTCTCTAGGCAAGAAAAGCCACTGCATATCAGCGATAATCTGCTGCGATTCTTGAGTAACGCAGCGTCACTGTCAGCCGAGCAGCGGCGCAGTGCTCAACTCTGTCTAGTGAAGGGAGAAAGTTAAGTATAGGAGCGTTTGTGATTACGGGGGTTAGACGATGGCTCTCGCCTCTGGAGTCGACTGAGTCGGATGCATACGGAGCCCAGTGAGTTGTTTTTTTTTATGTCTTGAAACAATCCTAGAATGAATCTGAGGCTTACCTATGATGGGTGGTCTGATGAAGCATGCAATGCCGGACACGAAGTTCAAGACGCCCAGGTTGAGGGAGATGGCGTCCTCGTCAAACTCTTCGGCCACCATGACGGTGCAGGTGAAGAAGCGGCCACCGCTCGAGAGGCCCGTCACGAAGCAGCACACAAGCAGCACCCAGTAGTTGCTCTCGAAACTCATGACGGCCATGACGACCGCCTGCAGCGCGAACATGCAGAGAAGCGTGGCGCTGGTGCTCATGAAGCGTGTGTCGAGCACCAGCGCCGTGATGAGGCGCGAACACAGGTCTCCGATGGCGTACGCCGTGAGCAGGGACACGGCGTCGTAGCCCGAGAGGCCGTTGTCCTCGCCGAAGTCCACTACGGTGATGAGGATGGTGGTGAGCGCAAACAGGGCAGCCGCACGCGACAAGCAGATGTGCACGTACGGCAGCGTGAACATGGTGCGCATGTTGCTCCGCAGTTTAGCTCGCGCCGAACGGTCCCTGAAGTGGACGAAAAAAAGTACTGAGCGCTGGCCGTCATCGCCCAGCAACAACAGTTGCTCTTGGTGGCTTCGATAACGTAATTACAACACCAACAGGAAACCAGCAGGTTGCTTAAACAGATGCGCCAAAGTAAGCGTAAAGGAAACGAAAGCGAGCCCTGAAGTGCATGTTTTACTGGACTGGGATACGAGGTGTGTTAGAAAAGTAATGAGGCTGTGTTTGTACAAGCCAAAGTTTTTTGTGTTTTTTTCAAGCAACAATGCTATCCCTTTCAAAGTAAATCCTTTGGGCAGCTATAAACTGGCGGAGTTGTTCCCACTCTTAATAGGTAGCAGCGCTGGAGGTCTTCAACTGGTATGGCTTTTAACTGGTAGGCCACAGTCTTTTAAATGTTCTCCAGAGTTCCAAAACAGAGTCCTTTTTGGACCTGTTTCAATTTAGGGAAAAAGAAAAAAATTACAAGGACTCAAGAGAGAAAATAAAGGTCAACCAGAATTGTAGCATCCGGTTGGACGGAATGGGGAAAAGATGATGAGGACTCAAATTAGGTGAACAGGGGGTTTGGAACAACGGTAATGCATGTTCAGGTAACGTAAATGAACTTACGTGTGAACGAACTTAAGTGAGGTACGCCACCGGAAACAATAGTAGTAAGCGCACAATTAAAAGTTAACCCATAAAATGGAAAGATGTCTTACTTTTTGTCCAGTGACATAATGGACTGCGCTAACTTGATGGAGCAGGACTGCCCCAGCGAGGCTGCTTGGAAGCTGGACCTGCGCCGCTCGGCTGGTATGCGGGGCGGCTCTGCAAGCAGCTCCTTGGTTTTGGGAGCGCTGACGGGCGGCTCTTCGATAGAACCGTCGGTGCGGTCAACGCGGCTCACTATGAAGCAGCCGAGCAGCATGTTCAGTATGACGGCTCCGATCAAGTGTAGCGTGCATCGGAAGCCGTACGTTTGACGCAGAAATTCCACCGCCATGGGGGACACGAAACCCGAGACGGAGGTGACGATGAATAGCAGGCCCAGTGCTGTGCCGCGGTACGACACGAAGTGGCGTGCCACCACTGAAAACGGCACCAGCTCGGCGCACGCAAGGCCCATGCCTGAAACAGGAACACTTGTTAGCTGAGGGGCCCTTTCACCAGGTCCCGGTGCAAACTTTGATTGCAATGTGGAAGTTGTAGGGCGCCGTTTAAGAAGGACCTTTGCCAAAAATATAATCAGAGAAGTTGATGCGCTTCACTAGTAAAGAGGAGAATACTTAAATCTGGGCAAGGGACAAAAAAGAAAAACGTTCTTGCAAATATGCTTGACTAGGGCAAACAGTGCATTACAAAATTGTCACTAGTAAAGGGGAGAACACTTATATCTCTGTAAGAGACTAAAAAAAAAGTGCTTGCAATTATGCTTGACGAGGGCAAACATTGCACTACAATAACTGTCAAAAATATTTAGAAAGTAATCGGAGAGGGTAGGAAAAAAATAAGAAGGACGTCTCGGACGTTTGAATGACCCATATTAGTAACTAAATCCTAATATTTACAAGGATTAAGTGGTTCGCAACTGAATGAATACCAACGACACATTGCTTGCCCTCATGTGACACTCGTAAGGGTATTTTTATGTAAAGCTTAATTAGTTTTAATTAGCTGTTTAACTAATGTCAATTATGCAAAATTTTAATTATGTACACTTCAGGGAAAAGTCCGTAGCACGTGCTACGCACTTGTGTAGCACGTGACACTCGTCACAGTGGGAGAAGAAAAAAAAAGATCAAGATAAAGGTAGGGAAGCTCACCGAAGAACACTCCATAGAGTACGTTGATGACGGTTAGGCTATAGGCGAAACCACATGCCATGACCGGCACGGAACATAGAAAGGCGCCGGCAATCAGGACTGCCCTCTCGGACAGGTACAGGCAGAGGAGGCCGAACACGGGCCCTGCAGCGCATGTGGCGGGGTATACAATCCCAACAAGCAGCGAGGTGCAACCTGACACAAGACTCTCCAAGGATGCGTTTTGCTTGCTTACTGCAGAAACAGACTTTGGGTTTTCAGTGCTCATTGAGTATGTGGATTACACTAACCTGCCACCGTGTGCTCACTTTCTGCCTTTCTTTAGGCTTCATCAAGTGGGAGGGCATTATGTCCTTTTTAGCTTGCTTCTCTTGTGGTATGCACACTTCCTGACTCTCCTTATACTCGCCATGTCAGGTATATTTATAACGTCTCTGATTACAAGTGACAGTATGACTGATGCCTAAGTTCATGCATGTGGACACTAAAGAATTATGGAAATACACACGAAATGTGTACATAGAACAATAGAACAACCTACGCTAATAATCAACAAGTACTTATTTGACATACGTAAATACAGTAGAAGTATAACAACAACAATGTACAGTAAGGACACACTGTACAAGTAATGTGATCATAATGCGATTACCAACAGTTCGCATACCGCATAACCATAGTTTATAAGGGGCCTTCTTAGAAAAGAGAGTGACAGGTTCGCGGCACGCGACAAATCGTGCGGGGAACTCACCAGCTAGCTGGGAAACTACGAGCGATATGCTGAGAGGCCAAGATGCGTCCTGTCTGCTCAGATGAAGCATTTCCATGAAGCCGACGTAGATGACCGACTCTGTCTTGACCAAGATCATAGCGAAGAAGACGTAAATGGCCGCTGACGCGGCAACGAACCAGCATTCTCGCGAGTCTGGTTTGACGATCTTCTTCGGCGGAGACATCTCTTCTTCAAGCCGTCTTCTGGCGCCAGGACTAGCAAAGTATGTTTACTGGTTCATCTGCAAAGCCACTGCAACGAACAAGCACAGCTTGGCGTAATACACATATAAGTGTGATGTAATTCAGGCACTAGACATTCGCTATAGGTAAAAAAAAGTTAATTAGTAGAGAAACAGCTGATGAGAGGAGCATTGTTTGCTGCAGGCGGATCTAGAGTTTTCAAATGCTTAACAACGTGTGAGTTTGAGCTATGGAGTGCACGGCCTACTTGGCCGCCGTTAAGCGAAACACGTTTGGACGGTAGCACGTACATGTCTTTTCGTTCATGTATACGTCGAAACGCTTTGCTCTTTGCGGTGGGCACCGTCCCAAATGCCACTTGTAATCGCTTAGCAATTGCTCCGCTCCAACGCCGCTTGTCACACGCCATACCGTCTGGAGATTTTTCATTCACTAACAACACACTGCGAGCTATTCAAATGACTTCTACTCGAACTTTTCACCACTTGTTTTCCGGCACAGGATGATGGAGCTATATTTTATGAAGTGCCGAAGGACCTTTTTTTCTAGACATCTAATTCCGTAGCGGGAACAGAATCAAACTTGCAATTTGATATGCGGCCAACTCCTTCCCCAGTGCCTAGCGGGCTCAGCCCTGATTAACCTCCCTGCCTCCTTTGTATCTTATCCTTATTCTCTCGCTGACAAGAGCAAGAAAACAATATTTACATCAAAGTACCAGTATGATTTTGAAACGACCACGGCTAAGCGCAAACAAACAAACAAACAAACATGGCCGATTTCTCCGCATCGCTACAACAGGAAAGTGGCATGTGTCCTCACAGAGGCTGTTGAGCCGTCTATTGTGCAGCGTCATATCAGAGCTTGTACGCCTCTTGGTGTTTGGCAGTTGTAGCACCGTTAGACGTGGATGTTGTACCGATAGTGGTGCATCACCATCTCGAGGACTAGCGCCCATTATCATGATTTAACCGTCGTGGTAGCTCAAGTTGTTAACATACACCTGGATACAGCATATCGTGAACTCCGCGCAAACATGCATGGCATTAACAAGCACATAAAAAAATCACAATTTCGCCGCGAGCGCAGAGCAATGAATGCGATAGCTACAAATTGAAATATCACGCTAAGAACGACAAACAGCTCAAAACTTTCAGCACGCTGCTCAAGCGCAAAGGATGCACTAAAATATAGCTCACACAGGATGACTGCCAGCTTACAACTGTCCAGGGTTTTAATTCTTTATGTAGCACGCTCCTTTCGCGGCTGTGGCCGCGAGTGAACTTGCGCTCTGTACCTTCCAAGCGAATGTTGCGGTGAAAGCACAAGATGTACAGTGCCGTCCACTGTTAGGGTGAGACGGGCTTGGCGTGGCATCGAAGCGTACAGCAACGCATGCATGCGCACACGGACACACGGGAGGTGCTTTACGTCATCGGCTACATCGCTTGGAAGCGTCATTCCGTAGTAGCCAAGCGCCTGTTTTGCTTGTCTGTAACATCTGTAGTACAGCGAGAGTGGCACGCTCGTGTGCACCTGCGCCATTTGGATTCGATGCGCGGCCGCGCCAGCTGCACTGGCGCACCACAGAGCGCTGCCATAGAGTTAGTGTATATGCTACCTTTAGATAGCATATACAGTAACTCTACGCTGCCATACTGAGCCGTGTTCACTTTAACAGTGGATGTAACTGCACTAAACGCCGCTACACGAGATAAGCGCGCACGCGCAGGTGACCAAGCCCTCCCAGTAGGGCAATGCGCGCGAGCATCGCAACGAGCGGGGCGACCTGCTCTAAAACGCTCCGCCTAAAACGTGCCGCCAATGGCAAATGGTGTATATAAGTAGCTCCCTCTGAGTATGCTCAAGAACGTACGCTTTTCGTCCAAGTCATTTATCACCGCGCGTCGAAACACAGGGGTCGTGAGTTGGATTTTCAGCCTAGTAACTTGATCTTCCACTCTTTCTGTTGTTGTAACGAGGTGATTATTTTACCATGTCCTATCCGCTACGCAAATCTGTCTGGTGAAATCACGGTGGACCCTGGCATGAAGCGCTCTCGTGTTAAAGGAGTGCGCAGCTTGCATGGCTCGTTCACACTGAGCATTCCGGCCGATGAAAGCGCGCTGAATCCGATTTGGCGGCAGCCAGATCCGCCGACAGGGCCCTCTCTGCTCATATCACCCTCGGGCCGATTTTTCTTGCGTCTGCCACCGGATCGGCTCGCCGTGAACCAATAGAAACGCCAGCCGAGGATTCGAAAAAAAAAAAAATGTGACCAAGTCTGACTCGCTCTTCATGTCACAATCAAGGAACATGCGCTTAGCAGAAACGCTAATTGAATTGGTGCGCAACCACCCCGTCCTGTACCACAAACGCCATCTCAAGTACAAGGGCAGTTTGCTCAAGGACCACTTGTGGAATAAAATAGGAAACGAGTTTGGATTGACTGGTAAGTACCAGTTCCTTTGCCTGTGTTGCGTTGCTCCTCAAATCACGAGCAACTTGTGATTTGGTTGCCTTTCTCTTCTGAGTTGCAACGAGCGTTGCAGCGCACAAAACAAGAAATATCGAACTCTTCACGGGCGCACTGAAGTTGCGAGCCGCCGAAAACACCCGGGGAACAGCGCATCCATCTCGCGCTCGCCCCGTGGTTCATTGTTCACTCGGCAGATGACGCGCTATGGCTATTCGGCGGTGCGGTGCGCGTCCAGTGTTAACGACGCGGCGTTTCGGCGACAGGAAAATTTTGCTAGCTGTAGAAAGCGGATGCTTCAGTCTGAACTAGGCGCTTGGCTGGAACAAACAGTGGAGCTCCCATTCATCCTAGCTAAGGTGTATGCTAGTAATGCGAAATTTTTGCTAGTATTAGCTCTTCAAAACTTAATTTTTTATCATCTCTATGACGCAAATGTGTCAATCTGGCTACTCCAACGACATAAGCGGGCGGCGCGGGCTTCCTGGCCCGATCGTGGGCGCATTCCATGGACAGCCAGGACTTCATTGTGGTAAGTGGGTCGTTGCGCCCTTCGAAGTGGTCCCGCATAATACTGGGCCCCAGTGAACCGCTGTCCTAGAGAATGTGTTCAAACATGCATATACCTTCTTTGCACGCTTTGCATGCAATTTATACTTCTTCTGGTCTGTGCCCCTTCCCGTCGTTCCAGTCGTGTGGGTGAATAGCACGGTTTAGTTTGTAGTTGTCTATAGTGTTACGCCATCTTTACCCTGCCTTGCTGAAACTTGGATGGATCCCAAACAACCCCTCCAAGTCGTAGACTACCAGTAGTGTTCAGGCACTCGTGGGTACCACAAACAGAGTAGCCTGGGTGACTATCTAGAAGGATACTGGTGTGGCTGCAGTGACCATCGAAATATTGGCTAGAGATAAAGTTGGGGAACTGTGCGCCGCGAAATCGGACAACGGTTTGCTATTAGTGGCTCTGTTTTTCCCGCCCACCGCGCTTATCAAAGACGTCGTACAGTTCCTGCGCCTCGCATTAACAGCACATTAACCCACACCATTTCCAGTCGTGGGCGATTTCAATATAAACATAAAAATGAACGACATCTTCCTACCACTTATGTACGAGAACAAATCCGTTCCTCTCCATCGTCAATAATCCCACTGATGTGAAGACCTCGCGAAACATTTGCATAGACCTTGTTTTTGAGAGCCAGGCATTGGTACAGCAAGTCGTACTTATCTCCGGATGGAGGCGAAAATGCTGTGGGCCCGTGTGCTCAGATTTGGGTGCACGTTAAAGAACCCTAGGTGCTCGAAATTTCCGGAGCCCTCCACTACAGCGTCTCTCATAATCATATGGTGGCTTTGGGACGTTAAACCCCACATATCAATCAATCAATCAATCATATCTCCGCTCACTTCTCCGACCACAAAGCTTCCTTCATTACAAGAAAAAGCTGGCAGACGTGTGTTCCTTCGAGAGAGAGAGAGTTGCGTAAAATAAATCCGTATGCCACTTTACCTACATATATATGTTTCTCTCAAATTGTTTGTCCCAACCTATCCCAAAGTCAAAACACGTTAGCATCGGTGCTCCGAATTTGCATTAGACAGTATCGTAAGCGTCGGTTATTTTATATGGTGCCTAGTTGTTACGGGATGGTACGTGGTTTTTTGGTCACGTTATTAGCTGCCTCGGGTATTACGTAGTATTAGTCACTTAACTATTCGTTACGTAATGTTGCATTGATTTTAGTCGCGTGACTAGTTGTCAATTGAAGTTACGCAATTTTAAGTCACGTAACTCGATGTTGCGTGATGTTACGCGATATTTAACCACTTGATTAAGTGTTACATGATGTAGGCGTAGGATAAAACAGCGATAAAAACGGGACGAGCAGAATACACGGACGGGGTGCTGAACTAACAACCATGTTTACCGCAATACAACTGCAGTACATAAAAAACTAGTATCTGCGCAGAACCACGAAGTATAAGTATAAATGCTAATACATGGGTTGGACATAGAGCAAACATTACACATATGACGTGATTTTAGTCAAGTGACTACGTGATTATGGATGATTTTTAGTCGTGTGGGTTCTCTTACGTGATGTTACATGATCTTTCGTCACGTGACTGGTTCTTACGTGATGTTACGTTATTTTATTCCAGTGACTAATTGTTACGAGGTGTTACCTTGACCTATAAAACACGTAACATACCCATCGTTGCTTTGCATGTACGCTGGACAAATCAGCACACGCGTTGTGGGTGTGAAGCAGCAGCAGCAGCAGCAGAAGAAGAAATCGAAGCTCCTCGCTTTCCTACAAATGATCTTTCTAGCATTTTTTTCCTTGTTTCACAAAATGTTTTCCCCCACAACTTACGATGATGATAACTTTCTATATACGGCAGACGGTGAACCTCGATCATAACAAATCGGCTGTAAAGGAAAAAAAAAGGAAAAAGAAGTGTTCTCAGAGGCCGAGCCAGTGAGAATTCGGCAAGATACTGTGGTAGAAAGCTTCTTGGTGAGTTTGACGTCACGTATCTCGCTCGCGAACAGCCACCGAATGCTGAAAATCCATCAAAGATCATAATGATACATAGTGGTTTTGTGACATAAAAGCACAAGAATTGTTAACTCGCTATTTGGAGTCATTGAATATTGGCTTTTTTCGATGATTAAGTGGTGACAACCTTGATTGTATATAATCTCGAAGAAGACAAAACAATAAATGCATTCCAACGTATTCTCTTGTACATAGTGAATTATGGGACGTATAACTAAGTAATGTACTCAGCACGTTCTTTCCGGAATTTGTAACCGTTATGAAGTATTATGACATTAAGATAAAAGTTTTCATAAAGTTGAAATCTAGTAGACAGTCACACCAACATGCATGAGACAAAATGCGAGGACAAATGGTATCATGCCGAATACCCTCCCCCTACGCACACGTGTACACAAAGCTCAAACGCATGCTTGAGGCTGCGATGGAGCCTGAGGTGAGCAAGTGCGCTGATAAAGAAATACACACGAGATACTGCCCGCACAGCGATATGAATGTGACAAACGTGCTTAGCATGCGTACGTTTAAAGGAATAGTGAACAAAACTTTTGCCGCCAAGATTTTCAGCAAAATGGAAAGATTGGACCCTGAAATCGATAGAGACAACCTTCATTCCAGGCAGAAACTACGGGGAAATAATAAAATAATCCCTCTTTCTCAAACTACCGCGTCTAGCGGCTGCGCCGCGAACTAGAGAAGGTGGCGTTTGGTGACGTCAAGCACACCCGAAACGGGAAGGCCAACAATTAAAAAAAATAATCCAGACGTCGCCCGCGTATCTCGACGCGCTCAACTCCCACATCGGTTCCCAAAACCGGTACAAACAGCAACAGCAGCGAACAATGCTTCCGGCTGGGACAAAGCACCAGCCCTTTTGTGGACGGGAAAGAGTGGGATGAAAGGAGAGGTGCAGAAAAGGAAGAGGAGGACAAGAACACGTGCATCCTGCATGTTCCTTGGTGAGTTTGACGTCGTGGCTCCCGCTCGCGAACCTCCGCCGCACGATGACAATCCAAAAAAGATAAAACAAACTGTTCAAAATTACGGGAAACAAACCCCCGTTTATTGGAAGAGCGGCATCTTCCGAGTCGAATTTCGAAGTTTCGCCAGTTTTTTTTTCCCATTTTAGTGCAGTATCCCTTAAGAAAAAAAAAGTGGTGAAGTTGCAATATGCCGCTCAAGGCTTGAAACAGTAATATAACAGCTTTAAATAATTACCTATATTACCTAATTAATCCAACCCTCCCTTTCAAGAAGTGAATTAATTTAAAAAGCAAGGCACCGTCCCATTCTTGGCCCGTCCCCCTACCGGGCGGGTTTCGTCAAGGTGTTCAGGAACCAACCAACCAACCAGTGCAACTGGACGATTCTGAAGAACTGATCTGGTTGCGTCTGGGCTACTTCAGTGTTGGTTCTCAGCGCAGAGATGTCCGAGTTAAACCACAGACACGACCCGGTTGTCCGAACTCCAGAGACGGTCACTCACGCTGAAACCAAGCATTCGCAACTATCGCAGATCTGCGGGCACGCAGGCCAACGATGGCGTGTCCGTATAGCGCTTCTAGGTCTTCTTGCAGCCGCCTTTGCCTTTATCGTTGTACGCCTACTTCCATGGGTTCTCCGGCTCGCCGCCGTCGCTTCAAAGATATTTGTAGGGCTAACCGTTGCCTTCATCATTCTTATTCATCTAGTTGTGAGTAGTGCCCAATTTATGTGGCCTTTTTATGAAGATGATAACTCTCTGGTAGGCCGCACAGTAGCACGTACCCGTTAAGATGACAATGGATTTTCTGCGATATACTCACAAGGAACGATTCGATTGACGGCTTCGCTGTTAGGATAGCGACGTGATATAACATGCAATAATGCACGTGGTTAGAAGTGGGTTGTGGTCATCACCCCCTTGTGATTGTTCACCCATCGTCAAGTGATTAGGCACTCATCATCTGCTGTAGACCCATGTGCTCAGATTTGGGTGCACGTTAAAGAACCCCAAGTGGTGGGAATTTCCGGAGCGCTTCACTACTGCGTCTCTTATAATAATATGGTGGTTTTGGGGCGTTAAACCCCCCATAACAATCAAGTCACCCATCATCAGTGCTTTTTGACCAGTCACTTTCTCTGTGCTGCATTTGATGGCCACAGGCCGACCAATTCTGCGAGTTAGATCGGTGAGGACCGTTTGCCTGTACCTTGTGCTGCCGTCTAAATGCGTAGCGTGTCTCGGCCAATCGCGGAGTAGATGGCAAACATCGCCATCGCATCGTGGCCACAGGAGCGAGCCTGGGGTGATGTCCGTTTTCTGAGATATGGAAAATTAATTTCGTGTGTTGTTTCGAGGCGCAAATTGTGCTTTTTAGTGCCTTCATACTTCTGGGAATGGTGGGTCGATTTATAGAATCTATAAATTTGTTTCCTGCTATGAAGCGGTGTCGCTCCGTTCTTTAAACTATCACGGATCAGTAAACAAACTAATGGTGGTGCTGCGTAGTATAACTATTTTAGGCGCTAAAAGACACAGCCCATTACAGGAAATGACAAGAGAGGGCAGCCGTAATAACGTAACGGTGTACATTGTAGTTAGGTAGACACCCGTGGTGAGGGAAACATCAAGAAGTACAACTTCGGAATACGTGATGAATATGTAGGTGAAAAATAATACACCCAGCAGTGCGCGCCCTCGCGTGGTTATGCAAAGGTAGACATTTAATTTCGGCCATCCCCCCCTTAAGGCTATCATTCCTAATGTGCTAGAGTCATGGTACCACAGTGTGTACAGAACCAACACAGAGAGAGTCATTCAAAGTTAACTTTTACAAATATGTACAGAACCCGCCACTGACGTGGAAATTTGAAATCATGCAGCACTGGCATCACTGGTTCTTTCTACTTTCCCATAGAGCTATAGCACTGGCGTCAACAGCCGATTATTTAACAGGCAGTGATGTCCCGAGCATGAGCTCCATTATTATTCAACTGCGACTGGTGTGATAGTTTGGTGTCCCCAGTTCGTAGAAAGGCGCGACGAGCAGCGCGAACGGAGTCGACGGGAGTCTCACCTTTCGCCGGCGTGTTCGCTTGTTACCCAGACGGCCAGCGCGTTGATCGCTCCCAATGCCTATAGTGAGAAAGCCACCAAGGGCCGACCGACTCCTTTGCCGGGCCGACGGTGACATTGCCGTCAATGAGGAAGTTGGCCGCGCGCACTCCCCTCGGAGCTTCTTCGCCTCGTACATATATATTCATGCTGTTGCGTTTTCTCGTACACCGAGCTCCTCAGGGGAGACGAGAAATATTCATTATCGGTAGCGTAGGACTGCCGAGACGCTGCTCTGCGTTTTGGATATTGCAAAAGCTGTCGTTTATTTTGCTGCGAGCCAGCAGCTTTTGGAAACGGAGCAGCTTCCGTTTCTCCATTCAGACATCACAATATAGAAGGGTTGGCACGCAAAGTGCGCCGTCACTCTGCGTCAATCCATTTGAACTCTTGCATTACCGGTGATTAATCGGGCTCAAATTTCGCAAAACTAGTAACAGTGTGGTCGAGCATATGTACACGTTTTCCCTCAACACTTATGAGGTGCATTTTGTGAATTAAGTACCGCTTTGTGTATGTATGTATGTATGTATGTATGTATGTATGTATGTATGTATGTATGTATGTATGTATGTATGTATGTATGTATGTATGTATGTATGTATGTATGTATGTATGTATGTATGTATGTATGTATGTATGTATGTATGTATGTATGTATGTATGTATGTATGTATGTATGTATGTATGTATGTATGTATGTATGTATGTATGTATGTATGTATGTATGTATGTATGTATGTATGTATGTATGTAATCTGGCGCAGGAAAAGGTTGGCAAGAAATCATTGGGAAGGACCTTCGTCCGCTATGGACGTGAGCTAAGCTGATGATGATGACGTATGCCCAAAAGTTGTAAATGTTTCTGTGGATGTTTGTTGTGCATACATAATGCATTTGATCAACATTTCCCGTACCCATGGCGAGCAAGGAAGGGAAGTGGTGCCTTGGTTCACTTCTTGTGACCGTTATTCACTGTGACGATTGTTCTGAGCGAAATCGTCTGATTGTTTCTGTGGGATACCATAGTTGAAATACTGCTGGAACGCATTCTCTGTTATATGAAGTGGATTGATTTACTTCTCTTCCAAAGCACATACTCGTCAGTTTACTTGCTCTTTTGTAACCGAAAGTAATGTTCATGGCCAAGTCTTCCGCAGTCTTTCCACATCAAAATCAAACAGAAAGGACGTCCTAGCTCAACATGTCATTGTGCACTCTGACCGCTATAGGTAAAAGGAGAGTCAATCGGGATCAATATACCTCTTTAATCATACGGGAGAAACGCCCTGTCCGATAGATGTCCTTAACTGAAACTTGACAGAAAAAGTAGGGCGTTATCGTGGTGGTCCTTTTGAGATGCGGTGTCTATTTCAAATCATGCAGCCTATCACACCCTTGAAAAAAGCTCGTCACAGTTTGTCACACATTCGCAATCCTGGTTGTAATATGCAGTTAAATATATGTTCACCTATGTTTAACTGCATATTACAGCGAGGATAATCGCAAGGAACAAGTCGGATTTCGAACAGGCTACTCAACAATCGACCACATTCATACTGCAATCAGGTAATAGAGAAAAGCTCAGATATAGCCAACCACTGTACATAGCCTTCATAAATTACGTGAAGGCGTTTGATTCAGAAGAAATATGGGCAGTAATGCAGACACTGCGGAATCAGGGCGTCGATGAAGTATATATAAACATCCTCGAAAAAATCTACAGGGGATCAACTGCTACCATAGTACTCCATAAAGAAAGCAGCAGAATACCAACCAAGAAGGATGTAAGGCAGGGGAATACAATCTCCCCAATGCTATTTACCGCGTGTTTATAGGAGGATTTCAGAGGCCTAGAATGGGAACAGTTAGGCATAAGAGTTAATGGAGAGTACCCTAGTAGCCTGCATTTCGCCAATGACATTGCATTGCTGAGTAACTCAGGGGACGAATTGCAACTCATGATTACGGAGTTAGACAAGGAGAGCAGAAAGGTGGGTCTTAAAAATTAATCTGCAGAAAACGAAAGTAATGTACAACAACCTCGGAAAAGAGCAGCGCTTCGAGATAGGCAATAGCCCACTTAAAGTTGTAAAATGCTATGTCTACTTAGGACAGGTAATAACCGTGGAGCCGAACTATGAGAGTGAAGTAACTAGAAGAATAAGAATGGGGTGGATCACATTTGGCAAGCACTCTCAAATTATGACAGGTAGATGTCCACTATCCCTCAAGAGGAAGTTATATAACAGCTGTATCTTGCCGGTACTTAGCTACGGAGCAGAATCCTGGAGACTTACAAAGAGGGTTCAGCTTAAATTGAGGACGACGCAGCGAGCAATGGAAAGAAAAATGGTAGGTGTAACCTTAAAAGACAAGAAGAGAGCAGAGTGGATTAGGGAACAAACGGGGGTTAAGGATATCATAGTTGAAATGAAGAAGAGGAAATGTGCATGGGCCGGGCATGTAGTGCGTATAGACAGGATAACCGCTGGTCATTAAGGGTAACTAACTGGATTCCCAGAGAAGGCAAGTGGGTTATGGGGAGACAGAAGGTTAGGTGGGCAGATGAGATTACGAAGTTTTTGGGTATAAAATGGCAGCCGCAAGCACAGGACCGAGTTAACTGGCGAAACATGAGAGAAGCTTTGTCCTGCAGTGGAAATAGTCAGGCTGATGATAATGATGATAGGTTTAGTAGTTATACTAGCTAAACTAGGTATATTATGTGGAGTATATGAATTGTTATCAACTCCTTGACGCAGAAACTACTGTGGGTACCATTGAATTTACAGAGAAGTTCAGAAATGAGAACCTTCAAGTTGTGGGCGCTGTCTAAAAGGTCAAAGAACGCAAAAATTATTATTCGTGGCGCTTTTACAATTCCCAGAGCTCACAACATCATCCCGACATATTACACAAGCCGTAACGTATAGGATGATAAATATTTTGGCAATGAGCTCATCCTTTTTTTCGTGTTTGGATCATCGCCACGCGTTCCTCATTAGTATTTTTTCCATCTTCAGCATCGGTCGAGGTTACGGAACCGGTTCTAACGCTTCGTCTACTCTTTCTCTCTCTCTCACACACACACGCACAGGCGATAACACACTAACATTTTGTCATGACAGGTACATTTCACACGACTTGAATTCAAGCGTTTTCTTTGATATTTCATTTGATACTGATGATGAGCTTTTGCATATGCTTTACATTTTTTTTTATTTTGCGTAGAATGTGATGATGTCATACAATATTACGCAGGCTCGTGGCCAGGGATTTTTTTTTTGGGGGGGGGGAGGGAAGGGAAACTTGTTTAAGGTTTTGAAAAACACCTATATTTTTTATTTGTCCTGGATAAAACACCCTCCACCCTCTGAATTCCGGGATGGAGTGGAGTTGCCCAGGCATTTAGGCTCCCCACCCCCTGGCTATGGGCTTGGTCTTACTTGTGCAATTGATGCAAAAAAAAAAAAAGATTACCAAACAGGCAAAAGGAACACCTGCTGTGTTATCACCATTTGGGGAAAAATAACGCGTTATCACAGCCGTTTTTCGTCATGTTTCCTTTCTCGATATTCATCCTTTCGGCACGCCATGGCTGTTCTCATCTGGAATAAAATGATAGATGGGTTAGGAAACTCGTGTACTTCTATTTCCAGTGCCGTAAAAAGGAACGGGTATATTGTCCCACCTTGCGGGCTGTATGACGTCCACTAGAAACTGATATAAGCAACGGCTGTATGCAGCTCGTTTTGTACACTGCATTCTCGAAGTTTTCAACGCTTCAACACCAAAATTATTTGATTTATATGTCGGGATTTAACGTCTCAAAACGACCATATATATATGAGAGATGCTGTAGTGGAGGGCTCCGGAAATTTCGACCACCTAGGGTTCTTTAACGTGCACCAAAATCTGAGCACATGGGCCTACAGCATTTTCGCCTGCACCGAAAATGCAGCTGCCGCAGCCGGGATCAGATTCTGCGGCCTACGGGTCAGCAGCAGAGTATCTTAGTCTCTAGACTCGGAACGAAAATGAAATAGGGATTATGATACTGCTATAGTCCTTCCTAGAGGGCGATGGGAAAACTGAACAACGGAAATTAAGCTTTAGTTCGGGCTTGTATTTAGGGAGACAGTAAGGTCAGAAAATTGCTAGTATAACAAACGCGCTTAACTAAAATGAAAGGGTTGCATTCAAAACGCCGGAAATCGAAATGACATATAATGGGAATGCCGGAATTTTAAACACCGAAAATCCGAAAAGCCGAGTTCACAAAAAACCGGAAAATTGAAATGCCGAAAAATTAAAACACCAAAACATCGAAATGCCGAAACGTCAAAATGCCTGCATCACCTAGCTATAGTGAAAGATAAAGTATCTCGCCTAGATAAAGGTTCGGCCGGCCTTGTACGATGTGTACACAGCCAACAGCCACGTTTTTGCTACAGCCCTTTCGCATATGCCATGGCTCAAGCGATCAAAAACGAAAAATATATATCACGGCATATCTCATCGCATAGGAGAGTGATTGCGTCTATTGCATTTCAGAAAAATACGTTGTATTCATTCCTTTCTAGAAAACGTAAAAACGTTGACATCGTACCGGTTGCCCAGAGAAGCTTCGAAACGATTTTCGTCTAACCCTTGCCTTTTGCTCTGCGAGCAGCAGGGTTGCTCTGTAATCGTTCCCTCCTCGTTGTCTTCGAGTCTAGCTTGCTCCCTTTTTAAGGAGGTGATGAGTCGGGAGAACATAGATTGCGTGCATCACTGTCTTCGATGATACTGACAGTACCTTCTACAGGAAAGTCGATAATCACTCTATAGCGTTGTATTCTCCTCACTTCTCGCAGCTCCAATAATGTCTAGAACCTATTTTTCCTGTAAAACACATTGATATAATCGTCTCTGCAGTTAAGTTTAACTTTTCCCATCTGGGAACCAACCAAACTGCGTCTTCGACCACATCCCTCCGAATCGATTAAGTTTAACCTTGTTTTCAGTGTTATGTATTATCAGCATTACGTTTTTAGGTGTTTTAATTGTTTTGAATTCAATTTTTTAGTGCATTGACGTTCGACCTTTTCATAATTCAGCCTTTTAACTTCCGGCATTTCGATAAGGACCCTCTATTTACCCATTTCAGTGCAGTGTACCATACCGTATAGTATACAGTCTGGTTATAACCTCACTGTCTTCCCCTTTTCTGAAAGTCTACAATTTAGTTTTTGATTTCAGCGTTGAAATTTTAGTCCCAGAATATCAGCTTGACGTCACGGATTTAAACGTCACAGTTTTCCCCCCGTATGTTGTGAATACATCCTTAACAGCAATTGATATGTTATAGTAGCAGAAAACAGTGTCATCAGATTTTTACCGATACGGAATAATCCGGGAACTAGCGGACGACGTCAAGATCTAAGACATAGCAGTGAGCGGCGCAAAAAAACTCAAGGTGGCGAAGCCAGCTGTATTTACGTTTCGCGCGTTGTCACGCTTACCAAGCATATTTTCGCGGGAATATTGGCGCTCTTGGTGCTGAGAAACGGTGATTTACTAATGCGAGAGATATAAATTTTTTCGGGTCGCACTGGTATCTCTGTGGTACTCTACACATGGGTAATATTTTCACCCTTCAATAGTGTCAAAGAACGTAGAGAAATAAACCCTGGCAATCTTCAAGTGATGACTCCACGCGTTCAATTCTCCCGCGGGTTTATGGGCCACCTGCCAGCTCGTAAAAAGACAACGTGCTACGTAACGCTGAGGTGCTGAATATAATGTTCCTCCCTGTCGCCATGGCTACGAGTGGCGCTGTATCACACTCCCAGGGTTAGATGCGTAGAAATACCTGCTAAAGTGGAGAGGGATCGATCGCTGCCTTGGCTCAATCGGCAGGACGTTGAACATGTTATTCGAAGGCTTCGGTTCCTACGGAATACGAGTATTTCGTTCACTGCAATTCCCTTCCGTTTATGTGTTAGTTATTAAACTACAGTTAAAGACTTCAAGGGATCTTTCCTTAGCCTTCCATGTCTTCATGTGTCTAATAACAAGAACAACAACAACAACAAAAAAGTAAACAGAAAAGGAGCCATTGATGCTTTCCCGTTCTGACATTTGGTGAAAAGGAAGAAGTACAAAGGATGCCTCACCTGAAAAACCACGGGGTCTTCGCCGTCGTGTTTGGAACTTCTGCCAGCACACACTGACCGTCCACGTGAGCGTGAAGACACCGTTTACAATTGCGAGGGCTATGTACAACAGGTCGTACGAGCCGCCGACGTCTCGTGCGTAGCCTGGGAACGTGAAGATTTAGGCTTTATTAGAGGGGAACAGCCACCTTCGCTGTCAACAAAGTGAACGTGCGCTTCTGCTACTTCAAGGCATGACGACGGTATGAGTTTTGCCATGACACACCACGGGCCAACTGCAGCGCGGCACTGATCCCGATTGCGCGTTGCGAGTGATACGTAAGAGGCAAGGGAGACGAGGCCGGTTAGCGTGATATGTTCGTCGGAATATCAATAAAATTTGGCGGCTCCGAAGCTGCCTGTAGACGTATAAATAAATAAATAAATAAATAAATAAATAAATAAATAAATAAATAAATAAATAAATAAATAACTCACATTAGAAGAGTTATAAACACCTATGGTTTTGAAATCACCCCAAGGTGTTAAAGTATACGTTTTACAAGTAACGCTGTCACAGGTCTGTATGTTGAGGATCGGATGATGTTTTTACAAGCGAACATTGGCTTCCGTATTTTACAGCAATGCTTACGCTTGCCACAGTAAAGCAGTACGTAAAGGGCCCTCAATTGCTTGAAACTGTTACTACATGAAGAGCAGTCATTCAAACTTGCTTCTATTTTTTTAATCAAGAAAGAAATGCGCAGCTTGAGTTAGTGGCACCAGGCTAGAACCATCAGTGGAGTTAGCGTTGACCTAGCTCAGTTTTGCTAGTAATGCCCAGCTTTCACTAGAGATGCTAAGTTTTTGTTAGAATTAAGTATGTCCAGACTTGGGTAGGCACGAAACGTGACTACCTATTACATGATGTTGGGATTATAGTCACGTGACTTGCTGTTACGTGGTTTTACAGCGGAACATGTCAAGTGACGAGCCAGTTCGCGATGTTGCATGATATCAGTCACTTAACAAGATATTCAGTGACGTTACGCTGCTTTAGTCACGTGACTATTTATTCGTGGTACGGGTTTTTCAGTCGCGTGACCTGTTATTAGGTGACGTACCGTGATTTCAGCCCCGCGACTAATTGCTGCGAGATGTTACGTGATTTTCAATCACGTAACACTCTCCCGTCATAGTTTTTTTTTTGCATTTCACACCGTACAAATCGGCTCACGTGTTGTTGGAACGAAGCATAAGTTTAAAAAGAATGAGCGCATGCCGGTTGTTGATGATGACAACTCTCGTTCGCGTTACCCGTAAAGCTTGAAGAGCTCCGCTCTCGACAAATGACTCGCTCACCGACTAGGGGCGGCCGAGCGAGGCAGACGACGCCGGCGATGAAGTTAGTGACGCCCAGGCTAAGCGGCAGCACCTGTTGATCGAACAGCTCGGTCACCATGACGGTGCAGGCGAATATTCGGCTTCCGCCTGTTAACCCCGTGAAGAAGCAGCTCACCAGGAGAACCCAGTATGTCTTCACGAGCACCGTGACTACCAGCGAAACCGCCTGAACGACGAACGCCCACAGTATCAACGCTTCGTGACTCAGCACCTGTATGGGGTAAAAAAATGAAATAAAATGATATGGAGCGTAGAATAGATTCGCTAGTTCAGAACAGACGAAACAGCAGGTAAGCTTGCGTTGCAATGGATCAATTTTGGGCTTTCGTATAACGTCAATTTTACCCTGCCTGACCTTATAATTGAATGTGTACTCAGTGCTTTACACTTTCACCTCTGGAATTCAGAGACAGAGGCCTACAAGCGATCCATGCTGTGAAAATAATCGATGCTTAATTGGCACTCATCTATAGAGCATAATGTGATTGAGCTAACCAGAAAGTTTTCGTGCGAGCTCTTGTAAATAAGACCTAAAGTTTATCACTCACTTAATCAAGGTGAGCCGGTTAGTAGTGCATCTCTGACTAGGAGAAAAAAAACATAACCTTTTCAGTGTGCAAAACGTTTAAAGAATGGGCGTCTTATATAATTATTTTCGTCAAACGTGTTGCGCACTATAAACGCTTTTTTTTTGTCGAGAGAGAGAGAAATAAATAAAAGAAAGCGACAGAAAGGTTAACCTAGAAAAGCACAGTTTGAAACTAACTCCCGATAAATTTTCTTTCATGCACTTACCACATATCGTCTCTCGTAGCAAGTATGTTGTCCGTTTGTCGCTAATAACAAGGGGTGTACAAATATTTGACAATTCAAATATTTTAGAATAGCGTTACTTTTACTGTTCGAAGACAATTTCAGTCAATGTCCAACTAACAACGATCCCTTAAAATTTTAATATGTTTCACCTCAAGACAGTAGTGTCCTGCAGCAAAGCAGCCTTTTTGTTACGGTCGGGGATGTTTTGGTTCGGGAAAATTTGCTTCTAACACGAAAATTGTGGCAGAGGTGGGGGGTCCATTAATGTACTTTATAACTTGAAATTCGGGTAGGAAGCGTAAGAAATTGGACGCCGAAGACTTTTAGCATGCAAAATATAGGATGTTTTTATATATTGACGTATACGAGGAAGATTCGGAACACACCCTTGTCCGCAATATCAATTGTGCTTCCCCAGAAGTTGAATGAGGAAGAGAGAGTAGATGCTGAGAAAATAGCATCTGTGTATTTGACGTGCAAAGTGTTGCCGGCAACACATTGGTTGCACCAAATCGAGTACATAAATAATATTCGGCCTCCGAATTGCCTCATTCCTGTTAAGGCAACTATGAAGCAGAAGCCCGCCAACAACTTCGTGTTGTGATCTCATAAGAATACGCGTAGGAATCTCCTCCAAATTTGGCCCTGCAATATCGCTTCGAAGTATTCAAAAATATTCTCGAAATATTCGAAAAATATTTTATTCGATTCGCATTCAATCGTCAGTATTCGAATTCACTTCGCACCCAGCATTTTGTCATATCGCATAGATCTTCTAATAGCTGTTCTGTACTGCTCATTAAGTGTGAGGATGTTAATCATAAGACACACCAGAGTGATGTCTGCTGCCATTTAGGCATGAAAATATTGCAATAGTTTTGCTCAAACGTGCATATACTTACAAGCCACAGCAATTTAAGCTGTTTGGGTCTCGGGAAAAAAGCACAAGATACCCTGTGTTTCTGGGTGGACCAGCCACTCGCATTTTCTCAATTATATATCTCTACTGCCCGCCACAAGGCGGGAGGAGCTCACTGCACGCTAGTCTCGTTTTTCTGTACTGTTCATAAAGTTCGGCCAGTCAACCAACTACGTTGTAAATGAATCGAATGTTTCGAAACTGGAACGTCCTGTACAGTGCTCACAAATTTTTAAAGTATGTATTACAATGAGGTAAATGGAGGTAGCTGTAATTGCTTTTCTCTTGGATTCGTTGCTTTCTCTCAGTTGCGTGTAAACGTAGAATCGACTATTGCACGTATTGGTTCGGGTGCATGGTTAAGAAAACGGTGTGACAGGAAAAGATGCATTATAAGTCAAACCACCTGTGCCCGTGTTTGAAGTCCTTGCGTCTTCCTCAGTCACGTCGTTTCCTGAATGATAGTCCAAGTTGCTGATTGCGCTTTTGCTAATGGGTATAATGATCAATGAGCTTATGTTTACTCGGCTACGCAACAACAGCCACATAGTAAGTGGAAGACACATAGATAGCTTCACTAAAAATGATTGGCCATGAAGTGGAGTTGCGTTGCATGCAGTCATACAGAATCAGACTCACCACAAAGCGCCTGCGCAGGCATATCGACGAGAAAGCGCTGATGGCCCGTTCGTCTAGTTTTCGGAACCGTTCTCGCAATATATATATATATATATATATATTGCGAGAACATATATATATATATATATATATATATATATATATATATATATATATATATATATATATATATATATATATATATATATATATATATATATATATACAAAGTTGTTGGCAGGCTTCTGCTTCATAGTTGCCTGCCTTAACAGGAATGAGGCAATGTGGAGGCCGAATATTATTTATGTACACGATTTGGTGCAACCAATGTGTTGCCGGCAACACTTTGCACGTCATATATATATTGTGGGCATTTAGTATATGCATCCTCTTCACTGGTACATTATCATCATTATCATGTGTGGCTCATGCATCCTCAGCGTTGTCGCGTAGCATCATCATCTTGGCTCATTCATCGTAGCTGTCGGCTGCCGGTTCCTCGGGCCTAATAAAAGGTAATCCAAACCAAGACTTGATACGTGGTGGAGAGTGCTGTTAGATCCCCCGCCATCCTCTCGACCACTCTACCAACTGGAGCTACGTTCAGGTCGCCGCTTGGGCCCGTTGTCCGGAAATATGTCGCACCAAGATGAGGCTGGTGCTGCAGCCGTTCCCACTCAACCACCGCGTGCCGCGTCTTCTCACGTCATCAACAGCCTCCAGCGTGAGCCCCATCCCTTCGCTGGTATGCGCGGGGAAGATAGATGTGAAAGAATGGCTGGACGATTTCGAACGTGTCGGCGCTGCTAACCGGTGGGATAACACCTACAAACTCGCTCACGTGTCATTCTACCTCACGGGTATCGCGAAGACGTGGTTCCTCAACCACTTCATCGACATCCCCGACTGGTCAGCTTTCAAAGATCAGCTTCGCCATGTCTTTGGCACACCGGCTGTTCGTTCGGCTCTCGCAAAGAAAGCTCTCGCGACTCGGAAACAGCACATCGGGGAGTCGTACACATCCTACATCGAGGATGTTCTTTCACTTTGCCGCCGGGTTGACACACCAATGACAGAATCAGACAAGGTGCGCCAGCTTCTTAAGGGGATTGCACCCGTCGCATTCAATGCCCTGGCAATCCAGAATCCGGCTACCGTTGCTGACGTTGCGACAACCTGTCAGCGCCTCGAAGAACTTGAGTCTATGCGCCCACAATCAGATAGTGACGCGGCCCGTATTACGACTGATCCAAACCTGCGAGACACGATAAGGGCGATTATACGTGAAGAATTAGAATCAATGGGATTCACACTACCTTCAGTGTGTCCCATTCAGTCGTCTTCAACGTCATTGCGGGATGTCATCAGGGAAGAGCTCACGTCCATGACCCACATGGCCAACCTGCAGCCCATTGTCTCTCGTACTCTACCATCGTTCCCGCACACCGCCGCCGCACCACCAGGCACCGTCAGCTCGACGTCCCCGCCACGAACGTACGCGTCGGTTGCTGCTGCACCTCCTACAAGCTTTCCCACGAGCTTTTCATCACCACCGCGTGAGCCGTCACCTGTCCCTCTGACTTCTCTCTCTCCTGGTGCAGTTAGCGCAAGCTACTACCCTCCTCATCGATCGACTCGGCCTACGTGCTATTATTGCGGCTATCGTGGTCACATTGCACGCTTTTGCCGCAAGCGCCAGCAAGACGAGCGCCGAGGGTATGACATACGCGAACGGGACTATACCGCAGGAGCCTCGTACCAGGGCCGCCGTTATTCGTCACCGCCGCGTCGGTCTCCATCTCCGCC
Source organism: Rhipicephalus microplus (assembly GCF_043290135.1). Classification (NCBI taxonomy): domain Eukaryota; kingdom Metazoa; phylum Arthropoda; class Arachnida; order Ixodida; family Ixodidae; genus Rhipicephalus; species Rhipicephalus microplus. Next base: position 247,797,349 of record NC_134700.1, on the reverse strand, counting down.
AGCATCGGGTGAACTGCGCAGTAGTCACCGATCAACCCGACGCCGTTCACCGTCGCCTTACCGGCGCTCTTCTTCTCCTCTTCAATATATATATATATATATATATATATATATTGTCACGGGCTAAGTATATGCCTGAAGATGACGACGACGAAGTGCTGAACGTGAACGTGCTCGGACTGCAGTAGCGCTGTACGCATTTGCTCACCTGTATATTCGCGAGTACCCATTTGCTCGCTAGTGTATACTTTATTCTCCGTAACATCATTGGTGAAAGGTGCGGGGTACCACTCGCTATACAGCCCGACGAGCTGGATCTTCGCAGTGGACGGCGCATTGCAACTACCACGATGACTGACCAGGCTACTCAATGTCAACAAGATCCGTCGGCCCCGCAACCGATCGTTGTGGTGCAACCTCGTGACCCAGGCCCATTTGACGGCACAAGTGGCATAGACGTCGATGACTGGCTGGTTCTATATGAGCGCGTCAGCAGCAGCAACCATTGGGATCCGACGCTTATGTTGGTGAACATCATCTTCAACTTGCATGGCACGGCAAAACTCTGGTACGAGACACATCAAGAAGAGTTGACTAGCTGGGACGTCTGTAAGCAGAAATTGCGCTATCTATTTGGGAAACCCATCGGACGTCAAGTGGCCGCAAAGAAAGAGCTTGCGACTTGTGCCCAGACATTCATAGAGCCGTACATCGCGTACATCCAGGACGTGTTGGCTTTGTGCCACAAGGTCGACAAGGACATGCTCGACCAGGACAAAGTCGGACACATCCTGAAAGGAATTGTAGATGACGCCTTCAATTTTCTCCTGTGCAAGGACTGCTCGACAGTGGAGTCGGTCATTGAAGCGTGTCGTCGCTTCGAACAGGCAAAAAGTAGGCGCATATATAGTTCACCGATTTGACCGCCTTCCCAACACGGCGGCTACCTCCTCTTGCGAAGATTTGCCCACACTACATCAACCACCAGCGCCGGAAAACGTCACCAGAATAGTCCGTCGGGAACTCGAGGCTATGGCACCCGCTATGTCTAGCGTCAGTGCGCCAGGACAAAACCTCGATGCTGTTTCAATGATACAGGCCGTGGTTCGCCAAGAGATCGCGAATATGGGAATTTCGCCACCTCATCAAAATGCCGCTTCTACTTCCAGCTCAGCTTTAGTCGTTGCGGCTGCCACTCCGAACCGCACGTTCGCGCTACGACGAAACCCGGCTGAATGGCGCACTCATGATGATCGGCCCATATGTTTCACGTGCCATCGGATAGGACACATCGCTCGCCATTGCCGCAGCCGTTGGACCTCATCACCTCGACCGAGCTTCTATGATTGGGGGCCTCGCTCTGAACGTGCACCTTATGCCCCGTCCTACCGTGCTGAGACAGGTGCAGGGCATAATTCAGAACGTCGGACCAGCCGCTCGCCATCGCCCGTGCGTCGTCAGTCCCGCTCGCCCCAACCCCGCCGTTCTCGGTCTCCCTACGACCGTCACTCGGAAAACTAGCGGGCGCAGCCCCCGGAGGTGACGCTGCATACACGACTCGGACTGCAAATCTTCTGATTACTCCCGACCAGTGGTGCAACCTTCTTACAATTCTCGTTGATGGTTTACCTGTGACTGCTCTTATTGATACCAGTGCACAAATATTTGTGTTGAGCTCAGACCTCCGCCACCTACTCCAAAAAGTTCTGACGCCTGCGATTGCACCTACCGTTCGTACAGCGGATGGGAGTACTCCTGCTGTGCTTGGAATGTGTACTGCGCGATTAACGATTTCTGAGCATCAAACTTCAGTTCTGTTCGCTGTACTGGGAAATTGCCCTCATGACCTCATCCTTGGACTCGACTTTCTGACTTCACACGCTGCGCTCATTGACTGTTCCAAAGGTCTTCTTCGGCTCGAACTACCATCCTTCTCAGAGACCGTCTCTACTGGCCCACCTTGACCACGCTCTGTCGATTTCCTCAGACTTCCGCCGCAAGCCGCAGTCCAAGTCCAACTCTCGCCATATCCTCCAGTAGCCGATGGTGATTATGTTGCTGCCCCAATTTCTGACGTGGCCATGACACGTAATGTTGCACTCCCCAACACGGTGGTTACCGTTAAGGACAACCGAACTTCATTTCCCGTCCTCAATTTTGGCTTCTCAGCTCAAGTTATTCCTCGCGGCATGTCACTTTCGCGACTTCCCCACACCCCGCTCAGTCAAGGACGTCCGAAGTTTTCTGGGACTGTGCTCCTATTTCCGTCGTTTTGTCGAGAAGTTTGCTGAAGTAGCCCATCCTCTAACCTGCCTCCTCAAAACGGATGTCGCATTCACCTGGGGCCAACAGCAAGCAAACGCCTTCTCGTCGCCCGTTGACATTCTCACCAATCCACCAGTTTTAGCACACTTCGACCCATCTGCCGCCACGGAGCTTCGTACTGACGCCAGTGGCCACGGCATAGGCGCAGTGCTGGCGCAGCGGCAACAAGGCATGCACCGCGTCGTCGCGTATGCAAGCCGACTGTTGTCGCGCTCGGAACAAAATTATTCCATCACAGAAAGCGAGTGCTTAGCTCTCGTCTGGGCCATTGCGAAATTCCGACCGTACCTGTATGGCCGACCATTCTCAGTTATTACGGACCACCATGCGCTTTGCTGGCTCTCCTCACTCAAGGACCCTACGGGACGCATTGTTCGCTGGGCGCTGTGCTTACAAGAGTACACTTTTTCCGTATCCTATAAATCCGGACAACTTCACAAGGATGCCGACTGCTTGTCCCGTTACCCAGCCAATCCCTCTGACACGATGGAAGATGGACAAGAGGCCCTCGTTCTTTTAATTACCGACTTCACCGACATAGCTGCTGAACAACGCCGTGACCCCTCTTTGCGTGCTATTATCAATGATCTGCAATCTCCCCACCCTGACCACTCCTTACAACTGTTCGTTCTTCACAACGACATCTTGCACCGCTACAACGCCCGCCCTGATGGTGCTGAGCTTTTACTCGTTGTTCCTGTGCATCTTCGCTCAGACGTTTTGGCCCAGCTCCATGATCCCCCTCCGCTGGACACCTAGGGGTGTCACGCACGTATGACCGTATTCGCCGCCGATTCTTTTGGCCTGGCCTCTACCGTTCTGTGCGACAGTACGTTGCGGCATGCGACCTCTGCCAGCACCGCAAGACACCTGCTCTGGGACTTGCTGGTACCCTCCAGCCCATTGAAGTACCAGATGAGCCATTTTTCCGAGTCGGCCTCGATCTTCTAGGACCTTTTCCCGTGTCGGCCACCGGTAATAAGTGGATTGCTATTGCTACCGACTACGCAACGCGGTATGCCGTTACACGCGCCCTCCCCAACAGCTGCGCTACTGATGCAGCCGATTTCCTTTTTCATGACATCATTCTGCGTCATGGTGCCCCTCGTCAGTTGATCACCGACCGCGACAGCTGTTTTCTATCTGAAGTAGTCGACGAGCTCCTGCGATCCTGCTCTACCCACCACAAGTTCACTACAGCGTACCATCCGCAAACCAACGGCCTCACGGAACGCCTCAACCGTACCCGGACGAATATGTTAGCGATGTACGTCTCCAAGGATCACAAAGATTGGGACATCCACTTACCTTTCGTTACCTTCGCATACAACAGTTCACGTCATGATACAGCTGGATTTTCACCTTTCTACCTATTGTTTGGTTATGACCCGCCTTTGCCCATGGACACCATGCTCCAATCTGACGCCCCCTCATCGACTGCTTATGCTCGTGATACCCTGGCCCGAGCTAACATCACCCGCCAAGTAGCCCGGGATCGTTTATGTGCCTCGCAGCTTAACCAAACGAGTGCTTACGATCGCTGGCACTTGACGTACAGTACTCTCCGGGGTCGCTCGTCTTGCTGTGGTTACCATCACGTCGTGTTGGTTTCTGCGAAACACTGATGTCCCGTTACGTTGGCCCCTACCGCGTCGTACGCAAGGTCACCAGCGTGACCTATGAGATAGCTCCTCTCCATACCACGTCAGTACCAGCTTCAGTCCCGACCGATATAGTGCACGTCTCACGGCTTAAACCATACTACTCACGCCTCGAGAATTGATCGCACCGGGACGGTGCTTCTGCCACCGGCGGGTAATGTCACGGGCTAAGTACATGCCTGAGGATGACGACGACGAAGTGCTGAACGTGAACGGGCTCGGACTGCAGCAGCGCTGTACGCATTTGTTCGCCAGTATATTCGCCAGTACACATTTGCTCGATAGTGTATACTTTATTCTCCGTAACAATATATACACGTGTGTGTGTGTTTTAGAAGTTTAGGCACGCTGCGAAGTTCGGATCCATGTTTCCACTTACCATCAAAGCATTGTGTTGTAAGCCCGTGTGCTAGGATTTGGGTGCACGTTAAAGAACCCCAGGTGGTCGAAATTTCCGAAGCCCTCCACTACGGCGTCTCTCATAATCATATGGTGGTTTTGGGACGTTAAACCGCACATATCAATCAATCAAAGCATTGCGATGAGAGGAAATGCAGCGGCTTACCTTCGCATCGAGGACGAAGCCAATCCCGATCTTTGACACCAAGTCGCCGACGGCGCAGGCGGTGACCAAGCTAACCGCTTTGAAGCTGATAAGTCCATTGTCCGTGCCGAAGTCAACGGCGGTTAGCAGGAATGAGGTGATCACAAAGAGCGAGACAGCACGTGACACCGCCACGTGCAAGAACGTCCAGGACGCGAGGGAACGCAGGCTGCGTGTCAGTTTACTTTTCGCTGGCTCTGAACTCCCGAGCAGCGGGTTCCCCTCGTGCGGCTCCGTCGTTTCTGCGAGCGGCCTTGCGCAACCGATGAAGCGAGTCAGTGTTCTCATTGCAAAAAAAAAACTAATTTCAGAGAAACTCGTTGCATCGAAACAGAAGAAAAGCGCTCTGATTATGAAATGGTTGATGGCGGTGCTGTTATATTGCTACAGCGGTTAAGTGTGCAGACGGACTTTATTCACAGCCGCCATGGCGGCTTCTGATCTATCTATCTATCTATCTATCTATCTATCTATCTATCTATCTATCTATCTATCTATCTATCTATCTATCTATCTATCTATCTATCTATCTATCTATCTATCTATCTATCTATCTATCTATCTATCTATCTATCTATCTATCTATCTATCTATCTATCTATCTATCTATCTATCTATCTATCTATCTATCTATCTATCTATCTATCTATCTATCTATCTATCTATCTATCTATCTATCTGTCTGTCTATCTATCTATCTGTCTATCTGTCTGTCTGTCTGTCTGTCTGTCTGTCTGTCTGTCTGTCTGTCTGTCTGTCTGTCTGTCTGTCTGTCTGTCTGTCTGTCTGTCTGTCTGTCTGTCTGTCTGTCTGTCTGTCTGTCTGTCTGTCTAATCTCTTTGGAATCAGAGTTTTCTGTCACCATTATTTTTCAAGCTTAGAGAGCGCCATGTTAGGCTTAGTTTTATTTTTATTTTTTAACATACTGCAGCCCCTCTTGGGGCTATAGCAGGAGTGGGTACATCGCACAAAACCGTGCATCGAACAAGTTCAATAATGAAACAAAAGCAAAAAGAAAGAAAGAAAACATAGTAACGACGAAACCAGGTATTCGAAAGTCAACATTGAAGGAAGTGTACAGTTTTAGCGGTATGGTAAAGGGTTACATAAAGTCGACCTAATACACACATCCAAGTACAAAAGTGCACTCGTACAAAGGGGGAAAGGAAACAAGGCGGTATATGTACGTAGTTTACAATAGTTGTATTTTTTAGTTGTAGTTAGCATTAAGAAAAAGTGAATAACAGCTTACCCAGTGACAGCGAGAGACTTCGCAATGCAAGCCTTCTCCAAACTCATTGTGCTTTCGAAACTGACAGGTGGCGAGCCAGGCGGCTCGACGTAGCCTTTAGAACGGGAGGCGCCGCCATCACTTCGGGGTACCCGGTCTACGTAGATGCAGCCCAAGAGCATGGCCAATTCCAGTGTTCCTAGTGTGAGCAGTACGTAGTGGAACTGGAGCGCCTTCCGCAGCGCTTCAACCATCAGGGGAAAAACGAATCCCGATATTGATGTGACCAAGAACACCGATCCCATAACCGTGCCACGGTATCGAATGAAATGCCGAGCCACCACTGTGAACGGCACCAGGTCGACGCAGGCCAAGCCTAATCCTGAAACCGATACATGTGACAAGCAACGCAATTATGACGTAGATATAGAGACACTAAGTAGAAACGCTTACTCGACTTGTGTGGATATCTTTATATGTTTTCCTTAACGTAAAAATTTACATATTTTGAATTTCTTTCAAGTAAAAGAGTGTGACGCCATAAGTTTGACAATCTAAAGAAATCTTGGAGTCACAGAAGGCGCATCTTGTGCTCAGACGTTCAGTGTAGGTTATTAGTAGATAATGAATGAAAGGAGAACGGGTTCCATTGCGGTGGGCAACAAATGCACATAGAACAATGCGGGATGATGCAAGTTTCTTGCATCAATAGACTCATTGTCGTCTCAGCGGGCCTCATTTTAAAACACACGCTTCTTTCTTTCTTTCTTTCTTTCTTTCTTTCTTTCTTTCTTTCTTTCTTTCTTTCTTTCTTTCTTTCTTTCTTTCTTTCTTTCTTTCTTTCTTTCTTTCTTTCTTTCTAGCCTGGCAGCCTGGCAGCGCTCCTGCACCTCGTTTGGTATGAGTTCATGTAAAGTTAGTCATGGCTACCACATTCGTTATAAGCACCGTCAAAACACAGTTCTTTTTGTATATTTGAGTGTGTCGTGACACAAAAGGGGGACAAAGAGGAAGATAAGTCTATTCAATGTCCGGAAAGTTGGTGGGGGAGGCCAATGGCCCCGCCTAGGTTACGGCCAGGAGTCCTTTAATCCGGCTTCCTCGGCCCGCTGGACGGCGCACATCTGATCATCGAAAACGGGGCTGAGTGGTGCGGCTTCCTAGCGCATGCAAAGGCTGTCACGTACTTGTTACGGACCCAGCTAATAATTAATATTATATGGAGTTTAACGTCCCAGAACCACAATACTGTTATGAAAAACGCCGTATTAGAAGTTCTGGAAATATAAACCATCTGGTGTTCATTAACGAGAACTGACATCTTACAGTACAGAGTAACTCGGAATGTCCACAGAATAATTCAGAGCGCCGGAGGGGGCCGGTCATCGGTGGATCACTCCGTTGAAAAAAAAAAAAAATAGTACGCGAGTGCACGCATGCGCGTTATCTCTTGCAAGCTCGCCTCGCTCCCTCGTGCAAAGGCGTCCGCTCCGCTAAGCTTTTCGTGTTTAACTCGCGTGTGAGAAAATACCTGTTTCAGTAGCAAACACTGGGGACGCATCGGGATGTTCCGGATGGCGCTGCGTGCGGTTATCGACTTAATTGTACGGGAGTCGAATAGTCATTGTCACGCGCAAGATTTCATGACGTGTTTGCTTTCTGTATCACTCTCAAGTATCATCACACTTTGACCTTGAGGGTATCGTTTTCATTGAGTGATCCCTGCAATGCTCACCAAAGAGAATGCCGTACAGGAAAACGACCAGTCCGAGGCTCTGGGCCAGGGCGCAGGCCATCACAGGCAGCGCGCACAGCAGTGCCCCGGCCACCATGAGAACCCTGTCCGAAAGCCACAAGCCGAGAAAACCGTACAGGGGTCCTGCAATGGAAGGTGTGCCAGTCAGTGTTAGCCATAGCGCGCGATCTCGAGCATCCAAATATTGTATAGACGGTAATCAACTTTCACTCATGTGGTTGTATAGCGGAGCCTTACAATTGGGTGCTGCAGTCGTTCAGGCTATACTAATACCAATCACAACAGATATGTACTTGTACGACGGGCGACGTCTCAGTAATCACGTTATTCAATTTCTAAAATCCTTAGGAGCTCTGACGCACGAAATGATCACGCAAATTTTTCAATCGATCACTTAACTGGCGGTGCGTGCGTCGCATAATTAGCCTTCCGTTGTCGAAGTTCACAGCCCACCAAATTTTATGTGGAATCTAGTACTGCAACTTGCGTTTTTGGGTGCAGTGCGAAAATGACGGAGACGGAAAACAGAAGGGACACAAACGAGCGCTGAGGTGGACACAAACGAGAGACACAAACGAGCCAAACATTCAATACTATTATATTGTAACCCCAGTATCGTGGTTATGAAACTGATGTCACTGAAAATAGTCTGTGTTTGAAACGTACACCAACAAAGGAAACAAATGGTAGTTGCGACGCGTTGCAGCTTCTTATTTTTGCTTTTGGCATGAATCTGCACCGCGGTAAATGAGAGATTTTCGATAATCTGCGACTATTTATAACGAAATAGTTTAAAGTAATATGGAAGGTGGTAGGTTTCTGTTGCAAGCATTATTTACAGACAACGACAACTTTATTACCGTTACAATGAGCGTGCTTTCATGAAGACATAAGCATCTGTGGCTCCGTGCTTTTTTGTTTATTAAGCATACGCAATAGTTATTGGAGCAGGTCATACGATTAACTCCCAAAGATTCAACAAAATAGCGCACGCTTTGTACATAAGCGTTCTTATATGCTCCTGTCACTTCATTACAAAGTCGCAGTCAATGTTATTTGAATATATGCCTTTTGATCTTGCTCGCAAGGCCGCGTTTATGAGTGATATTTTTAGAGCAGTGCGGCTGCTTACTATTGAACATGGTTACTTCGTCCTTCATGGAGGAAAATGCCATTTTCTTGGCTATCAGGGATTCAGTGCTGCGCTCCAAACTCGCGGGTCTGTCCTGCATGCACAAGGAAGTACCTGCGTTTCTCCGCGTGTAATTAAGCCAGCGAGACGCAGTGGGACTTGGCAGGCTACGCCAGTGAAAACTCATGCTCGTCTTTGGCACTTCGGGGGGCATGCTAAATCATCTATATTCATAGCACATTAACATTTGACGTCTTGAAATTGTCCGCAACTGACTGCGCTGCTCAGAGCTTTCTTGAGTCTTTTGATAAAACTAAGCAACAAATCAGCTGAAAGTAACACCACTACTGGGATAAGCCCCTTAATTTGCTTTTATATAAACGCTTGTGATGAGCTTAATTTTTTGAAACATTTCGTTTTGGCAGCGGAATTAATGTATCGTTGCGATTTGTTCAATTATTATATTGTATAACTACTGTTTCAAGGACGAAGGAAATATATATAGGGTACAGTGGCCTTGAATATGAGTTGAAACGTGGCGGCCGCTGGTGAATGGGCTTTAAACCTGTACTGTAACAGCGGCAAACGTGAAATTCGTTCTGGAGATACCAGTAGTCGGAACAGTGCTCGCGTGGCTGAGTGTATTCTGTGTAGGGGTTACCGCAAATCGTCGGCGCCCCCTCGACCACAGTACCACTTTGACACTGATGTTTGACGCCACTGTACGTTCAGGGGGGTCCAAAGTTCGCAGGACACTATCTCATGTATTTCTAAGGAAGTGTGGCCTGGGAACTTTTGATCAAAGCTGTACGTTTACAAGGTATCGGCGAGTGGAGTCAATATGGATGACGGACACAATTGCACACTAACCAGCTTCTCTACATTTTCTTCTTTCACTTCATCCTCTTCACACCATAACAAGTACAAGCGCTTTCTTGCATACGGTGTCTGCCAGTATATGACTAACGTTGCTGCGATCGAATTTACACCGTTGCGACAATTAAAACGTGTAAAAAGGAGCTCGCGATCTGACGGGATGCAACATCACCCACTGCTATATAGCCCTTATTTCCGCGACTAAGCACTCTTCTCTCGGGACGAGCTTAAATAAAAAAAAAATAGTTCTGGAAATGTGAGCAAGTTTAATGTATATGCGAAATCTGAGCTCGCGAGACTATGCGCTTCCACGTTGCACGCGAATCACACTAGACGCGACTGTATGATCTACATACGCTGAGGTTATATGCACAAAATACATGTATCACTGAGAAGTACACGTGGACAATTAATTGATGTATGTCGCGTGTGCATACGTTACCCGAGAGCTGCGACGTGACGATGGCGACTGTCAGGGGCCACGATGCTTTCTCGCGGTTGACCTGAAACATGTCCATGAAGCCCAGGTACATGATGGACTCGGACCTGATCAACATCGTGCCGAAGAAGACGAAGACGCCGACAGAGGCCGCCACTGGCCAGCACGCCCGCGTGTCCGGCAGAGCCATTGTCCGCCCGGATAGCTCTCGTGGGACGCTGCGCGAATCCTGCCTTACGGGCTCCTCCTTTCGTCCACCTGCAAGACCAGAATGTTCTTGGAAGTTTAATCATCGACGTGGCTTTCCGTTTTTGCCGAAATGAGTAGGGACTGGTAAAGACGCCCGGGACGCTAAGTCAACCTCGTCTTGGGGACAAAAATTTTTTTTTTTGGGGGGGGGGGGGGAATAAGATTTGAGAGTTTATTTATGCGTGATTATTATTTGCATATTACGTAATCCAGCAGTATACCAGACCATTAGGCAGCCGGTACACTTGCTGCCTAAGCCGTGCTGACAACCACCTTCCCCTCTTTCCTATGTATTCATTTTTTCATACTTGTATAAAAAAACAGCCATAAAATGCCCGGCAGCATACAGAGATGTTAGCTTTGAAGTGCCAAAAAAAGAAAGAAAGAGGAAAGTGCCAGAACTTTGCTTTGTGTGATACTGAGTGGACAAGCGAGTAAATTTTCATACATACGCGGTATATATGCTTACATGAAATACACAAAAGGTTGAGACAGGGAAGTTTATTGCAAACTGGTAACAACATTTCAGGTGAGTACAGCTGTCTGGTGTAACAAAGTCCCTTCAGTGGCGTGTACAATTAAGAGAACATAGACAGGATGTAACACACAGCACTTCAATATTCTCACAGATCACGAATCGCTCAAAAAAAGGTTAGTTGAAGAAAGCTCAAAGCCCTGTGGGCGTGTGTATTCACGGCGCTGTTTCGAAACTTGCGAACATAAATTATGAAACGCGTTGTTGTTCACCACATCTTGAGAGTCACTCTGAGTCGGACATATAAACAGCCACTCAGGTTCCAAGATAAAGAAGCAGCTGCTTCGCCTTATCTTCGAGAGGTACGCTAAGACGTATGTTTGATTCACGCGCAGACGATAACGTCGGCCAGAAATAATAATAAAAAAAAAACCATGGCGCCCTTGAAGGCCTCCTGAAACTTGCCGATGCAAGCCTTCAATTACGGTCGTAGAGGAGGGATACTCAGCCCCGCAAGATATTCTGTGTTTCATTTGCAGAGATCTTGCTTTGAGAGAATTTAGTCACTTTTGAAAGTGCACTGCAGACGGCGGCCAAGACTACCCGCAGTGTGCACTAGAACAGCACATGGCTGTGAGCCCACAGTGCCATGAGAGGGCGCACAATTCACGACACATGGTTCGGAAGCCTTCGCCTAGTCATGGCTTTTTAATTTAGCCTCACAGCGTCACTGTTTGTGACTTGATGTCGAAATAAACAACACACTTCCACGGTACGACAATACCCACCAACCATATACACTAAGCTCACATAGCTTTAGAACTTGGGCAGAACTCAATACCAGGTTCAGTACACCGAATGTGGGACCTCAAGTGCTCCACGTTTAAAAAAAACATGACACGTTCATGACAGCCTATGCTGCGAACGATTGAGTTTTCAGCCAAAGTTACCATAAAAAACAGGGATGCTGCTACTCTTGAGATGCTAGAGCTGTACGGTAACAGTGGTTACTGCATAAACTTCCGAGTTTTTTGTGACGGTTATTCAATAAGTTTTCACGGCCTTGCTCACTACCCCTTATTTGTTTTTATTGACTTAAATTAGCAGCACTCATTTTTTTTTATAAATCCGCAAGCTAATAAGACTCTGCGAGCATCCATGATGACTGAAAAACGTTGAATTCACAATAAGTTTTTATCTTTTCGAACTATGCGTGGAGTGCAAATTGTCCCGTGTTCCAGTGATGCAATCGAGTAAAAGGGGGGAGTTGGGTTAGTTGGTTCGGGTTCATTTTGAAACAGTGCAAAAGACAAAGGGCGCAGAAAGACTTGACAACGCGAGTGCTGACTGACATTTGAGCGCTTTATCAAATCCAAACAGAAAGAGCAAGGGAAGAAGCCCACGAGTGTTGAAGATTGGGCGAGTTGGTTCGTCGTACTTGAACTGGTATAGCGCATTACGGGGAAGAAGAAACGGCCGAGCAGACCGACACAAGGGGACAGAGCGCTAACTTCCAACTGAGCTTAATTGTCAAACTGCATCAAATATGTAGACCGGCGCAAGCATACAAAACCACCCAACGCAACAAGATTACACACTACATCGCACCGTCCCATATCACAGATTCATAGGCGGTTATGCTGATTAAGGAAGGCCACTTCTTGTTCAGATAAAACCAAAGACGGGACGCTAATACACGTGCTGCCAGCTCTTGCTATACAATGCGCTTCTATAATTTCCCGAGTTAACTGTGACGGGTGCTTTTTAACCACTTCACATTGATCAAACATGGGGGAACATCCACAATCACGACAGTGAATCCCAATGTGGCCCTGGATTGCTTTGTGAACATTATAATGGTGCTCTTTTAGCCCTTCATTAAGGCAGCGCCCCGTCTGGCCGAAATACCACATACCACATGAGAATGGAATCGCATAAACAACCCCCGCTACACGCGGCACAAACCGAATTTTGTGCTTGGTTGAGCAACCAGTGGCACGTGATTTGAGAGGATTTACTGCTTTGCAAAGCCGCTGTAACTTATCCGGCGCTGAAAACACCACTTTGACGCTGCATTTCTCCCCTATCTTTTTTTATCCGGTGGGAAATGTCATGCACGTAGGGTAAAACTACGGGTCTTTTTCGGTCGTTCAATTCTGGCTGAGCCTCGGAGTTGCAGCCTTTCTTTATCTGTTTTAATAGCTTTTCAGCTATCCGGTGGGACATTTCCCACCGGATATCGCGTCAGCGCTGGGACAGAAAAAAATACAAAAGGAGAAAATGCACTCAGAGACATTTCCGTGACACAACTTACAGTGCGGATGACAACTGTAGCATCAGCCGGTGAGTCCCAGTGGTTGAAGTGACAAGTCGGCTAATCGAGCCTACGCATGATGCACCACGGCTCGCCACCTCACGGCCTCTGCAACAGACCACCCGTGCAACTTTTGGCAAAAGAAGGGTCGTGCAGCCGCGTCTTTGTGCGTCGCTTTAGCGGGCTTATCGCTGATAAGCAGCGCAGGTTCCAACGCCGACAGACTCCGTTTCGGTTGTACGGCTGCATTTGTCCCACCGTAATGCTGGAAGCATTACTTTGAGCTTTGTACACAAATGATATGTGGCGTATCAAAGTCCGTATCCATAGATGCGAGATTTTTTCGTGCGTTGGGCTCTTCAAGAAGACACGCAATAGACGCGCATATACGTTATCGCATTGCAACTGACAAACACACGTCGAAATGTGCAAGAGCCAGCCAATGGGCCAGCTGAAACCAATAAGAAAAGGTGACTCCCCCAACAAGACTAGTCACAGTACAGCGATAGGGCTGCCGAACGGTATCTCACTCCATTGAGAGGAATGTTATCAGTATGAAAACAGTGAATGTTTCCGTGTTGGATGTGCAGGGAAGCGTTCTCCACCGTTTCAGTGTTTCATTGTACCTGGTGCAATTCGTCAATCCAATCTCTTGTATTTATCATTTTCGTCACTCCATGAAGATCGTAATTCGGTCGTATGTCGGATTTCCTTCGGCAGAAGTCTACGCAGATTCAAATGATGTGTTCTAAATCTATTCCGCATAACACCCGACAGCCCTACAGGGTAGAAGTTTTTTGATTAAAGGATTAACTTGGTGTCAAGTATGCACGAACTGGTGTCAAGTATGCAGTGTAGAGCGTTGCCTTGTTCAAGAGAGTTTAATTCTGACGAGTAAAATAACCTCTTGTCGATTGAAATGCGGCCTTGCGCGCCTTCCAGTAGCCTATTTTTGCTGTATGATTTCATTTCAGTGCGAATATAATGCATCCAAGGTCTGCTTAAAAAGCATATATAAATACTTTTTTAGGCTGGATCGAAGAAAAAAATTGTTAGAAAAGTACTGTTGAAGATACTGGCTCAACAAGAGGCGTATCGCCACGTTATATTAGCGTAGCACTAACTTAAACAGAGTCGCCAGTTACGCTTATTTATAAGCGAACTCGGGCTTATTTTTTCGCCGAGTCACTTCTAGAAGTTTCCACTCGCTTGTCGCGTTTTTACTGCTTATTTTTCTTTTCCCATCAAATATAGCTATTTTAGCAATCACCGCGTTTGTCATCAGCGCGCTTGTCGATGACTTCGAGTAACTGAGTGTTAAAGTCAAACATGCGCCCGGTGAATCGACGGGTGACGTTAATCATGCACTGGTAAAACATAGTACATTCAACCGAATGGGCACTATTCTCCAGACAATGTTGAAAAAGTGAATACGTGCTTTCGTTCTTAGTTGCGCATATTATGGCTGTACCAAATATTTGTAGGAATTTTTTCCCCTACACTTATTATTTAAGTGACATTGTCGATTGATATTTTATTCAATTCCCACTTATTTTGGGCTTCCTTTGTGATGAATATTTGCTTGTTAGCTCGCTATCATCTGACCACTGCGAACCTGAAGGAGACGCAGAGATTTAAGCGAGGACCATCGCTGACAGCGCGTGTTGGGTCACTTTAGATCATCAGTCCAGTGCTTTTAGCATCACTCCACAACTGCGGCAAAGATAAGTCGGTCACTATAACGTACAAACAAACAGACAAGCAAACAAACATCAGTACTATTCACGCCGCAATACATCGTACCGTGAAGCCACCCTGGCAATTATTTCGCAGATATTGTAACAACTAGCTCTGACCAACGTGATCCCCTTATCCACTCATTTCACACGTGCCAAAAAGTGCTCGCTGTTGTCTTTCATGCGAAAATGTTTGCCAGATATGGAGTGATAAGGGACCGGGTGCACGTCGTACATCCACTCCGATAACCGCGGCGCTTGTCTGCAGCATCGAAGCATACAACTGTGCTGTTATGTTTTTCGTCATGACGTCACGCGTCCGTGAAAGATATCGTCACTCTGAATGACCTCTATACCTTTCCAGCGTGTTGATGATGATGATGATGATCCTTGATACTCTGGCGCACACCCACAAAGGGGGATCGGCTAAGAACCGGGCGGCAGGATCTTAACTAAAAGGCTAATGGTTTTTCAAACAAAACGTAATTTTGGGCTGAAAAAAATATATAGAAAGAAAAGCCGAAAATCGAAAAAGGAGTATATCTGAGCAGGGAGTGATGCAGGCTATCAGATGCAATTTCAGACAGAGGTAATGGTGGGTCCAAAATGATATATATATATATATATATATATATATATATATATATATATATATATATATATATATATATATATATATATATATATATATATATATATATATATATATATATATAGGCAGATTAACATGGCAATCGCTTTGTTTCAATTATGTATTCAAATACCGCAGAGCAGACGTCCCTGTGGCTATAACCGAATTTAATGCTCCCAAACGACAAAATTACTGCCCCATTTAATTCTAATCCCAATTTTTCAAGTGGAGCTACCAGGTATCTTTTCCGCTGATGAGAATATCGGCGACAGAACAAAAAGAAGTGATCTATCGTTTCCATTTCTTCGCAAGTCTGACATAAAGGTGACGCCTTGAGACCAACTTTATGCAAATAGTAATTTAGTTGCGGAATTCTGCAACGCAATCTTGTAAAAGTAACTTCCAATTGCCGTGTTGCACACCACTGTCTATTCCAGCGGCATCTTAGATGTGCGAGATCTCGATATTTATCCAATGAGTAGCAGTTGTATTCATGCAAACAGAGGTTTCTAAACCTTATTGCTGTCGCGTAAGCCGTATCAGGCAAAATCGGTATAAGGCGACCGCTAAGAGATACTGTGGCTAGTGCATCCGCCATCTCATTGAGATATATGCCACGATGGCCTGGTACCCATAAGAGCTGCAGTTTTTTCAAGTTTGTCGGTATGAGTTGTCGAAACATGTGCATAAGTGTTAAGTTGGCTCCTGAAGACAGAGCAGCACATACTGAAAAAGAATCTGTAATTACGACGGCTTCCGATTCGCCCAAAGGAAGTTTCCGTAGTGCCAGTACAATAGCAAATAATTATGCTATGAATATTGGTGTGTAATCTGGGAGTCTAAGCGAAAAGGACCAGTCAAGGGAACGTGAGAAGATACCTGCCCCAGCCTTTTCATTTGATACGGATGCATCAGTCGCAATTACGTTGTTCATTGTCACATGTGCCAAGTAATCCTGCAGCCGATCATTTAAATATTGAAATGGCATTTGCTTTGCGTTAGAGGGATAAATATTGTCAAATTCTATCTTAAGATCTAAATTAACGTTTCTTGTTGAGAAAATATGTTTGATTTTGACGTTCAGTGGTTCTAGCAGCGCTTGAACGAACAAGATCTGTGGGCAGTGAAATCGTGACCACCAAGTTTCAAAAAATAAGCTTGGTTCTTTAATTAAAGCATAAAACGATGCTCTCTGGGGCACAGTGTATATTTTTAAAAATGTTTGGATAGTAAGCATTTTGAATCTATTCAACAATGACGGTATACGGACTTCCATGTATAGCACATTGTTAGCAACAAACTTGGGCAGTCCAAGGCACAGTCGTAAAGCCTCCCTTTGTAATAGCATTTGCGGTCTCATTTTATATGTCGCATTGCTCGAAAATAAGACACAGCCGAATTCCATGATAGGACGAATGTACATTTCATAGACCATTACCAATGTATTTCTTCGCAACCCCCTTTTTACGTGTCTGAGCTTGCGTAACTACCCCATGGCTCGTGTTGTTTTGGACGCAATGTGATCGATGTGGCTTTTCCAATTTAACGAGGTGTTATATATGATGCCTAAGTATTTGAGTGAATCCACCTGGGGAATCTGCTCTGTGCCATACATCAAGGAGATGTTGACAGGATCCCTGAACGAGAACGCTAGAAGCGCGCTTTTGTTTACGTTTAGTGACATTCCAATTTTTTCAAGTCATTTCTCTATCATGTTTAGGTGATTCTTTAATGTGTGCTTAAGTAATTGCAGATCACTGTTTGTCGCAAAGAAAGCAATGTCATCTGCATACACATATAAATGAATATCGCTATGTGTTGGAATCGAACTGAGGAAGATGTTAAACAACACCGGTGAGAGCACTGCCCCCTGTGGTACGCCACGGTATTGTCGATATCTGTTAGAAAAACAACCCCTTTGAAAGCAAAAAAAAAAAAAATCTCTCTCCGTTAGAAACTCTGCTACCCATGCTGTCATGTAGTTTGGTAAGTGTGACATTTCCATCTGCTCTGTTAGTATTTTATGCCCCACTTAGTCATACGCCTTGGCCAAACCCAGAGTAACTAATGTACAATACTCTCTTCTACGCCTAGCCAACTGTATACGACTCTCCAAATCCGCGTGCGCACGCCATATGGGGCATCCCGATTAAAAGCCAATTTGACTGGGGTTCAGTATTGATTTCTCCTCAATGTATTTTATTACACGTGCATTCAAAACTCTTTCAGTTAGTTTAACCAAATTAGATGTAAGAGAAATTGGCCTCACATTGTCAAGTGTATACCCAAGTCCCTGTTTTTTAAGTATCGAAATTATTTTGGAAAGTTTCCAATCCACCGGTATCCAAGAATTTTTCAAAGAGTAATTAACCATGTTACAGAGTTCATGTGGGGAAATGTCATATAGTACCTTTATCATTGCTGAAGTTACTCCATCTGGTACAGGTGCTGTAGGAGGTAAGTGCCTCACTACACCCGCTAGTTCCGCTAATGTCACCTCATTGAACTCCTCCCCTGCAATTGGCTTTACTATGTGTCTTGGCATTGTTGATGTGAATCTTTCTTCTAATTCTTTAGCAACATTTTCTAATATTTCAGTGAGTTCGCTTGGCAATAGAATTGAAGAATCAATATTTTCTGATGGTGGCATCATTTTTCTGGAACGCAAAAATCTAAAAAGCGTTTTTCTGTTGTATGGTTTTGAAAGATAGCTAAATTTGTTAGTGTCATAGTCATATTTTGCTTTGCGTACTGTACGTTTAAAATCTGCTGCCACGTATTTATAGTCACACCAGTTTTTTGGGCATTGGTTGTGGATAAGTTGCTTCCACGCCGCTTTTCGTTTTCTATACCCCCTCATACAATCAGCGTTCCACCATGGGCTAAACGACCCGCCTGCGCCTGAAGCTATTGAAAAAGTTGACTTTTTTTTATTGCTCTTTTCATAACCGCACACAGACTCATAGCTCGAATGTCTTCCTGCATGTCCTTGCGAAGAACCAAAGAAGACTTTAAGCTCACGAGCCAATTTTATCAGTTAAAAATATCCCGGGAAAGTTAATATCGAAGCTAATAGGAAGGTGGTCACTGTTTGTTGCGCAATATAATGTTTTCCACGACGAAATGTTTAGTGAGGAGCTGGAAAAGGTCAGATCTATCGCCGACTTTGATTGTCTCCTAATAAACGTAACAGTGGGGAAATTTACACAAGATATGTTATTATCAACAGTCCATTCTCACAAGCGCCTTCCATTTACATCAGCCTTGAAACCCCCAAGACACGTGGTGTGAATTAAAGCCACCAGTTAATATTACATCCTTCCTGCAGGAAGCTAACATTGCATCTAAGCATCTTGTGTCCTGTACTCCTACCGGAAAGTAAGCGTTAACAAAAGAAAAAGAGGAACAGCCTGGCAGAGTGATGTCTAATACCATAATTTCATAGTTAGAATCCATGCACAGGTAGTTAATCTTCGCTCTATGACTAACTTTAGTTGATATAAAAATGGCAAGTCCACCACCTCTGCTAGGTCTGTCTAAACGAAATAAGCGATAATTTTTTAGGTAAAATTTTTGTTCATTTGTAAGCCAAGTTTCTTGTAAAGTAATCATATCTGGAGAAATTTGCGAAGAAATACACGATAAATTTGTGGTAGCCGACCCTATTGATCGACAATTTCACTGTAATACTTTTAAGGAGACTATTTTCACTCTATAAACCCGCCGCAGAGACTGCTTGATTCAAAAGATCTTTCTTCAAAAAGTCTTTTTTGGAGAGGTTTTCCAAAAAGTCTTTTTTTGACAGGAACTTTTTAGGTTTTGATTTCTGTGAAGACTTTTTCGATAGGGGAGATCTGGCACGCTTCAAGAAATTATGATATTCCGCATCCATATCTGTGAATTCATCAGTGTCATTTGATACGGGTTCTGGATCTGCCCGCAGTGTCTTATTGTAGGGTCCTGCTTTAGGAGATGCGCATCGTGTAGGAGCTATCGGACTATCTGTCCCGGCACACTTTGAAACCTCCAAATCCTGTGAAGTCTGATTTTTCATAGACACTGAAGCAATGATTTGGGTCAACTGAGATGTTAACAATTCAGCCACGACTCCAATAATACTGCTGGCAAGACGCTCCATTGCCTTTTCCGTTGCCTTCTCTATAGCCTCTGCTATATATTTTGCTAACGATGCATCCGTAGCAGTGGTATGCCGTGCTGTTACGCTTGCGTAACCTTTCGAGCGTTCTTGTAATTCAGTCACAGCTTCCCTCCGGGAGCAACGCCGGCGTTCCACAATTTCCAGCAGCTTAACTTCTCGTTCTCTCGCCTCACAATCTAAAGAGTCTGCAGGATGCGCTTCATGACATAAACAGCACTTCTCCTCCGTCGAGTTGCACTCACGTCTGTCGTGATTTTCTCCGCATAGTCGACATCTGGCAGTTGATCTGCACCCTTTCGCGCTGTGGCCATATCTCCAACAATTCAAGCACTGCAGTGGCTTAGGGGATAGAGGCTCTACCTTATAGATAATAGGTCAAGCTTTAATTTCAGATGGTCTTATCGTTCCCGCAAAGGTTACTATAACCGATTCGGTAGGTGATTTTTTATTGTCAACCTGACGCGTGCACCTGTATACTGACACTGCACCTGCTACCGAAAATAACTCAATAATTTCTGCAGGGGTCAGGCTCGTATCTACACCACGGACTATGCCTTTCGAACATGCAAAATGCGCTGGAATAAACGGGCTCACCGGCTGCGTTGCAAATTCGGAACAATTAAGAAGCTCTCGGACGCACTCCTGATCGGCAGAGCAGCACAAAATACCACCACGACCGAAATGCCGGACCTCAGTGATCTTTTGAAAGTGTGTTGTGGCTTTCCGAAGCTCCATTTGAATCATCTTCGGGTTCTTCATAGGTATCGTACCTACATTGGTCGGTACCAGAGCCACGGAGACGTTGATAACCCCACTGCAAAGAAAAGAATCAATCGGCCAATCCTTGGCCGGTAAAGATGCTAGTTAAGGAGAAGGCCCTTGGCCGGGCGAAGAAACCGACATCTAAATAGCCTGAGTCGCTTGAACTCAAAAAATCATATGGCACAAACCACAAACAACTGCCAAAAAAGCACTAAAACAACAAAGAAGCAAACGTTAAACTCAAGTGCAATCCCGCCGCCCGTCGTTCAAGCCGTTCCAACCCGTGAGCAGCAGCGCAGAACAGGATCAGCTGCGAGGTATAACGCT
This sequence comes from Rhipicephalus microplus, assembly GCF_043290135.1. NCBI lineage: Eukaryota > Metazoa > Arthropoda > Arachnida > Ixodida > Ixodidae > Rhipicephalus > Rhipicephalus microplus. The sequence goes on along the minus strand of NC_134700.1, from coordinate 247,776,672 downwards.
ATAACTCACGCTGGCGCGCGCTCTTTCCGTCTACTTCTCCTGCTTCGTTCACCACTAATATGTGTGCTCGGTGTGCCCTCTCCCGCTTCTTCGACTTGTCTGGCTGGGATTAAATATTTATGATAGGCGAGGGAACGAGTATGGAGAAAAAAAAAGAGAGAAAGAGAGAAAAACAAAAAGTGGGTTGAAAGAGAAAAGTTATTCAGTGCCACTTTTAGCGCGGCACTCACTATCAGTCGCACAGTTTTCAAGCCCATAAGTACCCGATAAGTGTACAAGAGGACGACCACCCAGTTGGTAAGACCATTGGCCGCGTGATAGCAAGGCCGTCTCCGCCAGCGGCAAGTTGCCTTTTCGCCCACTTAACGTTTTTGCATCCGTATCACAGACAGATATTATGCAAGCGAGTGTTGGAGTATACTTCAAACAGCACATTTAATCGTTCCCCGTACCTTCTGGTGCTCTCTATTTTTTTGGAGAGAGATATGGAAGCAAGTGTGCAGAAAGAGTGCTACAGTTGTTAGAATTACACCCTTTTATTTCCCTGATATGGCCTTGCGGCTATTCCTTCCAAGAGAGAGAGAGAACATAAGTAGAAAGGCAGGGAGGTTAACCACGGCTGATCTTCGGTAGGCTACACTGCACTGGGGAAGGGTAGAGGGGAAAGGAAAGTTATAGAGGAGGAGAAAAAAGGTCACTGACTGGGCTGACGCGTAACAGTTTCACATCACAAACGATGAAACAGGCCGATGTCTTTGAGAAAACGCACCCTTCCAAATATTGTATGTGTACTTATGACACCGCGTAGTACTATACCTCACGTCAAGCTTTCAAAATTACAAAAAGAAAGTGCACTGCAAATTAATTTATTTAGCCAAGTTTTTTTGTCGTGTTTCGAGTAGAACAAACATAACACTTGACAAAAAACTGATGGACCAAACATAACACTTGACAAAAAACTGATGGACCGACATGCGCACAATTTGAGTTCGGCAGTCGCATGTTCACTCGACAGAAAGCTTACGTAGCGCAGCTATCAGGCAGGAGAAATACCGTAATTTAACAAAATGTTCGCAAGGTGTAAGCGTTCTTGGGCACCTAAAAATGAGGCTTCTCTTGAGGGTCGCACTGCAACCATCACAGTGATGTGCTGAGACACGACTGTCACATAAACGCCGCACATCCACTAAAGCAGCAAAAAAAAAAAGAACACTTAAACGAGAACACCTTTTATTTCAAAGCATTAACAGTGACAGTAGGAGCCGGAATGTGAATTCAATTTGGTATCAATTTTACACTTTCTCTTCCTCCAAAAAATTGCTACATTCTTCTGAAAATTCTTATATTGTGTTATGATTTTTTGACATTCATGGCTGTCTATCCGAATTTCGTATCACATGCCAAAATGGAGCGTAATACTTTGTAGTGTTGAAGTAAGTGCTCTATATCGTCTCGGAGCGTCTTTACATAAGTATGTCGTGATGCGAGTTTTTTTTTTGTATCGCAGAAAATACGTATAGTACTGGCTGTGCGTAGTTGAAACTCGTGAATTACGCATTTAACATATATGTTGATTTTTATTTGTTTTATTAAGTTCTGCGTTAATGTAAGTATTACACATGTGGCAGTTTCAGCCTAATTTCAGTTCATTCATATAGCATACAATAATGGATTGGATTTTGTGCAGACGAGTGTACACTCAAAAGTTTGCAGCAAGAACATCAGTTAAAAAAATAGATGTTTACATACACATTTGTTAAACCAGCAAAAATTACTGAACATATTGTTAAAACGATAAACATATGCAATAATACACAAAAATATGTAGAAAATGAAAAATTCACACAGCGTGGTATACGCAGAAAAAATTGTGTAATTCACATAGCAGGAAACAAGGAAATCATAAATAAACAGCAATACACCTAGCTAATAGGTCGAGAAAATGCCTACACAAAGTAAAACAGTAATTCACGTCTGAATGCATAAAGAAGATTGTGATTTAAGCGAATAGGATAGTGTGAGATGCCACAGCGTGAAATTACGGAATAAAGTAATATAGGGCACTTTCCCAAGTAAATTGTCAAAAAAACAAAACACCCCACACTAAACGGTATTAATGACAATGACTCCTTGAGGTAGGTCACGCACTTCTGTTTTATCATCATCTGTGGAGCTCTCTGTGATTAGACGATGACCTGAGAGCTATCAGTCGTTAATTTCTTTTGCGATCAGAGCATGACTTCTCAACGAAGTGTTTATATTTATTCGTGATAGAGCTGGTTCAGTTGAAATATCTATATTTTAAAATTTTTCCTCTACACGGACTCCCCACTTTCTCACTTTGGAAGGTGGCGCATCAACGTGAAACTAGCCCTGTTAGTTTTCTACATTTCTTTTCTCTCTAGGAGTCACATTTTATGCGCAAGCTGCTGTACCCTTATTAACATCTCCCAGCGCCAGAGGGGAGTACCCTCGCTGTATTTTACGTTTCAATAGCACGCAATGCTTATTTATTTATTTACAGAGCGTCTTTAGTTTAAGCTCACGTGTATTTTTCGAAGTTGCCTGCTTTCTATATCCCAATCGTTTAATCCCCCATTCCCTTCCTCCAGTGTAGGATAGCGGACCGAACACTCATCTGATTGACCTTGCTGCCTTTCCTTCCTCTTGATCATCCTCCTCCCAAAGCGTAACTAGCTCAGCCAATCTTATCGGGCAAATATCAAAGATTCCCTCTTCCATAAACGTTGTAGTTTCTGTAGTCATTGGTACAATATCATTGACATACTCTTGTTGACGAACATCATCTACACTGGCGGGTAATGCTTTTCTAGCTAACTAACTGTAATGAAGAAAACGGCGCACTGTCATTGGCATGTGCTCTACTGGGGGAATACAAGAGGAGGCGGTGTAGAACAGCCGGCCCGAATACGAGCGTTGTCTTCTCTCTCTCTTCATTGCAGTAAGCCGCGGATGAACTTTAGCCATTACAGTGCATATGAAGCACAAGTTGTGGCTGAGGTTGCCTTCCTAGTCCAGGCCCCTAACCTGCGACGCCATTCTCTAGTTTCCGTTGTCTCCTGTGCCAACACAGGCTCACCATCCAGGTGGCTGTAAAGACAGCGTTGGTGACGGCAAACGCCACGTAAAGAGGATTGTACGATCCGATGACGTCTCGTGCGTGGCCTGCGAGAGTGAAACGCCACGAGTCATAAATTTTGACTTGAGAAAAGCGTACGACTCTGGCCTCAGGCTCAAGTGCATTACAACGATAGTTATAGCGCGAGAACAAAACGACGACACAGAGACAAGAAGGACACGAAAGACACGAGCGCTCGTGTCTTTCGTGTCCTTCTTGTCTCTGTGTCGTCGTTTTGTTCTCGCGCTGTAACTATCATCATGTCATACCAACTAGCCCAAGCTGCCACACTTCTAAGTTGTATTACAACGTTTCGGTCGCACATGAAAACAAGGCATCCAATGGAGCCAGGCCCGTAGGAAGGAGGGGGAGGGGTCTAGAAGCCCAGACATCGCCTCCCCTGAAATTCGGATGGTGCGGAGTGCTTTACCGAGAATTGGTGTTTTTCAAGGCCTTCGACAAGTACCGAATACCCCTGATAAAAACCGTTGGCTACGGGCCTGCAGATGGAGCTCTTCGTTTAACGAGAGGCCCAAAAGAAAAACTTGGGAACGCTTGAGCTTCGTCACAAAGAGTAGAAGAACGCGATGGTGTGTTCGGACACCGTTCCTTTAGTCGTCTTATTCGCATGCCATGCTTCGTTTTACAGTGAACACCTAAACCTTGGAGAGAGGAAAGGAACGTCTGTGGGTGTAATTTGGTGGTTTAAAGTGTTGTGGTTAAGTATCCACTACAAGGGGTGTAGCAGCTTGTGCATGCGCAAGCGGGGGAGGGGTGAAGAGTGCCCTCCTTTTACACATATATCGAAATAAAGAGAGACAGATCTTCATTAGCGCTCAGTCTGATGAGATATTTAATACACAGAGTGGGAACTGGTTTAGCAGAAAAAGTTTGTTCACTCTTACGTAGCATACGCTGGGACAGCTCTGTATGCGCTTGTGAGGCGTATAACTCTACGAGGAAAGCTCTTTTATATATTCACCACACAACTTTATGGTTGAGTAATGTCACCGTGGCCTTCCAGCAGCCGTACCAAAAGTATAGATTTGTATTATTCATTGAAATTTCGTTAATGTCCAAAAGCTGCGCACTGTCCAGAAAGTTCACGATGCGTCTGAGAGGATTTGCATTCCGGTACCTACTTGAGAACGGCCGCTTCTTGTTGAGCCACGCTCTGCAGGACCCCACTCAAATTTACCATACCATACCATACCATACCATACCATACCATACCATACCATACCATACCATACCATACCATACCATACCATACCATACCAATAACTACATTTTAAAGCGAATCGTGTTTGATTGATCCGTAAAACGTTAGCTGGTTTCCGCCTGCATACTTGCGTCGTTGAAGATGTAAAGTTCAGGCCAGCTAGAACAGCATCAGAGCATGACACCATGTTCTAAATTTATAGAGCCCGAGCTGAGCGGTAGCCTCCTCTGCAGTGCTGGCGCGCAAAGCATGAAAGCATCGCATAGGTGGGCTGCACCACAGAAAGCCTATACAGTGCGTGGTTGTGAGACACGGAGGGCAACCTTGGCAGCAAATGCAGTGGACCAATTTCAATATATAATTGCGTGATTACTGGGATGAAGGAAAATATCGCCTCACTTGTTGGTTCCCAGTGTGCAGCTGACAATGACCATATGCCTAAAAGTAGGAGGGAGGAACTCCACCCCCTAGCTTTTCCTTTTGGGGTAGATCGCTTCCCCTTGCACCCGTTAGATACGCCAACTACGCCATGATTTATTATACTGAGATTCAGCGAGGTATACCACTGAGTGTTTATTAGAAAACACGCAGAGCTGTACGATTGGTGCTGTTGCCGTTGAATATTTATACCTAAGCGCTTCGTAATGG